>NC_085932.1:7507500-8132500 GCF_963556715.1 Cydia fagiglandana | reverse complement strand
ATGATCGCTTTACAATATTAGTTGCCAATTTATTATTTTAGTCGCCAACCTATCACTTTAAGTTCCCTATAATTTTTTTGAGTGACTTGATTTTGCTGCCAGTTTTTTTAATAATATGATGCTTATATTTGAGGCTAATGTATTTTTTTGGCGCTAAAATATTAATGCGCAACCAAATTATATTATTATATGCCCAATGAAAGTTCCTGTTAAATATTTTAGTTGCTCGGTTAATAATAAGCCATGGAAATCTATTAAGCTCTCACAAACATGACTCGTATAGTGATTAAAACCCTAAAATTATCATAGTGTGTGACTCACGAAAGTTAAATTTGGATCACAGGTGTTCCGTTTATCTTATTCCTGGTAAGTTTATCAGGCATTATTTCCAGAATAGATAAGGATACTAGGAGTAAAATTAACGGGACACCTGTGTTAACAGGAAATGAATGGGGCAACTAATCGTCTAGTGTGGTGGGTGCGACTGGAGGAATGATTCACGTCGCGTCTGACTGTCTCACCTACCTTAGTCACTCTCCCCCTTATTCATAAAACTTTACAATTAGTTAATTTATGTTTTACCCCTTTCTTACTATATTAAGTCAAAATGACACATTACGGGAAAAGATTTATTAGCCAATTGAGTCATATCGCACATTTATGAATAAAACAATTTATATTTAGTACTACTAATCACTTTATATCGGCTGTATAAACGATGATTTTTAATCGGTGATCAGGAACCAATTTTTCTAATTCAGTCATCGATGGCGATCACATTTAACTACGAAACCAACCGCGAAATCACGAAAAAAAAATGGCTGCTATTTAACTGATCACCAGATTTAATAAAATTTAATACCAAAAAAATGTACTTTACCACCCTAAAATAATGAATGATCACCAAAATTATAACACCATTTTAATGTGAAATGATTACCAATTTTATTACATTTTACTATCCTATTAAAGGAAATGACACCAAACTAATCATTATTAACCCAAAAATTGTAAATGATTACCAAATTTCAAACCCCATTTTAATGTCAATTGATAACCAAATTTTCACATCGTGATATCCTATTAAATAAAATGACACCAAAATAATCATTGTAAACCCAAAAATAGTAAATGACCACCAAAATTAGAACTCCATTTTAATGTAAAATTATAACCAAATTTTTAAATCTTGCTATCCTATTAAAGCAAATGACTCCAAAATAATCATTGTAAACCCGAATATAGTAAATGACCACCAAAACTGTAACCACAATTGTTTCTGTATGGGTCACAGATCAAACCTAACCTAACCCACTTTTCTAGTAGAATTTCGTTTCTGTAAGGGTCGCAGTTCAAACCTAACCTAATCCACTTTTCTAGTAGCATTTCGTTTCTGTATGGGTCGCAGTTCAAACCTAACCTAACCCACTTTTCTAGTAGCATTTCGTTTCTGGAAGGGTCACAGTTCAAACCTAACCTAACCCACTTTTCTAGTAGCATTTCGTTTCTGTAAGGGTCGCAGTTCAAACCTAACCTAACCCACTTTTCTAGTAGCATTTCTTTTCTGTAAGGGTCGCAGTTTAAACCTAACCTAACCCACTTTTATAGTAGCAATTCATTTCCGTAAGGGTCGCAGTGCTAACCTAGCCCACTTAACTGATAGCAGTACAAACCTAACCTACTTTTCTAGTAGCATTTCAGTATGCTCCTAGAAAAGTAGGTTAGGTTAGATAGGTATATGGTGCGGGGTACGGGGGGTTGAGCGGGAGGGGCTAATAATTTTGGCAGCATTTTACTTTATTTGGTAATATGTATACATTTTTTGGTAATCATAGTGTTTATTTAGGTGAAAATATCGCATTAATTTGGTCTTCAAGATTTGGTGATCATTAATGATTTTTGGTAATCATTCAATATATTTGGTATTCGAATACAATTTGAAGTGCAGTCGTAATTAAAACGGTGGTACTTTTGTAATTTTAGGCCTTATTTTTTTGGTGTTCAGTAATTTTTTTTGGTAAGCATGATTTTTTTATTTAGGGTACCAAAGTATTTTTTGGTGGTCATTATATTTGTAGCCAAAAAAAATTAACTCTCTCAAGAAAATATCAACATCGGCCCAGCCCAAACGTATGAAACAGGCAAATTGTTGTGATTTAAAGGTTGGTCCCATCGTTAAATGTGATCGCTATCGATGGCTGAATTAGAAAAATTGGTTCCTGATCACTGATTAAAAATCATCGTGTATTTTCGAACACGATATTAAAAACTAACTAGGTATGTATCGTTCCAATTAGTACAATAGAGTCAGTAAGAGATTACAGGTTAAAAAGCTTCAGAAATTCTTAAATTTAGCAATTGTAAGTATTCTAGCTATCCCGGTATCCGTCTATTATCAATAGCCAATCATTCACAACACGAGCCTTATTGTGATCACTGTACGAGTAGGACTTGGGTAATAATGTTATATATATGTGTAATATATTTATAATTATTTTACTAAAAATTACACTTGATATGTGACTTGCTTTCAAGTCCAAAATCTCATCTGTTGTAGGCATAAAAATGGACTAGATATAAGCAAACACTTTTAAAGAAAATTGATTAGAATAGGATATCCAAAGAAATTACCGTTATCAAACAAACAAACGTAATATCAACTTCATAAGATTTTATATTATGTAATGGGTCTATTTCCTGAATAAATAATCATTCATTGATTAACATAATATTTTTGTAGTGCTTGTGCACATGACATCTAAGATATGTAAAAATATGTAACTCCCAGCAATTAAGACTATACGTGCGAATTTTTCTTATATCCCTTTATATCCGAGCGGTCACGGATATAAAAAATAAGACTTAAACTGAAGCTAAGTTCTTTAGCCGCAGATAATTTAGGATAAATTTAATGTCAGTGATAAGAATCTATATATATTGGTGTACTTATCTCTATTTCTTTTAATTCCAGAATGGCGCCCGCGCAAAAGAACGTCGTCGCCGACGTGTGCGACAGCGACCTGCCTTCCCAAATCAAAATGAGGCTTATGGCTATGGACAGTAAGAGCCAAAACCGAGAACAACATTGTGATAACAATAATTCCGTGGACAATATTAGTGAGAAAGTAAACGTAGATACAGGGTTCGACTTACAAAAATACGAGGCTATGGAGTTCAAATCTAAGTTTAGATGGCCCGATCTGACAGTACAAGTGTTGTTGCATTTAGTTTCTATTTATGGACTGTACCTGATAGGTACATTTAAAGTGAAATTCTTAACAACGATATTTGGTAAGTGTTTTGTATGATAATTCTTAACCTAGATACTTTAAATATTTACATAAGTTGAAGCAAAAAGATGGTTGAAAGTGACACTTCGAGCCAAGGGCCGAAGAGTGGTGTGCTCACGCGAGTATTAATGTCACGAAGAACACTCATTAGCACAAGATGATTAAGATTATAATTCGCCCTCACCGAGAACAATTTTATTTATTACGTAATAGTTATTTTTATTTCTATGTATTTTCCTGAAAATTGCTTTAACTAAAAGTTAATGTTAATCTATCTTGCAACAGCGACGTCAAAAATGTCAAAAGTTTCAAGATAAAACTTTAAATTACCTACGTGGATACTTGACAATCTTCATGGAAAGCCACTAAGTAGAAAGAAATACAACAATAATAAATGGGCATGGTGGAAAAATGGGCCGTATGCCATGCCATGACAGTTTGGTTCCGTTTTACGGAAAAAAATACTTTCGTTGTCAAAGAAAACTTTTAAAAGCAGTTTTGGACAATATATGTACATAGAAACTTTAAGTATGGACGTGCAGCAGTTTTTGACACACTTTTCTATGTACATACATATATTGTCAAAAACTGATTTTAAAAGTTCTTATTGACTGCGAAAGTATTTTTTTTCTGTAAAACGTATGCACGTGCATACTTAAAGTTTCTATATATGGTACCACACTGAATGCCGGCGTTGGTTAACAATTCGAGTACCTATAAGGTAGTATTATCTAACGACGATGATTGCCCTCGAGGTGTCTCCACACCAACCCACTTAATTATTGCACGAATGTACGTGTTGGTTTAATCGTCTAATAACTTGGGAGGTTCTACTTGGTTAGTTATGTGGTATTGAGAGGACCTTAGTAAAATCATTATATGTAATAGGTATGCACATTACAAGTAGTCCATGAAAACAGTGCATATTACGTAGGTACACACAGTGTGTATGTGTACGGTGTAGTGTGTAACATAAAAAGTACTTACATAATTAAAGCTTAAATAATAATATAATGGAACCTTTGTGCTTCAATTACTTGCGATCTATTAGGTAGATAGCCACTTAACTGTATATTCCAATAATGAATAAGTGTTCCGTAAACAAAGTTTTGTACGGAACACTAAAAACTGAAAACGATTTTTAATAAGAGCTTCTTGGGTGCGTAGACAAGATGCCAACCGTTAAAGCTCCGTAGTGAACGAAACCCCATGATAGAGAGAGATAACTATGCTACGCTAAGGAGCGTGAATGATTGGCATTTTGTCTACGAACCTTGATCCTATGCAACATTATTTCCTGTATAGCAAACTAAGTGTCGGATGCCTCGGCCCCGACACGGATCATTCGAGCGGGAGTTCCCGCACAATAAATTCCAAATTCAAACTGGTGTCCTAATCGCCATCGCAGCTGTCATGCGACCGATGGCGGTGGTATCTGTGTCACTCGCCCGATTTCTCAGCTTTTAAACGGCTAATTTTAACTGTGTTTATATATTTTTGCAGCATTCCTGACAATTTATACATCAGGCTTCGGTATCACAGCGGGCGTGCACCGACTGTGGTCACACCGAGCGTACCAAGCCCGTACGCCGCTACGGGTGCTACTGGCGCTGCTCTTTACCATCACCGGACAGGTATGAAGTACCTACATATAAGTATCTGTCATAAGATTGCGAACCTCGAAAACAAACGTTCTTGCTATCATAGTAGGGTGTGTGTTATGAATCACCTGGAAAACTGCTCTAGGTATTAGGGATTGGTCTCCGGTTGATACCTAATATTGCGTGAAGCGTGACGTAACTTTTAAGGTTGTTGCTGTTTTCCCACTCAATTTGATGAGTCGTGCACTTTAAATAAAAACCAAGGGCTATACGACTACCTAATAGACAGACAATAAAATCTAGCTGACATTGATGCATCAAGGCGGTTTGTTAACAAGGGCCTACCGAGAAACGCGAAAATCGACATTTAGCTATCTGTCTCTTTATCGCTCTAATACTCAAGAGTGATGGAGAGGTTAGATAACGAAATTTCGATTTTCTTGTTTCGCGGTGGACCCCCAGATTATGACGAATAGTGGTAGTGGCGCCTCCTACGCACAGTTTCGCGTAATATTTCCTATTACCTTTGATGAATACTCGTATTTGATGTGTGTGATGTGTTGTTGAAGACACCCTTAATTAGATAAGGAACTGATCTACAAATTTCTTATTAAGTACCTACTTGACCCTGTTCGCGCGCCTAAGTCGTAATATGTTTCAACCCCATATTAAGTATGAATTTAAAATGGCACTTAGCTTAACGTACCATATTAACTAGATGATTATATGTACAGTCAGCAAAACTCTTATTAGCTAAGCAACCCTGCATAGAATTTGTACATTTTTATGCACGAGTGCTAAGATAATATAATATTTAAAACTTTCACGTTTTGAACACATACTAACTCACATTTAGGTATAGACTATCGCGAATTTATTTTATTAGGTACCTTTTATTAATCGACGTTTCGACACAGGTTTCACAGGTTTTCAATTTGCGATAGACTCGTCTATAAATGCGAGTTGATATGCTAAGATAATTGTGCTGCCTGCACAAAAAGGCTATTTTTATACATAATAGATGTAATTTGAAGCATAGTTTCTCTCAAGGTTGATGACCTTTAGTTTTTTGTGTAACCTAAATGTGAAACAAGTCGGTTGCATGTCCTCTGGCTATAAGTGTCAGTCTAGTGGGAGCACCCAGCTGTGTTTTATGGCAAGCAGGGTTTAATTAAAATGCTATGTTTCTAACTAAATTCCATTAATGCCAAAACTGAAACTGGTGCGGTCTTGGGCAAATTAAAACCTAACCCTGAATCTTTTAGAGAGCGATTCGTTATTGATTGTTGCCGAGTATGAGGAGAAAATAATGCCTTGTTTTAAGAGTCCGCAGCAAGCTCGGTTCTCTATACAGTAGATGTAGTTATTACGCTCTCGTAGTTACTCTAAAACTTTGTACTAATAATATGTAAAGGTATATTTTGTCCTGTAATTAGTTTATGTAGCTTTTACTTTAGATACTATAGTAAAAAATTGCGATTTTTAATTTTTGCTCTATTTCGTTTGTAAACTGGAGCTATATTGAACCCAACCATATGGTGGACTCTGGACATTTCACAGAAACGATATCATGAGCCCCAAATAACACGCAAGCACCCGTGGCTAACGGCGCTTGCTCATGATGCAAGATCCAATGAACTTCTACACATATGGTAACGAAAAGATATTTTTAATACAGTTGCTCAAAAAGTGCTACTTTACGTAGCTGTTTAACGTGCGGAAAGTTGGTTATCTCGAACTAGTGCTTTTTACTTTTCCAATTTTTTTAAATTTATACTTGTTCCAATTCACGACTACTTATTGATGAGTGTTAATATTAGTTTCCTTTAAACGTCGTAATCAGCATAAAAACCTACCGTTAATGTAAGAATACGAAAAATATTACATATTTCATATTTAATTACTTACCTCTTCATCATTATAACACGTTTGTTTTTTAATATTCAATATTGAAAATTCCGTTCTTAATAAGTTGACTGAATGGAACGGAATAGCTGCCAAACGCCCATAGATATAATATACTTAAAGACGACGTCTAACCGAGCTGTCACTGTTAGCACTTTTGTTTAGTGTACGATTAACAATGTTTTTCTTATTTTTTCGCAACTGTATTAAAAAACGTCGTTCGATACACGTGCGGAAATGTCATTCTTCACTCGTCCCGAGTCTTGCCACTCGCCTGCGGCTCGTGGCAAGATATCTCGGTACTCGTGAAGTAATGACATACCTTCCGCACTAGCATCGAAATGTACTATTGTTCAATACATATGTGGCGTTCCATGGAATGCCATGGCAAAAGGTACCTTATAGCGGCTGGCGCTTACGTCGCATAGCGCCGCAATAATATTGGAGCGGTGTTAATAATAGCGTAAGCGCCAACCGCCATAAGGTACCTTTACCCGTGGGAAGTCACATATAATATTTAATATTTGTAACAGGTATCTGCTTCAGCTCATTTCTTATACACATTTGTTACTAGGAAAATGATCAGACCAATTCGAACGTACATCGGCATTAGAATGATATCAGAATGATGTCATTTAGTTATCATGCGTCTCGCTCGCGCCAATTCATGTACGGAAAAGTACGAGCGAAATGCACGATAACTGAATGCCATAATTTAGACGTCATTATGACGTTAGTGTACGTTCTAATTAACGTGGATATCCCCTGTGAAACCTGTGAAATAATCATCAAAGTTGTAAACTGAAACTGAGGGAAGTTAGTTCGGGAGTTTGAACTTCAAACTTTGAAGAACTGTGTGCTCTCTGTGTGAAAGAAAGAGACTCGGGCAAAGGCTAGTTAATAATCTTAATAACAGTAGTTATTGTTTACTTTCACACTCGTACTGTATAAATGCAAATATTTTAAAATCATACTAAGTACCTACATAAAATGTGTATGTTGGAAAAATAATGATTTATATCTAGCTAAATATTTTTCACAGTCCGATTTGTTAAGTTGGATTTCTATAAAGTTGATACTGTATACAAAATTGGAAGAGTTCGTGGAATGTTCAAACTACCATCAAGCGTGACCGCTAGATGAATCTAGTATGGGGCACTAACATTTAAGGTTGTCGACCTCAAAAGCCCTTCGTAACTTTCTAAAGAAGTTGTTCTCAGGCTTGTGTGTAGGATGAGATTTCGAGAGATGTTTTGTATGATATTGCGTCAGTCCAACTATTAGAATAGAACTGTTAGATATCGGAACGGACGAGTGAAACGAAGGCTGCTCAGATACGCACTGACATTTATTCGCAATGATACCTTATTATAAGTACATGCATACAGTAGCATATGT
This sequence comes from Cydia fagiglandana, assembly GCF_963556715.1. Classification (NCBI taxonomy): domain Eukaryota; kingdom Metazoa; phylum Arthropoda; class Insecta; order Lepidoptera; family Tortricidae; genus Cydia; species Cydia fagiglandana. The sequence goes on along the minus strand of NC_085932.1, from coordinate 8,124,306 downwards.
AACATTTCTCCCCGTTTTTAATGGAGAGTAAGCTTCTTAACCTAAGTTACAGTTTCGTATATTTCATACAATAAAAAGGTTTATAATTTGTTCGGGGAAGTGGACGTAACAACATGCCTGACAACCCGCCCCTTGAACTCTGGTCAGCGGGGTTAGCTACCTGCTGTGACAGAACATTGTCATCAGAGGCCTCAAAGAATTCCTCAGCTTCTCCGCCTGAAGTAGCGACCTGGGTGGACCCGTCCGAGGTACCATCTTCCTCTCCCCTTTCAGCTTTTCAGGATCGGAGCGCTGATAACAGTGCAGATTACCTGTCGCGGGCGAGCGTAAACAATGATGACTCATCTGCCGGCGCGGGCCACACAAAGGGCGGGGCACCAGTGTCTATCGACGATAGGGCATCCTACATAAATTTTGTTGCTGACAACAGCTTACCTGTTACTTCTAAGGTGTTGCGTGAGGAAACTGAGAAAGATCCTTTATTAAACCAAGTCATAAAATTCATTTTAAACGGATGGCCAAAAAAAGTAACAGTTCAGGGTATTCAGCCGTATCTACTCTGTAAAAACGAATTAGCATTGGAGGATGGAGTAGTTATGCGGGGGCATAAAATAGTAATACCAGCAACGTTAAAATCTAAAATTTTGTCGGAGTTACATAAGTCGCACTTGGGTATTGTTAAGTGTAAAGCAGAAGCTAGGAGTAGGATATGGTTTCCCGGTATTGATAATGCTATTGAAACTATGATAGGTAGTTGTGATATTTGTAACCAGTTGAGACCATCTCCGCCGCGCGCCCCACTTGCAGTGTGGCCATACCCTAAGCAGGCATTTTATAGGGTGCATATAGATTTCCTGGGCCCAATAAATAATAGGTCATATTTAGTATTAGTGGACGCCTACTCGAAATGGGTTGAGGTGTATAGTGTTAGTTCGACCTCAACGTCAGTCGTTATATCAAAATTATATGAATTTATGTCGCGATTCGGATTAATTCACACGCTAGTCAGTGACAATGCCACATGTTTTTTGTCTGACGAATTCCGTACGTTTTGCGCTGCAAATGGAATATCGCACGTAACTTCTCCCGCCTACCATCCAGCCAGTAATGGGCAGGCGGAGTCTTACGTTAAGGTAGCAAAAAAGGGCATACGTTCTTGTCTTATGGCTAGTACTAATCAGAGGAAAGTAGATGAAAACCTGTCCAAATACCTATTCGATTATAGGAATTCCATGCATGTCACCACGGGGACTTCGCCTGCCCAGATCGTATTCGGCCGCAAACTTCGTTCGCGCTGGGACTTGTTATATTCCCCGGCACTATCGCCGTCCTCGTCCCACGCTCATGTTAAAACAGTGGAACGTAAACAGTGTTCACAGAGTAAATCCTATGGTGGGAAAAAACGGCCTGTTTTTAAACCTGGTGATTATGTAATGTATAAAAAAAATTATGGCAACAAAAAATTTACTTGGAATAAAGGTATAATAGTAAAACAGATAGGTAGAACTATACACTTAGTTAAGGATCATGTTACGTTAGTACAAGTAAAAAAACATGTAAATCAACTAGTACCGATTAAAGGAGTGGACGTCAACAGATTCCGTTACCCCAGTTATCAAAGTTTAGATGAAACAGAAGAACCCTCTGTCAACGACAGTTGTGCTACCAACGAGATCGAGTCCTCCTCACCAGTGGCCAGCGGCAGTCATGAGCCCGTCTCGTCTTCGCCACGGGCACAATGGGGGATGCATATAACGAATGTTCAACCGGTTTTAAAATGCCTACGCTAACCAGCCGGTCCAACTCCTTATCAATCTTATCGCGTAAAGCAAAAGCCACGGGTCGCGCTTTAAAAAAAACAGGTTGATGATCATTCATTAATTTGAGTTTTACTTTATATTTATTAAACGTTCCCAGCTTGTCTGAGAAAACCGATGGAAATTTTGAATGCAACTCATCCATAAAGTTAGTTGATTGTTCACAGAAATTAACCTGTACTAATTCTAAATTATTTTGCGATATAAAATCCCTACCTAACAAGGGCTCTGCCCCGCCGCGAATCACGTGCACATTTAATACATTAGTTTTGCCTGCATACGTAAATGGTAACCGCACGATCCCTAAGCAATGCATTTTATCACCCGAATAAGATACCAAGCTCTTATGGGTTTTAGACAATGCCACATCTTTAAAACTATTTAAATACGTTTGCTCGGATATTGCGGTCACCGCTGAGCCAGTGTCGACCTCAATCTTCATTGGCACTCTATGAACATGAACCTGCGTCGTCATAGGCTCGCCTGATGATGAGCGAATATTATAGCAATGGCACTCACCGTCATCGCCGTCATCGTCCCCGCAGACCTCACTTACGTAATTAATTTTTTTGCACATACGGCGCAAATGACCTTTAACATTACATTTTCGACACTTATGGTTAGCAAAACGACACTTTTCGGCCGTGTGATTGTTAAAACCACAAACGGAACACAACACTTTAGCACTTTTTTGATCTTTCGATGCAATCTTGAACATTTGATTAGCGCTCGACGGCTCCTGCCCGGTTACCGTGGTTGCCCCTGCGCGGGCACAACGTCTGCTTTCTGCCAGTTCTACCGCCTTAGAAAGAGTCAAATCAGCTGGTTTCTGAGCGAATAATTTTTCTCGCTCCGATCCTGGAAGCATTCCCATTACAAATCTGTCTCTCAATGCTTCCTCCACGTTTAGAAACCCGCATTCTGCCGTTAGGCCGCGAAGTCTTGCCGCATATTGGGGGTAGGTCTCCCCTTCATTTTGCACCGCCGAATAAAATTTAAATCTCTCGTGAAACCCACAAGTTGTTGGTGTAAAATGACGGTCCAAAAGCGAACATATGTCGGCAAATGGAACAACTTGGAGATCTTTCGGCAATGCCAAATCTGATGCCAACTTGTAAGTGGCATCGCTGAGTGCGCTCAGCAAAACTGCCCGTCGCTTCGTTCCGGTCGCGTCACTTTGTTCATCGATGCCATTAGCTATGAACCACTGTTGTATACGCGCTTTGTACACTTTCCACGTTTGTGTGTTGTGGTCAAAATTCGTCAAAATCCCGATTTGAGACGAATTCATGTCGGCCACTAGTCACTTTTTTGAACACGCGGGTAGATCGTCGCCACTGTTAGATATCGGAACGGACGAGTGAAACGAAGGCTGCTCAGATACGCACTGACATTTATTCGCAATGATACCTTATTATAAGTACATGCATACAGTAGCATATGTAACAAGAACCTAACTACATCATGTGATACCTATCTACTTACAGCTGTTTTATCAAGCATTAAATAAAACGTTTTTGTTTCAACTTGCGAGTAGGTACTTTTAAACTCAATTCGATTTACTTAGTACTTAAGAGTAAGTACCTATGTTTAAGACACGTTTAATTATCCGCCTTTTGGCCAAATGTTTTTGCATGTATATTACACTGAAAGAAATGTTTTATAACACTAAATATTTTGTTACTACTTAGCTAAGTAGGTACCTACCTAGCACATAAAAAACGGGATTTGCGAAAAGGTCGTTTTGTAACAAGCAATAAAAAAAACGCTTTCAGGTTATTCATCTAAATTTATAATTTTATTCTTTAAGTTCAGTTGTTTTTTTTCCTACTCAACGAGTTCGGATAATCAATAATCATTTACAATGTTACATGAACCTCTTTGAGCAAGACCCGATGCCGATTCTATTGATAGCAATTTTCTTGATGTATACATAAACTATTATGTTACCTGTTATGTTACTATTATAGATTAATTTTTTTACATGTTGGCCCATTGTTGTATGTCTCCTTTCGGTTTAAATAACTTTATCGTTTAAGAAATTACAGACACAACGCAGACTTATAAATACCTAGATAACTTAAAGTAATTACACGTTACGCAATAGTTAAACAGTAACCAGTATGTTTAACAGTAAACAGTTGCATTCGGATTTAAACTAATAATTCAAACACAAAAATTAAACTAAGATTACCGTAACGATCTTAACATAAGATCTTTATATAGGGTCTAGTTTTAGTTTTAATTCCTTTGTTCTGTACCTACAGTTTAAATTCGTCATGTCACACACCATTTCTAATAGAATATCATACACTTTTCTGCTGAGATACATTTCTTCATTGTAACCCTAATTACTTCATTAGTTTACGTACCGTAAAATGGGGCGACTTTAGGCATTAGGGTTACTTTGATAGTTTGAAAACGGTCACAAAACTCGTAAAATTAAATAAATAAATAAATAAATAAATATTATAGGACATTCTTACACAGATTGACTAAGTCCCACAGTAAGCTCAAGAAGGCTTGTGTTGTGGGTACTCAGACAACGATATATATAATATACAAATACTTAAATACATAGAAAACACCCATGACTCATAAAATTAACATTATTCTTTACTTAGGTACCGTAAAACGGGGTGAAAAGACACGATTTTCAATTCAAGGACGATTTTCACCAATAATCCAAATGATAAAAGTAAAAATTTAGACATCATTTTATGAGTCTTGGTTAGTTCTTCAATTTTGCATTTGTGAAATCAATTTTGACCCACCCAATTCAGAGAAAATCAAAGAAAACTGTCTGTTTTCTCCATATCCTTAAAACGGGGTCGATAGACACGAAAGGGGTGAATAGAAATATGAAGTTTTAGTTGTCATAGGCATCGAATTTGGTCATTATTATGTTGATACTCTATTGGCAAATAGTATATATATCTGTTAAACAATTATTTGATACAAAAATATATTTTTTTGTCTTTTAACCCCCCAGAGTGTTTTTTCACCCCTTTGTGGTATCTAATCACCCCCTATGGCGTAACTATTCACCCCCTATGACGTAACTATTCACCCCATATGCGTGTCCACTGACCCCTTTTACACGTAAAAGTGCTTGTTGATAGTTTTTTGCAAAAAAATGCTTAATTATAGAGAAAATTGGTGATATTATTTATTATTTAGGTACTACAGATACTATATTACCAGGTTAGCTAACTTTAACTACGTTAATGTCACTACATTTACCGCTAGAACAAAATTCAGACAGGCTATTTCTTACCTCGGTGAGGCCTTCTTTAGAGTCAAAAAAATCTAACTTTTAGGCAGTTTGATTAACTTCTTTTGGTATCAATGTAGAGAATAAATAGTCTACTATATACGTATTACAAAAAATCTGATTTTAGAGATGTACGTTTTTAAATATAACAACTTGAAAGAAAAAGTTCAAAATTTCTCTATTCACCCCGCGATTTCTGTTGACCCCGTTTTACGGTAGTCAAACTGTTCGTGTTAGTAATTTCACTCTAATCTATAATGGCTACTCCGTAATCTTATCAACCCAAAATGGACTCACCACACAAATGAACACAGTATTTATTTCAAACAATTGAACAAAATGAAGTAATAATTTGCATTGTCTACCACAACTAGAGTCAATTGATCTTTTTGACCTAGGGGTTATATTCACAACACCCAGAGTGTTAACATAGGTGAACCTGGACCAGTTCGATTTGAGCTCCAATAGGGTATTCGACTGTATTTAAAATAAATAATTTTACAAGATGCACGAAATAAAGCACTAGAAGATTCATAGAGAAACGTCGTAGACATCAGTTATGTTTAGAAAAAATATATATTTTAAAACCCGTATAAAACTATAAAGAGTAGGTTATTTGACCGTGACGTCACTTGCTAGTGTTTCATATGAATTCCATAGTAGCAAAATTGTTTTGACAGTTCGTAAAAAGAAACTGATTTGATTAGTAGTCAAATACCCTCCTTAGAGTTCAAAATAAACAGCATGAGTTGGCGATTGTGATGAAACGTTTTGTGAATGAGGTAGCAGCCTTGACAGACTATTTATCAAGCAGTGCTTCGATCGTCGTTCAAAACGCCTTTATTGACTTGGCAACAATAGATTAATTTGACAACTATTAGTCAAATCAGTTGCTTTTTTCGAACTGTCAAAACGAACTGCTACTACTATAGAATTTATATGAAAACTAGACGGGCCCGCAGCTCCGCTCGCGTAAATGAAATAAAGAGTGTGTCAACCCTGCCAGGGTTCATAACGGTGATAGGGATTTCTTATTTGTACCCGTTATTTGGATAACTTAATACGCAAAATATTTGAAAAAAATTATGTGATTTGATAAAAGGCAAAATTATACTTGTTCATCTACGTAGTTATTTATTTAAAACTCGTTTCAACATAAAATTATTACCTAAACGTTTTAAACTAAAATACAAGAAAACTAATTTCAGCGGTTTTCTACAAAAACTAATTAAAGCATTTTTGAAAATCATCCCCCAAGGTGGTGAGAAAGGGGCTGAAAGTTTGTATGGAGATCAGATATTTTGTGAGTGCGGAACTTGAATCTTTGTATAAGGGCATAGGTACCTATTATGAGAATACAAGAAAAGTAATTTCAGCAACCAACATCAAAATCCACTTGACTTAAAACTTCATACAACTTGCTAAAAAAGAAAAGTACTTAATTTCAACATTGCTTGGATATGAAAATTATAGGTACTAAAGATGTAAAATGTTGAGGATAAGATTCCACGCGGACGAAGTCGCGGGCAACAGCTAGTTTTATATATATGATGATTAGCATGTGACGTCACGGGTTTTAAAATAAAAATTATGTCTAGAGTCAGACCAAGAATAGTCTGCAGCGGATTTAAAAGCCCACACAGTGAAAGTGTTATTTTAAACGTGAAGTTCTATGAAATTATGACGTATAAATGACACTTGCACTGCGTGGGCTATCAAATCCGCTGCAGACTGTTTTGGTCCGACTCTATAAATAACTGCTGTCTACGTTTCTTTATTAATCTTCTGGTGCTTTATTTATGTATTGCATGGTGTAAAATAATTTATTTTAAATACAGTCAAATACCCTATTTTGACACTCCTACCCCTGATTTAGGTATGTACCTACCTACTATATGGTATGTATATATGGATATACGTACAAATGTGTCTGTTATCTGGCAGATGAGTTCGTCGGACAAAACTGTCAATGTACCTAAGTACCTTTGGCTCCTACCGTACAATGACAAAGTCCACCTGACGTTTGGCTTGACACACCTACCAGATAGATCTGACGGATACAGGGTCTTTACTAGTTTTAAACTGAAAATGCTGGAATATTAGTTTATTTCAGTTTGGACATGATGTAATAATCAGCTTATTTTGCAACAAAGTACACTTAGTACGCCATTAGGCAGCAGCAATAACTGAAGAATACTTATTGCAATTCTTCTTAAGACTCATAAGAGGCTCTGTAAAGTCTGAAAATACGTTGAAGATACTTCGCCTAAGAAAATGGCGTTAATTAATTTAAAAACTAACTAGAACTATTTCCGGCTCAAAGAATTTTCATTTAAAATTGTATTTTTTCATTGACTGCTGAAGGAGGGTTACGTTTTTGTAGTGTATGTATTTATGTACTTATGTCTAGTACACAGCACAGCCTGCAATAAAATATCGTTTGACGATTTTCAATGTACAAACAGCAACACTCCTAACTGTATATCAATACAGAAAAGGCATAAGGTCCGTCGATGTACAGTTAACGGTGCGGGTGATGGTACTGATGGTATTAAGGTGATTGAATGTTTTGCAAATATTTTCATGGTCAAATGACTAAATAGTTTGGTTTGCAATGTACTAAATGGTCGTGTCACCTGCCATGACGCACCAGATAAACGTAATCGTCCAAAGCTAACAGAGGCCGCGTTAGAGCGTTTTCACATTAAATATTGTCCGATCCGATATCGGAGGTCCGAAGGAATAAAACGTATTTATTATATGCATATAATACATTATTATTACAAAAAAAAAGATAAATAACGCAAAACAGGCGGATTTAATGCCTATGGCACCCTCCTGCGGCTGTTTTGTCATAGGCACATTCCAATATCCGATATCGGGAAGGCGCTTCCGATAAATTCAGCTATGTTGGAGCCTCCGTCAGCTGTCGGACCGATATTTGGATGCTGATACGCAATAATGTGTCAACCCACATTAATTTTTCAATAAGATGTCAACTCAAAAAATTTACGCATAAAGTTGACATTTCATTGCAAATTGGATGTGGGATGACTCATTTTTGCTAAACACCATCCATTTGTTTACTTGTGTGCGTATGTGTAGCCGGGCGCGCCCCCGCGGCCTGACTACGCTGATGTAGGATCATACGATATCGGATACAATATGAAAACGCTCTTAGCCGATGCGAGAAATACATACATCATTAGGGAAATGTGATGTAGCCTGAGGCATTCCGAAACAAAAGGTTAGTGAAATCCTAGTAGGGAAAACATAACTAATATTAACAAAGTCCGGCTTTCATACTTTGGGCACGTGCTCAGATATAAATAACCTCACCTACTCCATCACATAGTTCTAAAATACAAAGAGTAGTATAGGAAGAAAGAGGGACACCCGATATATACGTGGAAGTACTCACTCAACCGTGATACTCGCTCGGAACTATAGGTACTAATAGTTTCAAAATATTAGTCACATAGCCACACACCTGGTATTTAATACACCAAGTAGGAATGTATATATCTACGGGTAGCCCATAGTATAATGTATATTTATTTATTTACCCAATGCTGACTTCACAATATCTTGTATTCGGGTCGGCTGAACATTTCCTGTCTCTCCTACCATTCTGACTGCTAATGCTAACCCTACTACACTCCAGGCCTATTATCTACTTCTTGGTGCCCCGGTGTCTCGGGCAGTCTGTGTGTCCTGGTTTCGCGTGTCGTGCTAAGGGGTTGGCAGCGAGCCAGGATACTGCAAAATGTTATCCTATCATAAAAAATTATGTACCTTTAAAATTTTAATGTCACGCAGAACGAATCTAAGAAAATACTGTATCTACAAAGCACTGTCAAGTGAAAGCTAAAGCGTTGGTGTTTCTTTCAGCGCGACATCTACACTTGGGCGTTGGACCACCGCGTGCACCACAAGTACACGGAGACGGCGGCGGACCCGCACGACATCCGGCGCGGCTTCTGGTTCGCGCACGTGGGCTGGCTCGTGCTCACGCCGCACCCCGCCGTCGAGGACCGCCGCGCCGCCTTCAGGCTCACCTCGAGGGACCTCGACTCCGATCCTGTCGTTGCGTGGCAGAAGAAGTAAGATTACATTTATGTGTTACAATTGGACTCGTCATTATTTAGTATCTCGTATCGTGCCACATCAATACCATAGCACTACCTCTTCTTTTCTTTATTTTATTTTGTGCAATAAAGATTAAATAAGGTAATCTTATGTAACATACTTCTTCTTCGAAGATAGGGGAATACAGATAAGGGAATTTTTTGGAGTAGGGGGATGCAGTGAATACAAAATAGGTTTTCTCCAAATATGTGACAGATGGATTGGACAGAGTCTCACCATAAGGGTTCCTTTTTATCTCTTTCGTTTCTTTAAAAGATTTCTTGATTTGATAAGTGTTCGTCAATCATAACATCCAATCTGGTAAGTATAAAAATAGAATTTAATTGTTGTTGGTTTAGGACCATAATCCACAATACTTAATTAAACTAATGAAATTGTTTATTTTATGAGTTTGTACAATTAATTTATTTAACGACCAAAGCAAAATCCACAATGCAAGTTTTGTCCAACTTGCACAAAGAGGATCCGTAGCAAACATATGTAGTATCATGTTTCACAAAAGTAAAACACAATCGCAGGCGTCGTCAAGAATGTACAAGGATAATTCGCTACACTCTTTGTCAAAGCAACTAGCTATAACAAATGCAATGTAGTACTTAACTAAAGTTCGGGACGCCATCTGGGGCCAAATTCGACACGTACAACTGTCAGATTTCGCATCCACGTCAAATCAACAGTTGATTTTATTGCATACTGAGTGTTGATTCCATCAACGGTGGATAATATCATTTGGTACAACCAAAACTCAACTCTAAACTAAGGGTGGTTCGAAGCTCTCGAAGGCATCTATTTCAGGCACAGTGAAACCAAGGGTTTACTTCGAATACAAGTTATTCGAGAAAACGGTGCAAGCTATATTTCAACAACCTATCAACGATGACCACCCCTTGACCACCAAAGACGTTAACGGATGCGCACGGCTATGAGATTGAAGCGTTAATTCGTCCCTTCCGTTTCAGTCCTGCTAAGCTGACAACTCTCTCCCATTGAACTAATTGAGCGGCCCAAGCGATTCGATGCAAATTAAAAAAATAGGTATGCTGTGGACACCTTTAGCGACATCGTTGCCGTGGTCATGTCAAAATGATAGAAAGCGGTCGTCGCCATACCTACCTGTAGTATCTGTCTCATATACCTATACTTAAGTATAGTCTATTAACAGTCAAGCGAGTTGTCCCTTTGACGAGCCCCAGCCTGAAATCGAATCCTCAGATTAAAGAAACGACTACATAGGAGAGTGACAAATGAGTGTGATGTCGTCCGTAATTATTTTGAGACGTAGTGTTGTTCATTATCTGCAAATACGTCAGTATCCTTGAGTGATGCCAGGATCTAATTACCTGTTCAAGTTATATTATGGCGCGGTGTGTAGGTGTGGTGCGTTGGAAACCTGACAGGTCCGGATATTACTTGGGATTCCTAAGAAGTAGACAGTAGTGGATACATCGTTTCGTTTGCTTTACGTCTCACCTCTAGAAACTCCCTAACATCCCCCGAACAAACGATTAGGAAAATATTGATAGTATCTACCTTTCTTATAAATAACAAACAATGTAACATGACATTTTACTCATTATGATTGTTTACTTTCAGATACTTTATCCCGTTGTTCGCGCTGCTGAATGTGATCCTGCCCGTATGGATCCCGTGGTACTGCTGGGACGAGTTGCTAGTAAACAGCTTTGTCGTCAGCTTCGTCACGAGATTCACCATCACGCTCAACATCGCATTCTGCGTCAACAGCTTCGCGCACCTGTGGGGAAACAAGCCTTACGACAGGTAACAGCAATAGGGTATTATACTGTATTTAAAATAAATTATTTTACACCATGCATGAAATAAAGCACCAAATAATTACATATTAGAAAAATACAGATAGGAATTATTTTAAACACAAGTTCTATTTAAAAAATCGGATAGTAATATAATAATTAAGTATGTGCGTTGACCGTGACGTCAGGATGTAATGTTTCATATAAATTCCATATTAGCAAATCGTTTTGACAATTCTAAAAAAGTGACTGACTTGACTAATAGGAAAATACCCTATACTCTGAGTAGGTACTAGGTACACCATACCGTAAAACTTGGTGAGTAGGGACAAAACTGACATTCAAATCTCTTCGATAAAACTTTATTTTTACATGTGGCAAACTGATTATGATTTTATGTAGTTCCATTTCATAACTTTAAAGATAAATACGAAACAGTAGGAAATTCCAGGAGGGATTTCCTACTAAAGTTGGGGTTTGAAAATTGTTGGATCGACACTTTGGGATTATGAACATTAAATTATAGCTTGATTGGTTATTAGAATATATAATTTACGTAGCAGTAGCCTGTAAAAACCAACTCGCCCCTCTGTCATCCCTTTTTACCCCATTCATAACCCAACTGCCCTCGCAAACCCTACTCACCCCATTTTACGGTACTCGGTAGTAGAATAGGTAGTGTCTCTCCATTTCATGCCTGTGGCATTGCCGAAATCACCATTTGACGAGATTCACTCTTACATTCATGTATTTAGTTATTTTATTAGGTATTCGAATAAGATGACACTAAGAGATCAGTCGTTAATTGATATTATTCGTGTGTCCAAAAGCTGAATCACGTCAAACTTTTCCTGCTACCGGTTATCTTTATGACACGGAGGACACTGGCTACTACTGTATCGCATCCACTAAAATAAAGTTCTTTGGTGAATAACATTGTCTATGACACATGACGTCAGCGTTACGTTACGCGTTACGCGTTACGCTGTATCGAGTTTATGATTTTTTCCCCACCTCAAAAAGTGCTCAGCGCCGCTAAAGAAGTTTTCACTTCAATTAAATATTTGTTACAGGTTTATAAAATCGACAGAGAGTCTGGCGGTAAGCTTAGCTGCCCTGGGCGAGGGCTGGCACAACTACCACCACGTGTTCCCGTGGGACTACAGGACCTCCGAGCTCGGCCGCATCAACATCTCCACAGGATTCATTGACGCTTTTGCTAAAATTGGATGGGCGTATAACTGTAAGTATAATCGAGAGAAAATTGCTTGGTTTGATTGAATGTTATAATTTAACACAGACAGAATTCCACGCGAGCGGAGCCGCGGGCACAGCTAATGCCTTTAATATGACACAAGTTCCGTCCTCGCGTTGCTAATGGAACTGAGATTCTGTTTCTGTCAATATGTAGATAATCTATTTCGATCAATATTTTCGATTCGAGAAATGAATTAGAGATTCACTAAATATGAAAAAGTAAAAATATATATATTTTCTTTACTATGTCGTATCTAGATAATCTCTAATTCATTTCTCGAATCGCGCCGTGTATTACTCGAACTAGTATATTTACTCTTTTCTGTGAAATCTAATGAGGAATATTTGCAGTTCTATTATTAGTTGTATAGTTTTAATTTTATTTTTGTTAATTTCAGTAAAAACAGCAACAAAGGCCATGATTATTAGCCGAGCGAAGCGGAGTGGGGACGGCACCTTGGGGGACATGGAGGAGCCCGATCCTACGCTGAAAAACGAAGGCATCGAATGAGGCGACATCTACAATAATTAATGGGCCTTCTTTTGAAACACCTGACGCTGGAAAGCGACAATAACAATTCGATATTTTGGCAAAACATTCCTATTGAGATATTTTTATTTTGTGCTCTAAATTAAATATGTAACATGACTGACATGATTTTGTATTTTGTAATAAATGTTGCTCTTTAAAAAAGGGACTTTTCGGTAAAAAATTGACCAGTGTTAATATTAACGATTAAATAGTTATTTGTACAAATGCAATCCGAAGCGATATTATCGCTAATTGCCATAAAGTATTTTTTTTTACCCGAAAACGGCACTTTATACGGGTATGTAATAATAATTAGGTACGTTAAATACTTTGATGTGTGTAAAATGTATTTAGCTTATCACTGTCTTGAAATTAATATAGGAATATATTTTGACTATTAGCTTATTACTAGGTCAACTATATAAAAGCGTGATATTGGTTTTGTATCGAGTTACTGGTACAAAGTCAAAGATAGTAAGAAAATAAATGAACTTATAATTTTGTACTTTTCATTTATTCATAATCCGGTTTTTCACAATATAGTTAATTGTTAAATTACTTCTCAATTAAGTTGACAACCCCTACTATCTTACACTCATTATAGTTAATATCCCCTACTATTTTACACTCATTATAAATTTCTACCACTCATCTGTAAATGTACATACTGAAGTTTGCTTGTTGGTGTTACATAATCATACTTAAAATAAAAGCAAAGTTTTCAAATAACTCAAAAGTAGAACCAATAATTGTATAGGGACTTCAATTTATTTTTTTATTACTGACAAAGTAAATACATTTTGTAAGGTTTCTAATCGACTTAACATATGTTTACCTCAAGAAAAATAAACCCAATTGACTAGATAATTGTGCAAAAACAATTCTAGAATCGCTAAGTTTTGCAATGAAATAAAATTTATTATTTGTAATTTTTACATGTACCTAATACTGTTTTATTTATTATGTTAGGTTATTGTAAAAAAGTTATCACTCTGCGAGTGTGAATAAAATTTTACCTCATTTTGGGAACCGTGTTTTACTGTAATAATAATAATAATATGATCGTGATCTTGGACACGGCGCGGATAGTCCGCCGGTTCCTCTCTCTGCAGCCCTGACCACCGGTAGCTTGGGCCTTGCCCCGCTGCTGGCGGCACCCTAGGTTAGGTTTTTTATAATGTGTTTATATGTATTTTTTATTGTTTTGTAAGTGTTTTTATATTTTACTTTTATATTCATATTATAAAAAGCTAGCCTGAGAAAAATGATGAATAAAAATAATAATATTTTGTAGTCAATCCCCGTAATAATCAATTGGTCTAAACCAGAGGTAGGTACGCAAAACGGAGTCCATTCGACCTGACTCCTTCTTTCCGGGGTGCATCTGTACCTATTGCCGACAGCCTGGAACTCCTCGGCATGGAGCTGAGTTCAGTCCTCAGCTTCGGCAGCTTCATTGAGTCTAAAGCACAAACTGCGGCCAGAAAGCTGGGCGTCCTAAATAAGGTGAAGCGATACTTCACACCTGGACAGCTTCTAACACTTTACAAAGCTCAAGTCCGGTCGTGTATGGAGTATTGCAGCCACCTGTGGGATGGCTCAGCTAAATACCAACTCGCCGCTTTGGACTCAGTGGAGCGCAGAGCCAGGAGGATGATTGGCGACAAGAAGCTAACGGCTAAGCTTCAGTCTTTGGCCCATCGGCGGAAAGTCGCCAGCCTGTCGGTATTCTACAGGTTGCACTTCGGGGAGTGTGCCCAAGAGCTACACGAGCTTATTCCACCGTCCCCATTCTACCATCGGACTTTTAGACGCACGGCCGGTTTCCATCCTTACTTGGTAGATATTCCACCAATTCGCACGAAGCGCTTTGCTTCTACTTTCCTTATGCGCACTGCCAAGGAATGGAATTCCTTGCCGGCGTCTATATTTCCGTGTTCTTATAACCCGGCAACCTTCAAATCAAGAGTGAACAGGCACCTTCTGGGCGAGCTCGCTCCATCGTAGGCCACGTCTACGCCTCGGCTAGTCTGTGGCCATGAGTAAGCCCATTCATAATAATAAAAAAAAAAGGTACGAATATACACATACTGAGGTAATGTTGTTACTCAGAACTCAGACAAGATACTTACAGGAAGTTCCTAAGTCGTTGAAGACTTGGCTGCGGGTAATTGATCAATTGATAAAGTACCTGAGATGCAATAATGAACTACTTCAACAAGATTTCGTCCTAAAATTTAGCTAGTTTCTGATCTACAAAAAGTCTTTGATATGGTTAGTCATAATTTACTTATCTAAAAAATGCTGACGTAGGCATAAAAGCAGCGGCTATAAACATCTTTAAATCCTATATCTCAAACCGTACCCAGATTATCAAAATAGCTAACCACCAAAGTGATCCCAGATCCATCACATGCGGCGTTCCACAGGGCTCTATTCTAGGGCCCTAAAAATAAAAATATTACTCATTTTGAAGCTTTACACATAATAAATCACAATAAAATCTAAATGGTTG
Organism: Cydia fagiglandana; assembly: GCF_963556715.1. Taxonomy (NCBI): domain Eukaryota; kingdom Metazoa; phylum Arthropoda; class Insecta; order Lepidoptera; family Tortricidae; genus Cydia; species Cydia fagiglandana. The sequence goes on along the minus strand of NC_085932.1, from coordinate 8,108,990 downwards.
GAAAGGAGAAATATCTCGGACTTATACACATTGGACTGCAGCCTTAGTTGGAGATTGCATATTGAGAATATTAAATCAAAATTATCTTGACTGTCAAATGTCTTGGATGTCTGCGCCTGTTGAATTGTTGTTAGCAAATATTTTAAATTACCTACTCGACACAGATCACGCGTACTACTCGTAGTGCGACAGTGACAGTTTCGTATCGTTCGCTATTCGACGTGTTGCCTCCCTGTCACACTTACGTACGAATTTACAAAATCGACAGAGAGGCAACACGTCAAAAGTGGTAGACAGACATTCCGCAGCTCAATTAGAGCTTATACATGAATCATAAGTCGTGAATAGAAATATGGTTTTCTAACTCCATAAACAACGAGCAATTTAATACTCCTACTGTTACTAAAATCAGACAAGATTTTTTTATTTTTTTGTTTATTTTTTGTCTTTTATTTTACTTTTATAAGTGGATTAGGATACTACGGCTTTTTAAGATATAAAATTAGTAAATTGAATCGCCTTTTTGAATCGGAACTGCCATTGATATCAATTTTGCCATTTGACCCAGTAAGAATTAAAATTTACTTAATTTTTCATTTGAAATATCTTTACAAAGCTGTTTAAATACCACATTGCCACTTGTAAAAGTAAAATAAATGACAAAAAATAAACAAAATCTGCCTGCTCTACCGACGTTAGAGGTAGGCGTCTAATAACGTCCACATGTACCATGTAGGTATATTTACGTAATTCTGCGCTATTTTATTTATGGACATTTCCTATGTAGGTCAATCTTTATTTATACCTACTTAATATTATAATTATTACCTTTTACCCCTAAGCCCCTAATATAAACCTTTTCCTCGTGTTGGCTGGATTCTACTTTTGAAGTGATGATTTCGAATGACATAATTATATTTAATGGTGTTAATTTCGATTTGTAAATAGACGGAGAGCTAGCATCGGAAATAGGTTTGCAATTTATAGAGCAACGAAATCCCTCTAGTTAGTGTGCAATACTAAGTATCATTATTAATTAATTTGGGCGCCTGGCAGCTGTTCAGCGGTGGGTGTGAAGGTTGTCAAATAATTTGAAGGTGTACAATTTATAGAGCTCTGAGTTTGGTGTGATATAATAGCTAATTATGTATTTGATTCGAATATAACATTTCCAGGGGGTTTAATTGGAGGAAAAGTAGTGCCAAGTGACGTTCAAGATGCGCGAAAAAGTGCAAAGTCATCTCATTTACTGGGTTAAATTTTATCGTTTTTCGTTACCCAAAGGGTGAAAACGGAACCATATTACTATAAGGTTCCGTTTTTGGTCTCCTCTATAAATTGCATACCTTCAATAATTTTTTACAACCTCTTTGTTGCCCAACCACTGTTACACCCACTGCTGAACAGCTGCTAGTGCTAGGATTAATTAATAATTATAGTATGGCATACTAACTAGAGGGATTACGTTGCTCTATAAATTGCAAACCTATTTCCGTAGCTAGCTCTTAGACTAAAATATTGTTAAGCAGATTCCTGTTTATTTATGTTTTGATTATGCAGACGTCAAGTACGGCGTACGGCCAATTATTAATAAAGTTGAAAGTCCGTTCATATTAAAACAAAGAAAAATAAATATCTCTTTGTTTTATCTGTATATTTAAATATGAAAAGCGCGATTTGGCTGTATTATATCTACTGTTATGTTACGAGTTAAACATATGTATAACAATTGTATGAGCCAGATATCTTTCCTGTAGAAATCGCAAAGTTGATAGAATCACAGGCCCATGCGAGACACACAATAACTAAATAACATCATTCAGATATCATTCTGGTGTCAGCGTTAAAAATATCACGTCGTAAAAGTGAAAAAAAAAGATACTTTGTAAGTGCCTACATAAATATCATATTTTTAAGTTAACAAATAATTTAATAAAAAAAAATGCAAAAAGAAAACGGTCACCCATCCAAGTACTGACCACGCTCGACGTTGCTTAACTTAATCACGTTTGCTGTACGAGAGCCCCACTTAAATCTTTATTTTATTCTGTTTTTAGTATTTGTTGTTATAGCGGCAACAGAAATACATCATCTGTGAAAATTTCAACTGTCTAGCTATCACGGTTCGTGAGATACAGCCTGGTGACAGACAGACGGACGGACGGACGGACGGACGGATGGACGGACAGCGAAGTCAGTCAGCGAAGTTATTAATAGGGTCCCGTTTTACCCTTTGGGTACGGAACCCTAAAAACAGTTACGACCGCTGTTATTTTCTAAACCTTTTCTTTGAGTCGCCATAATACATATAAATCCATTAACTTAATTTCGACAAATATTTGTCTAAATAAATATGTTTTTGTCCAGTTAAAGTGACTGTCTAAAGCTTAAGATACAGAATTTCCTACTTTCATTTCATTGCTGTCATGTACAAACATTTTTATTACCCGTGGCGCTGCTTTTATGATCTAAACCGGATAAATTTTGTTTTACTAAGATTAATCTTTTAATGATTTTCGCGAAGCCAACCGATGACATCGTTCAATGCCATATTTACATCACAGCTCATTATAAGCTTACATCGGTACCTAAGATTAATATCGTGGATCGTCTGCGAATAGGATGCAATCGTGTCGGATTGATTGAGGTGGGTCATTGATATATAATATAATTTTTAAGAAAAAAAAACCGACTTCTATGGGGGCCGGTGAAAGATTATTGTAGATGGTACACTATGTAGAAAAGGAGGTAAAACCACCCACTTTTCTAGTAGCATTTCGCTTCTGTAAGGGTCGTAGTTCTAGCCTAACCTAACCCACTTCTCAGATAGCAGTTCGGTTCTGTGAGGATCGCAGTTCGAACCTAACCTAACCCACTTAACGGCGCCTGCGGTGCGGTGTACGGGGGTTTAAGCGGGAGGGGCTACTAAGATTGGCATTATCGTACTTTATACCTACATTTTAATAAATATTCATAGTGGTTTATTTAGTTAAGGTATCATAGTGGTTTTCCGGGTCCGAGTCCGGGTCCGAGTCTGATTCCAAGTCCGGGTCCGAATCCGGGGCCGAATCCGGGTCCGAGTCCAGGTCCCGGTCCGGGTCCGAACCGGATCCGGTTATGAGTCCGGTTCTGGGTCCGAGTCCGGGTCCCAGTCCAAGTCAAAATCGAAATTCGTAATCACCAACCGTGTATTATGCGTCGTCGAAGAGTTCTGTTCTGGTCATCATCAGCAGTTCCACTTTATCAAATGCGACAGTTTTTAATGTAAATGCTTGATTTTATGATGAAAATACAAAAAAATCTATACGTATGTCTTTAATATTTGAGGAGTTCCCAGGATCCCTTATGGATCCCATCATCAGAACACGAGCTTGACAAAAATGTGGCTTAAAAACTTAACATGCTTAACAAACATAACAAAGAGGAAAAATCGCCAAACGTGAACTATGCGTCGCTGAAGAGTTCTGTTCTGATCATCATCAGCAGTTCCACTTCATCAATTGCGCCAGTTTTTAATGAAAATGCTTGATTTTCTGATGTAAATACAAAAATCTCTATACGCATGCCTTTAAGATTTGAGGAGTTCCCTCGATTCCTCATGGATCCCATCATCAGAACTCGAGCTTGACAAAAATGTGGCTTAAAAACTTAACTTGCTTAACAAACATAACGAAGAGGACAAATCGCCAACCGTGAACTATGCGTCGTTGAAGAGTTCCGTTCTGATCATCATCAGCAGTTCCACTTCATCAAATGTCACTTTTTTTAATGTATATGCTTGATTTGTTGATAATAACCCAAAAATCACTATATGTATGCCTTTAAGATTTGAGGAGTTTCCTCGATTCCTCATGGATCCCATCATCAGAACTGGGTTTTGACAAAAACGGGACTAATCTGTATGCATATACATACAATCAAAAAAAGAATTTTCAAAATCGGTCCAGTAATGACGGAGATATAGAGTAACAAACATAAAAAAAATAAAAAACATACAACCGAATTGATTACCTCCTTCTTTGAGATTTGGAAGTCGGTTAAAAAACAATAGTGGGTCCAAAATACTGCCTTGTGGCATCCCGTATGTAACTTTATAATATCAAATTACAGATATGTAGTACCTACCTAATCAATGCCACAGCATTCAAATTCTCATTGGATGCAAAATGTTTGTATGATGGGTACCTAAGTCATCTATGGCCTATACAGGGAGAAATTTTAACTTTTATTAAGGGACCAATGCCTTAATCGCGCAAAAAAAAGTTGACTGACTTTAAAGAAGACAGACAAGTAAAGTAGAGGGAATTTCGATAGCTAAAGTGGAAAATAATCAATAAACCAGGCAGTCGACTAGTTGTGATGGGTTTATTTTGCGAACTGACGTACAAAAATATAAACAGTCAAAATAACATTAGAATTTAAATATGGAATTAAAAAAGAACTTAAGACTAGACATAGATAATAGTGTAAACGTATCAAAACCTATTTACATATACACCCTTAACATCCCACCCCCTTGTGTGCGAAAGCACACAAAACTAGCCAGACTAGATATAAACTGAGACTTTATGCCTCTAATCTGACCAATTTTTTAGAAGGTCGACGAAGGATTCCACCTGATGTGGCTACGTCCACCACCCTGACCACTCCGTCTCTGCCAGGGAATGTAGCAACGACGCGGCCGCGTGGCCAGGTTCCTCGGGGTAGGTTCTGGTCTACAATGATGACTAAGTCGCCAACAGTCAAGTCGTGCTCTCTGTTCTCCGCTATCTGGCGAGGTTGCATGGTTGGCAGAATTTCTTTTACCCATCGGTTCCAAAAGTGGTCGGCCAATCTCAACGCCTTCCTCCAGTCAGCACGTCTTAAAAGGTCTCGGTCGTCAAGGGTTGCAGGCAGAACCTGGTTAGAAGATGAGCCAATTAGAAAGTGGAAGGGCGTTAGGGTTTCCTGGTCTTCAGGGCCAACAGGGACATGGGTCAGAGGTCGAGAATTTACAATTGCCTCAGCTTCTAGAAGGAGAGTTACTAGGACTTCGGGATTAGGTTCTCTTTCACGTAATGTGGCGTTCAGCGCGATTTTGATGGTGCGAATCAGTCTCTCCCAGCATCCGCCGAAAAAAGGAGCAGCGGCAGGAATAAAGCTCCATTTTATTCCTCTATTGGCAGCAAAATCGTAGACCTCGTGCTGATAAAATTCTCGTAAAATTCGGTCTGCACCAATAAAACATGTACCGTTGTCAGAATATACAGTATTGGGAGTTCCTCTTCTAGCAATAAACCGTCGCAGGCTCATTATTGCGGAGTCAGCAGAAAGGGAATGTACAAGCTCCAGGTGAACGGCTCTGGATGTCATGCAGGTGTACAGGGCCACATAACGTTTCTCTTGTCTTCGACCGATCTTGGTATTCAACGGGCCGAAATAATCCAAGCCAGTGTACGTGAATGGGCGGCGGTGGTGGGCAAGCCGCTGAGGAGGAAGGTTACCGGTCATCGGATTCATTGGCTTTGCTCTTTTGATGCGACAGAACAAACATTTGCTGGTGACGCTTCGAACAGTACTGCGCAGATGAAGAAGCCAATATTTTTGTCGAACCTCATTGACCACCATTTCATTGTTTGCATGTCCAGCCTTGCGATGGTAGAAATTGACCAATAAGCGCACTACTGGGTGTCGTCCATCTAGAATGATTGGAAACTTGATCTCGGAACCGACGTCTTGTACAGCAACGATTCTGCCAGCTAGGTGCAACAAGTTGTCTGGCCCCATTCTGGGAGAAAGCTTCGCCAGGCGACTACTCTTTGGTATCAATTCTCCACGTTCTATTATTGGGATTTCGTCACTAAATGACTCAGATTGTACTTTCTTCAGGACGTGCCTTTCTGCGGCTTCCATAAGTTCCGCTGTCAGGGGGATTAGAGTGGTGGACGTAGGTGTATTCGTACGTTGACGAAGCCTAACATCGGTGCTAGGAGCAACGCGACCTACCCGATCTAAAGCCGAGCGAAATTTAGACGCAGCTTGCAAAATGCGAGCAGTAGCACGAAGTAATCGTAGCCAGTCACTAAAACGACTGAAATCCGCGGTAATTGTCAGATGACCAACCACAAGTCCAGAAGTCTGCTTCCGCTCTTCCTGGACTATAGGCTGACCAGCTGGTTCAACAGGCCAATTCTCCGGAGGATCGAGGAGGAACGAGGGACCTGTAAACCATCGGTGGTTTGGATTAAGATGAAGCGGCTTAATCCTAGTGGCATCGTCCGCAACGTTCAAATCAGTTGGGACCCATTTCCAATCTTGCACGCGCGTATTTTCTGTAATTTCTCCTACGCGATGGGCCACAAAGGGTTTGTACGTTCGTGCGTCACTTCTGAGCCAACCGAGGACAGTTCTTGAATCTGTCCACAAGAAAGTTCGTAAAGGTTTTTTCTTATGAAACTCTTTAATAGTGACAGCAAGGCGAGAAGCTATCAAAGCGCCCTGCAATTCTAGACGAGGAATTGAAGTGGGCTTCAAAGGTGAGACTCTCGTCTTACTGGTGATGAGTGCGAGCTTGACTGTACCATCTGCATACAATAAGCGCCAATAAGCGACGGTGGCAAAGGCAAGCTCGCTTGCGTCCGCGAAAATGTGTAGCTCCCTGTGTATAGGTTCTCCATTGAGCTTGGCGTACCATCGTGGAATCCTAATTGTAGATACGTCAGACAGTTCCTTAAACCACTCGTTCCACTTTAAAATCTGTGATGGTGGAAATGGTGTGTCCCAGTCAATATTGGATCTCCACGCCTCCTGAAGCAGTATACGCCCTTTGACCACTATTGGGCCCAACAAACCTAGTGGGTCGTATACTTTCATGAGGTGGGACAACACTTTGCGTTTATTAAAACTGCCCTGTAGTATGAGACCTTCTAAACCGGTCCTAAATCCGATAGTGTCTGATATAGGATCCCATGAAACACCTAAGGCTCTGACGCTACTTGACTCACTACCAAGTGACATCTCACTAGGTTGGGCGGCACGCAGTTCAGTCGGTACAAGACGCAATGCTCCTTGATCGTTAGAAATCCAGCCACACATTTCGAAACATGCGTTACGATGAATAGTCACAACATCGGATGCCATCTGTGCAGCTTCGTCAACATCGTCCAGACTATCCAAGAAATCGTCCATATAGGAACTATGGATACTTGCGTTGGCTGCCGCTGGATACGAATCTTGGTGTGACATAGCGTTTTTATGTTTAATGTACAACGCAGTGAAAGGGCTGGACGATGCTCCAAAAATGACAGCTGTCATCCGATATTCTTTTAGAGGCGTTGTTTCCCTTGACTGAACGTCGCGCCATAAAAAACGTAGTGCGTCACGATCTTGTTCACGGATTTTTATTTGAGGAAACATTTCCTTAATATCAGCTGTTATGGCAACAGCGCCCTCTCTGAACCGAAATAAAATACCTAATAAATTTTCTAAAAGATCAGGTCCTTGAAGCAGCAACGAATTTAATGAAACACCCTGATTAGTCGCGGCTGCGTCGTGGACAACACGAAGTTTACGTTTTTGTGGATGGTACACGCCAAAATGAGGCAAATACCACCTTATTCTTGCGTTAATGTCACTTTGGTTAGGTTCAGAATCGGTTTTTAATTTATTTGTATTGTTGTTCACACTTGACAGCTTAATGTCAAAATTTGTTTCTGCTTTATTCGGACTGACTGTACTAGGTTGTAAGTTATCAGATACGGTGTGAATTTTATTTGAATAATCGCTTAAAGTGGTATCGCGTTTGAGATCAATGCTGGTGTTGACGCTTTTAGTGATAAGATGATTATAATAAGTGCCGGGATTGCACTCTTCAGCGTAATTTTTGGCAATCATGTTATCAATAAACTTTTTATACGCGTCAGCGAAGGCGGGCTCACGAATCATTCGCCTTTCGAGGCTTAGAAATCTTGATAAAGCTTGCGGGTAGCTATCGGGAACACACTGTATGTTGTCACGCCACGGAAGACCTACTTCATATCTACCGGTCGGTAAGCGTGTGGTGGTAGCATCAAGAATCTCGACGGCACGGGAGTCTAGCTTGCTAAATAGAGTCTCGCGCTTAGAGATACCGAGCGAGTCGAGTTTGTATTGCTCCTTTATCAGTGACTCCAGGCGTTCATTTTCAGAAGGTTCAGTGCGGTCTAACTGACAATGGTTGACGAACTCGACTGGCTTGGTTTTGCTACTCGTTGGTCCATACAAAGTCCACCCAAGCAAAGTGCGACAAGCGGCGGGCTCGTTACGTCTGCCTTCACAAACCTCGCGACATATTGACAGATGCCAATGCTCAGCACCAATAAGTACGGTTGGTGTAGCGTCAGCATATGTCAAGTATTCGGCTAGGTCTTTTAAGTGAGCATAAGATTCAATAGTCTCTCTAGATAGAGTTTGTTCGTTCAAGCCTAACGATTGTACAGCCTTAGCACGATTTACCAAATGGATGTCAGATTCATATTTACCTCTTATGTAAAAGTCAACGTACCTTACCTTTGTAGTTGTTTGTAAACCCATGATACCATTGACAGTTATGATCTCTTCAGGCCCTATTAAACCTATGCGAGCAGCCACTTTACAATCGATCATAGTCGCAGTACTGCCATCATCGAGAAACGCGAAGGTTTCATAGCTGCCATTTGGCCCTGACAGTGTCACTGGTAAAACCTTCCACATTGTAATATTTGAACATATTTCATTAGACGTTTTATGTTGGTTACACGATATACCTATATTAGACACAATCACATTATTGTCTGACACCTTATTATCGGCTGGCGAGGAACTCGACGAATGCTGGGTACCACTTTCAGCCGCAGGAACGCAAATGACGTTATTAATCCGTGTATCGGGTGTAGGCGGTGATCTAAACGTATCCTGCCTGCCGTGCAAAAGAGGGTTGTGTCGAAAAGTACAACCATCGACCCCGCAAGGGTTGCTTTTGCATAATTTCCATAGGTGTGAGTTGTCTTTTAGACATTTATAACAAACTTTGTGTTCACGTAACCAACGCCACCTATCGTCAACAGATAACGACGTAAATTCAGTACATTTTTTTATATTGTGGGATTTTTTACAATAAACACACTCTATCTTACCAATCGTTTTATTTTTGTCATGAGTGACGGAATGCATATTTTCACGTTTAAATGGTTTATTCATTGGAAAATGTACTCGTGATTGTTGCGGTATAGACATAGAAAGCCCTACTTCTGGCGATAAAGCGAATTTAATATAGCGTTCGTGTTCGCGTGTTAGAAAGTCAGATAAAAGTTCTAACTTTGACTTGAGATGGTTTGACGTTTCTGACAAATCTGACGCATAATCAGACCATCTCATTTTCATTAAAGGGTTAAATTTTCCTAGAATATTATGAAACAGCTCCGGCGATTGTAAATATTCTCGTAGGCCGAGTAATTTCATAGTAGACAAAGAATTGCGTACCTTATTAGCGAAAATACCTATCTCCTTTAGGTCAGGCCCGAGCCGAGGCAGCGTTTTCAAAATCTGAACTTCGCCGAAGACAATCATTTCGGGACAAGCAAATGTACGTTCGAGTGCTGCCATGATATCTTCGGAAGCTGCCGCGGTGTTGAGTAAAGAGGCGACGGCCTCCCGGGCGGGCCCGCGGAGTGCGTTATGTAGACGCGCCGTATTTTCTGCGGGGGAATAAGAAGTTTTAGTACTATCAAATAAGTATTTAAATTGAAGCCATTGTGACGAGTTGCCATAGAAAGTTGGAAGCTCAATTTTAGCTTTTCTTGGCACGTCTCGTGCGGCGAGCGCTTTAGCTGCGGCAGCCGTATCGGCAATAGCTTGTAAAAGCGTGGCAGAGCCGGTTATTGGCTCGGTTTGATCTTGACGGCGGCACTCTTCATTTACATGATCATTGTTAAAATCAATCAGTGCATTATCGTGGCCGTTTTGACGTTTGACGTCTTCACGCAATAAAGGTGAATTAATACGGTTATTTACTACATTACACTCTACAGTAGGTTCTGGCCGTAAATTTATAGGGGGATCGGCGGTCATGGTGGTAACTACCGCTATATGTGGCGGAATAGTTACACCCACTTCGGCCCGTGTGTCTACGGGTTGCCTTTCCTGATTTACGTCACGAACCCAAGATGCTGTACGAGAATATGCATTACTAACCGTGTGATTGGAACGCTCCTCGGCTTCTAAGGCGGCTATTTTCGCTTCAAGTTCAAGCTGTTCTACCTGTTTAACCTGCTCAAGGAGTTTCCGTTCGCGTTGAAAGAGCTCTTGTTCCCTTTCTATGCTCTTGCGGGCCAAGTGGGCCTCCGCGGTCAATCGTCGTGCCCTAATCGTGGCCGATGATCGCGTAGAGCCCGAAGCGCGAGACCTGCAACTGAGGGGAACATTAACTTGTTCGGCGCTGGTGCCGGTTGTGAGGCACTCGCGAGACGTCCCGGGGATTTGCGGGTCGGAAGCCGCGGGTGGTACGGTGGCGTCGGCCGCACCGTGATCCAACTTTTTGGACTGGCCGAGCCTACCCGTGGCAGGGGTACCCGTTTCCGAGCGCGTCATTTTAGCGCTTTTAGCCGACTGCTTGGTTTTAGATCGCAAGATCATGAGTGAGGAAGAAGGACCAAAATAAAGAAGACAGACAAGTAAAGTAGAGGGAATTTCGATAGCTAAAGTGGAAAATAATCAATAAACCAGGCAGTCGACTAGTTGTGATGGGTTTATTTTGCGAACTGACGTACAAAAATATAAACAGTCAAAATAACATTAGAATTTAAATATGGAATTAAAAAAGAACTTAAGACTAGACATAGATAATAGTGTAAACGTATCAAAACCTATTTACATATACACCCTTAACAGACTTTTCTTCTCTGCTACTACCGCCGCAGCAGATATGTACTCCAGCGAAATTACTATCAAAACTCTTACCTACATACTACTTCCTTATCATGTTAATGGTAAAATACTATCAAAGATTTAAAAAAATCAAAATATATTTAATCATAACTTGATGTTACAGAGGAGCAGTACTGCGATCCACATACTAGGTTTATAGCCTGTGTCGTGGGGATCTAATCGAAATACAAATTATTATTAAAGCTACATTAAAATTAACACTAAGATTTTTTATTAAATCACTAATCCAACTGAGTACAAAAGGACTTAAGTCCGTTAAAAATAAAAATTTTATTTCAGAATATTTAAACATTCCATACAATATTGTTAGTATCATATCATTAGTATCATTACAGCTACATGTTAGTAAGTAGGTACCTACATTAAAAAGGTCTTAGTAAGTGAAAGTGTTTATGTGAAGTTATGTGTGTATGTGAGTATGTATGTATGAATTATTTATGTGCGTAAAACTCTTACTTGCATTTTACTTCCTTATAATGGTAATGGTAAGCAAGTAATGGTAATCAAGTAGATAAGTAAATTTGAGATTGGTGTTTCTTTACCTAAAACCGAGCCCGATTGAACTATTTGACCTATGTAATACTTGCATGCCGTTAACTTTCAGAAACAGCGTGTGTAAGTATGTGATGACCCATTTGTACTTAAGTAGGTATCTATAGTAAAAGTAGGAACTCCGCTAGTACCAATTATAAGTTATTAAAGTTATGAGGCTATATGATTAAACTGACTGTTGATTTTTAGGATTCCGTTAGTGAGTATTATATTCTTTGATTCCGTATTGCCTTATAGGATCACTCGTGCGTCTGTCTGTCACAGCCTATTTTCTCGGAAACTACTGGACCAAGTAAGTTGAAATTTGGTACACATATGTAAATGAGTGACCCAAAGATGGACGTACTTTTTTCGACATATACTTATGTTCGAAGTTATTTAAGAAAATAGCCAAAAAATGACCATTCCCCCCCCTTTATCTCCGAAACTACTGGGTCTAAAATTTTGAAAAAAATACTCAAAATAGTTCTTTACCTATAGATGACAGGAAAACCTATTAGAAATGTGCAGTCAAGCGTGAGTCGGACTTATGTACTTACGGAACCCTACAAACGCGAGTCCTACTCGCACTTGGCCGGCATTTTTTATACCAGTGACCTGTTTATCAAAAGCTTGTAACTTGTAATACAAAAGCTGTCAAAAAGGGACTTCCATTGTACTACAAGTTACAAGCTTTTATAAACGGGGCACAGAAGTATTATGAATTATAATATACAGGTAGGTATGTAATTAATTATAATTTAAAAGATCTTTACAGTTACCTATTGAGTGCTGACCACGTTCGGATTTTATTAAAGTAGTAGCATAACATTAACTGATAAACTTAAAAACTAAAATAAATAATTAAGTCATAAAAAATAAATAAAACTTACCTTAAAAAGGAGCAGAAGAAATACAGTAAACTCGGCAGTTATTTTTCCTATCTTTTTGATGATTTTTTTTTGCACGAATACGTAAGACCTCCCAATTTGCATATTTCGCCTGCTTCAACAATACTGCGTTTTCGGCAGCAGCTCCTTATATGCGCAAATTAAAAAATAGTAGTATAGCTATAAAAAAACTGTTGCATGCGCTACAGCGGCAGAACAAACAGAATAAGTTGTTTCTATTATAAAATATTATAATTATGTTTATCTTACAGTCACAAATAACATAAAAAGGTTTAAACACTTAAAACGCAAGCTAGTCAATTTTTTAGATGTCAAATCAACATCATAAACACATGAAGTAGCGGTTTGTTTTGCCGGATGCCGCGCGCGCCAGTGAGCGCCTCTGCCTCGCACAGCGAACTCGCGTCCCCGTATCCGAACAATTTTGCGAACCCAATCTTACCGCGCAAAACTGCGCTACGATGAACTTGTGAAAATGACTTGGAAAACTATACTCGTTTAAGTATTGTGTTATTGATTTCGTATTAGTGATCAGCTAAATATTAAAAATATAATATGTAAATAAAACTAGAGTTTAAGTTTAAAATATGAATATAAAACTTCAGTGAAATTATATTTCTTGTGGATTAGATGCAATGGACAATATTGGATATATTACGGTAAGATTTGTAAACAAGTTCTTTTCTTGTGACTTTACAGCATTTTATCATCACCTTTATGGGGTTAAAACAATTAAGTAGGTACCTACCTACTTAATTGAATAACTATGATTTAGAATATGATTTTTAAATTATCGGCGCTTAATTTATCATCTTGTTCTTTGCCAATACAATGTACCTACTGGCCTATACAGTATTCATAAGTATAAATGAACTAATTATAAATTCACACTCAACTTTTGTTATGAGGCTGACATGTTCACCCAGAGTGTCCAAAGCCTCTATAAAAATTAGATTAAAAAAAAAAAAAACTTTTGTTAATACTTTTGAGTCAAGACAAAATGTAAAAAAACAGGTATTTCGTGTAATTTATTAGTACAACCTCAGAATCCTGCAATAAAATACATGTGAAAATTTATATTTTTGCGTCCCGCAAAATACCTATAAAATTGCTCCCCACTGGAATTGCGTTCCGACAGGTTTTATATATGAAAAAAGTATAATCTCATGTGTTATAATACAACACATGATAGTAGTGATGGTCTACTTAATATCAGCTATCATCAGTGTAGTTAATTGACGTTGCTTGTCACGCTTTAAACATAAGAAAATTAGCATTGCATTGCGTCCTGAACAATAAAATTGTAGGTCGGTTTGAGGAGTTTTGTCTACGGATTTGTTTATTGCTCCTGCTTCTGTTACAGGCCACACCCGGTCCCTACATATATCAACATGTATTTCGAAGAATTTTAACATTTAAATTAAATATCGAATTTTGGAGCAAATTAGGCACAATTTACGGTATTTTTTACTTTATGACGCTAAAACGACCAAGAGATTTTGGATGAAGTTAGACAAATTAATAGGTATTGTATTTAAATTAAGTACCTGTATTTACGTAGTTAAATAATACTTTAAATAAAGAAATCAGTCCAGAGTAATAATAGAAGTCGAATCGTAGGCAGTTGCTTGTAAAAATATATATATTAGCTACGTAGGTATTTTTGCCTGTTATTAACGTTACTATGTATGTATATAATTATAACAACATAATCATACCATACAAGTGCCACGTGTCGTAGTAGTAAGCTCAATTATAAAATACCTACCTATCTAAAGGATGACTCACGTTCGACCGGGCCGTGTCCGGGCCAGAGCTTCCGGCGCTTACTATTCTATTATATGACAGACGATCACGTGATGCCTTCCATAGAAAACAATGCGCCGGGTCCGGCCGGCATACGGCCTGGTCTAAGGTGAGACATCCAAGGGTGATGTGGGCGTTACATTACACAACACGAAAATAATCCTTCCCATTCTTAAGAATATTTTAGGACGAAACTTAAATGTTGATTATTAGTCTAGTTGTGAATTATATACGAGTATATCATCATACACCACTGACTGACTGATATACCTAAAATACATAATCATAATCAAAATAATTGACTAAAAGTTTCTAAGTATACTGAGCCACTAAGAGATGACGCAGTGAAATAAAAGGTTTAGGACCTATTGTTTGAAAATCTAACTAAGTATTTATCAATTTTCTTAGGTCAAATTTATATGGTACTTTAAAAAAATTATGTTATGCGTTTTTATAATTTTAACTTAAGAAATTTCTTGATGCTATATCTTTATACGACTTTCAATGTCACATACCTATTAGACATCCTTCGGTATAATCAGATGATGTTGCATCAAAACTGTTGCAGACTTGTCTTGGTCTAAATCTAGGTAGGTCAGAAATTTCAAAGGCCATACCCAAATCACTGAGAGCCCATATTTTCATACAAAAAGTGCCTAAGGTAATATGGGCCGTGTACTTTTCAAGATGATCCTATCATAAGTACGAGTACGCATTGTCAGAAAGAGTTAAGAAAAGAGACAATAGAATATAGTTATTTGTACAACAAGAGATCAAAGTTTGATATTTCTTCGAGTGCTTATTTTGAGTCCCGTGCAAGCGAAAGATTCTATAATCTCGCTACGCTCGTGAATCTAATTTAGAATCTTGAGCGTAGTAAGGGATTCAAAAGCGCACGAGATGTAAATAACTTTGATCTCGTGTAGTACACAAAATTTTTCACCCTAAGCAGTGAGAACATACCTAGAGGGACAAAGATAATAGAACCCAAGTATATCGAACTTGTATTAGACCCCGCATGTTGAAATGACATTTGACTATAAAGGTCACTTGAATGACATTTTATCTCACTCAGTGAGCAAAATGCGATTTTGCTCACTTATTTTGTCTCACTCAGTGAACAAAATGCGATTTTGCTCACTGAGTGAGACAAAATGACTCAGTGAGCAAAATCGCATTTTGCTCACTGTTTTTAAGAAACAAAGTACTCTTGTTCGAGCTGCTGAGGTGAAAAAATAATTAATATCTTCAACAGTTTTTGACATTATAGAACTTTAGTATGACGTATGTTTTAAGCGCATTTACAATTTCCACGCATTTATAGAATCATTTACAGATCCTTTTAAGGGAAAGAGGGGTTTGATCGAGGGATTTAATTCTACTATCGGATAACGTAGGCAAATCCATTTTCATAGGAATATTTTCTGCTTAAAATATGATGAATGAATTCAATTTGAAATTTTGCCACCTTTGCGAGTGTTTATTGTACTTGAAAATTTTATGAGATAACAATTTAAAACACATTTACATTTCTTGAAAGTGGACATTCATGAAATTGGACATTTACATACTTAGGTAAATATGTATGTAAATGTCCAATTTCGTGAATGTCCACTTTCGAGAAATTAGCAATTTCATAGGAACTTAGTTTGGAGTGATAATCTAATCTGCTCATCCCACGCCGCGTGTCGGAGCGCACGTGTGTAAAGATCCTGAATATCCTGATGCTTGCACGCAATAGAACGGGAGTGGCTAATGGGTATTATACATGAAAACATTACAACTGGTTTATTCTGTACTTAAGTAAATAAATTGGGTAGGTAAAGTTTTTTGAAGATAGGCAAATTATATTTTTTTCCGATAGTATTTATTATAGCGATCACGGAAATGCAGCTCTTTTATTTTTATTTCATTTTATTGATTAAATATAATTTTTTAAATGATCGATATGACGTTTGTGAGATGGAATGGCAGATCCGAGTAATTCCTTTGCACGTAGTAAATGGGACGAGATAAAAAAAAACGATGTCAACTGTCAGTGTCACTTAGCTCTCATTCCCGAAAAATAACGGACAAGCCTCATGTTACCTTGCGAATTGCTATTAATGTTATCATTGAGATTTTCGACGACCTCAGCACGACCCACGGACTTCTGATTCCCCACGACATCTGCGCGTATTTGGACAAAGATTGAATTTACTTTCGATAACTTGGCACTGCATAATAAAATTATTGGACAACGTTTTCTTCCCCACCCCTACACGACAGCGCCTACGCTGACCCTTGGACAGAGTTTTGCAAGAAAAATAAGTGAGTTCATACGAGATTGCGAGCAGATTCTACAAATTTGAAATTATTATCATAACAGTGATAAGCACAATGCCGTTGAATTAGAGGAGCAATGGCCGTACAGGAGTACGTATCCGTGAAATACATAGGTACATAAAACTTTCTTCACTTGTGTTTTGATTTTTATTATTAAATTGCCATGAGCTGTTAAGTTCGTAAACAAGAAATCGGTCTAATTTTTTCTAACAATTTCAACCATCTGTTAGTTTTGTGTGGTTATCCTCGTTTTATGAATGTTGTTCTTATTTTCAGGTGGATGTAAACATTCATTGGCGGTATTATACTGATGGCTAATTAGAACCATTGAGCCATGACATACTTCCTTGCAGTGTTATTCGGCTAAGCCTCGAGCATCCTGTGAATCTGAAGGATATAATTATTTCCATAAAAAAGAGCAATCGAATTAGGACCAAGATATCCCGAGAATCTAAAGACATTTTATAAAAAATGCAATAAAATGAAAATGGGAGACTCTCTTATTTTAACAATGTTACAAGAACATGACAATGTTATGGTCTATACTTATTAAAATTTTAAAACCAACATGTCTTTATCTTTGACTTGAAAATGTACAAATGATTTGGGTTAAGTTTTATGAAATGCAACTTATGCTAAAAATCTATTATTATTATATGTCAAATTATCGTGAACTCGATGTTGCTTAAGGCGTATCCAGATTAGTCAATTTTTCGCCAATCTGATTAAATTGCCCGATCGAATCGGGACGTACGGACGCAAACGCCAATTTGGCTCGCCGAATTCAACCGCCGATAATGACCGATAAAATGAGGTGCGGACAAAAGAACACTAATTTGTGAGGCTAGTATTTTCGTTATGGGGCATTTTTTCAATTTAAATGGCTCTAATATCACCATAAATCTAAAATTGGAGATTGACGCCAATTTCATTTCTGATCAAATCAACCGATTTGATCAGTCCCGTCTGGATACCGCTTTAGCACCGCGAAAGGGCGCTGCGCGGTGCGCGCGGATTGACGCATGCGCGTACCGTATGCTTAGTATCTATGGTAATATAATTTAAAAAAATATGCAGATAAAAGGCGGCAAAGTTTATTCGTTGTGCAATACTCAATAAGTTACCGCTTGTTATTTTAATACTCGTAATAAACAAAATGAGTTCAAGTGACGAAAACGACCTGGAATAGACGGCACACCGCCTCATTTGAAAGCAGAAGCAAACTTAATAATGAATAACTAGCTTCCTGCTAAGTCCAGGGACAAATACAACAGGACTTACGACATGCTCATGCTGTGGAAGGACACATGAAGGACAGCCAAAACGCAAGAAACACCTACTCTGAAAGTGGTTTTTAGCGTATTTCTGTGACCAAGTGAAAACTAAAAAGCCATCTACATTTAATATAAACTAAGAATATGCGTTGTTTTTTTAATTGTATTCGCGTCACTTTACCCCTATTAAATACGCTTTACTAAATTGAATTTGTTTTATTTCCTCACATAATTTGAGAATAGTGCTTACTATGTATACCTCAATGGAAGCAAAAATATAGTATTTTTGCGAGTTGATACACTTGCTACTTGTGTATAATGGCAAATGTATTAAACCCGCAATCAACACTAATCAATATGTAAACAGGCCCCAACGTGAAGCACATTTACCCTACAGACATACTTATCCATATTGACCATATTTGAACCTCTCAACTCTCTTCAAGGGCACGCCACACAGCGTGATTCTACTGTTGTAATGTTAATGCTTAAGGATAATTTGTGGATTTATAAAATAAAACGAAACGAAATTTACTGGATTTATATTATATTACTAGCTGTGCCCGCGGCTCCGCCCGCGTGGAATTCGGTTTGTATCAGTAAGCTGCTAAATATATAAAAAATAGTAAATTATATTACGCTGTATTTTTTATTAAAAAAATTATAACGGTTATCATTTCCTGCATGATAATTTTTGAGAAGAATTCTATCTTATGGTTTCATACTTTTTAGAGAGCGATTTGTAGTAGTCCGACTACGCCCGACTCTTTTAGTATGAGGGCGCCGAAGGCGCCCGGCTTTGGAACGCGTACAGCGCGCCACGTACGTCGGGTTAGGTCCGAAGGTTTGACTATGAGGGCGCCTTCGGCACCCGCCTTTGGTAAGCGTACAGCGTGTCACGTACGTTGGGTTATGCCCGACGCTTTGAGTATGAGGGCGCCGGAGGCGCCCGGCTTTGGAACAGGTACAGCGTGTCACGTACGTCGGTCTACGCCCGACACTTTTAGTATGAGGGCACCGAAGGCGCCCGGCTTTGGAATGCGTAATACATCGCGCCACGTAAGCCGGGTTACGCCCGACGCTTTGAGTATGAAGGCGCCCGGCTTTGGAACACGTACTCGTACAGCGTGTCACGTACGTCGGTCTACTCCTGACTCTTAGTATGAAGGCGCCGAAGGCGCCCAGCTTTGGAACGCGTACAGCGTGTCACGTACGTTGGTCCACGCCTGACGCTTTTAGTATGAGGGCGCCGAAGGCGCCCGGCTTTGGAACGCGTTCAGTGTGTCACGTACGTCGGTCTACGCCTGGCTCTTTGAGTATGAGGGCGCCCGGCTTTGGTAACCATACAGCGTGTCACGTATGTCTCTTTTAGTATGAGAAAGTCGAAGTCGCCTGGCTTTGAACCGCATGCAGCGCGCCACTTACTTCAGGCTACGCCAGATTCTCTTAGTATGAGGGCACCGAAGGCGCCCGGCTTTGGAACGCGTACAGCGCGCCACGTACGTCGGGTTACGTCCGAAGGTTTGACTATGAGGGCGCCTTCGGCGCCCGGCTTTGGTAAGCGTACAGCATGTCACGTACGTCGGTCTACGCCCGACTCTTTGAGTATGAGGGCGCCGAAGGCGCCCGGCTTTGGTAACCATACAGCGTGTCACGTATGTCTCTTTTAGTATGAGAAAGTCGAAGTCGCCCGGCTCTGGAACCCGTACAGCGCGCCACGTACGTCGGTCTACGCCCGACCCTTTGAGTATGAGAGCGCCGAAGGCGCCCGGCTTGGGTAACCATATAGCGTGTCACGTACGTCGGTCTACCCCTGACTCTTAGTATGAGGGCGCCGAAGGCGCCCAGCTTTAAAACGCGTACAGCGTGTCACGAACGTTGGTCTACGCCCGACGCTTTTAGTATGAGGGCGCCGAAGGAACCCGGCTTTGGAACGCGTACAGCGCGCCACGTACGTCAGGCTACTCCCGACGCTTTGAGTATGAGGGCGCCCGGCTTTGGTAACCATACAGCGTGTCACGTATGTCTCTTTTAGTATGAGAAAGTCGAAGTCGCCTGGCTTGGGACCGCATGCATCGCGCCACGTACGTCGGGCTACGCCAGATTCTTTTAGTATGAGGGCACCGCAGGCGCCCGGCTTCGGACCTGGTACAACGCGCCACGTACATCGGGTTACGCCCGACGCCTTATTATGAGGGCGCCGAAGGCGCCCGGCTTTGGAACGCGTACAGCGCGCCACCTACGTCGGGTTACGTCCGAAGGTTTGATTATGGGGGCGCCTTCGGCACCCGGCTTTGGTAAGCGTACAGCGTGTCACGTACGTTGGGTTATGCCCGACGCTTTGAGTATGAGGGCGCCGGAGGCGCCCGGCTTTGGAACACGTACAGCGTGTCACGTACGTCGGTCTACGCCCGACACTTTTAGTATGAGGGCACCGAAGGCGCCCGGCTTTGGAATGCGTAATACAGCGCGCCACGTAAGTCGGGTTACGCCCGACGCTTTGAGTATGAAGGCGCCCGGCTTTGGAACGCGTACTCGTACAGCGTGTCACGTACGTCGGTCTACTCCTGACTCTTAGTATGAAGGCGCCGAAGGCGCCCAGCTTTCGAACGCGTACAGCGTGTCACGTACGTTGGTCTACGCCTGACGCTTTTAGTATGAGGGCGCCGAAGGCGCCCGGCTTTGGAACGCGCTCAGTGTGTCACGTACGTCGGTCTACGCCCGGCTCTTTGAGTATGAGGGCGCCCGGCTTTGGTAACCATACAGCGTGTCACGTATGTCTCTTTTAGTATGAGAAAGTCGAAGTCGCCTGGCTTTGGACCGCATGCAGCGCGCCACTTACGTCAGGCTACGCCAGATTCTCTTAGTATGAGGGCGCCGAAGGCGCCCGGCTTTGGAACGTGTACAGCGCGCCACGTACGTCGGGTTACGTCCGAAGGTTTGACTATGAGGGCGCCTTCGGCGCCCGGCTTTGGTAAGCGTACAGCGTGTCACGTATGTCTCTTTTAGTATGAGAAAGTCGAAGTCGCCTGGCTTTGGACCGCATGCAGCGCGCCACTTGCGTCAGGCTACGCCAGATTCTCTTAGTATGAGGGCACCGCAGGCGCCCGGCTTCGGACCTGGTACAGCGCGCCACGTACATCGGGTGACGCCCGACGCTTTAGTATGAGAGCGCCGAAGGCGCCCGGCTTTGGAACGCGTACAGCGCGCCACGTACGTCGCTTTGCGCATAAGGGCGCCCGCGTGTAGCGCGCCACGTACATCGGGCCTTCTTTGTATTTTAATACGTATCCTATTCAAATATTATTATTGAACGTATTTTCTCAAACTCATTAATTTAACCCCACATGTTGGATATATATTATTAATCGGCTTTCACAACCCTTCATTTTGATACCCTACTCGATTTGCACGATAATTTTTTCTAAAGGTTGCGTAACATGGCGTATGAAGTCCGCTTAATTGGTTTGATAATGACGTCACATAGCCGTCATAAATCGGTTAAGGCATTCAGAAGTTAATGTGGATATATACTTACCGACATACAAACACGGTCGCTGAAAACACAATACACTCTCTCTCTCTCTCTCTCTGTTTTTTGGGCAGTCGTGAAAAAGATGGCACTGTGCAATGAGAGGCAATTAATTTACTGTAGTTAAATTTTGTTGTATTATTGAATCAACATAATTATTCAATTTGTTGATATCCGTACCTCATCTAAACTTAGAGTTAATTGGCAAAATCCTTCCTCGGTGACTTATTTATATCACTACGTATTAAATTCAGCGCCATCTGTTAGTTTACCAGGGTACTCAATAGTGGTAGCACATATTTGAAAAAAAGTTTGCCCCTCCTTCCTAAGAAGCGCCATAAGATACAGGGGCAAACTTAAATCAAGCGGTTGTTGTGGCTACCCCCCCTTTTAGGGGTTGAATTTTTATAGCCTATAACCTGGCCGGAGATTTTCTCGACAGATTAGTAAAGTTTGCATCAAAATCCGTTCAGCCGTTTTCACGTGATGCGCGTTCAAATAAACAGACAAACAGATAAACAGATAAACAGACAAACAGACAAAAATTCTAAAAACAGTTGGAACGTGTTCTGTTATCGATTCTAAGTATCCCCAGCCAACTTTTTTTCAAATATCTTCCATGTACAGACTTTCGACCGTCTTCAGCTTTATTATATGTATAGATTTTGGATTTATATTATAAGTTTTCTAAAGTACAGTCGCCATCAGATATATTGGTGCAGCTAGGATGCTCATAAATATCTGAACACGCCTCTATTATCAGGGCGTGCGTGTTCAGATATTGTGAACACCTTGCCGAGCCCATATATAATAGCCAATAACGACCTAGTTATAAGACTATTACAATCTTAATCATTATGTATGTATAATACAACAATCACGTTTATATACTCCTCACAAAAGTATAAGTTACCATTTTGGCCAATATATCTTCAAAGCTTGGCACCGAATCGCTGTTAAAGACTTTGGTGTGCTCAAATACGCTGAATTTGGAAAGTAACGTCTGTACTGTCTTGTAGACGGTACGACGCACTTTGAGTTCATCTCTGTAATATTCTATTTCCATTCGAACGTTTCCGGGATCGTCTCCATCTATTGTGTTGATACTGAGATCCAAAATGACTCGTGTAGCAGTCCAAGAGTCGTGGTGAAGGCGTTAATGAAAATGTTCTCCAAGAAGCAGTGCCAAGTAGTCGAAAGCAATCGTTATCATTATCAAAATATCCGTGTTGAGCGTGCTAGGGACGTTAAAAATACTTATTCTAGAAATCACACCGACATCCAATTACAAGAAAACACAAATGTTTCGTCCGATCATTATTTTCCAATTATTTGCAAGTTATTTTCCAAGAATGACACTGACAGTTGACATCGATTTTTTTTCTATCTCGTCCCATTTACTACGGCAAAGGAATTAATTACTCGAATCTGCCATTTCACCTCACAAACGTCATATCGATCATTTAAAAAATTATATTTAATCAATAAAATAATATAAAAATAAAAGAGCTGCATTTCCGTGATCGCTATAATGAATACTATCGGAAAAAAATATAATTTGCCTATCTTCAAAAAACTTTACCTACCCAATTTGTAAATTTTCGGGTAGTTATAACATTTATTGCTTAACCAACCATGGTATAATATACTCCGCCTGGTACTCTCTTCCCGTCTTTTCTAGGTCACCTGACTGACACAAGCCTATGTCATCATGCGACAGCGCTATATGATAATATGCGATAGCGCTATATAAAGTGGCAATGTTATTGTGACGTAGGCTTGTGTCACTCTGGGAAGAGAAGACCATGTTTTATTAGACTATGATAACCAACCAAATACAAAACCACCAGGATCTATCACTGAACGACCTGACTTCAACCTACATTATTTGAATATGTAATGTTTTCATCTACCCTCAACTGGCTGCCAAATAAGCCATTTGAGGGTACATTTTGTTAACTCTTCTTTTAAATACGTAAAGATACAGACTTATAGATCCGAGTGAACCTATTGGTTATATTAAGTAGTCGTGACATCACACAACCACAGGACGGTTCGACGTCCGTGATCCTGATCCTGATTTTTGAAAATCATAACCTGTCCAGCATTTAACAAGTTCTACCAAGTAGGAACCAAGAGTTCCCAGTGTGCTTAAGTTAAATGAGCGTTTTTTTAGGAATGTAAGCCTAGTAGCCTACGAACTTACGACGTGTCTATGGATGGTGTCTGTTTTAATTATTATTATGTAAAGGATGACTCGCGGTACACCGGGCCGTGTCCGGGCCGGAGCTTCCGGCGCGTCGTTTTCTATAGAAAGCATCACGTGATCGCCTGTCATGTCACAGAAAAGTAAGTGCCTGAGGCTCCGGCCCGGATACGGCCCGGTCTAAAGTGAGCCATCCTTGAATTGAACAGCTGCCAGGCGCCAGGACAGACATGACATAATGACAGTCTGGCACACTAACTATAGTTCGTTTTTTAAGCATTAGAAAGAACTTGAAAGAAGGTAAGCGATCTTGACATGTCAGTTAATTGAAAAACGCTTTTTAAAAATCAGTAACTATTACTTATGAAAGCAGAAGAATATAAATGATCGTATTAGATTCATAATTGTTACATATGCCGTAAATAATTTTTAAAATGTGTTTTTCAATTAAAAGACACATCAAGATTGTTTACCTTATTTCTAATGCTAAAAACGAACTATAGAGGGATTTCGTTGCCCTATAAATTGCAAACCTAGTTCCGTAGCGAGCTCTTAGACCATTTCTTTTCCTACATTTATGCGACGCTAAACGTTACAAATGTAAAAAAACCAACTGGTTTGGTTATAGATAACCTAACTATATTAGATCTCAAAACTTATTTTACTGCCAGACACACTTTTATGAGTAATATAGGTATTTATTAATAAAATTATTATGTATTATGATCCCCAAGTAGATAAGTTTAAGAACCTTAATTATGTATTAATTATAGGGAATGCAAATCGGTTATTTTCGGTTATTTTTTGTATGGAAATAATCGGTTATTAACCGAAACCGCGGTTATTTCCATACCAAAAATAACCGATTTGCATTCCCTAATTAATTATTACATGGAGTCAATCCTAAAATACAAAAAGTATAGGACATATAGGACAAGTTAGCAATCAGCTAACAGACCTGGCTCACTTAGTGCGACGTAACAAAAAATGCCAGACAATCGCTAGAAAGATAATGAACACCATTAATTTTTTCGTTTCACTTTTGTTTCAGAATGTTTATGACAAACTGAAACTGTTAATGGATCAGCTGATTAATGTTTCACAAATAAACAATAAACGCTTACAAAAACACAAAAGTTAAGTATACAAATTAAACGAAATGAACAAACACTAACTCTTATTTAAACATGCAAAAAAAACTAATGAAGTTGGCCATTAGGTCTGAATAGATACCTACCATAATTTCTTCATATTTAAATGTTTAATTGTTTATCTTCATGGCTAGATCGTGGAGATCCCCTTAAATAGCCAATGGACACGGACAGAGACACAAAAATAAAATAAAAGCTAGCTATAGCACTGGGTCGACACACAATACTCGTCATGATTGGTTTTTCAACAGGCGACATTCGTATTCGCTTTCATTAAAGTACTAATGATTGTATTCCTAGCCTAGTAAAGACACGGTTGCATAAAACATTAGATTATAATTGCCAGAATTTTTCAAAATATCATTCTAATCTCGGGGCACGGTAGTGCAGGGCCAAGACGACAGGGCACTAGAGTTAAACCAATACAAGTCTGCAGCGATTTTGATAGCCCACGTAGTGCAAGTGTTATTTTTACGTCATAATTATTTCATATAAGTTTGAAATTTACCTACATTTTTTCGAAGCGCTTTGTCGTTTTACATCCCTAACTTGGGTTTGGATTATACCAGATAAGTAAACAAAATTCTTACGCTACGTCTTACGTAGGCGAACAACGCGCGAACGCGGCGCGGCGCGGCGCGGCGAAAGCGGCCGCCGCCGCGCCGCGCCGCGCCGCGCCGCCTGACATTCGCGTGCAAATCGCGCCGCACCGCGTTCGCAACGAGATCGCTTACGTAGGACACTTCTATGGGCATCAAAGGATTGATTTCGCCGCGCCGCGCCGCGCCGCGTTCGCGCGTTGTTCGCCTACGTAAGACGTAGCGTTAGGATATGATGCCAATAGTTGATTTATTAAATATATAAAATTTAACGGGTGTCAGTATCAAATCTTATGTGAGACAAGCTTCTGACTCTACATGCCCTAACTCTACATGCCATAAACTCTACATCACCTTAGTCAAAATATGGGGCTTGGCCGTTTTACTACCGTCAGCTACCGTGACATGGACGTAAGGTGAATATTTTTTTTTCGCATTATATTAACTATAGCCACCCGAATGTTTATCTATGTTTCTTCTACGGATATACTTATTAGCCGAATATATAAATATACGCATAAATAACATAAAAATTTCGTTTCCAAATATTAAGACTCTAGTCTTAAAAACAAATACTAGGCAGAACAAAATATTAGGCTTTTTATTTCCTTAGGATCTACGCCAATTTGAAGAAAAATAAGTTTAAAAAATCGCCTAAAATTCAAAATGTTTTTACAAATGTCAATCATGTTATGAAAACGAATACGTTTGTATAATTAACACCCAAAATATCAGGAAAGACGGAACATTTATTTTGGCAGAGATCCATTTGTGTCAATCACTAGACCAGTACCTACTGATTCCACCATTTCCCTTAAATATCGTAGGAAATAATGGATATAGCGTTCAAAAAACATTATTATTTACTACTAGCGACCCGCCCCGGCTTCGCACGGGTTAATAAATTATACACCTAAACCTTCCCCAAGAAGTGAAAGGTGAAAACAGTGTTACAGGTGTTGTGATAGGTTACAGGTACTCGCAGGCTTGGTTTCCTCAACTCGGCGTCATAAGATTGCGCCTATTTTGCGTGGTTTGTCGGCACTACTCGATAGCGTATATGTCAGTGCCAAACACGTGGTAGCCACACTTAATCTTATATTTCTACCTAGTTAATGTCATAGAAATCTTTATCATTCTCGAGAATTGATACACCTACACATACCGGTACAAAATGATGTGACCTATATTAATAGCGGTTTCCTTCGTAGTTGCTTGCAAAAGGAATGTCACTGAGAAGCAAATGCGTGACTTTGAACGGTTACATAATAAATAATATGTACCTACTCGTAGTTCGCTTTTCCGGCCACCGACCATAACCATCATTAATGTAGTGTAATAATTTCTGTTACTTATGAACCTACCTTATATTATCTTATAAACTCGTGCTAAGCAGTTACATACATTCTTAACTCCTGAGAACAGCTCTTACAATTTCATTTACCTTACAAATGGATTCTAAAGGAGCTTTCCTTAAAAGTCAGAACCCCCTTATTAGCGGGCCGTAATTTCAGGTTTTAGGTTAGGTTTCGTTCATGTCGTCTCGAATATGGGTGAATATCGATGCATTCAGTGTAATACCCTGAACACAAATATATGAGATGACAAGCGCGAAAGTGGTGGGGGTAGATGCTGTGGCGTCATAAAGTCTGCAGTACAAACTTTTTTTTAGTTTCTTTTAAACATACCATGTGGGGGACCAAATGAAAGGGCTTTGTGAGTAGATCACAAATATATAACATACTGTAACATTTTCAATACTTGGTCTAACAAATTATTAGAAAACGTTCAAAAATTTCACAATCCACTGTCGACTTTCAAGTGCTCTAAATTGAAAATGGCTGAATGGATTAGTTTAAAAATACATACCAAATGACTGTGAATATTCTCTATATAATGTTAAAAAATAAATATGTTATATATTTGTAATCTCCTCACAAAGCCCTTTCATTGGGTACCCCACATGGTATGATTAAATGAAAAAAAAAAGTTTGTACTGCCGAATTTATGACGTCACAGCAACTACCCCCACCACTTTCGCGCTTGTCAATCTCATATATACATAAAATACCTATCCGCCCACATTTCAGTAAAGTCATTATGCGCAAAGATATCAGACGTTTATTATTATTTACCTTAAAAATACTTATCAAGTACCTAAGCGGAAATTGATTTCTGAGTGTCACCACTTTCCACGCGTTGATTTCAATCAACGCGTGGAAAGAAAAAGTGTAGCGGCTTATAAATAAAGTTGTCCTGTTATGTGATATACAGGGTGATTCATGAGACGTGAGCAGGACTAATCCTGCACACTCAGTAACTGATAATTGATCGATGACCGTCGTATTTAGGTGAAACAACGATACTTTTTTCTATTTTAACCTTTTTGGTGAGGGCAAATTTAACTCTCTACAATCATGGTTACCCTACAATACCTAATTAATAAACATAAAACCTCTTTAACAGTAATGACAGCATTTTGATCACGAAGAAAATAAACTGTATGTAATTGAGGAGTGATAAGATAAGATGTCTTATCATTAAACTTAAATATCCCAGTGCTCGACACTGTCTTAATAATTGCCACTCTCAATCTCATATTCTTAGCAATAGAGGTGACAAAGTAACTGTAATTTATTCATAAACCCAACAGACCTGAGTTGTCGAGCACTGAGACGTTTACCGTATTCCTGTTTCCTCCATATTCATTACAGTTTTAATTGCAATTATAAAGAAACCGATATGTACATGTAAAAAACCCCAGCGTAAATGTAGAAAGCGCTGGTGGCCTAGCGATAAGAACGTGCGACTTTCAATCCGGAGGTCGCGGGTTTTTCGGAACTTATGTACGAAATATCATTTGGTATTTGCCAGTCGCTTTTCGGTGAAGGAAAACATCGTGAGAAAACCGGACTAATCCCAATAAGGCCTAGTTTTCCCTCTGGGTTGGAAGGTCAGATGGCAGTCGCTTTCGTAAAAACTAGTGCCTACGTCAAATCATGGGATTAGTTCTCAAGCGGACCCCAGGCTCTCATGAGCTGTGGCGAAATGACGGGATAACGCGAGGAAGAAGAAGACATGTAAAAAACCCCAATGAGCGACATAAATGTTTGAAATTGGAATTTGTCCTATACGAGTAGTATGCGATATTCTAATCAGAATTCCTCAATTGCCCAGTCGACAGTATTCACGTATAAAATCTAGGTCTGCTCAAAGCATTGAATTTATATTGAATTCTATACTGTGTGCATTGTTATTTGACATCTGTCACTCACAACAGCAATACAACGTAAAATGTGTTGCACGTCGAAATCACGAAGGAAAACTACTGCACTGCGAATGTTTACGTTCTACGTCTTTTTTTATTTTAGGGTTGGCCGGACACCACCGTTATGAATCGGTAGTCGTCTAAGTAAATCGATATGTATTTTTCATTTTAGGTCGCAACAAAGCATTATTAAATTTTTTATATTTACTTCAAAATTATAATAACATAATTATAATAATAGTAATAATATTGCGATACTAAATACCTGCAGAATCGTTAGAAAGTTCTTGCAACAAGATGAATATAGAAACGAATAAGATGAAAAACTTTTATTTAAAAAAAATGATTTTATGTCATCTACTTGGCTTAGGCCCGTAGCTGACATTAACTACCAGCTTATGCTGAGAAATAAAAACCCCCGAAAAGTAATAATATAACGATAAGCTACATGTTTGACCTTTTACTTCAATTGCCACTACCTAGACCTGGGCCAGGCGTGGCTCACTCCGCGATTTCGTCGCTTTGCTACAGGTAGTTAAAAGTACATCCGTTCTGCCCCTATTTTGGGGTTTGCCATAAGCCGCGCGTGGCGCTGTCGCCACCTATAGCGGCCATATCTGTGCTGATCATGACAGACGCGTTTTGTTAGACAGTGAGTCTTCTGTACCTAGTACTATTATTTATTCTGTGCCTGGGCAGCGGGGGTCACTGGACAGTTATAGATCTACCACATATGTATATCGGGATTATCGGGTGAAGAAGTTGCGCGGTGATATTCCAGTAGAAGGTTTTGGGACTTTTTGGGAAAGCTAATTTACATATTTCTATCTTTACTTCATCATCATCATCTCAGCCATAAGACGTCCACTGCTGAACATAGGCCTCCCCCTTGGATCTCCATACGTGCCGGTTGGAAGCGACCCGCATCCAGCGTCTTCCGGCGACCTTAACAAGGTCGTCTGTCCATCTTGTGGGTGGACGTCCTACGCTGTGCTTGCTAGTCCGTGGTCTCCACTCGAACACTTTTCGACCTTTACATTTACTTTACTTTATCTTTACTTAACATTATAATAATCAAATGTGTTAGCATGTAAAGTTTATCTGTTTTCAAAAGTGATCAAAACCGACCGCCTCAGTTAAACGCGACAATCCTTCTTTTTTTTCTGAAACAAGTTAGTTACTCGTTATATTTTCTATTTTGCATTAACTAGCCAAAATTAATAAATATAACGAAATACGTGAATTTACATATGAGTTGCAATATTTAATTACGGTTATTTGGATTTGAATGTGTACTCCTCGTCAGTAAAAAAATCAGTACTTAATGTACAGTCTACGTCAAAAAGTGCAAAAGTGTAAACATATCTTTGACGTCAAAATCACAACTAATTTGTCAGGTCAGATTGAGATTCAAAGGCATCAAAATAAAATCTTAGCTGCTGTTTCTTTTTCCTTATATTTCCCTTCCATATTCATTGCAATCAATCTGATATTAACCGCATTACCCATTGACTCAACGCATATCGGTATTACCTATGCATAATATTTGTACTTATAGATTGTATTGGTATGTACCTAAATAACCTGTTTACCAAAGGCTAACTGGATGGTTATGAGGAAGATGCCAATGCAGGATCAAGGTAATTATCGGTACTTGATTATGCGTTACTCAATGTATTCCAATGAATGAATGTCAAGTTCTTTGTGTTTCAAACAGAAATGGTTAGCTGAACGAAACAAATGGTAATTACTAATTTGTTGTGGTTTTATTTACTTCCAATCTCCAATTACTAATTGCCAAAAGGAAACGGTTCCAATTCGGAAAATCATTCATATATATTATAAGGTAAATAATTATTCATCTCTAAATATTATAGTCCGTTTTTTTTAGCATTAGAAAGAACTTCGCAGAAGTAAGCGTGTGGTTCCAAATCCAGCACTTTTAGCGGTAATAATTTGAAGTAAATTATATGTATTGACCATGTTACATTAGATGATACAATAATTATTAACAATTAAAGAGCCTGATAAAAGCTGCACGCTTGCTTCTGTGGAGTTCTTTCTAATGCTAAAAAAAAACGAACATGATAGCGCAAATATACCTACTGAACGAATTCATGGAATGAGCGAGAGAAGTGAAATTCTAGCTAACTGCGTGTTCCAAGTTACAATTTAAATTACTTGGTTTTATCGTGAGAGATTATGAACTAAGACAAACTACTGGTTATTTTTCTAAAATGACTTTCTTAGAAGGAGTACATTATCTTTTATTTAACTTTTAAATACTAGTAATACACTCTGATACTACCTTTGTTAAGATAAAATTGAAAACTAATTTTTAAACAAGCAGATACGCCTGCAAGCGATACCTACTCCAAATTTTATATTAAAATTGAGGTTGTGGTAGGCTTCCGTAGCTCAATTGGTTAGTGTTAGAGCAAACACACGGATTGCGGAGGTTGCGGGTTCAAGTCCTGCCGGAAGCGTAATTTTTAGGGTTCCGTACCCAAAGGGTAA
Source organism: Cydia fagiglandana (assembly GCF_963556715.1). NCBI lineage: Eukaryota > Metazoa > Arthropoda > Insecta > Lepidoptera > Tortricidae > Cydia > Cydia fagiglandana. The sequence continues at coordinate 8,077,929 of NC_085932.1, read as the reverse complement.
AACGGGACCCTATTACTAAGACTTCGCTGTCCGTCCGTCCGTCCGACCGTCCGTCTGTCACCAGGCTGTATCTCACGAACCGTGATAGCTAGACAGTTGAAATTTTCACAGATGATGTATTTCTGTTGCCGCTATAACAACAAATACTAAAAATAGAATAAAATAAAGATTTAAATGGGGCTCCCATACAACAAACGTGATTTTTGACCAAAGTTAAGCAACGTCGGGAGTGGTTAGTACTTGGATGGGTGACCGTTTTTTTTTGTTTCTTTATTGCATTATGGTACGGAACCCTTCGTGCGCGAGTCCGACTCGCACTTGCCCGGTTTTTTATTTAAATTTATTCCTTTAGTATAAAATTTAAAGTTTGTATGCTTTTTAGGGTTCCGTACCCAAAGGGTAAAACGGGGCCCTATTACTAAGACTTCGCTGTCCGTCCGTCCGTCCGTCCGTCTGTCACCAGGCTGTATCTCACGAACCGTGATAGCTAGACAGTTGAAATTTTCACAGATGATGTATTTCTGTTGCCGCTATAACAACAAATACTAAAAACAGAATAAAATAAAGATTTAAATGGGGCTCCCGTACAACAAACGTGATTTTTGACCAAAGTTAAGCAACGTCGGGAGTGGTCAGTACTTGGATGGGTGACCGTTTTTTTTTTTGGTTTTTTTTTGCATATGGTACGGAACCCTTCGTGCGCGAGTCCGACTTGCACTTGCCCGGTTTTTTTACATTAGGTACTTCAAACAACTTCAATAATTAGATAATTTAATATCCCTTGTTAAATATATTATTATGACTTATTACTGAATCGCAATTAAAAAGGGATTGAGATAGCTGTCAATCCATATTGATTTTGACGTAAGTGTATGGAAATCTGTTATTTCTAATCCCTTTCTGATCGCGGCATGATAATACCAATGAACTTTATGGGATTCACTGTGGTTATAATAATGCATAATGCATAAGTATACACTGTGAAAACGTAGGCAGTGTAATATGTAGGCGTTTACTAATAGTGGATAATGTCTGCAAATCAATGACATTTGGAATATTATCATTATACAGTATGTATCAGAACGAAAGGCCAAGAAAGAGACCCATTAATGTTTAGGTCATACTGAGCAACTTTTATTATGGGACCAATCCCGAAAACGCGGAATAAAATATTTTGTGTATTACTGAACATTGGTAAAATAATAATGAATGAATGCCTCAATTTAATAATCACCAGGCGGGAAGTTCGTTCACCAGACTTAGTTCCATACATCGTGGGTCATTAATTATTATTATATTAAATAGTCAGTTAAAATTTAAGGAACGTAAGGACAGTGTATCCATGTCTGTTGAACGGACTATAGAACTAAGTGCAGTAGAATTAGAGCAATTTTTTGTTGTCTGTGTGTATAGGCCGCCATTAAGTAATTTTGAATTATTTGAAAGCATAATGGAATCTGCCCCACTTAAAATATCATCTTCTAGTAAGAAATTGCTTATATGCGGCGACTTTAATGTAAATATTATGGAAAATACAACAATGTCTTGTAGATTATTGAATCTTTTTAAATCTTGTAATCTCAACCACATGTTTATGGAGCCCACTAGAGTGACTGCTACTCTACTAGACACTAGTGCAACCTGTATAGATAATATTTTCACTGATATTTTTCCTATTTCTAAAAAAGTTATCAGCAATTTAGAATCAGACCACTTAGGTCAATTAATGGTATTTGAGGCATTAAGGAAAAACACCATGAGAGAACAAATAACTTTTGTACCAGTAACCTCGGACCGCGTGGAAAGAATGAAGCAAAGTTTAGTTCAGGCGCTACCCTTTTTTCTTCCGATATGAGTCCTAATAATACTATTTGGATACATACGTATAATTCATTCTTTCACACTTTTATGGATCATTATAATGCGATATTCACCTCAAAATCGGTCGTAGTTAGTGGTGCATCAGTTTTTACCCTAATAGCATTTTCTTGTAGGGATTTTGTTGGGCCTTTGTTTACGTATTAGTTGGGCAACCGTTATATTTGGCCGTACGATTTGCTGGAGGGCCCTCGACAAAGGCCCTCCCGAAGATTCCCAACAGAGAGCCATAAGAGTAATTTTTTCGTTGGGCCTATTTAAATTAATCATACAATTATTCAACGGTGGTGGTTTTGGTTGGGCCGTGGTTGGGGCTATACACATTTGTTTGATGGTTGGTTAATTGTTACATTTGGCCGTACGATTTGCTGGAGGGCCCTCGACAAAGGCCCTCCCGAAGATTCCCAACAGAGGGCCATTAGAGTAATTTTTTCGTTGGGCATATTTAAATAAATCATACAATTATTCAACGGTGGTGGTTTTGGTTGGGCCGTGGTTGGGACTATACACATTTGTTTGATGGTTGGTTAATTGTTACATTTGGCCGTATGGCTTGCTGTAGGGCCAACTGCAAAAAAATAAAAAAGGGCAATTTTTTCGTTGTGCTTCTGTTTGCAAATTCAACAATTACCCAACGGCAAGTCAGGTAGGTCGGTAGGTAGTCGTGCACCAGGTTGAAGGCCCAACACAGCTTGTCCCACAAAGGGCCAACATTGTAACTTTAACGTTGGGCCTTGTGTAGGATTCTTACAATACTACCGTAGGTAAATAGTTGTGTAATTTATAGTGTGCCTACAGTCTAATTATGTAATGAGCTTTTGTTTACGAGTCCTACAGTTACCCTACGTTAAGTAAGTGGTTGTGTAATACGACGTTGGGCCTTTGCTGATAAATATTACAATTACACTACGGTAGGCATTGGTTGTATCCACATGAAGGCCCTAGGCAGCAGTTGTTGTTAATCTTCTCTGTATCGTTCCAATTTTAGTATATGTACTGCCGAAGCAAGTACACTTACTATACACTCTAATTTGTATATATACTAACCGCACTTCGAAACTTCGTGCTTCGGGGCCCCCTGAGGATGGGGGCCCTAGGCACGGGCCCCGTGTGCCCTTATGGTAAAGACGGTACTGTGGTCACGACTTCCAGTGCATTTCGCTCGCACCAATCAGCGTGAGCTATCGTCAATATCGTATCAAAACCGTAACACATTGTAAAATCAGAAACTTCAAAAGTCAGAAGTTCAGGGAAAAACGGTTAGTTTCACAGACAACAGACAGATAGCCAGAAAATTACTTTCGCATTCATACTTATTTATATTAATCTTTATATTATTTACCTATTTCAGACATGCTTGACTCAAATAAGTTAGGTATTAATTTAGACACCTAGACACCTACGTTGATACTACCATTTTTAGGAAACTAATATAACTAGGTAAGTTACCATGTCCGTAGAAATACTATACTGTTTGAAAAAAATCCCCCTATAATTTTAAGGATAACCGGTTGTGTGCTCGCATTTGCAGTTACCGCATGTATACAGGGTCAATTAGGGGCTAAGACTCATATGATTGAGGCAGAAAGAGCTCAGAGAGCTCTTTTAAAGGTCATGCTATACCTACCTTTCCGCTATCCCACTACCAAATTATATAATATGGCTATGGTTCCCACAGTTCGCAAATTGTATATCATGCAATGTCTAAAAAGATATCACCACAAAGTAGTCCCAACGTTATCGATATGCCACAAGCGTATTGAGCGCTGTCCTCTTCCGAAATGCAAAACTAAATTTGCCAGACGTAATATCAATTATAGCGCCCCCTTAATGTATAATAAAATAAAAATAGAACTTAAAAGTATAAAAACATTATCTAATCATGCTTTTACATACACACTCACACACACACACACACAAACACACACACATACACACACACACACACTCACACACACACACACACACACACACACACACACACACACACACACACACACACACACACACACACACACACACCAATGCATGCAAGTTCTTGAATAGCCTTTCCCGCTACATTGTTATTGTTTGTACCTAAGCTAGATATTATAATATAAGAGTTTATTTGTTATGTTCCGTTCCATACTTCTTATGTTACAATTTAAGTCAAATTGTTCTTACAAATTCTAGTTGATTATGTAATACGGGCAACCACTGGGGCTGCAACACAGTGTAAACTAACGCAGTCTTCAGGGCTCCAACTTCATATATAGCATGTATGTGTTTTTTGAACATTTTGAATATTTATTTATTTAATTTTGGACCGTTAGCCATATTGAGCGAGGTGATTAGGTAGGCCATACTGAATAACTTTTCTTAGTATGATCTACCTATTTAATCACCTATGTATGTAACCACAGTATGGCTAACGGTCCAAAAATGACCATGTATGTGAGCGAGACACTTATGTAGCAATATTCTCTTACGCACACCTTTTTTTTTTTTTTCATTTCATTCATTTATTTCAATCAATCAGCACTAACATAGTACCTAAACCTAACGTGCTAATTGATATTATACAGTATGTAACTGAACGAAAAGCAATTACTCAAGTCTCAAACCCGTTAATGTTGAAGTCATACTAAGCAACTTTTACTATTAGTCCGGTGGCCGGCTGCATGAAAACAAACCTGATAAAAAAATAGAATATACCTACCCTGTGGAGGTACCTGACATTTAGTAGCTTCCAACGCACTTGGTCGGCCTAGTAGTGGTAGTAAAAGTTGGACAAAAATTCATCAAAAAAAAACCTCATCGAAAAATAGAATGAAACTTGTATGGTAGGATACCTGACTTTGGGGACAGTAAAAAAAAAGTGGTCGACCTCACCTTAGCCTGGCAGTTTTTGCAGTCCGACCAAATTTATAAAATAATCATCAAAAAAAATCGTATGAAACTTGTATAGTACGATAGCTGCCTTTGAGGACAGTAAAAAAAAAGTGGTCGGCCAAATCCTGTGTTGGCAGGTACCTGTGTCCGACCAATTTTGTGGTACCACGTGAGAGCTACAATTTACGTCATTTTTCGAAGAATGAAACAAACGGATTATAATAGCTAAACTAAACCGGTTAACAAACGGATAGCTAAAATAAATTGACGTATAGCTTGGTCGGCCTCACCTTAGCCTGGCAGTTTTTGCAGCTGTCACGTGGTACCATAAATCTGGTCGGACTGCGAAAACTGCCAGGCTACGGTGAGGCCGACCAAGCCATACGTCAACAGGTTTATTTTTGCTATAATAATCCGTCTGTTTCATTCTATTTTTCGATGAGGTAAATTGTAGCTCTCACGTGGTCCAATAAATCTGGTCGGACTGCAAAAACTGCCAGGCTAAGATGAGGCCTACCACTTTTTTTTTACTGTCCTCAAAGTCAGGTATCCTAACCATACAAGTTTCATTCTATTTTTCGATGAGGTTTTTTTTGATGAATTTTTGTCCAACGTTTTTGCCATTTGTACAAAATCTGCCAGGTTAAGCCTAGGCCGACCAAGTGCGTTGGAAGCTACTAAATGTCAGGTACCTCCACAGGGTAGGTATATTCTATGTTTTTATCAGGCTTGTTTCATGCAGCCGGCCACCGGACTATAATGCGACCAACCCCGAAATCGCGAAAAGCAAATTGACTCCAATAGGAAATTTCAACATCAGACCAGTAAAATGTATGAAACATTCAATTATTTTCCATGTTTTCGGGGTTGGTCCCTTAGTAAAAGTTGCTCAAGATTACCTTAACATTAACGGGTTTGAGTAATTGCTTTTCATTCAGTTAGGTACATACTGTATTACTTAGTGTCTTACATGCATTAATCACTTATAATGAATTGCAATAAATAAATTGGTATAAAATTTAATTGAATCAATAAATTATACTCACCCTCGCCCACACTGTTCATCAGAGGACCTTATGCTTTTTGTAATAAGGTCCATCCATGTACAGTTAGAAGTGTCGCTGTTTGTACAATACCGAATATAGAATTAGGTCATAATAACAATTAGGAATAATGATGCGAAGACCGCCTTATGACCTTATCCAACGGTCCCGGCCCCAGCGCTCTCTAATTGTGTGCTGCGTTATGCAGTGGTCACCACTCACCACTCAAGATAATCTACAAACAATGCGAACCCACTCACTCCCACGTTCGTCTGGAAACTTCTTATCCAACGGTCCCGGCCCCAGCGCTCTCTTCCTAGTGTGCTGCGTTATGCAGTGGTCACCACTCACCACTCAAGATAATCTACAAACAATGCGAACCCACTCACTCCCACGTTCGTCTGGAACCTTCTTATCCAACGGTCCCGGCCCCAGCGCTCTCTTCCTAGTGTGCTGCGTTATGCAGTGGTCACCACTCACCACTCGAGATGTTCTACAAGCAATGCGAACCCACTCACTCCCACGTTCGTCTGGAAACTTTTTAAACTGTCGATGGCCTTGGCGCTCCCTATGTTTTCCTTATTTCTAATTTCATCGCACAATTTGAAATGCGAGGAAGTTAAAATGTTTGGCTTTAAGTCTGCAGCCCTAAAAATATAAATTTTATTTTAGATTCTGGTAAAAATATAAAAAAGTTAGGATGTGCTATTCTTTAATTTGTGCACACAAGTTATTCGAGTTTAATTGAATTAATTAGCAGTTTAGCACCTATATTTATAAATAGTCTTTCGAAATCAACTATCATCGATCTATCCTTCCAAGTCTGTGTACAGCCTTAACATAGATAATATGCATAATACGTAAGAGGCAACATGATAATAACAATAAAATACCAGTTATTTAATAATAGATAAGTTATTACTTATTAGCTCGAACGTACTTGATCTTTCAGAAAAACTTGAGTACTCACGCAGATGTCTTCGCAAAAACTAGTTAGGTACATGCTTATACAAGTAGGTACACACATAAATTAGAGACAAGTTTGACGAAAACACAGAATAATTTAAATGTGTAATTTTCAAGTTTGACGAAAACACAGAATAATTTAAATGTGTAATTTTCAGGTAGGTATAGCCGGACTTTTAAAACGTGTGCCAAAACACGGAACACGGTGTCTAGTTCATTGTGTTGTGTCCGTCAGCTCCCTCTGATTTCAGGGCCACACTAACGGGAAACGCAACGGCGTTATCAGGACAGATAATCAACGGATTATCGCGATAATCCCAGTGTGGCCGTATGAAAAATGTCATCTAACGCGATAATTAACGGTGTTTCCCGGCGTTTCCCGTTAGTGTGGCCCCGGCATGACAGATAAGGCGGATAATATAATGAATTCTCTACACGATGGGCCAACGCCAGCCACTCCAAGGGACGCAGCCATGCGGTAGAATGAGATAGCAATATCACTTGCTCCCTCTAACGCATAAATGCATCCCTTGGAGTGACCGGCGTTGGCCCATCGTGTAGAGGAGCCATAACACGCTGAACGCCGCGCCGTAAGTAATTTTGCATACAAATATCGCTCATCTGTGTACCGAGCCAAAGGCTTTAAGACAGATAATATGTTGGTACCTACACAGATGTGTCCAAAGACAGAACTCCAATAGTTCCAGAACACATCTGTGCTAAAATCTTCGTATAACCTGTTTTCCTTCAAGTCTAGCACTTTTAAGATCATAAGTAATATAGAGCATAAGACCCATTTTAGTATAACATTCCAATGTGGTCTTTTAAGTACCTACTTCCAACAAATATTACTAATATTGTTATACTTACGTAGGTATAGGTACGTTATATTTATATGCCTAAAAATTTGATGCTTGAATTTAACTGATAGAACGGCCAAGCCAAATAATTCGACTGAAGCCCCCTCCAGACTATGTGTGTGAATCGCGGCGCGACGTCGCGGAGCGAACATATCGCGAAGTTGACGTATGACTCCACACTCGCACACTTCACGGCGATTTCGCAGTTTGGTTTGCGGCAATATGGCGGAAAAGCATCAGCTGATCGAGTTTAACTGTTGGTTATCTATGGAATCATACGTGATTTAGCTGTTTTTCCATTTTGTTTTATTGTAAAACCGTAAAATATAGGTGCTTAATATAATATAATCATAATATAATTAGTATTTATCTTGCCACAGAGGAGCCAAAATATCGTGTAATGTGGAGTCTTGCAAGTTCGCGCTTCGCGTCTCCTTTGACGCAGGCCGAAATACCGACAAAAAACGTAGAACAAGGCGCGAAAGCGTGAACATTCTGCGAAATCGACGCCACACTTGCGTTCGCGGCTTCGCCCGCGATTCACGCGCATAGTCTGGAGGGCCAGGTATAGAATTTGTGAAGTTAGGGCGCGTATAGAGTTAAAAGCTTGGCGTGGGATGTGATCTGATAACTTGTTTACAGTTCGAGTCATATATGGCCTCGTCTTGGTAACATTTAAGTAATGAAAATGTTTTTTGGTGGGTAGCATAAGACTACTTCTAGACGTTCAGAAATGTCCAATTATACACAAATTGAGGTTTTCCTTATATAAATTATGATTATCATTTTAAGCAGTCAGTTGAGTTTCCATTTATTTTAAGGCGCCGAAGTAACCTTTTCTAAAAACTTTCATTGTGCTGTACTTTTACATGTATATGTCGCAGTCAAAAGTGTGAACTTTTAACCGACAAAAACAAGCAAAACTGCTTTTGACTGAGCATGTTGGTCAAAAGTAGATAAAACCTATCTTAGTCAAAGACAACTGCTGCCTTTGATCATTTAGTTTGTTCGCTTATAAACTTTGCCCATTAACGATAGTGGTGTGTGGCCGAGAAGCGCGAGAACATTTACTTTGAAAAAAGTCAACTTATTTTTTTTCTAATTCGTTTTGTGGCTCCTTATAACAAAAGCTGAACGAAGACACTACACACAATATTTTGTTGTTGTTGTTGTTGTCCTATGGCACCCCGGAGGTGCAAAGGTCCTTCACAAGCTCGCGCCACGCCTTCCTATCTTGAGCGACCCTTCGGGCTTCGCTCCAGCTCAACCCGACCGCTCGTATAGTTCGTTTTTAGGGTTCCGTACCCAAAGGGTAAAACGGGACCCTATTACTAAGACTTCGCTGTCCGTCCGTCCGTCCGTCCGTCCGTCTGTCACCAGGCTATATCTCACGAACCGTGATAGCTAGACATTTGAAATTTTCACAGATGATGTATTTCTGTTGTAATACTAAAAACAGAATAAAATAAAGATTTAAATGGGGCTCCCATACAACAAACGTGATTTTTGACCAAAGTTAAGCAACGTCGGGAGTGGTCAGTACTTGGATGGGTGACCGCTTCTTTTTTTGCTTTTTTTTTTGCATTATGGTACGGAACCCTTCGTGCGCGAGTCCGACTCGCACTTGCCCGGTTTTTTTTAGCATTAGAAAGAACTCCACAGAAGCAAGCGTGCAGTTTTTATCAGGCTCGTTATTTGTTAATACTTATTGAATTATCTAATGTAGCATGGTCAATACATATAATTTACTTCAAATTATTACCGCTAAAAGTGCCGGTTTTGGAACTATACAAGCTTAATTCTGCGAAGTTCTTTCTAATGCTAAAAAAACGGACTATAGTTCATTTTGTGACGGACCGCTGCCAAGAGTGTACAGGGCGCCCAAAGCCACGGCTTCCGTCCGGCGGTTTCCAACCGAAAGCGATATTTTAATCTCTCAAATCTATTGTTTGGTTATTATAAATAAATAACAAAAGCTGAAGTAGGTTCATATTTTCATCCTTACTGATCAATTTGGATAGTCAATGATAAAATTCATAGATAAAATATAAAGTTACCTATCATTTAAGCTAAATCTACGTAAATAAATACTAAAGCTCTGGAGTCCTAAATAATAAGATTTTTACCACTACATTCTACTTAGGTAATTTAAATTTCAGGGATCTAACATGTCAGCGGCATAACAACAAATATACGGTGTCTGTTATAGCAAAATTATCATTCAACAATAAACTCTTATTGATAGAATGAAGCCCCTATACCTATAGGTATTATCTAACCTACCCTATATAATACCTATGTATATTAATATAGGTATATTAATGTGTCATTTTTTATTTTTACATAAATAAAAGAATTAACAAAATAATTAAACTAAAAATTAAAATTAAAACTAAAACTAAACTCTAACAACTATATACACATATTTACAGATAAAAAATGGGAGCTAGCTCGGCGCCGGATGGTAGGGTGCCCAGAAGGCTGGTGGCATTGCCGCGCTAAATGGCAATGCCAATTCGTTGGGCAAGGAAGTACCCAGCCCTCTGGTCACCCGTAGCATCATTAAGACGCTTCGCCAGCTCCCTAAATATTTGGTGTGCCCCGGGTCCCCAAGGCCCGAGGGTTTATTTATTTATTTATATATTTCGGAGATAACACAGAAACAATCATACAAGAAACAGTTATTGAACACACATGCATATTTAGATACAGATGCTTCCTTGGATATATCTCACTAAGAACACATAGTACATATATTCAGGTGCGCAAAGCGATAAATCTTTGCTGTTGGTAACAAAACAAAAGACAGTGCGTTAAAAGTACATCATTTTGAACTCTCATATGCTTAGTTAAGGAATTAAAAGATAAAGCTTACATTACTAGGATGACAGAAGGATAAGAAACCATTCCACCCCTTCTTCTTCTTGTTGTGCCATGTCCTCATCGGACGTCGGCGACCATCTCTCGGAACTTATTCCTATCCTGTGCCATTCTGCTCAGATTGGCAGCGTCATTAATATGAGTCCAGCTTTTAATATTATCCATCCAGGCTAGCTTCCTTCTTCCTCTACCTCTTTTGCCCTCTAATTTGCCTTCTAGTATTTTCCTTAGAATTTGATATTTATTGTTACGGTATATATGTCCAAAGTATGAGATTTTTCTTTTCTTTACTGTTTCTAAAAGTTCTAATTTTTTCTTCATTCTTTGCAAAACTTCTACATTGGTTATTCGATCTCTCCATGATATTTTCAGCATTCGTCTGTAGAGCCACATTTCAAAAGCATTTATTTTTGCCTCTATGGTTCGATTTATGGTCCAGCCTTCGACGCCATACATAAATACAGACAGCACGTAACATTTAACCATTCTCCATCTGAGTTTCAGGTTTATGTCTTTGTTGGTGAATAGCTTGTTCATTTTCATGAATGTGCTTCTTGCTATCTCTATTCTTATACGTATCTCTTTCCGTGGGTCCCATTCTTCGTTAAGAGAGCTTCCTAAATACTTGTAATGTTTGACTCTTTCAAGTGGCTCGCCGTTGATAGACAGCGTGGTTGATTCCACCGCGTTCTTGCTCATTATCATATACTTGGTCTTTGCTATGTTCATTTTAAGACCGTAATCTTCCACGACAGTATTTAAGCGGTTTAAGAGTTGTTGGAGGTCTTGTAGGGAGTGAGCTAAGATAACGGTATCATCGGCGTATCGGAGGTTGTTCATCACTGTACCGTTCACTTTGATACCAGTTTCAACGCCATCAAAAGCTTCTTGAAATATAGTTTCGGAGTAAAGATTAAACAATAATGGTGATAGGATACATCCTTGTCTCACTCCTTTACGTATTTTGATACCATCAGTGCCAGATGTTCCTACTTTAATGTGTGCTGACTGGTTCCAGTACAGGTTTCTGATAATTCTTTGATCTTTGCTATCCACTTCGGTCTTGTTGAGTATATGCATTAATTTGTCATGCTTTACGTTATCGAATGCTTTCTCAAAATCGATGAAACATGCATATACTTCATTATTATATTCCAAACTGTTCTGCACTAGTACTTGAACTGCAACCAGGGCTTCTCGTGTTCCTAAACCATTTCTGAATCCAAATTGGTTATCTGATATAATTTTATCGATTTTGTTATAAATTCTCATGTGAATCACTTTAAGAAATACTTTCAGGGCGTGACTCATCAGGCTGATGAGCCTGTGGTCACCGCATGTTTTAGCATTTGCCTTTTTAGGGAGCGGGAGGAATGTGGATTTTAACCAGTCTTCTGGTAATGTTCCTTTATCATAAATTTTATTGTACATTTTAACTAAATATTCCACCCCAAACGGCTCAAACATGCAACCAGAATCAATGGCTGCATATTTGCGCCGTTTGAGGTGCTCGGCCGTTGCGGCGGCCGTCCCGACCTTGGTCGAGGTTCCCGGGAGGTGGGACTGCGCCAGGTATATTAATTAAAAGTGTTGCCAGTTTCTTTTTAGAATTACCTTTTTAGGGTTCCGTAGCCAAATGGCAAAAAACGGAACCCTTAGGGATTCGTCATGTCTGTCCGTCTGTCTGTCCGTGTATGTCACAGCCACTTTTTTCCGAAACTATAAGAACTAATTTTTTTTTCATCAAACCCATACGTGTGTAGTTTTTTTTAATACGTCATAAATCGTAAACCGCTATTTTATTATGTTACTTGCTGTTACGGAACCCTTCATGGGCGAGTCCGACTCGCACTTGGCCGCTTTTTTTTCTTATTATCGGTTAAATTATAACTTAACGTTACATTTTGGCACAAAACGGACCATTTCGAGTCCTACATAATTTCGGATTTCTGCCACGTCAAGTACAATTAGGTAGCTAAATTACGGTAGGCTGTAACAGGTACCTGTACAAATGATTAAAGAAGAATTGGTTGTATAATTTATAACTACTGGAAGCTTAGCCAGAACAAGATTCGCACATCGACAAGCGAAGTACAGTCGCCATCAGATATATCGCAGCGGCCAAGGTGTTCACAATATTGAACACGCGCTCTAACGCCTTGACAATAGAGGCGTGTTCAGATATTTGTGAGCGCCTTGGCCGCTCCGATATATCTGATGGCGACTTTACTACAATAAGTCACATGACTATTTTCATACATTAGGTACGTATATACCTAAGTTTCTATTGATGTTTTCTATTAACGATTGTTATCCGGGCAATGCCCGCTTGGTGCGTAGCCAACATACCAATCGTTTAAGCTCCGTAGCGAACGAAACGCAACTGTCACTATCGCACTAATATGGAAGAGTGATAGAGAGACACAAAGCGTTTCGCTGTCATAGCCCAAGCGATTGTCACCTTGGCTAGGCACCCTGACGCGACAACAATCGTAGCATCAAGTCCCGTAACCACTAACAGCCATTTTGTAAAATAAAACGCGAGTTGACTTCATCATCGCTACAATGAGACTTCCGGCAGTTTCTAATGAATGTACCTTCGTACGTACGGTACGAGTAGGTACCTACATTATACATTTAACCTTTGGATAGGTTACCTATGTACAGTCACCTGCAATAATATGTTACACAACGAAGGCCGCAAAAATATCTGACACGATCTTATTTGTTGAGCCATAAGAGCGTGTCACATTTTTTTGCGGCCTTCGTAGAGTAACATATTATTGCAGGTGACTGTACAAGTAAACATACCTGCAGACACCTGGTAAAGTAGGTACCTATAAGAATCGCTTCATAGTTCGGTCCAAAGGTCGCGGCAAAATTTAACACATTTAATTACCTCTTGCAAACACAGCAAAATAAATGTAAAACAAAAACAACTGACTCCCGCATTTGAATACAATGCGGTAACATTTAGCGATGTATTTAAATAAACAATGGATGTTCGAACAAATACTAAAAACAATTAAAATAATGTAATAACAATCTGCTGAGGATTTAAAACCATGTTTAAAGCGGTACAGTCTTACCTACCATATTAATAATTTAATTGATATGAGTATTTTATTATTTGTCCGAAAACAAAAATCTAGATAACCGCTCTTTTTGAACGGACGATGAAGACAAAAAATCTCGTTGGAACACATATAATCGCATACACATAATCGCCAAAAGGCCAAAACTGCCAAAAGTGAAGCCGAAACACGCTCGATGTGTGCGTACAAGTACGAAGCTTATCTTTACGCTCAGCGCCACACCACACACATCAAACTCGTAGCGAGAAATGGATCAGTCACAAATCTAAAGCGAACATTACAGAAGATAAAAATAAGAATCGAAACTGGATCTAGGTACATATATAAAAATAAAAAGTATTTACAAAAAAAAGAAAACCCACTTCAAAAAGGATGAAATAAAATATTATCCTCTTTAAGTCTATGCGTTACCAACTGATATGTTTGTAGTCGGTGCCAAGCCAAATTTTGAAGCATACCATGATTTTGGTGCGATTCGATAAGGATGTACGTTGGATTGCCTTACACGACGCACAATGAACGTACTTTCTGTAGGTACTTACCTAAGAACTCACCTTTCTTTCACACCTTCACACGATGAAACCTTCTTGGCGCCGTCCGTACCATGTTTGTCGGCACATTAGTGTAAATCCAATGCGTTTTTTTTAAACAAATCGCTTTACATGTGCCTTTATTGAGGAGTTCCCTCTATTCCTCATAGATTCCATCATCAGACCAGAACAAAAAATAATACGGAAACACCTTGGAGGTAACTTCTTCCAAACAAAAAAAGAATTACTCAAATTGGATCATAGGTGCCGCAGTAATCGCTGAACATACTATGTACATTAAAAAAAATCACCATCATTATCTTCAAAACAATCATCATCATCAGGTCTACTCCATCAAATTAGTGGTTTCCGAGAGAAAATGCTCGAGTTGCTTAAGAAGACACCCAAATCACCATGCATGTGCCTTAAAAATTGAGGAGTTCCCTCAATTCCTCATGGATCTCATCATCAGAACAGAACCAAAAAAATATGGGGCCAACCTGGAGGTAGCTCCTTTCAAACAAAAAAGAATTACTCAAATCGAACGACTGATGTCGGAGTAATCGTACAGTCGCCATCAGATATATCGGAGCGGCCAAGGTGTTCACAATATCTGAACACGCACTCTAACGCCTAGACAATAGAGGCGTGTTCAGATGATTGTGAGCACCTTGGCCGCTCCGATATATCTGATGGCGACTGTACATAAAATAGTAGCGTTTTAGTTAGACCTTTATCTCGGAGTTCTGAAAATTGCCTTAAAAGTCACAAAGAATCTCTGCACGTCGGACGTTATTCCTAGTCAAAGGTTACAGAAATCGGTTTTTCGCGAATATCAATATTTCTATAGCTCCAATGATGTTTACTACTATGACTAGGTAAAAATTGTAGAGCATATTTGCTACCCGTCTGGTTATGTACAAAACATTTTTAACATTGAGGCTGCAAGTTGAGCTGAGAATCTTTGTGATTAATTATTTAATCATTACAATGATATTTATGGGTCAAACACATATTTTAAAACAAAAGCTGTCCCTTTAGTGGATAATAGTTAAAAGGGCTATAAAACTCAATTTACTGATTAAATCCAAATAAATGACCACTCTTTTACTCTCCTTTTACGTACCTACCCATCATAAAATCAATAGCTACATATCTGCACAAAAATTGTACCCTCACCCTCATAAAAATCCTCATAAACATAAGTAAGTTTCTTTGTTTTCAATAAGCTTCGTACAGTATACCGGGTATGGCCTGTAATAAGAGCAAAACATTTAACTGTAGGCTGTACTCCTCATACTGATCAACATTTGTTCAGCGACTTTTAAAAATAACTTGTGGTTTAATTTTTAATACACTTTAAAGTTTATTCTAAGACGCAATGTATTGCGAATTTTGTTATGTTTAAGGCGTGACAAGCAACGTCAATCATAATGATATGGCGTGGTGATGGCGTCCATTGAAGATAATATTTATTTTGTATGAAAAATAGGGAGTCTAAATACTTCATAATTTTTAAAAGTTGTTGAACAAAAGTGTCACCGTTTGCGGAGTACAATCTATGTTAAAATTATTTGCTCGTGTTACAGGCCACACCCGGTATACCTATCTAAATGATACGATAGGTTGATGAACACTTACCTACACACTTTGTCAAATCTTACATAAAATTCAGTCAAAAATCCGGAATACTCGTATATAAGGTTTACTCGGGTAATTCCGAATGTGATTTCGACATTCGGAATTACCCGATATGTCGGATAATTCCGAAAAGAGACTTTTATTATGACGGAATTAAGGGTGATTTTCATCTGAATTTCAGAATTATCCGACATTCGGTATTACCCGAATACACCTTACGTATTTTTATAATATAGCTACTTAATGTTGCCAGAAAGAGAAAAAAATTTGATACCCGAGTCAGATCTGTATCTGGCTCGGGTATCAATATGTGACGTCCCACGGTCAAAGGTACCTTATGGCGGGTATGGAGTTATGCATACCCCAGTAATCTACAATAAATAAGCTATCGATAACACAAAAGATCAACCTCCTAAGTTGCGTAGTTACAGAGATATGATTTTTTTTAAATAATGTTGTGAAATGAGCAATTTTACGATAGAGAAGTTTTAAGTTTAGCCGCCTAAAAAACTATGTTCCTGAAGTGAGTTACATAGTTAACTACAAATAATAATACCTTATATATCTGAGATTAAAAAAATGTTGCGACTTGTTCTGTAATGCAAATAGAAACCTTTGATATCGACTGATTTATGTGTATACTAACCAATCTCTTGAAAATACAGTTTTATTTCATTTTCACGATTGATTGCAATGATCTCTCAAGATTGAAATTTTATCTATTAGAAAACGACACTGAGAGACAGTTTAAGGAAAAAACAATACCGATTTAGAGGTGAAAATGTATTTTCTGACTTTTTCATATAAAATCAGAAAATTGAATATTTTTACTTTTAATGTGACACACAATCAATTTTTCTGAGCACATATGAAAGAAATTCTGTCATTGAAATGAAATAAATCCTAAAACTCCAACTAAATACTATATTTAACTCCTTATGCCACTTTAAACTTACATAACAATAACATTATTTGCTCCATACATTTACGAAAAGGTACCTTATGGAAATAACTCTAATAATACATCACTACAAAACATCAATCACATTGAAGTTTATCTTGTATGAATAGAAAATATTAATTTACATTAAACTGCCACAAATTTAATTAGTTCTTCGTCATAATAATCTTAAAAAAGGCCAATAATTTGTATGTAATGAAAAGGTACCTTGTGGTTAAGTTACATGATGAGGCATGATGATGATGGAACAGTTAGGATAAACTAATAATATTTTGGGGTAAAGATGGTATAAATCGTCTATTTCTTATCAATAATATATTTTGGTTGCCATTGAAGACAAGCGGCATTGAGGTTCAATGACCTCAGATATTCCATAAGGTAATGCGTCGGATATTGGCATTTTTCAGCAAACCAATGACTGATTTATTGCATGCGACCAAACCAAATGAAGACTATTCTAGTTAAGAAAGAGTTGACGAGAGTAACTTTGGAATAATAGCAGGCTACTTGGATTTGTAATGTCGGTCGATGTACGGTTATAATATTTGCTAGGCGCCCCAACCAGAACTGAAATTATCAAATTAGTTTTGCAGAATGCTAATACAGTTCTCTACCAAACTTCTTTTCCCGTATTGACTAGTTTTTTTGGGAATTTTAAATATTTTTTCCATAAGGTACCTTTTCTACTAAACTCTGAGACGACATTGCTAGGCGTATAACTAACTTATAACAAAAATAAAAACAGGTAAACAAACGTTACGCATTAAGGTTTCAGATCACACAATAAAAAAAAATTGAGCATTTTTTCACCTCTTTACAAAACATTTCATATCTCCGAAACTAGAAACCCTCATAAGGTACCTTTTCCCGTGGAACGTCACATATTAGCACTAGGGGCTAAACAACAACTCTGCCCCCTTGCAAACCAAATAGGTAGGTATAGTCGCACCAATAAAAGTCTGCAGCGGATTTGATAGCCACGCAGCGTCCAAAGTAAAAACGGCCGTTTTTGTTTTGAGTTCCTAGATCAACGAATCCAGCAACATAAAAACTAGTTTGATGTATTCTAAAGGCAAAGCGAATTCGGGCTCCCAATCCTAAACTATTCGACTTTGTCGGACCACGCGCCTATATGTTGTTCATTCAAATTTAAAACATGTAGGCGCGAAGGGTTATCGTCCCATAGAAAATTTGAATTTCGCGCTTTTTTCTACTGACTGTAGACTGGCTTTTTTCCACATGAGGCGATGGCGCATATTGTTGCTGCCAAGTTGGTGCAAACTTGGCTTAGACTAAATTATGCAAAAAAATATGCCAGATTCTAAATGGAAAATTTTGGTGCCAAAGCGAGTGAAACTATGCCAGATCTGGCATCATTTATGCCAAGTTGGCAACACTGTCGGCTGCTCGTCTACTCTCCAGAGAACGGTTTATTTCCATTGGCATTTATTGGTACCTACTGTTTATTATAAACTGGTGCCAAGTGCACATTAATAATATCGTTATCATATTCCTGTGCTCAAAATTCTATTTACGTTTCATTAATTTAATTTAAGATTAATGTCAATAAACTTGTGGTCTTGTATGGAATTATCTCAATACCATGACTATTTTGAATTCCGCTTTTCCTTTGACTGGTCGCGTGATTGGCAGTGAACGTACCTACATAATCAATAAAGATCATGACACGAATTCAATACCTATTAGGGGTCATCCATTAATTACATCACACGTTAAGGGGGTGGGAGGGGGTCAAGAAAATGTGACATATTGTGACATGGGGGAGGGGGGAGACACAAACTTTGTGACGTCACTTTAACTTCATCAGTAACCGAAAATTTATTTAAATTATTTTATTCGTTGTACATTTAAATAACAAGTTTTTAAAACGATAATCGTTTTTATTTGTTTAATTTTCTTTCCTAAGCAGTTTTGGGTTATAAAAAAAGACTAATATTTATATCGTCAAAAATATTTTGATAAAATATTAATAATACTAAGGGTACTTACTTAATTCGATTTGGCGATTTCGTAGAAAAAATGTGACGTCACACTAGGGGGGAGGGGTTTGCCAAATGTGACCAAGTGTGACAAGGAGGGGGGAGGGGTCAAAATACCTAGAAATTCGTGTGACGTAATTAATGGATGACCCCTTATTGAATTTTACATCATAATCTAGTTCACTGTGTAGAAAATTATGAATAAGTCATTTTAATCATTATTGTATAAAGGAATTAAAAAAATATTATTAAGAATACAAGACGTCAAAGTATGAAATTTATGTTCCAAAAATACACGGAAGAATGAATGAGCGCGCCGCTCTCTTTGTTTTGTGCAATAATATATATAATTATATTAATTATAGTATTAAAACTTATTTATTTTTTATTAAATAGTAAGTGTTATAAAATGAATATAAAACTAAAATTGACTACTATTAAAATAACTAAAATTAAAAAATGTGAAATACCTATCAAAATTTTGCGCCCTTGGTATTTAAGGTGCCTATCACGCAGGTAGCGTTCCCACGCTGGATTGCAAATTTTATTAATTTAAAAAACTTTACTAAATCTCTTCTTGCGTGTGTATAGTTTTTGCAAACATATATTATACTGTATATACTTAATATAACTTTTTCATGTTAACAATTTACTCTACCTAGATTAAATAAAACATATTTAAATCGATTATGTCGCCAATTTATTTTGTTACCTTTATTTCCGACGTCTCGATGCAGGTTTTGCTGGCCGTGGTCGGGGATAGGTATCACCAAAACGTCAAGACAAAGATTTAGGTACTATACCTGCTATACCTGCTACCTACATCATGGAAATTTTGGACATTTATTCACATTATAAATACATTTACGTTACATAGGTCTATCCAATACTGAAAAACAATTTTAAAACTAACAAAAATTCTTACAAAAAAGTTAATTCATAGAAGTTATTTACTCGTATCGTTGTCCTTAACACCTCTTCATTGAACTTGTCAACTGTAATGCGTGATTTTCGTTTAGATTTTGGGTGTTTTATATTTTTCTATTGGAAATATTTGTACAAATTACACAAATCTATTTACATTTGGATATGCATAGGAATGTAGTGGTCGTCCTTTACTGGGTTCGGGAAATGGTGCCACATTAATTCGCCTAGCTAAACTCAAATTCGATGATATGTGACAAACTGTATTGTTTATTCACGAACGACGTAAAAAACACGAAAATAACTACTTGAAATTGACAACTGTTTATATCTGAACAATCATGACAATATAATTTTTAAGAAAAAAAACCGACTTCTGTGGGGGCCGGTGAAAGATTATTGTAGATGGTACACTATGTAGAGGAGGTAAAACCACCCACTCTACTAGCATTTCGCTTTTATAAGGGTCGTAGTTCTAGCCTAACCTAACCCACTTCTCTGATAGCAGTTCGGTTCTGTGAGGGTCGCAGTTCGAACCTAATCAAACCCACTTTTTAAGTAGCATTTCGTTTCTGTAAGGCTCGCAGTTCTAACCTAACCTAACCCTTGTTCGGTTCTGTGAAGATCGCAGTTCAAACCTAACCTAACCCACTTAACGGCGCATGCGGTGCGGTGTACGGGGGTTTAAGCGGGAGGGGCTAGTAAGATTGGCATCATCATACTTTATACCTACATTTTATGGTAGGTAATCATAGTGGTTTTCCGGGTCAAGGTCCGGGTCCGAGTCCGGGTCGCAGTCCAAGTCAAAATCGAAATTCGTAATCACCAAATGTGTACTATGCGTCGTTGAAGAGTTCTGATCTGGTCATCACCAGCAGTTCCACTTCATCAAATGCGACAGTTTTAAATGTAAATTTGCTTGATTTTATGATGAAAATACAAAAAAATCTATACGCATGCCTTTAAGATTTGAGGAGTTCCCTCGATTCCTCATGGATCCTATCATCAGAACTCGAGCTTGACAAAAATGTGGCTTAAAAACTTAACTTGCTTAACAAACATAGCGAAGAGGACAAATCGCCAACCGTGAACTATGCGTCGTTGAAGAGTTCCGATCCGATCATCATCAGCAGTTCCACTTCATCAAATGTCACTTTTTTGGATGTATACTTCGTTTTTTTAGCATTAGAAATTAGGTAAACAATCTTGATGTGTCTTTTAATTGAAAAACACATTTTAAAAATAAGTTACGGCAAATATGTAACAATTATGAATCTAATACGATCATTTATATTCTTCTGCTTTCATAAGTAATAGATATTGATTTTTAAAAAGCGTTTTTCAATTAAAAGACATGCCAAGATCGCTTACCTTCTTTCAAGTTCTTTCTAATGCTAAAAAAAACGAACTATATATGCTTGATTTGTTGATAAAAACCCAAAAATTACTATAAGTATGCATGCCTTTAAAATTTGAGGAGTTCCCTCGATTCCTCATGGATCCCATCATCAGAACTGGGTTTTGACAAAAATGGGACCAATCTGTATGCATATACATTCAATCAAAAAAAGAATTTTCTAAATCGGTCCAGTAATGACGGAGATATGGAGTAACAAACATTAAAAAAAAAACATACAACCGAATTGATAACCTCCTTTGAGATTTGGAAGTTGGTTAAAAATCACAAAAGTCGACAAGTTCGCAATAATCGAATTTAAGCTGTTGTTATGAGACATACTACTAACATTGAGTAATTTTACGGTTTAGACTCACTTGTTTTTAGTCACTCGCGCGACATGTTTCGGAGAGCCTAGGTCTCCTTTCTCAAGCACTAACAGTGCGAGCAGCGTTCACGACGGCCGTGTATCGCGTATATGTCGCGCGAGTGACTAAAAACAAGTGAGTCTAAACCGTAAAATTATTCAAAGTCGACAGGAATAATCAAACTAGAAAGACAAGCAAGTAATGTGTTTGCAGACCAAAAACGAAACGATATAACGTTTTACAAATATAAAAATGAAATCTCTATTATACAAACATTCACTCACACACGCAAGGCCTCGGACTTTAGTATACCTAGTTTTTAGTATTCCGTACAAAACTTTGTTCACGGAACACTTATGGGATCACTTCGGTCTTGCAAATAAGTTAACAGCCAATAGGAGTGGTCATTTCTCCATACAAACGTACTCGACTGTTTCCTCCATGGGTTTTGATGCTAGAGCAATGATTTTTTCAACACGGATTAATATTGTCAATATCTGTGTCGGACCGTTTTGCTTTTTATGATATTTTTGTATTTTAAGGCGCTAGAGCCCTTCAAAAATGGCCAAATTGGCCTCATTGACTATGCCGCAATGAGAGGCATAGTATCCAAAACTGATATCAATTAGCCAAAAAAGCAAAACGGTCCGACACAGATAATTTCATAATCATTTAGATTGCCAAATTTGGTTAAGATTGGTTAAGTTTTGGAGGAGGAAACAGTCGAGTACGAAACCTCTATTTTTGAGTTTTTACGCAGGATTTATAGCCTTGTCCTTATCGCACTAGTTTTAGGAGTTTCCGCTTCCTTTAGCGAGACGGGTATATTTACCTAAAATATTTAAAACTCAGCTCCTGTTTCGTCTTAACTGAAAATTTTCGGAACATTATTAGATTTAGGCTTTTAAAATCGCGTTGTTAAGCTTAACTTAATAAATTGAAAATGCAAATGATAATGGGAAATCAATCCAATCCAATAGACAAGATATCCAACTATACATTTTAATTTCAATCGGCGTACTAGAGTACCAAACTTGCATATCGATACTGCAAACAAAATTTACCTACATCAATACACTGATCAAAACACTCAAATCCGCGGAGCGATTGCACGAATTAATGAACTAGTGGATATCTATGATATGACAGTTCTTAGGTAATTTAGGTATGAAAACTATCGTCCCCGAACTCACACATTCATAGTAAGTTACACGGCATACATTAGTAGCAACTTTCCATTCCAATACCGGATGACTTTTCTAGAATGACTAGAAATGAAAGTACGAAACCCAAAAACATTTCATAGACTCGAAGGACTACTGAGGGGAAGACTCGGAAGATATTAATAGAAAAATAATTGGCCAAGCCCGCAGCAGTCACAACTGCGGTCCCAAGTGTTCCGCTCGTAATCTATCTGCTAACCTACGCATCGTTAGTTATAAACGCATTAATTTTAGGCATTGGTATCTCAAACACAATAAAATACAGGAACTTATTAGCTATAGGTAAAGCTTTTATCATTATCATTGCTGAAAGGTATTTCGAACATGTTTAAGACGACAGTGGACAACCGCATCGAAATTGAATAAATCTAACGGAGGGGCATAGCTAGAGCTGAGCGCGGTTAACATAATGAAGTCCATATCAAATTTAATTTAATTTTGAAATATCTATCCTTTGGAGAATCATTCAAAATAAATTCAAAGAAATATTAAAACAGACTTAAAAAAATATTTAGGGACAAGGATTATTTTACCTTATTTATTTTTAAAGTTACTAAATACCTTTTTAACCACCTCTATAACTGAAATATCCTCTATTCTCACCTCTATTAATCGAACCCTCTGTAAATGAGACAGAAATTTATTTGTAACTGACTAACTGGGAGCCTGCCCATATAACCATTCCAGTCGCAGAATCATCAAAGTGGTAACTAAATGTCAGATGTGTCGTAACAGAGTCCACACAATGTGTCTAGAATTGTTTCGAAACAAAGTGTCGTCGCCGTGTCTACACTTTTCCGTAACAAGGTGTCGACACATTTGTGTGCACTTTGCGTGCGGTTTGCGACTAAATCTGACAGCAAATTTGTGACAGCAAATGTCAATATAAAATACCTCTTGAAAACCAAGGTTTGTCAAACTACTATTAGTGTCTCGTGTGCTCGTAATTTTAGTAAGTCATCATGGGCGATGCGAATGATAAAAATCGACCAAAACCATATAAACACCCAACACCCGTCAACCTTTTACAGAAAAGTTTTTAAAGAAATGCAATACGCTACTAGGTCAGGCAACGAATGCTCAATAAAGTTGTAGAGGGAAATGCTCAGAACACAATTTTTGGCTCCTTAACTTGGTTTGGACAAGTTAGGAGGTGAACATATCAAAAGTCCTCGGCCGTAGCCTTTGAGCGGGGGGGAGAGAGGGGGCTTTGAAGGTCCCATTTTCCGGTTTTTCGATTATATCTCGGAAACTATGCATCGTAGCGACATGGCCACTTATAGAAAATTAAAGTTAATTTAATTTGTTACAAGTTTATTTAGTCAATTTTTTCCATATATTGAATAGTTTTTGAGATATCCGCTCTTGAAACTTTATTTAGGGCTCTCAATTTTATCTTGATCTCTACATCAGTGAAGGTGCTAGGCCGTGTTCCACAAAATTTAAAAACAATTTTTTTAGGGTTCCGTACCTCAAAAGGAAAAAATTGAACCCTTATAGGATCACTCGTGCGTCTGTATGTCTGTCCGTCTGTCACAGCCTATTTTCTCGGAAACTACTGGACCAATTAAGTTGAAATTTGGTACATATATGTAAATTAGAGACCCAAAGACGGACATATAACGTAAACAAATTGATTTTATACCCAAAAAATGACCATTGCCCCCCCCCCCCCTTTATCTCCGAAACTACTAGGTCATAAATTTTGAAAAAAATACACAAAATAGTCCTTTACCTATCACGATTATTAAGATGACAGGAAAACCTATTAGAAATGTGCAGCCAAGCGCGAGGCGGACTTAATGTACGGAACCCTTAATACGCGAGTCCGGCTCGCACTTGGCCGGTATTTTTTAAACTCCTCTTGACGCTTAACCGCTGAACCGATTTCGTTGAAATTTGGTATAGAAATAGTTTGCGTCCCGGAACAGGACATAGGATAGATCTTACAACCAAAATCATCTTTTGAAGGTGTGAAAAGTGGCGTGAAAATTTGTACGGACAATCAATAACCGCTGAACCGATTTATATGAAATTTGGGATGGTCTACAATTCTACATCTTTGATTTAGTTGAAAATGATAAAAAACATGACTTCAAACCTAAACTTAAACAGTAAGTATTAACTTCAAGAATTCAATTCTGAATTCCGCCCTGCACCACATTTCACACCTTTAAAGGATGATTTTTGACATAACTTATCATGTCCTGTCTCGGGACTCAAAATATATGTGTACCTTTAAATTAAAACTGTTCAGCAGTTTAAGCGTGAAGAGGAGTTTAAAAGAAAGTATTTTAATAAGTTTATATGTTTTTACTTCGGAATGGTGTCAATGTGATACCATAACTAAATTTGGTACTGTGAATTTATACGAAAACGATACCAAACATGGCCTCGTAGCTTTACTGATGTAGAAGTCAAGATAAAATTAAGAGCCCTAAATTCTTATTACTTGGCCTAACTTGTGTAGAAGGAAAAGGAAAAATAAAAGTCTTCGGCAGGAATATAAGACACAAATATAATTTTTAGAGTTACTATTTCAACCATCAAACATAAACATACCTTGATTATATTATTCTAGTGAGATACGCATATATAAACAAAAACATTAAAAAAATTACAAGGTCGAAATGTCACGGAGCTTGTGTGAGTTATATGTGAAAAATAAAAACTTTTATGACAAGAAAATCTGGACACAATTTAAGAATCATCCAAGTGCGTCGAGGAATCATCAGTATTTTTGCTTGTTTCATTACCTCCTTGCTTCTTTTTTTGTCCTTTGTATTCTGTAGCAATTGGTTAGATCTGAAAATAAAGATAACTTGCGTCGTCACGGATGTCGATTTATAGGTTTTAGGGAGTGCAGAATTCGAAAATGATGACCATTTTATAATCCAAGATGGCGGCTACGCATGTTGTCATAAAAGTCGTCATGAATATTGTTTTATAGGTTTTAGGACGTGACAGGTCCAACAATAGGGTATATTACTGCAATGTTCTGCCGCCAGAGTGCAGCACTACCGACTCAGTAAATTCATAGACTAACTTATACATACTTGTGCCTTAAACTGTTTTTTGACAAGTTTTCAAAGACAATAAAATATGACATTGATGCATCAAGGCGGTTTGTTAACAAGTGCCTACCGGTAAACGCGAAAATCGAAATTTAGTTATCCGCCTCTTTATCGCTCGAATATGCGAGAGTGATAGAGAGGCAGAAACCGAACCCTCGATTGTCGTGTGTCACGATAGGCGATATGTGAGTGACGTAGTGACGCATGTTTGTTTACTGTATGTGTACTACTAGTGCCACCTACGCAGACCTTTGCCTAATATTCCCTATTGTCTACATCACTGTAATTGAAGTCACAGGCCTCCATGGGCTACGGTAAACGCTTACCATCAGACGGGCGGTGTGGTTGTTTGCCACCAACATGTTAATTAAAAAAAAACTCCACCATATCGCCAGTTAATAAGTACTTATTTTGCGAAGTAATGACATTTGTCACAAGAAATACGACAATTGTCACGAAATTCCGACACAGAACTCAAGAATTACCGAAAGTTCTTTGAAATCTTGTGACAATTTCCATCATTATCATCATAAACATCGCAAAAGAAATACATGTTTTTGCCGATATAATAAAGTTTTTAAAAATAATACAATGATGGTGACAAACAGGAATACGGCCCGCCCGATGGTAAGCGATAACCGTAGCCCATGGATGCCTGTGACGTCAGCAACAATGAGACTTGTCGAAATGTCGCACCTGTCACGTTACGTCACATTGTCACGCCAGGGAGTACATCTGAAAATTGTGTGTTCCCATTTGTCCCCATACCGATAAGGTGGGAAAAAATGGGAAATATTTACATGCAAATCCTATTCCATCTGTTCCCTACGGAGATAAATGGGAATACATCGTAAATTGTGTGTTCCCATTTGTCCCCACCCCGATAAGGTGGAAAAAATGGGAAATATTTACATGCAAATCCTATTCCATCTGTTCCCTGCGAGGATAAATGGGATTACATCCGAAAATTGTGTGTTCCCATTTGTCCCCACCCCGATAAGGTGGAAAAAATGGGAAATATTTACATGCAAATCCTATTCCATCTGTTCCCTACGGAGATAAATGGGAATACATCCGAAAATTGTGTGTTCCCATTTGTCCACCCTGATAAGGTGGAAAAAATGGGAAATATTTACATGCAAATCCTATTCCATCTGTTCCCTGCGAGGATAAATGGGATTACGTCCGAAAATTGTGTGTTCCCATTTGTCCCCACCCCGATAAGGTGGGAAAAAATGGGAAATATTTACATGCAAATACTATTCCATTTGTTCCCTGTGTGGATAAATGGGATTACATCTGAAAATTGTATGTTCCCATTTGTCCCCACCCCGAAAAGGTGGGAAAATTGGGAAATATTTACATGCAAATCCTATTCCATCTGTTCCCTACGGGGATAAATAGGAATACATCTGAAAATTGTGTGTTCCCATTTGTCCCCACCCCGATAAGGTGGAATAAATGGGAAATATTTACATGCAAATCTTATTCCATCTGTTTCCTGCGAGGATAAATGATAAATGGGATTACATCCGAAAATTGTGTGTTCCCATTTGTCCCCAGCCCGATAAGGGGGGAAAAAATGGGAAATATTTACTTTCAAATCCTATTCCATCTGTTCCCTGCGGGAATAAATGGGAATACATCCAAAAATTGTGTGTTCCCATTTGTCCCCTCCCCGAAAAGGTGGGAAATATTTACATGCAAATCCTATTCCATTTACGTACAAAAATGTCCCCCTGTCAACTTTCAATCGAGATTTAATCGATAATTTATTCGATTAATATTCAGATTAATGCAATTTCAATCTATGTTAGGTCGACTAAATTAATTGCGATTAAAATATGAGGATTAACTTTTTTTTATTCCACGGCATGGCTCTTACACTTTGAGAATATCTGAAAACGAATGAACACAAGGAGCCATTTTGCAAATCCAGTAACTTTGTTATTACTTTTGACAGCGCGTGTCATGTGTCAACACAGAGTCGACACAAAGTCGAAACATTTGCGACTACTTTGTGACTGCAATATTTCTCAGCCTTAAACCATATTTATACATCATAATTAACAAGTTTCGTAGTATGTAAAGCGTTATTTCTGTTATTTAAGTATAGTATACGCATCGAAGTACTAAAAATGCATCAAATAATATAGTTATGAACACAGGCACTGAGAAGTAAACAATTTCATTTCCGGCTAAACTAAAACAATGTGGTGGCGCGTTGATTATATTACACTTAGTTTATCAAATCACTCGAGCAGTTTAATTCCCCATAATAATTTAAGTCCTATTGTAATATAAATGCAAACAATATATAATTACGTCTTGTAATCCGTTTTAGAGATGGCGTATTAATGTCGCTTATTTTTATTTAAGCATTTTTCCATCTGACAGTTTCCATTTGACAGGAACGAAATGAACGAATGAACGAATGATTTTGGCATAAAGTAGTCGCAAACCCGAAACAATGTGTGCACACGGCGACCACACTTTATGTCACTTTGTGTCATGTGTCGACCCTTCCCCATTTCTGGTAACTGTGTCGACACGGCGACGACTCTGCGACTGGAATTGTGACCGAAACAGACGGTGTCGACACAAGATGTGTCTACACCGCGTCGTAACGGCGACTAGAAATGGTTGTATGGGTGGGTAAGTGGAAAACCTCTTTAAGTGAGACAAATTTGCTCGTCCCTTGAGATCTCACTTATCCAGGTTTCACTGTATTAAGAGGCTAGAGGACAGTTGATTCTCCATACAAACGTACGTCGTATGTACCTACTCATTTTCCTCCCTAGATTATTGACATTACGGAAAATATTTTTACACAATTTGTAATATGTATTTTAATCATAGCTTTGTAGGACAAAACTTATTTTAAACGTCAAACTTCTATGAAATTATGACGTATAAATGACACTTGCACTGTGTGGGCTATCGAATCCGCTGCAGACTTTTGTTAGTCCGACTCTATTAGCAATTGTTGTAGGTATTTGAAAAGGTTACTCGCCAGACAATGCACTTCAAATGCAGTTTATTGGCGAGACAGCGCTCATTTTTTACAATTTTATGAACCTACTGAGTTGTTATCATTCTATGCTTACCCTATATCTGGATGCTGATAAGCAATAATGTGTCAACCCACAAAAACTAAAAAAATCTGATTTTAATGCCATATTGTAGCTGGTCCGCTCGACGTCATTTTGCAAAAATGACCTTAGTGATATAAAATTTATAAATATACCAAAATAAGGAAAAAAGGTTAACACAAATCCGTTATCACGTGTTGTCTGTTTTGCATTAATGCGTTTAGTACCTTAACTTATTGCAGTAATGGGCAGAACGCATACTAAAATGTCAATAATGACTTAAGAGAGGTTAACTCATTATTGCGGAAATCACATTCCATTAGTTCTGTTTTACCAGAAGTGCTATGCAGGTAAATGTACTAAAAATTGTGTCTATAATATGTGATTTTAAGAATTTAGTGTTCTAATAATTTAATTTTAGCGGTTTTCAAAAGGTAAATACTAAAGCTGATCGAAATAATGTATTTATAAAGCGTAATAACGCTAGTTTTGAAGGGTTTTGTTATTGAGATAAGTTTGCCGAAATAAATTAAACAAAACCGCAAAATGCTGTAGTTTTTCTTAGCAATTAATTTTAAATGCCTAGTTCAACAATTTGGATGTACACACAATCGTAAAATAATGTTATTTATATAAATATAATGATTTTAAATAACTTTTTTGACTTGAATCGTTCTTGCAAATCGAAAAACTTATCATTTCAATGCATTATGAGGCTTGATTTATTATTGCAAAACATGTATATTAAATTACATAGTATTAAACAACAACAAGTTAAGTGCTATAACATGTTGATTATAAGTTCAAAGGCAGATTAGAGGCTTAGAAAATTGTGGCTTTCCGATACTTAGATAATTCTGTTTTTCCCGATTAAGTACCTATTTCTTTCATTTCCTTTACTTTTCTGGTTCGAATTAATATCTATATATCTATTTATATTATACGTTGAGTATTTATTTATTTTTATTTATACCTATATATATTATATGTATATGTACTCTTGTATTGTTATATTTCTATTTATGTATATTTGGAGTAATGTGTATTCAAAACGTGCATTTTATTTATTTTAGGGATTGTACACTTTTGCTTTTGTTTGTCATTCATCGTTACTTCTGTTCTACTCATTTCCTCAAAGGTTAACTGGAAGAGATCCCTTTCAGGGATAAGTTCGCCTTTGTTGTATTTAATTGACTCTGTAACTGTGTTTCTCGTGTTTATATTTCTATGTACAATAAAGTAAATACATACATACATACATACAGATTAACACAATTAGCAAAACTGTGTTAAGTATAATGACACGTTCTTGAGAAAGTTTCACGTCATCATGCAATTCGCAATAAACAAAAAGGGGATTATGGGGACAAATCTAAAATTATTTCGAATATTATAATTATAAATAACTAGTATTCAATGTATTGAAACTGACAAATTCAACAGTTGGAACAAAAGCTTTAATTTTTATAACAAACACCCAAAAACGAAGAAAAAATCTTTGGACGCCATTTTCTCAAAATGGTGCTCATGTGTTAACACATTATTGCTTATCAGCATCCATCTAACATTAAAGTTATTCTCAGAATGTAAATAGGATATACTGTGCAAAAATAACACATCTAATTTATTTTAATAACAAGACACGGTGTTGCAGTCAAGGTAAGTTATCTAAAAGTGTTTTTTATTTATTTATTTTGTTTTTTACTTCCATTATACTTATTTCTTTTCCTGTCTTAATAATTCTATTTCATTATATATATTTTTGGAGCCAAATATTTTGTAGTAGAGGAGTTCCATTCTGATCTTCCTGAGTAATTCCATTTCACAGTATTACTAACATGTTATAGTTTTTTCTAAACATAATTATCACAAACATTCCTTAGAAAATAAAGAATAATAATTATGTTTCTAATAATAGCAGAGAAATAAATAGCTTCAACGAACAAATAGATGTGTTACTATAGGTATATTCCGTGTAAACTCAACCAAGTGCTTCCATCTCTTTTCTTAAGTGCTTCCATCAGTACGGCTACCATCAGTTTGTCACTGACATAAACGCCGTCGAGAACGTAATTTACTTTCTATAAAGACATCCCGTTTGCACTAATATGCGAGTGCGAGCGAGATGTATAGAAAGTAAATTACGTTCTCGACGGCGTTTATGTCAGTGACAAACTGATGGTAACCGTACAGTTGTAAGAGGGTTTACGCAGACGCCGCCGGTTTTCTTTCTTTTTTTTATTTCATGTGTTCACCGTTTTATTCGCATGGAAACAATAATAATAAAGTAATATTTCCCGATTCATAATGATGTAAAAATCAATTTTACAGTACATATGGTCCTATTTTCCCGCACTAGTGCGTAAAATAGCACTTTTCGTGCGATGTCAAAAGTTTAAAGAGCCATATGTACTGTAAAACGTTGTATACACGTGCGAATAGGTAATTCACAACTCGTGTCGATTTAAAACACTCCCTTCGGTCGTGTTTTAATTTATCGCCACTCGTTTCGAATTTCCTTTTTTCCGCACTTGTATCGTAAATAACTATTACAGTACATATGGTACTACATATTTTACCGTACTAGTGCGAAATTTAGCGGATTACATAACTATGTCGAAAAAAGGGCCCTGTGTACTATAAAACGTTGTACGATACATGTACAAATAGGTGATTTCTATTTTTCGCACTTTAATCGTAATGTGACTTGATTCGATGGCGCGCCGCATTTTAGAAAACGTAATCGTAGATTGTTAACCAAGAGATGAAAGGCACTCATTTAGCGCAGAAACGTATTATTTTCTGCACACTTTTTAGAACAACAATGACCCTCTTACAGAGCATGATAAATAGTTAGTATATTAGTTTCTAAACTGTACTAAAAATCAAAACACAAGTTATTTTTAAAAGTTGTTGTAAATTGCTCTTGCCCGGTATAATATTTAGTACGACTAATTCGAAAGTTTTAATCAGTGTTTCTGTCCCTCTTCTATTTTCGACATATGTAGGTAGTATTTTATGCAACCGTTGTTTAAGAGAGGTCAAAAAAGGCGAGTGGCGTGAGTAACAATTTAAGGCGATGACGCCACGGCTATTTTTTGACTTAGTTAAACAACGTTGCATACAATACTTTTTCTACGACCAAACACTTTCAAATAAAAAAGTTAAGTTTTTATTCAACAACCACAATAACCACATTCAAGAAGCAGCAAAGAATGAAGGGTACGGGCGGGAAAATGAATTCAGTTCGGTTACTAGTTCTTATGGCTTCTGTCGGGAAAATGAATGATTAAATAAAAAGAACATGTCTATGGTTCACTTATTTATTTTTTTGACAAATTATGACAAATAAAACTACGGGAGTTGAAAAACACTACCAACCTACGTAAAACAAAACAGCTATGAGGAATATAAGGCCTTGACTTTAACGAACGTTGTAGGTGTCGAATATGAAAAACTAAACAATGAAAGGTGAAAACAACAGGTTCAAGAGATACTAAATATAAAATAATTCTCCGAGGATAATATTTACTGATTGAGATTAACAAAGGGCATTTTATATAAGATTAGTAGTAGTTAAGATTTTACTTAGGGTAAGCAGGTGTAGCGGTCCGCGGGCGTTAAGAATCCGCAGTGTAGCTACTGACGATACGGTTAGCTAAAGAAGACAGCTTCAAATAAACACAACTGAAGATAGCTTCAAATCTTCAGTTGTGTTTAGATCGGCTATAAGTGTCAGAGTTTGTGCTAAAAAAATATTGAAAGATGTGCTAAACTGGAGAACTGGAGAAGGTAGGTAAGTTTTAAGTTACCATTGCAAATATAAAATTATTTTTAAAAATATATATAATTGGATTATTAGTTATTGCATTCCTTCGTATATTTGCTTACTAAGATCACGAATCGATGCGCGATAATTTTGCAAATCATCACTGGATGTCAGTAACTTGTAAATGTAAAATGTGCAGGTGGTATAAGAAGCAGCAGTATTAGGCAGGTGTGTAAGAGTACCTACTCGCGAATTATTGTAAGTACATCCATCTGGTACAGCAATATAAATATTGCTGTCAAGCTCTCACAGTGTCATTGACAACCAGCATCATGGGCTGGACAGCAATACAATTATGCGCGTACAATAGAGAACTACTTCAGATTTTTTAAAGGAAAATAAAATATTGATTAACCCATAAATTATCCATCCATTAACTATCCAGTAATTAATTTTAAAAATCCAAGCTCCCAACTCATTTCCAACGGGTTAAAAATCGACTTTTTTATAAATACTTTACAGATAGGGACAACCCTGATTTTACTATTGATTCTCCGGTACTGTATTTGCTACAATAAGGTAAAAGAAATCCAAGCATATTGGAGAAAATTATTACCTATTTAAGATTGAGATGGCAGCTGTTACCACTGAGGGCTCACTGCGAATACAAACGCTTACAAATTGCGGGCATCTTTCTCTTTTACTCCAACTAAGGTGTAATTAGAGTGATGGAGAAAGATGCCCGCAATTTGCGAATTTCGGATTTCACAGTAGGCCCTCTGCTTACTTGCTTAGCTCTTAGTTCGTGTTTTTCTACCTAATTTCAATAAAAACTTGCAGCAGCAGCTTTAAAAAATAATTTTGTAAAATAAATATGCCAAAATGCAATTCTTTTTTCGTGGCAAACATGCATACGGTCCGCCTGATGGTAAACATTCACCGTATTCCAACTGAACAAAATGTTCCTCTTTTTGTAGAGTAAATCAATCTCTGAATCGGGAAAATCTCCTGAAATTGACTGGCACGTTAACTACAATTCGAAACGCCATTAAATTTTAGTGTCCATAAAGTGAATGTTGCTGATAGACAAAGTTCCTCACGATGACGCAACGTCACGTATTTCGTGGACAATAAAGAAGACCATCTTTTAACGCTTTGAGAGTTATTCGCATCACAGGACGGAAAGGTATCGTCTTGGGTCGTCCCATTCGTTTTTCGTCAAATTTTTAAAATAATTAGTCCTATTCTGATACCGACGGAAAATATCAAAATGTATTGTATATTACATATTGTCTTTGTACTATCTTACAACAAAAAACAGTAGGTTACCTTTAAATTGATTGATGGTACCACTGAGCAATGCCATAGTGCAAACATGATTTTAAGTTTATAAAATTTTTTTCGACGTGTAAATTTACGATTCATTTGACCTAAGTTAGAACGTGCATACTAGCTGATGGTATATATTTGCAAGTGTGTTGTTACTGTTAATCACCAGCCCCTTGCAATTCAAATCACAGTCAAAAATTCCGATTTTTTAATACTTTTTCATTTCTCATGCTGTGAAAGAGGGTCATTGTTGTTCTAAAAGTTCGTTTTTTTTTTTTTACGATAAGCAATTGAAATTTGGTGTTAAATCCATTTGTTATATAATTTCCATTCCGATTTTTAACTCTTCTTAATAACGATATTTTTACCTAATTGTTAGTTGAATTGTTGCTAGAAATGCTATAAAAATGTATGTTTTCAAATAGACACATCCATTTTACTTTTCTCGTATTCGAAATAAAGAGTAGTGTTTAACTCAGGTGAAAAGTATAATTTCAGCTTCGGACTCTCGGCCGCACTGCGTTCAAGCGCCTAACTACCTCAGCAGAAATGAGTGCCTTTCATCCCTTGGTTTAATACCTTTAATTTGATATATTTGGGTCAAGTCTCCCTTTATTGGAATTCTATTGATTTTACATATTTTCATATATTTATGGCTTGTGATGTATGTAGGCGAAAGTTTCGTACCCCGGATATATCGACCGGATCTCGGCCACTTGTTAATATGTACGTGAATATTCACGGTTTATTCATTTACTAACCGAACTGTATCTTCGTACATCAGAGTGAGTTTAATAACTAAACTTTGAGGCCCTCGATTGTGGACGGACATGCGTCCGTCCACAATTTAATTAAAAGGGAAAAGTATGCGTGCTTGGGTGGTTATTTGTTTGTTCCGCTCGCGGTGGAGACCGCTGGGTGTTGGTGCTTGGAGGCACTGTCCTTCTTTAGGGAGCTCGGGAGTCGCTTGCGCGAGAGGGGTCTTGATCCCCGCTCCGGATCATTCCTGGTCCAGAGGTTATCTATTGCGATTCCACGCGGAAACGCAGCGAGCGTGGTGGGGACTTTTGCGCCTGGAATGACTCGGGGTGGGTTATTTGATTAGTTTGGTTTTTTGTGTGTGTGTTTTTTTTAATGATTGTTGGTGTTTTTGTATTTTATGCCTATTTGTATGGAATGTGTATTTATAGTTTTGTTGTGTATTAGTTTTATGATAAGTGATGGAGGTTAGATTAAGTACCTAATATTGTTTTAGTTATTGTATTTTTTTGGACTAGTTGTAGATATATGTACCTATTTATGTATTAGTTTTATATAATCTAGTGTAATGACTATTGTGTGGCTGTAATATGTTGGACTATGTGATTATCAATAAATGATTCATATTGCGATAAAAAAAAATTAATTAATACATAGGTACTAGTAGTTCGCCCCCGAACTGAGAACTCGCAGTTCGCCAAAATGTTAGATCAATTGAATGCACCTACATAGTCGGTAAAGGGTCGAAAACCGCATGCGGTTTATTGAAAGGTCTGTAGAGCCCTTACTGATAGATTTAAGTATTAACTGTCGGCTCGATTCGGAAAATGAATTAGATTTCTACTAGACTTCAACAAGTTACGATATGGATAATTTAAAGATATTTGTAAGATAGATATGTCAAATTTGACGTTACCGCGATTCTGGAGGTCCTCTTGAACGATTTCGACAAGTTATGACTTAGACATCCAAGTCATATCTAGTCGATATCGAATGTAGATCTAGTTGATCTCTAGATCGTCTCTAGATCTTGTGATTATCTCGAAATCCGAATACAGGCATGTATCTGTGGTAAGCCGTAATCTTATGGTAATCTTTCTTGTCAAATGTCAAATAGAGTCTGGCTTATGAAAGTTGAACCTGCAAAAAAAATCTGTAGCAGGCGCATATATTGGTTACACGGATTGCATAATTAGGGTTCCGTACCCAAAGGGTAAAACGGGACCCTATTACTAAGACTTCGCTGTCCGTCCGTCCGTCTGTCACCAGGCTGTATCTCACGAACCGTGATAGCTAGACAGTTGACATTTTCACAGATGATGTATTTCTGTTGCCGCTATAACAACAAATACTAAAAACAGAATAAAATAAAGATTAAATGGGGCTCCCATACAACAAACGTGATTTTTGACCAAAGTTAAGCAACGTCGGGAGTGGTCAGTACTTGGATGGGTGACCGTTTTTTTTTGCTTTTTTTTGTTTTTTTTTTTTGCATTGTGGTACGGAACCCTTCGTGCGCGAGTCCGACTCGCACTTGCCCGGTTTTTTATTATTTTTACAGTCATGTCGTGCGCACATAGATACTAAAATGATTTTCTTACTCTGGCGTGTCCGGATGTAGCCAATCAATCACGCAAATATAGTGAAATCGAAATCACCTTTTAATTTTATTAATCGCCCTCCGAAACAATTTTGCGAAAAACAACAAACAATTTCATGCAACTGACACGCCATACGCCTGGTAGATGGTTAGAACGTCGTGCATACGGGCATGTACGCAATGATTTCATCATAGGTACGTATCCAAACAAAAGAAATACCTTTTCATGTGGATAAGGGTTTAAAGAACTGGCGTATAAACAAAATAAAGATGTATATCATCAAAAAGCACATTTTATTTATAAACATAATAAAGGAGAATCTAATCATTTGCACTTAGCATAGTAGATTCGGCCATTAATAATAACAGATAAGAATGTTTAGCCATTCTTTATCGCTGAAACAGGAGGACGACACAACATTTCCATCAGATAATAAATAGTACTTTAACTAAGAGTGAAAAAACAAGGGTCAACACTTAACCGAGTTAACCTCCTTAACGGGTTTGCGGTGCGTATTCTAAATAGGTATAATGGCTCCTCTACACGATGGGCCAACGCCGGCCACTCCAAGGGACGCATTTATGCGTTAGAGGGAGCAAGCGATATTGCAATCTCATTCTACCGCATGACTGCGTCCCTGGGAGTGGCCGGCGCTGGCCCATCGTGTAGAGGAGCCATATGGGATATTATCCGACCACATTAAATATGTAGTACGTACATTTCAATGCAAGATGGAAAGTGTGTTATTATTTACGAGTCCCAAGATGTCTTATATGAGCCGTACGCAAAATTTATTAAAGCTAGATGGCAATGTTACGTCATCCTTTTTCTCAGATACAACCGAACCCAACGTCACAGACCTCATCAAAAACAAACAAGCATCAAAGAATACTTCACGTACTCTGAAATCAGAGAATAGCATTTACTTTAGTACTGGTTGTTTTCCATTATTCGTGCTCTACTGAAGTCTTCTCTGTAAATAACACGTCTGTTACCAGTTTAATGGAAAGTTAGTTTACCTTACCTTAGTATTTTTGGTTATATTCTACTAATTTTAAAATACTAGAGTCAGTCTAAATTTTAAGCCACATTAAATCCACATCCGAAGTACCTACCCCTGCCTACCCCGCAGCAAACATAGGGAAAAAGTGGTTTCAGTCAAACACAGATTTAATTATTTGCTCTGAACAGTCAAACCTCACGAAATTTTAGGATGATGTAGATTTAAGTCTCCTGATTATTTTATTATAAGGGCGCAACTCTTTCAGAAGGACACTTTCAGAAATAATCAAATTATTTAGTTGTTTCATACAAAATTCTATGTAGGTAAGTAAGTACTTAAAAATAGGTGTACCTAAGTAGGTACACCTATTTTTTACATCCTCTTATGATGTTAGTTAGTTATGCACGTCGTTCGTAATATATTCAGGGTGGCTAAAAAGTAACTGCATTCCCATTTCCAGGGAGGTTTTGGGATGATACTGAGCTAACCCCGAAATCGCGAAGAAAAAATTTGGATGTTTCATACATTTTGGCTGATCCATTCTCTATGATGGGCCCTGCCAATTTTTTTTGCAATTTCGGGTTTCGTCCCATAATAAAAGTTGCTCAGTATAATCCCAAAACCTCCCTGGCAACACGAATGCAGTTATTTTTCTTTCCACCCTGCAGACAGTGTTGCCAACTTGGCATAAATGATCCCAGATCTGGCATATTTTCACTCGCCTTGGCACCAAAATTTTCCATTTATCATCTGGCATAATTTTTAGCATAATTTAGTCTAAGCCAAGTTTTCACCAACTTAGCAACAACAATATGCGCAATCGCCTTATGTGGTTCATATTTTCATATAAATTTTGACTTTTGTGGGCGGATGGACATCGACGAACTATATATGTATACATTTTTATAGTAAAAATGTAGGCGCGAAGGGTTATCGTTCCATAGAAAAATTGAATTTTGCGCCTTTTTCTACTAACAAAGTACGGTGTTTATTACAGAATATTTTTAGATGCCACATTATTTTAAGCATATTTCAAAAAACTTTGGCATAATCTAGACATTAGTCTAGCATCTTTTCAAAATCCGAGTTGGCAACACTGCCTGCAGATAATTGATAATATGTGATGTTAACAATGCGATACCATCTAGTACATTGTACGCTGACTAGTGAAATAGGTACGTATGTTGGATATGTCAGCAGTTGACGGAGTAATGCAGCTTAGTCTATTATAAGCACTTAAAATGCAGCGTAAGTTAATGGCCAACGATATAATAGTCGCTAATATGACCGCCTTAGTCGAAAGACCTTGCTTGTCATTTTCTTGCACTGCAATTGCATTGCAGGTATGTTATCAATGTAATAATGTTAATACTAGTTGAACATACATAACTATAAAAAATATTTAGTTTGGCGACTTGGGGCCCGATTCGGATTTTGAAATAGACATCTTTTAGACATCACCAAGATACGATAACGATATGTTTAAGATCTAATCTGTCAAATTTGACATTTGCGCGATTCTGGAGATACTCTTGAACGTTTTCCACAGGATATGACTTAGAGATCCAATTCACATCTAATAGATATCTTACTCTATCTAACATAAAAGTAACATTGGTTGCCCGAATTGCGCTGCAAAAGAGAACTAGTTGATATTTAAACTATAACGTATCTAGAATGGATCTAGTACGTGTCGTCTCTTGTGAATATTTTGAAATTCGAATACGGCAGTTCGCGTAGAGGTTGTTGAATTACCCAACCTCTCCCCCGCCCGTCCCATCTCTCCCGTAGGTACTTCACGGCGCGATTCGGGAAATGAATTAGAGATTAACTGGATACGATATAGTAAAGATATCTTTACTATCTGCCCGATTCGAACTTTAAGATACGTCAATTAATAGATCTAGAAACGATATGGATTAGATGTATCAGTGTCAAATGTGACGTTTCTTCGAACAAGAGCGTCACTTTTGACATTGACACATCTAATCCATATCGTTTCTAGATCTATTAATTTATGTATCTTAAAGTTCTAATCGGGCCGTATTTCATATCTAGTGAATCTCTAAATCATTTCCCGAATCGCGGCACAAGCCTTATGCTGTGGAGCGTCACATATCTTTACTATATCGTATCTAGTTAATCTCTAATTCATTTCCCGATTCGAGCCGTCAAGTCTCATCATAAATATAGCCTCATAACCCCTTAGGTAAATTAGCGTGTCAGAGTGTCATTCTATGGAACTTGCTAACTATGTAAACAAAAGTCACTAGTAAATTCGTCATTCTTTGACAATTTCGATATGGCGGTTTGTTTACATATTAGTTAGCAAGTTCCAATGACACTTTATAAATAAAATAAGAATATGAGTAAAACGCTTTTATTATGCTTGACGGAGGGCACCAGCAGGCAGCAGCATGGGTTTGTACACAGGATGGCGGGTGGGCGTAGTATCTCAATGTATTACTTCACAGCTGCTTCAGTATGCTACCGGTGCATGAAATAAACTTTCGGACTTGTTAACCATACTAGTGCCTACTAAAATATCTAGTCGCTATTGGGATGTATTTGGATTGCACTCAAATAAAAGGATCACATAAAATCGTTCTAGTTTTTATTCACATCTTTTCAAAACAACACTTCTCTTTACAAAGGTAAGCTTCTAATCACACGTAAGAAATCAAAATAACACTTGGAATGAAACACTTAGCTAAATGGTTAAAGAACGTTGGATTCTATAAGCTTTCAGAATAATCCTTCAGGTATAAGCCTTCAGGAACGTGGCGAGTTAGGCACGAGGTTGGCTAACGTCCGATCTCTAGCGCGGTCAAATCAAGTCTGATTACGGAGCCTCACCGCTCCCGCCTTTTAAGTCGAGCAGGCACACCTGCTCGACCGGTCCACCAACATAACGACAAAACTACCAACTCGTGCCTACCTTCACCCAAGAGAACCCTCTTGACGTTCCAAAGCCTTCTACCTGTCATCTTAGTTCAACAACACGCCAATAGATGGCGTTAATCTCTACGCAACATTATGAATTTCGTTACAACCCAGTAATACGTAGCCAAACATTGCTAATCGACTTTATACAGGCGTCTTTAACTATGAACTGTAACGCTGCAATACGTCCTTCTGGAGTCACGCTCCGACACGGCCGTCCTGCGGTACACACGTCCTCGTGTGTGGGTGTATGCATTTGCTTCTGAAACAAGTAACACAGCACAGTATCATATCGCTCGGTCACTCCTGACCAACAATTTGTGTCTCATTCATCATCGAATAAAATCAATGATCGCATGTGATTCTTATTGCTCGGCTAACCTGACCAATTATACGGTCGGGGTAGATAAAACAAAAACAGGGTCACCAATGACAGTCTTTCAATTAATCTAGATCTAATGATCGCAACAGCAATGGTACAAATGTACTGTGTCTAAATTACACTCGTTAAGTCTATAAAGCTCACAATGACCACCATCATCATGAACTCATGTTCGGACCACCATCCGGTCATCTCGCAATGCTACACTCACAATGACCACCATCATCATGAATGCATGACCGGACCACCATCCAATCATCTCGCAATGCTACACTCACAATGACCACCATCATCATGAATGCACGACCGGACCACCATCCG
Source organism: Cydia fagiglandana (assembly GCF_963556715.1). Classification (NCBI taxonomy): domain Eukaryota; kingdom Metazoa; phylum Arthropoda; class Insecta; order Lepidoptera; family Tortricidae; genus Cydia; species Cydia fagiglandana. Next base: position 8,037,020 of record NC_085932.1, on the reverse strand, counting down.
ATCGTCTAGCAATGCTACACTCACAATGACCACCATCATCATGAATGCACGACCGGACCACCATCCGATCATCTCGCAATGCTACACTCACAATGACCACCATCATCATGAATGCACGACCGGACCACGGTTCGGACATTTCGCAATGCTACATTCACAACGACCACCATCATCATGAATGCATGACCAGACCACCATCTGGTCATCTCGCAATGCTACATTCACAATGACCACCATCATCATGAATGCACGACCGGACCGGACCACCATCCGATCATTTCGCAATGCTACACTCAGCAACACCAGCCGATGACACAGACCAAACGCACGCCACCACGTGTGGCCGCACAGCAACGGAAAAGAACATAAAAATCTACTTCCGGTGTTTTGCGCCTACGTCTACGCTTGGTACGTGTAATCTGACTGACTGTAACTGAACATTATGAATTGCACGATAACACATTTTAATAATTACAACTACAATAGACAATAACTTCGCTCGGTTATTCTGACCGTGCGCACTTGAGACCTTGTGACAACGTGTATTGAAACTCATAACTCCAAACGATCGCATTTAATCTCTATTCAAATGGTATACCAACTATACCATACACATTAAATTTCAACATCCATTGTCACAAAATTATCTTAAATCAACATCAAATAGCGCCGCACCAACGGCTCATCTTACTTTCGCTTTCTACTTTAGCTTTAAACAAAACTCGCTCAAGAATTCTAAACAGAAGTAAAACAACTCAAAATAATCCCAACAAAATGTGAACTGCTCACCAGATTGTCCAGGTGTCTAAATCAAAGGTTGTGGTGGTGAAGACCAACCCAAGCACGAAGGCTGACGCTTTCCGCCTTGCAGTTGCCGTTACTGTGGCAGATGGCGAGATGCACGATGTGGTTTATCGTAGCTGGCTGTTACATTACCACGTGTCTCGATGTAGGTCACCAAAAACATAACGTAAATACACCGCACTCCCACGTGGCTCTATAAGCAATACATGAGACTCTGCATCCCACTTCTGATGACGGAGGGCACCAGCAGGCAGCAGCATGGGTTTGTACACAGGATGGCGGGTGGGCGTAGTATCTCAATGTATTACTTCACAGCTGCTTCAGTATGCTACCAGTACATGAAATAAACTTTCGGACTTGTTAACCATACTAGTGCCTACTAAAATATCTAGTCGCTATTGGGATGTATTTGGATTGCACTCAAATAAAAGGATCACATAAAATCGTTCTAGTTTTTATTCACATCTTTTCAAAACAACACTTCTTCTCTTTACAAAGGTAAGCTTCTAATCACACGTAAGAAATCAAAATAACACTTGGAATGAAACACTTAGCTAAATGGTTAAAGAACGTTGGATTCTATAAGCTTTCAGAATAATCCTTCAGGTATAAGCCTTCAGGAACGTGGCGAGTTAGGCACGAGGTTGGCTAACGTCCGATCTCTAGCGCGGTCAAATCAAGTCTGATTACGGAGCCTCACCGCTCCCGCCTTTTAAGTCGAGCAGGCACACCTGCTCGACCGGTCCACCAACATAACGACAAAACTACCAACTCGTGCCTACCTTCACCCAAGAGAACCCTCTTGACGTTCCAAAGCCTTCTACCTGTCATCTTAGTTCAACAACACGCCAATAGATGGCGTTAATCTCTACGCAACATTATGAATTTCGTTACAACCCAGTAATACGTAGCCAAACATTGCTAATCGACTTTATACAGGCGTCTTTAACTATGAACTGTAACGCTGCAATACGTCCTTCTGGAGTCACGCTCCGACATGCTTTACTTTTGTACAAATAACAGCCAGGAAAAATATTTTTTTTCTACTCCCGTACTTTTATTTGTCATTTAAAGGGTCGTGCACACACCTTTAAAACCCTACCTTATAGTTGTCAAGACAAGTCTTTAGTCTATTCCCCAAAAAAGAATTTGTGCATACACGCAGTATTTTTTTGGTGATTTTACGATACTTCGTGTAATGACCACTTAAAAAATCTTGAATGAAATACAGTGTTGCCAACCTTATTTTAAATGTCATCTCTGACAAATAAGTGAACCATAAACATGTTTTTTTTTTATTTCATTCATTTATTCATTATTTTCCCGCCCGTACCCTCCATTTTTGCTTCTTCTTGAATTAAAAAGATTTGTTAAATTTTCAATTTTATTTCAAAGTAAGTGCTTAATCGAAGAAAAAGTATTGTATGCAACGTTGTTTAACTGAGTAAAAAAATACTTGTGGCGTCTTTACTTACGCCACTCGCCTTTTTTGACCTCTCTTAAACAACGGTTGCATAAAATACTATTACGTTTAGAAGTCATAAAAGCAAAAGATTTTAAACGTTTAATGCTAAAATGGATACATTGTAAAAATACTAAAAATGAAGGAATGACCCTGTGTGTTGTGTGGAGGTTTCTCATCTTGAATAAATATTTACCAGTCTATGGTACTTTTTTAATAATAAATTGTTATTTTTAATGTAATTATATCATATTGATTTCACATAGAATGTAAGCACATTAGATACGAGTATAATATATATTTAATTACTTAATAACTTATTTGTTGTTACAGGTCTGGAAACGGTTCATGGACGAAGCCAGTGTGTGTGTGTGTGTATGTATAGTGAAAGATCGATAGTGTAAACAACATTTAACGATGTGAAAGTGATATTTAATAAAATGGGCTCTTTTTTGCGTGTGAACGACACAAACTTTACCAACGAACCTGTGGACCCCGTGCTAATATTCGGACCACAAAGGGACCCCATGTATATAGTGATACCTATTACAATAATGTACTCTATAATATTTGTGACCGGACTTTTCGGAAATATTTTCACATGCTTAGTGATAATCCGGAACAAAAGTATGCACACCGCAACAAACTATTATTTGTTTAGTTTAGCGATATCAGATTTACTTTTGCTCATTAGTGGTATGCCTCAGGAGATGTATTCGATATGGTCGAAGTGGCCGTACGTGTTCGGGCCGGCGTTCTGCCTGATCCGGGGGCTGGCGGCGGAGACGTCGACGAACGCGAGCGTGCTGACGATCACGCTGTTCACGATCGAGCGGTACCTGGCCATCTGCCACCCGTTCGTGTCGCACAAGATGTCGAAGCTGTCGCGGGCCACGCGGCACGTGGTGGCGCTGTGGGTGGCGGCGCTCACGCTGGCGCTGCCGCAGGCGCTGCAGTTCGGCGTGCGCAGCCACCAGGGCGTCGCCATGTGCCTACAGACCCGAGTCATCATACAGCACTCCTTCGAGATGTCAACATTCTTCTTCTTCTTCGCCCCCATGGCACTAATAACAGTACTATATTCTCTAATCGGACTGAGATTAAAAAGATCCGACTTAAGTAATGATGTACCAGGGCAAAAGGAATTAAAACAGAAAATGAGATTTACTCATAAAGTACACAAGAAGCACAGCCAGTCAACGAAGCGCGTCATAAAAATGCTAGGTGAGGTTTTATTAATATAATTAAAAATTTGTTTTAAAAATAAAATTTGTTCCTCTACTAAATTTACTCATTGTCAGTGCAATATGTCAATATGGTAATTCATTACTTATTGTCTGCACCTCTAGCACATCTTGCATCCGCGACTTAGACCGCGACTCGAGTCGCCATTCCCGCGGCTGTCAAATCTGTCGATTTCCGTAGCATAACTTGTACCCGCGACTGCAACAGCCGCGTAGAAAACTCAAAGTCGCGGCAGGCCTATGGAACTCTCCGCGCGAGCTCGGATTTATGCCTACGAATCTGCTCCCGTTCACGGTAGAAAAGCAAGCCAGTTGGTTGCCACACGCGCTCACGTACGCACGTCACCGCGCGCCGCACAGTCAATTTTTACGATAGTTACAAGCTACGTAGTAGGTACCTACCTACTTATTATTGAATTTCTTTAATTAAACATGTAATGTTTATTATGTATGACAAATATATAGTTTTAGACATCTATCTAATTGAAATAGGTAGCAAATTTTAAATTTATTTTGGTAAATGTTTATTTTAACGACAGTAAGTTAACTTTACACCGGAAAGTGCGTACTCATTTTTGCTTTGGTTAACTTATAATTTAAGATATAACTTTCCTTTTATTTCACTCCGCTGTTTAAGTAGGTATTTATTTATCATTTCTAAGCGTCAGCAACCCTAGCGTTGTGCCGGTGCACGCGGTGCGGGGAGCGGTGCGTTGAAGGTCACAGGTCACGTTTTGATACCTACACAAAAATACAATGGTCACAGGTCCATTGTATTTTTGTGTAGGTATCAAAACGGAAGGTATTTGCGTTTTGTTTGAGAGATAATCTTGGTCAAGCAAATGTTGTCAGTAGAAAAAGGCGCGAAATTCAAATTTTCTATGAGGCGATAATCTTTCGCGCCTACATTTTTTAAATTTCCCGCCTTTTTCTACTGACAAGATTTGCTTGACCATCTATAAGTATCTGTTCGTAAGAACTATTATATAATCTGTGGTCGCGGCGCGACTCGTCAGTGTTACCCGGCGAAATCAAAGTCTAAACAAATCGATATTTGCAAGTGGCATCACTGAATCGGAAACCAGGGATGCGCTAAATCATTCGTTCTTTGATGGTAAAAAATCTAGTTTTTTGTCGATGGTTAAGTTTTTCCTGTCAAAGTCAAGGAACTTTCAAATTTTGTCAACATTTAATTACGGGAAAAAATATGAAAAAATGTAAGTAATAGAGCCTTATATACTTAATATTGATAATATTCCTTAAAATACTAAATATTGTTTAAAAATTTCTGTTTAATAAACCTTTTAAATATTTTTTTTTGTAAGTAACTATAATAATGGAATTGTTATTATTGGTTTTGTTCTCATATTCCTGTTGTAAATAGTGTTTTTTTTTCAGAATAAGTTCAGCATTATCCTAGACACGATTGATATCCCAGCACCCAAAGGAAAATATTATTAACAGGAACGTGCCAACGGGACCCGAAGTGGAGATTCAGGAAAAGAAACACACTAGGCAAGCTTGTAGGTTTCAAACGCGGAGCTGTCCCCTTTTCTAAATTAACTAAGATGTAAGAAGCGCTTTAGCTTTAAGAACACCACCGAGGAAGTGAACTATTAATAATAACCCTAATGGTTATGGCGTACCTATCTAAGCTGCCACAGTAATTCTCAAATAAGTTTCATATAGTTTTTCTTGTGCCAATAATGGATGGCATGTGTGTGTACTGTGTACCTAACTGTTTATGATTTGACAAATTGATATGAAAAGCTTATTTCATAGTCCTCGATGAAGTCATGACCATATTTTATTGTCTTGTTTACAAACCAATTTTCTTTCCAGGGTGATATTTAATGGTCCTACGCCGCATGTCGAAGAAAAAGGAAGAGAGAAAATACTTATCAAGGGTAATAAAGAAGATTCTTACAATTTCTCTATAGTGGTTCTAGATGTTAATACCTATATATTAGGTTTAATAATAAGAAATATATAAGGCAAAGCAATATACTATTAATTTAAATATTGTTTTTTTTCTCCTGTATTTTTACCTGAAAAGAAACAAAAATAAAGTAGGTAGGTAAGTACTTAAAACTCCTAGAAGCCATTATTAATTAGCTCCCCAAGGCCTACTTCATACCTAATGTTGACAGCAACGTATCATAGCATGATCGTATCAGGCCCTGTCAAACATGAAGTGAAACATCTAGAACACGGGTATGATCTAGAGGAGTTTCAATATGGTAGACCATATGATAACCGTACCTATGCTACCTACGCAGACTATGACATGAGCGTAACGACTCCTTCAAAATATTATTGGTCGGCTCGGTCCAGTCACGTCACGGTATGGTGTCGGCAGGGGACGGAATGGTTTAGTGGGTGTTGACTGATAATATTTCATACAAAGCATGATTTTGAGCCGGACATGATCCTGTTATAGCCACGTATTACATCATTCTGTTACAGTACGATGCAGCGGGCACAGGCCACATGTAGGTATGTTTTGTTGAAGTCGAGGAAGGTTCCAAACGGTACCTAAATAGTAAGAGATTGTTGAAATTAGACATCTAACCGTGATCCTAAATATTACTACTAAGACTATGGCTTACTTAATAAGTTGGATAGTTTGTTTTGAACATTTGTACCTACCCACCTCATCGGCTTCATTTATGTACAAGCAAGCGGGCTCCGTTGTTAGGTTGATGAAAGTTTTGTGTAAGGAAGTCTTAGGATTACTTTTACAAACTTACGAACCTGAATTGAAATTTAAAAATCCTACATATGTACCTAATTACTTAATTGAGTACCTACAAGCTAGCTGTTTGAAATTAAAGTTGTAAACATGATGGGTGTGTTATGGTACTTGTAGGTATCACCGTGCATAATCGATATAAGAGTGCGTAAAGCGCATTTAGTGATTGTTCCATACTTCCTTATTCCTTAGGGCAATAAGTAATTATACAAATTATATTATTACATAATATATGAAACTTGTTTTTAAGTTATAATAATTATATATTATTAGTTATTATAATTATTATCATGAGTTTAGTTAAAAAAGTACAAGCAAGCCACCCGCGAGAGCGAGTCGCGTTATAAAGTCGCGTAGACTTCGACTCGCGGATTGACATAAAGACGAGAGAATATTTTGTCTCAAAATAGGCAGTTGTGCTACGGATTTTAGTTCAAAGTCGCGATCGTTGTCATTTTCTGACAGTGACATCTGATCGCGAGTTTGTCGCGGCTCTCGCGCGTGAGTTGTGCTGCCAACACGCGACAAGCCGCCAAGTCGCGCCGATCTGTCACTTCTCACGCCTGTCGCGGCCAGTTGTGCTAGAGGTGCTGTTCTAGTTAAATATTTTTTACGTTAATGTATGACGTAATGAGTTGTCGTTTCGCAGTGGCCGTAGTAGTGGCATTCTTCATATGCTGGGCGCCGTTCCACGCGCAGAGGCTCGTGGCCATCTACGGCACGGACGAGCACCACCGGCCGCGCTCCAGCCTGCTGCTGCACGCCTACACAGTCCTCACATACATCTCGGGGGTGTTCTACTACTTCTCCACCAGCATCAACCCCATACTTTACCACATCATGTCCAACAAGTTTCGGGAAGCTTTCAAGGTTAGTACCTACTCTTAATTTTGTCATCGATTTCCCATCGTGTTCGTATACCTACCGACAAACACCAGACGAAAAGTAAAAATATGTTAGGATGAGAGATGTAATCGCAAAAGCAAGTTATCATTTCTATGCGTTAATTAAGTTTTGATTGGCGTTATCTATAAACGAATATCACTTGGCTAGACTCCCATATCCACAAATCTAACTAAAAATTAAACTTATTTCTAGCTGGCAGATACGAACTAACATTTATATGTATAAAATGTAGTTTCGAAGATTTTCAGTTTATTGGCACCTTAAACTTACCTATATTGGTAGGTATTTGAAAATATTCAAATAAAACACTTACTTATTTAACACAGCTAGAAAATATTTGGTCCGGATCATAGTCCCGGAGATTCTGGCTGGATTTTCTCGGAACTTCCACTTCACGTTGTTTTATTTAAAGAATTCCTAGCAGTGTTTGTTTTTAATTTTGCCTTACTTTCAACTAGGTCCCTCAATCTACCGGGCTCGTTTAAAACTATAAGTACCGAGACTTTAAAAATAGTTATGTAACCTTATGGCTTCATGGCTCTATGGCGGTAAGTTTGAACAGTTAGAGTTAGACCAAGAAAAGTCTGTAACATTTTTTTTCTACTCCCGTACTTTTATTTGTCATTTAAAGGGTCGTGCACACACCTTTAAAACCGTTACATTCAGTGAGAGTGATAGAAGAACACGAACGTACGGGGCCTTAAAAACCGGTTTTAGATGAAATTGAAAATTCCTCGTGGTCGACGGTCGAACTAAGTGGAATTTCACATTGGTATCCTCTCGTAGTTCGATGATCGAACTAAGTGGAATTTTGGAATTCCTCGTGATTTGATGGTCGAACTAAGTGGAATATAAAGTTCTGTATAGTCCGAGTAGTAGTTCGACAGCGAACGCGATTGAAAGAGGCAGCTCTTTGTGGTTAACATTATACTTAGGTACATCAATTCAGACGCTTGCATTGTTGGAGTGACAAAAGCTCAGATAGTGCAATTATTTCCGAGGTCTATCCGCAGTCGTATTGGTTTTGTTGCAAGCTTTTATTTAACTTGCCCTGTATGTATAATACAAAGGTATGTTAGTGTGGGTAAAATCTTGTTAAATTTGATGCACTTCCCTATTTCTGATAGACCTGAAATTTTGCATACATATCATGATGTAAATCGCATGACAATACGACGACAAGATGCTGATCTGATAATGGAGACAGGAGATGGCCATGGGAAGTCTGTGATTAGAGATGGGTAGAGGTGAGTAAATACTGAGTATTTACTCGGTATTTACTCAAAGCACCCGATAAATACCCGTATTTACTCATTTAGGTGGGTAAAAACGATTGCTTATAAAATATTCAAAAAGTGAGATTTAAGAACAAAATTGTCTTTTATTGAAGAGTGCTAACGTGTATTAACAATATCTATAAAATAAAAACCATAGAGGGCGCTTAATTTAGGAAAAAAAGGTAATTATTAGTGAGAGGCAAATTGTGATAACAATTTTGTTTTAAATAAGAATGTATTTACTTAAAAAATATGAGTACTTAAATTTTATCGATGTTCTAGATAAGTGCATGTCGCGCAAAAGTGCATGTTTACGCGGCACTTACGACCTTTTATTAAGGGTTTTTTTAAAGAAAACTCAAAAATGGCTCAACCGATGATGTTCAAAATATTGTTTTTTGTACTCTATTATACGGCTAATCTCCCGGTATGTTTTCATATTTTTTCTGAACTTTGGTTCGAAAGTTATAGAGAGATAAACAATATTTTGGCCTTTCGGAAAGGTTTTTTTCCAAAAATATTCAATTTATCCAAAAATGATCTTAGAAACATTCCAGTTATTTTTGAAGACCCATTTAATGACGTGCAACACGTTGGTGGTTTCTGAGATATTTTTTTGTGACAATTAGTTACATGTATGGAGTGCCCCTCTTAAAAATACATTTCTTACAATTTTGAGAACTTAATCCAGTAGCGGCTTACAAAATACACCTATATTTCAAATTTATATGCCCCTTTCAGCACTCTAAATAGTTTATACCCACCAATTTGGGTATAAACGAGTAAATACGGGTATATTGAGTAAATACTGAGTATTTACTCGGTATTTACCTGTGAGTATTTACTCACTACCCATCTCTATCTGTGATAATACAACGCAAATTAATTGTGTTTGGGGTTATTACAATTGTCTCGATGAGTATTTGTTGACTATGGAAAGAAAAGTACCTACGGTCAATGATGAAAGCTTGAAACAAAAATGTTTTTTTTTCCAAAAACTTATTTAATGTCCTCTTATTATTTTCTATTTTAATTTACACATTGGTGCGAGCTAGTCGTCGGATTTACTCTCCACCTGGCTACTATTTATCGTTTTATTGGTAAGATGCACGCTATCGCTATTGAACAATTGTTATCGAAATGCAGGCTACCTAGGTATAATTGACAGCTTAGGTAATTAATTAATTACAACCTTGTCCTGAATTTATACCGAATTAAGTAAATGGCATTGTAATTATAGGTACTTAACTAGTACGAGTAGTTCGTACCTACCGATATATTCATGAGTCTCGTTTGTATTTGTAATCCATTAATTCCTTTAATATCTATCAATCTTTCTGAACTGTTTTAATTTTATAGATAGTAATTATTACAATAAGTATATATTTAAAATTGTTAGTCATTGCCTTTTCATAAAAAATCTAGTTCCATTAGTTACGCATTATTATTAATTTGTTACGCATATTGTTACTTACAAAATATGATTTTCAGCATTCTAATATTCCCTGCTATGGTAAAAACATAACATGTTAATATATTCGCGATTCATGTGTCGACATCCCTATTGTACACAGATACTTCAATATACATTACGTGACAATTGATCATATGTAGGTGTAGGTGAATGTGAATTGATTACTTAATGCCTACACCAATCAATAAGTTGAAAATATACCTACGTTATAATAATAGGGCCAGCAGTCATATCAGCTTCATAGCTTTTTTATTATTTTAAAAGGTATTTTTAGGGTTCCGTACCCAAAGGGTAAAACGGGACCCTATTACTAAGACTCCGCTGTCCGTCCGTCCGTCCGTCCGTCCGTCCGTCCGTCCGTCTGTCACCAGGGTGTATCTCACGAACCGTGATAGCTAGACAGTTGAAATTTTCACAGATGATGTATTTCTGTTGCCGCTATAACAACAAATACTAAAAAGTACGGAACCCTCGGTGGGCAAGTCCGACTCGCACTTGTTTCTAATGCTTATTTAGTTCATTGCACCTCCTAAATACCTACTAAAAACAGAATAAAATAAAGATTTAAGTGGGGCTCTCATACAACAAACGTGATTTTTGACCGAAGTTAAGCAACGTCGGGCGGGGTCAGTACTTTGATGGGTGACCGTTTTTTTTTTTGCCTTTTTTGCATTATGGTACGGAACCCTTCGTGAGCGAGTCCGACTCGCACTTGACGGTTTTTAAATCCACTAATAAAAAAAATGTACCTAGTGAGCATGCGTATTGGAATAAATCTCGCAGGTGATTATTTTCAGAACACGGTGGTGCGGTGCTGCCGGCCGGGCACGCGCGCCGTACAGCGCAGCTCCTACACCACGCTCGCTCTCGGGCGCAACCCCGCCTCCAGCAGCACTGACAACTCAGGTTTGTGCCTACCTACCCTTTTTGTAGTTTAACGATAAAGATACTTCTTCTTCTTCGTTACACCAGGCGTGGCTCACTCCGCGATTTCGTCGCTTTGCCACAGGTAAGCAGCCATAAGCCGCGCGTGGCGCTGTCGCCACCTATCGGCCATATCTGTGCTGATCGTAACAGACGCGTTTTGTTAGAGAGTGAGTCTTCTGTACCTAGTACTATTATTTATTCTGTGGTTACACTCTTGACAGAGTGGCCGTGGCCATTATGAAGACTTTTGAGCGACTTGTTTAACGACACTTCCTCAATTGGAGGAGAGAATCCCAAGGAGAGGAGAGAGGGGAGGGTGGAGTTGGGGGAGGTTTTATTTGAGTATTTCACTGCTCGGCAAAAGTAATTAATTTTCTAGGTTATTCAATTTTCGGACGCGTACACAGCTAGATGCAAAACGGAGCTTCAAGATAACTTTTTTACCTAATATATTGTAGCTTCTATACTTACTAGGTTTTGATTTAACATATCGCATTCAAATATTCCCTGCATGTACTGTATTTGTCCTGATATACAATAACTAAACAGCGGTTACCGATATTATGTTTAAGTGTTAATTTGATATTTTTAACAGGTAATAATCCTAAAGATGGCGCCTATGGTGATAACAGAATTACAAGAGGATCGCTAAGGTCATCATCAGATAAAAAGATCAAATTCGACTTTGAACGTAATGTAATTTATTATCAACACAAATATGCCCAGACCGACGTTTCGTTCCAGCGAGATTTAGAAAATGGGCTTCATCAAAGTAAAGGAATAGAAGAAAAGAGCATTCCTAAAGAAATATACGTCGTAGTGTCGACGGAGCCGAGTGAAGATACTCAAGACTCCAAAATTACTCTATCAGATGAGCCTGAAGCCTACATTAGAGAAATTCGAGACAGGATCAATCGACGCCAGAAGGGATATGGATAAATTAGAGCATTTCACAAACAGGGGATGGTAGAACATTTCACTCCTAGTTGATTGAATTTCACTACAGTTGATTATACTGTGCGCGCTTGTCATTCGCACTCGCGTCGTTGTCATACGGAGCGATGGAGCATTTAGTAACTGGAGATGCCTTGGCTGTCAGTTTCTGTACAAAACAGTCTACCGATTTTTGCGGGACACGTAAAATGTATGGCTATTTGTACCGACAAGTTTGCACAATTGTGCAAGGTTTTTGGTAGAGGGGTAAGCTCTTAAAGGCGTCTCTGGTTATTAAATGCTCTAAGTATAGTCTGACAGAAAAGAGTGGAAATTAAAAAGTGGCAATACTGTAGTGTCGTCCCTTTCAAATCTATATAAGAAAACGGGACGACACTACAGTATTGCCACTTTTTAATTTCTGCTCTTTTTGTCAGACGGAGCGGGTCAGAAAGTTCTAACAAGCCGGTAAGCTTGTGTTATGCGATATAAAAAGGACTGCATTCTGGTTGGTCTACTAGTCGGTTTTTATTAAGTAGGTGAAAGGCGAAATGCCTGCAAATTAACACTGGTCTTCATTCTATGCCACAGATTGATGTAGGGGAGACCAAGAGGAGTTGAAACAATTTTGATATTATGTATTATACTCGATTTTTTTCTGTGCTAAAATTGTACCAGATTAGTTCATTTTATACCTCTTTTATACGGCATTAAGATATAAAGCGTAGTGTATCTAAGTAGAAACGATTTCGCGAAAAAAATACGTGAAAAATCATTCTGTGGGGAGTTGAAACCGGGGTCAAGGATTTAAGACAGTAATTGTGTTTGATAAACAGTAATTGTGGCTGTGTTATTTTTTTCGTTTAAATCTTTTTTTAACTAAAAATCAAAAATCACCATTCATTTTTTATTTACGTAGGTATTCTTTACTCTATGAATATAAAAAAAGATATTTTAACGCAACAATTAAAGTTAAAATTTTAAACATAGGTACTATATATATACACTATTCAAATTCATACATTTTACTGTTCATAATATTACAATGAATACAGACCCTGTATGCACATTTGTTATATGTGCGACCAAAATTAAGGGACATAGTATTAATTAAACATGTACCTCTTTACTATAAAAAGGCACAGATTATGCGTTCACTTTTTATTTTTCCCTATTTACTTGGTCTGTTTTCATCTATTTTTAGCCTTGATTATATTTATTTGTTTATTCAGCTGCTTATTTTTCTTTCTTTCTTTCTCATTATTGATTATTTTTTTATAAATCATTTTTAATTAAAGTATTAGTTGAAACCGATTAGTCTTCCTTCATTTCCTGGGTGGTTTGGCAAGATTATGAGAATTTCTGATGAACTTGACGTTGTTCCAATTCACCTCTGGCCTCTAATCCCTAGGTCTCCCCCAAACAGTTTGTGGAAATAGTGATGTAAATTGCCGAGCTTAGAGGAAAAAGACGACTGCCGCTTCTCCATACTAAACGTACTCCGCATTTTCTTATCTGGGTATTGACATTATGGAAAATATTTTTACATAGTTTGTTGTATATTAACCACACATAGCCATGTCAAACTTCCCCTTAGTTTGACATGGCTATGTTTGACGTTTTTCGATTATTGTAAAAATTAGGAGCAAAAACAAGATTTTATACAAATTTTGAAATGCTCTTTGTAATAATTTTAATTCGATTTTTAATTTTAAAAATATACATACTCGTAGCTGTGGTTGACATACAACAAATTGTGTCAAAATATTTTCAATAATGTTAATATCCAGAGAGAAAAATGAGGACTACGTTTGTATAAAAAGACGGTTTCGTACGGATCCTCCATTTTATTCTTAACAATATGCAGATTTTAATGTGAACGTGGGTATAATTAAAATAATGTAAATATTAATATTTTTACTGGCACAGGCAGGCAAGCAGGGTGTTTATTAACCTTTTGTATATAGGCGGAAAGCGAAAACGCATTTTCACTACCAGAGATGTGAAAAATACTTTATAAAAAGTATTTAAATACAAAATACAAATACTTCCTTGATAATACTATTTCAAATGCAAAATACAAAATAGTTTTTGAATTTGTATTTAAATACAAAATACGAAATAGGTATTTTCAAAATACTTTTTAAAAATACAAATACTTTGCGATAAAAGGTAATCTAAGTAGTGAATACCTAGTCTGATTTAAAAAGTATTACTCGGAATTTCCGAGTTGAAAAGACTCTCTTTATTCTTTGAAATCAATCCTCTATCTAAAGTGAAATTTTCTAGTTGTTTGCTCATATTAACCGGTAGGATGTAGGTATGGATGATGGTTTTTAACGGCCAACTTTTAAAGCATTAATTTGTAATGTTTTACAGCTAATATAATGCCTCTCGTTAGTGTGTTGAAAACGTTTCGTTTGTGTTTCACTAGGGCAGAAAAGTTTGTTCTCCTCTCGTGCCTTGAAACCCTCGCAACACTCAAGATTCCACTTTTTTAACCACTCGCTACGCTTGTGGTCATGTGCGACGTTACTAAACAGATTCAACAGTTCCATGTTAAAAGAATGAGAGAGTTGCCAGGATTGTAACATCAGAAGAGATTGTAACTCCTACCTACCTACATTACCTACCTACTATAAAGTATTTTGTATTTTGAAAATAGAAAATAGGTCCCAAAAACTATTTCAAATAAAATACAAAATAGTTTTCTTCAAAAGGTATTTAAATACAAAATAGGTATTTTGCATTTTGTATTTGCATTTTAAATACAAGTATTTCAGATAAGTCACATCTCTGTTCACTACCAGCTCGTGTACGTTACGTAGGACTTTATTTGTAAGGACAGGTGAAAAAGTTGCATTTTGTCCACCAGAGTGGAAAAGTAGTTAATTACATGCAAAATTTGAGTTGACTGGTGGAATTGACTTTGTGATGATTTTGAATGTGAAAATATCTACTATTAAAAAATCATGCATTTGGATTTCATTTCTTAGATAAGATGATTCATCCCGCATCTGCTGTCCGATTCAGACCAAGACTATAGTTACGTTACTTAATATACCTATATGGAATCAGAAATTATGCATGGCTTACCTAACCTAGTTACTTAGGTGCAAATGCAAAATGAGATAGGAATGTATGCAAATAAAATAGGACTAAAATTACCTACCTCCTTTTTCCTGCTATACCTACCTACCTACTCTTATTATTAATTATCCTATAAGTATCTAATATCACCTTTAATCAATATCTACGTTACAAAAATTTTGCCTTCGCACGATCTGTATCCTCTGCACTCCCTGACACTGACATACGGCGCGATTCGGGAAATGAATTAGAGATTCACTAGATATGAAAGAGTAAAATTAAAAATATGTGACGTTACACGGAAAAAGGTACCTTAAGGCGCCGCAATAATATTATTGCGGCGCTATGCGACGTAAGCGCCAGCCGCCATAAGCAAGCGTGGCTCACTCCGCGATTTCGTCGCTTTGCAACAGGTACAAAGTACATCCGTCTCACACCAATTTTGGTGGCTAGCCATAAGCTGCGCGTGGCGCTGTCACCACCTAGCGGTCATATCTGTCCTAATCGTAACAGACGCGTTTTGTTAGAGAGTGAATCTTCTACTATTATTTATTCTTGCCATAAGGTACCTTTTGCCGTAGAACGTCACATATTTTTACTATTTCATATCTAGTGAAAGTCTTAATTGATTTTCCGAATCGCGCCGATATTGCCATAAGCCGCGCATGGCGCTGTCGCCACCTAGCGGCCATATCTGTCCTGATCGTAACAGACGCGTTTTTTTAGAGAGTGAGTCTTCTGTACCTAGTACTATTATTTATTCTGTGCCCGAGTTGAAGTTTAAGGCGGCATAAAACTCATGGTGATGGTACTTATGACACACATGATTATAATATAATTTCTAAAAAATTATGAAGCCTAAAATGTGTAAACTTTTCCCTGCAGTTAACTATTACAGAGATATACCTACATATAATAATTTAGATGTTTAGCACCCCTTTTTCCCCACTTGGCATCTTGTTTTACACATGTTCAATTTCGTAACACCCGTTAGTGGACAATCTAACGTAGGTTAGGTTAAGTTAGTTTGTATTATTTATATCACAAAAATATATATATTTATCTATATTTATGGATTTGGCCTGAATCAAATAACAGATGCGGGTAGACATTCAGTTATTTGTCATTGAAATTTGGCAAGTTCCTATTCAGCATAGACTAGGAATCCTCTAGACCGAGTTTAGAGCAATTATATCATGCAACCGACTCGAGTTTTCAGTCGCCGGTCCAGGAGGCCTGCCGCGAAAACCGGGATCTTTCTCTTTTATTCCAATGTAGGCGTAATTAGAGTGTCAGAGAAAATTGCCTGCAATTTGCTAACTTCGATTTTCGCGGTTATAGCCCTGGGGGCCGATTTTTGAATTTCGATCGCTCGCGCGATTTCGTCACTCGAGAATCGGTGGAAAACGGCGAAAAGCTAATTTTTAAAAAACGAGCGATCGAAATTTGGAATCTATTGGTATTAATCACTCGATTTCAATTCTATTAGTAGAATTTAAATGCCTAGTAATTATTTAATGAAATACACGAAATCGAGTGGTTGAAATTCAAAAATCGGCCCCCAGAGAGGAAAGGGTCAAAAACACGTGCGCAGTGCAGATCGCGGACCTGTACGAACTTGTTTTCAGCGTTTTAGGCAGTTTTAGCCGAACCGAATATTCGGTTCGGTTCGGTATGATTTGAACCGAACATTTGACCGAATATTCGTATTCGGCAAAGGTCCATATTCGGCCCATCTCAATTTACAATAAAATTCCAAACCATAAATATATTAATACACGTGATTGGGCACTTTGCTAAGACCAGGGAATTTTTACTTATTCTAGTTTAGTTTTAGTTGTTTTATTTTATAATAGTACCTACCTAGTCATAATTTTGTTTTATACAATTGATGTAAGTATGGGTAGTATAATATTTATCTATCATCTTTTCAATAAAGATTTTCGACCTCTACACGTATTGTAAGACTGATTTCATTATATTATGTAAGTTAATACAGTAAATTCATATAATAAAACGTATTTTTAAAGGTCGGTTGATATATAGTAGGTAATTTAATTTTGGACATTTTTATATCTCTAAATATATTTTTATTGACTATTGTTAAAAGATGTATTTGTAGTTCTGAAAGTTTCGAAGTCGTCCCGATATTTTTTTAATCGATATGAATATTAATGATCAAATTATTATAAAGTATTTATTTATTTAAACTTTATTGCACAAAACATAAAAATAATGTACAAATTGTGGACTTAGTGGCATTCTCTATCAGTCAAGCATTGGGCCAAAGAAAGACATATGTACCTATAAAAATTGTGCAAGGAGAACAGAGGAATTTCTTAGAACAATGAAAAACAACTGAACAATTAATAATTCTGATAAACTACCATATAGAATACACAAATAAAAATACTAGAATAATATAATTAAGTATTCGGGGCACACCAAATATTTAGGGAGCTGGCGAAGCGTCTTAATGATGCTACGGGTGACCAGAGGGCTGGGTACTTCCTTGCCCAACGAATTGGCATTGCCATTCAGCGCGGCAATGCCACCAGCCTTCTGGGCACCCTACCATCCGGCGCCGAGCTAGCTCCCATTTTTTATCTGTAAATATGTGTATATAGTTGTTAGAGTTTAGTTTTAGTTTTAATTTTAATTTTTAGTTTAATTATTTTGTTAATTCTTTTATTTTTGCTACCTCAATAAATATTTGAACTTGGTTTTATTAAGTATCATAATAAATATGTTATACTTATTTATAATCTACAATCTCTTCTCGCTGTCAATATGTTCGGGTAGGTTGGGGAGTGAATGAATAGGTTCAAATTAGAAAGAATAGTAATATAATATAATAATATATAAATAAAATAAAAAGCTTTTAATTCAGGCAGTGCATGCATTAATAAATTAGAAACTAAGTTGCCACTTTAAACGTTGAGTGTCTTTTTAGTATTTACTCCTAAACTTATCAACCTATCATGTTGCCAGCGCGACGAGATTGCGGACTCTAGTATTGTTGTGCCGAATACATATAGGTACCATTTGAAAGTTAACTTACCATGTCATGCTCTCTGGCAAACCCACATTGCAATTTGGATTTCTATAATTTATGAAGATTTAATAGGTAATTACTTGAAAACTCCCCTACCCTCCCTTTTAGGTACCCCTATATTTCGTACTACATACATCCTGATGAATAAATTCCAAAAATGGAGTGTGGGGTTGCCAGAAAGCATGACGTAATTAACCAATATTGTTTTTGTCCTGTTAATGTAAACATGTCCAGCCCAGACCACTCAATGTAAGTAGGTAAATAAATATGTACTTCGTAGCTCTTTCAAAGATGGGTATGACTGTGACGTTGGTGTGCTCTCACTAGAAATTAGGTAGCCAAGTTGTTAATTAATGTGATAATTGTATTAATCTAGTTAATGTTAAAATAAATGGTTATCGGTTCTGGTGTTACTTTTAATTTAACCCTTTCTGAATAGTTGACCTACAAAACCACCACTCTAAAATAAAAAGCCATAAACAAAAAAGTAATATTTAGTTATTTTTATAAACATTAATGTCAATAGATTTAGCCGTGCTAGTCTTGTGCTAGAGAATATTACCTAAGTAAATAGTAATATTTGCGAGTTAAAATCATATATTATTAATACATATTATGTGTTAAATATATACATATATATATATTATTTTATAATTACATACAAAATAATTAACAACTAAAGAACCTTTACCTATTTTTATAACAACATTTATTTTTTTATAAGTAGGTACATATTATTAATAGATTTTTTGACAGTAACTACTGTTCCTCTGAGTCTGCAGCGATTTTGATAGCTCACGCAGTGCAAGTGTTATTTTAAACGTCAACTTCTATGAAATTATGACGTACCTATTAATAACAATTGCACTGCGTGGGCTATCAAAATCGCTGCAGACTTTTCTTGATCTAACACTATAATATTACGCACTTACACGATAGTTAAAGAAAACCCTTTTTTACGCATTGCTATTATAACTTTTGCAGGCACTTAGTTATAACGGCTGTAAAACTAAAACTCATCATTTACTTCACACCCACAGCCCACAGCCCAAGGTGGGTTACGATTTCGAAATGTATGTAGGTTTCTATGTATATGTCTCAAATTCTTTGGCACAGCCAATTACAACGTTTATAAGGCATCATTAGAGATTCGAATCAGTCGTCGGAGTGATATAGATAGACACAGAATATTTATAGCCAAACCCCGTTATATTGAAAATAAGAGTTGACAAAATTATCTATCGTAGGGAATCCTAACTTTGCCGTAGGCGCCCTATTTCACACAAGTAAAATTTTAAATCAATAATTTTACCAAGAAATAGTTATAAATTGGTCTCACAATAAAATAAGGCTGCATAAAAATCGTTAAGAAAATCTATCCCTGCCACCCGTCCCTTCCCAACTTCGCCTTATTATTTTATCATTACGAAAATTATACTAAAACTTACTCCAAATCTTAAAAGATGAATAAGCTCATGAATCCCAAGATATCTTTTATAACGTAATTAGGATTTTAAGGCTAGGTTATGTACTAAATGCGAATTTAGGGTACGTATTCTCGTCAACCCTTATTTTCAACGAACCGCAACATTGATAACGGGGTTTGGTAATGACATTTGATATAGAATGAGCACCAAAGAATATAATTAGGGCGAGCGAAGCGAGCCCTATCACTATTCGACAAACTATGCATTCTTGTGGTAGACTTTACGGAAAAAAAACTATCGCACTGTTAGGTTTGAGATTTAACATAGTAATGTAAATTCATGTCTAGATGTGTTATCAAACATAAGGCCTAGTTTCCCCTCTGGGTTGGAAGGTCAGATGGCAGTCGCTTTCGTAAAAACTAGTGCCTACGTCAAATCATGGGATTAGTTGTCAAGCGGACCCCAGGCTCCCATGAGCCGTGGCAAAATGCCGGGATAACGCCAGGAAGAAGATGTGTTATCAAACATAAAAATATCATTTTATACACCTAAAAAAATAAAATAAACGAATAGCACTTTGTATTACTACTAACGCCATCTGTTAGCAAAGTAACGAATTAACATTCGTAATTGAAATGTTAATTATTTCTTTCTCTCACAGATGGCGACAGTAGTAGGTACCTAAATAAATAAATATTTGAGATCCTTACACAAATTGACTGAGCCCCACAGTAAGCTCAAGAAGGCTTAATTGTGTTGTGGGTACTCAGACAACGATACCTATGTGTGGGGTTTTCAATTTCAATAATGTATGCCCTTAACAACGATGAATACAAAAGTTTGGATTCAGCCCACCTTGCTTCGCTTGGTTTGATTCCCAATTTAGCAATTAAGTTTCTGTGAATACTAGAACATTCTATCTTGCTGTATATTCACTGCGGAGGTCAATTTACTCGTATGTTTTGTGACGCTGTTGAACTGATCAATCATGTTGTGTTAGCAAACTTAAATCGGGTATTTTCAGTTCAATAAACAGTCTTAGCGCCATTCGTTTATTACGTAAGACGATTCTAATATAAATAAACCAAACGTGTACTCCATTTTTTCCTTTTTTAGGTTCTCACGTAATATATGGTAATATAGGGGGGAGGGAGAAAAAAAAGCGCTGGTGGCCTAGCGGTAAGAACGTGCGACTTTCAATCCGGATGTCGCGGGTTCAAACCCCGGCTCGTACCAATGAGTTTTTCGGAACTTATGTACGTAATATCATTTGATATTTACCACTTGCTTTTTGGTGAAGGAAGACATCGTGAGGAAACCGGACTAATCCCAATAAGGCCTCTGGGTTGGAAGGTCTGATGGCAGTCGCTTTCGTAAAAACTAGTGCCTACGTGAAATCATACCACCCACGTACCACCTGTGGAGGCGCACAGTGGAAAAAGAGGCGACATCAGTTTGCCTCGGCTGGGCGGAGCGCGAAGAATGGAAATCCCTTCTGAGAGCCCTATGTCCCTGATGAGGGATAACAGGATATCATCATCATCACGTCAAATCATGGGATATTACTTATTAGTGGTCAAGCGGACCCCAGGCTCCCATGAGTCGTGGCAAAATGCCGGGATAACGCGAGGAAGAAGAAGATAGGGGGGGGGGAAGGGGGAGTCAGCCTATTCTTATTATTTCTTACGTAGGGGGGCAGGGGGTCATTTATCTGGCAATAATTGTCTAAAGGCCTGCGCAAACCGGCGGAGCGCAGCGCACCACTATGAGAGAACATAAAGTAGCTAACGGTTTCAATCGTATGTAGGCTCCAAATTTACTTTATCATTGTTAAAGCCACTAAACCCTTGCCGTGGTCAAATTAACATACAATGGATATTTTCGATCTTTTGCCCTAGCCGCAATTAACGAACAATGCCACATTTTAATTAAATTGATATCGGCCCGATTCTAATTTTAATATAAGTCAAAAATTCAACACGATAACGATATGGATCGGATCTTGACATTTCTTCATACATTCTCTTAAAATTAATTGGCTTGTCTAGTCTAGTGGGTAGTGTCAAGGTTAGGAGCGAGGATGACGTTGATACATTTGCAGCTGATTGGCCGCTTGCTGCGCCGCCGGTCGCGTGCGTCCAGTCCGCGGCTTTAGCAAAACGTGGTTGTCACGCTACATTGTATGTGGTTATCACTATTGACTTGAAATGCACTCAGTACCTAGGTAAGCTAGGGAGCTTACCTAGGTACCGAGTGCATTACCTCACAGCACAATTTACACCGTAAGTATACTTACAGGCCAATTCGAACATACCTTGACATCAGAATGATGAAACTATGGTCTAATTGTTACCGATGAAAAGATCTCAATTTTATTATACTGATTATTAGGTTTTGACGTGACCGGTAAGGTAAGGTCCACAATGTTAACACATTGGGAAGGTAAGTACGTGTGTGTTAGATCTAATGTACTAAATTACATTTAGGCATGTACCTACATGTTTAATTACTTATTCCTCGAATATTTTAAACGAATAAACTTTAATGATTGATTGTACGAGTATATATATTTGACGGTATCCGACGAGGACGTGTCCTCGAACTAAATATTTTTTCGTCTCATTATCCTTGCAGCAGCTGTGCTGTGTTGGCATACTAATAGCCAGGCGATTTCCTATTGCGCGTTCGTATTAGAAAATACTTTGTTTTTTTTGTGTACTTAGGTAACAATCATTCGTAAGAAAAATTGGTTCTCGGTTCAATCACCAAAATAGTTTGTGTAAGTAAGCTAGTATTCTTCATTGCACCAATAGTCCAATACGTTATAAAAACAGGCGGTGTTAACTAGTGTTCATACATAGTATACTTACTAC
Organism: Cydia fagiglandana; assembly: GCF_963556715.1. Lineage (NCBI taxonomy): Eukaryota > Metazoa > Arthropoda > Insecta > Lepidoptera > Tortricidae > Cydia > Cydia fagiglandana. Next base: position 8,014,796 of record NC_085932.1, on the reverse strand, counting down.
TTTTTTTGTACTTAAATAATTTCGTCAAATTAAATTGTAAATTAAATTTCAAATCCTTAAACGGTGGTTGGATATAGCTCGATTAGGATTTCTTATTTTATTTACCTGTATTTTTTTTCCTTCAAAGTAGTTACCAAGTATCCTCAACTATTAGGAGTTATTAATATCTGAAGTCATTTTAAAAATCCATACCAGGTGTAATGTCAGACATTAAATATTACGTAAATAGATAATCGTGTTTAGGTACGTGTTGCAGGTTAAGGTTTTTGAATGTAAAGAAGACCCGTGGCCTCCGATAGTACCTAACTAGTGCGTGATTACACCTAATCGGAGTGTAATCAATGTATCTAATTTGACTGGTAAAAACCAGTTTACTTCATAGTTTTAATATTTACTTGTTATAGACAGTCGAAATTTTTATTTCTCGTTAAATAATGAATGGGTACCTACGTACTAGGTACGAATGTACCCGGAAAGCTGCAGTCCGCGACGAATGGCGCCGTATTAGCAAGATCATCACTCATCGAGATTTACAATGATGACCACGACCACTCTGGCAAGAGTGTACCGACTAAGAAGAAAGATGTACTAGGTACCTATTTGTTATGGCGGCAATAAGATTTTGGTTACAAATGATTGATCATAACGACTTTTTTTTAAAGGAAATTAAGCCCAAAATAACGTAGATGTGTAGATAGAGTGTGTGTATGCCTCATGCCTCAAGGCATTAAGTCCGCCATTTGTACATTTTGTTATCGTGCAATAAAATTTAAATAAATAAATAAATAATAGTGCCATTCACGGTGACGCGCAGATTTATCAAAACTAAATTTTAATAGCGTGACCATACAAAGCACGCGTCTTCGTGCAGGATGAACTGATCTATCTACTACTACAAACAAAAATGTGAAAAACTGCATAGTAGGTATCGGCAGCTTACATACTACAAGTAATATCACTAGAAATCTTATTCCATATAGTAGTGTAACTATAGCGTGTATTTTTAATATAACCGCAGAAAGAAACGAGTCGTAGATTTTAGTGCCACAGCAGCAGCAGATTTTAGTTTCACAAAACGAGTACAGGTACCGCGGGGCAATAATCTAAGAGCCAGACTTCTATAGTTATTCTAAAACAAAGACAAAACATCCTCCAGACTTAGCATAGTCGCGCTACCCCATCTGCCACGCATACGGTAATTTTACTCCATGTTCGAGTCGAAAGTGTCTTTGTGTGACGTCCGTGTCTTTGAGTGGACCAATCACGGCACGGGACTTCATCATCGGTTGCATGAAATAATTGCTCTAAACTCGGTCTAGAGGATTCCTAGTCTATGCATTCTAATACAATAAACGATGTAATTGGATGCTGATACGCAATAATGTGTCAACCCACATTCATTTTCCAATAAGATATCAACTCAAAAAAAATACGCTTACGGTTGACATTTTATTGAAAAATTTATGTAGGTTAACACATTTTTGCTAAACACCATCCAATTATAACGATACAATTGACGATGCTTAAAGTGATTAAACTAATACCTCTACTGCTAGGAGCCTTGATCTTAGGTGAAATTGGGTCCCCTAATTTTGAAATAACATAGAATTAACAATACATCTAAAAATAACAATTTCATTCAAGTAACCTATTCCTTAGTAAGTTTATTATTTAGGGAACCAAGTCCAACTCTTATCGGTCACTCTATTCCCCTCTCAATCTACCAATAACACTTCAAAGAGAAGCTTTTAATGGATTACCTACCAAAGGCAATGAATATAAATTACCGGATTAGGTAAATTTAATCATTTTCGTCATATGCAAAAGATTTTCTCGATGCGAGCAAAGTGAGTGTATCTATTTCCTCTAGTTGTGTGCTACACTCAGTACGAGTTAAAATTTGCCTACTCCAGAGGGCTTACCGCGAACCACGTTTGACGTGTTGCCTCTCTGCCGCACCTGTGAATTTGTACGTAAGTGTGACAGGGAGGCAACACGTCGAACGTGGTTCGCGTTAGGCCTTGAGAGCACACAGTCGCTGTGGCCAAAATCGGTCAGAAGAGCATCATCATCATCAGCAATATGACTTCAGTCATCAATTGGTATTGCGGTTAGCAACTACCTATCCTTTTCTTTTCCTTTGTCTGAAATATTGACTGATAGGACAAATCAGATTTTTTTGCGGACTGTCATAAGACAGCTATTTGTATAAAATAGGTACTTGCTAATGACGTCACGGTCAAATTACTTAGAGTCGCACCAAACAAAGTCTGCAGCGGATTTGATAGCCCACGCACTGTAAGTGTTATGTCACGTCATAATTTCATAGAAGTTTGACGTTTAAAATGACACTTGCACTGCGTGGGCTATCAAAATCGCTGCAGACTTTTTACGGTCTGACTATACTCTTTGAAGTTTTTCCGATTTATGGAATAGAAATTGTGTCCAAAATTTACAGTGGTTTACTTTTTCCATCTATTTTTTACAATTTTATTTCAGAGACGGCGTGAGTGTGATAGCTATATTTTTAAATGCCCGTCAACAACCGTATTGAGTAATATAATAATAAGTAAGTAACCTACCTTTAATGCTGAGCACGTTAACGTGAGTATCGAGAATCGGTTGACAACACAAGTATGTCAGTCGGAAAGGTAGACTTTTATTGAATGTCATTTAGCCATGTCGCTTAACAAACCGCTTGCAGTGAAACCAGTACAGAATGATCTTCGAATAGACCTAGTTACTACGGATGTCGGTTTAACACTTATTTATTGAGATACGCCTTAGGCATGTATTGCATAATTTTAGACAGGTATACGTACGTTTTGCTATAACCAGTTTAACTTTATCACTTTAGGATGTCGATGGTACACTCAAAACCAAAACAAGTGCGAGTTCGGACTCGCGTTTCAAGGGTTCCGTCTTCTTCTCTTCTCTGTCGTATCGCTCTTGACAGAGCGGTCGTGGTCACGTTGAGGCGTCCGCATCGGTAGTAGAGGCGGACACAGCTCTTCGCACGATCTCCCGCCATCTCTCCCTGTTGGCAGACTGTCTGGCACAGTCAGATACGCGGTTTCCCACTGCGGATTTTATTTGGTCAGTCCAGCGCATAGGTGATCTGCCGCGCGATCTGGTTCCCTCCACTCTTCCTTGTACGACCAGTCGCTCTATGGAGTCGTTATCTCGCCTAGAGACATGGCCAAAGTACTGTAGTATGCGCGACTGTACTACGGTCGATAAACGCTGTGTGATGCCGAGCTCCTGGAGTATGGACACGTTGGTGCGGAAATCCGTCCACGATATCCCAAGCATTTTCCTCCAGCACCACATCTCCAGGGCATCTATCTTCCCCTTTTCCAACTCGCGCACTGTCCACGTCTCTGCGGCGTAAAGAAAAATGGGAAATACGAGTGTTCGCACGAGCCTGACCTTAGTGGTTTTGGTAATGTTGCGATTCCTCCATACTTTCTTTAACTTCTCCATCGCAGTTCTGGTAATAGCCATGCGCCGTTTCACTTCATCTACGCAGCCGCCGTTGTTTGAGATTAAAGCCCCGAGGTAAACGTAGGTCTGAACCACGTTACAGTTCGCAATCTGTGTCACTTCGGGCGAATTGTCGTTGACGCGATCCACGATCATAATCTTGGTCTTTGATCGGTTTATTTTTAGCCCAAACGTAAGGCTTACGCGCTCCATTTTGAGAAGTAATTCCTCCATAAGGTCAGCGTTACTGGCAAATACGGTGGTATCATCCGCGTATCTTAAGTTTGCAATTTTGTATCCACCAATCGCAACACCATCAGTCCAGTCTTCAAGAGTGATTCGCATTACAAGCTCGGTGTAGGCGTTAAAAAGTAAAGGCGAGATTATACATCCTTGTCGCACGCCCGCACTTGGATGGAAACTATCTGAGAGGAGGTCATCTGTCCGCACTGAAGCTGTTCCCCCTTCGTAGAGTTCCCTGAGCAGGTGTACGAGGTGTTGAGGTGCACCCATGTCCAGTAATGTTTTCCACAACGTTGGCCATTTCACAGAGTCGAATGCCTTGGAGAAATCAACAAAGCATATGTATGTCGGCTTGTTGAACTCCCGAGCCTTCTCGATGATCTGACGAACGATGAGAATCTGTTCGCGGGTTCCTTTTCCTTTCACAAATCCGGCTTGTTCTGGCGCAATTTCTCTGGACAAATATGCTTTCAGTCGCTCGTTTATGATGTGCAACATTATTTTGCTAGCGTGTGTTATCAGAGCAATGAGTCGAAAGTTGCTACACTTTTTCGTGGAACCCTTTTTATGGAGAGGCATGAAGACCGTGTGAGCCCACTCAGTGGGCCATTTGCCTGTGAGCCAGATCTTGTTGCAGATGATGTGGAAGATATGAACGCCACGCTCTCCCAATGCTCTTATAGTTTCAATTGGGATCTCATCTTTCCCTGTGGCCTTCCCATTCTTAAGATGTTGAATAGCGGCTCTTACTTCTGACTCAAGAATATCCGGTTCAAGCATGTCACTCGCAGGTTCCGTGGGTGTGAAGTTTCGCGACTGAGGGTCTTGAAACAAGGACTGGCAATAATTCCTCCAAACTTCCGAAATTTTGTCCAGTTCAGTGACTACTCGGCCATTTTGATCTTCGACGGCCCAGGTTTTGGACGGCAACGTTTTCGTAATGAGGCGGATCTTGTGATATAGGTCTTTTGATTCATATCTGTCTGCATGTGCCTCAATTTCCTGACACATATTGCGCAGGTAGGTGTTGTGATCTTGTCTGCATTTAAGTTGAATCTGTGCTGATATTTTATTAAGATCCTTAATATCAGCTCCCGCTGCTTTCATCTTCCGCCGTTTTTCTACAAGATCAAAGGTGCCATCAGTCATCCAGTGCTGTCTTTTGTGAGTTGTAATTGGTGGAACGGATTTCGTGACACGTAGGGGTTCCGTACATCACACAATTTTCAACAATTTTTTTTTGTAAGTACATCAAACGTGACGTGAGTGAAACGTCTTGAAAAACCTGAATGGGTCAATCAAAAACCAGATGTAACATGAAGTTTTCTGGCGTGGTGGCTTATATTATCTCTGCAACTATGCAAAGTAGCTTAGATAGGAAGATTAAATGCCGAACAGTAGTACAAGGTGTCCAAATGCGAAGACTGAAGACCGAGCTCCGCCTAGGGCTGATAGCTCGGAGCGTCCGACGAGTCACGCTTCCTACAACTTCCGCAAGTGTTTTAAAAGGCCGAAGAGAGATAATACCTACAGGGTGGCCAAAAAATAAGTGCATTCCCGTAGCCGGGGAGGTTTTCGGATTATACTGAGCTTTACAACTTTTACTATGGGACCCCAACCCCGAAATCGCGAAAAAAAATGTATCCTCCCGTAGAAACCGGACCAGCCAAAATGTATGAAACAGCCAAATTTTTCCTCGCAATTTCGGGGTTGCACGTTGGCAACGGGAATACACTTAGTTAATTTTTGGCCACCCTGTTTAGTGCTTTTTAAAACACGTAACAATAGTAACCTAATCAATCAGTACTACACTTGTACCAATGCGGCTGTGTGCCAGATACAGCCTATAGTCACACCAATAAAAGTCTGCAGCGGATATGATAGCCCACGCAGTGTAAGTGTTATTAATACGTCATAATTTCATAGAAGTTTGACGTTTAATATGACACTTGCACTGCGTGGGCTATCAAAATCGCTGCAGACTTTTTACGGTCTAACTATAGTCGCATTTTTTGTCGTCATTCCATTGAATGGCACGCCTCTTCGGGACGCTTCGGGCCTTCGGCCTTATGCGGATATCGGCCTAGGGCCTTCGCAAATAGCTGTCTACATCACGTTTCACTTAAACCATTGCGGCTGTGTCCCTAAAAAACCTAAACCGCATTTTTGTTCTTAAATCCGACTCACGCTTGACTGTAGATTTCTAACAGGTTTTCCGGACATCGTTAGGTAAAGGACTATTATGAGTAATTTTTTCAGAATTTTAGACCCTGTAGTTTCGGAGATAGAGGGGGGGGAATGGTCATTTTTTGTCTTATTTCTTGAATAACTTCTAAATTTTTTATTGTAAATTTATAAAAAAAAATATTTGAGATTCTTACAATGAGCTCTTTCGTTTGATATGTAACACGACATATTTTGCAAAACTTTGTTTTTAAATTTTATCTTTTACCCCCCAAAAGTAGCCCATATGTTTAAAATTCATTTGTTGACGTTACATATTCGTCTTTGGGTCACAGACTTACATATGTGTACCAAATTTCATCTAAATTGGTCCAGTAGTTTCGGAGCAAATTGGCTGTGACAGACGGACGGACAGACAGACGCACGAGTGATCCTATAAGGGTTCCGTTTTTTCCTTTTGAGGTACGGAACCCTAAAAAAGGGCACTTTGTTCCGTTCCCGTTCCAACAGAAACACAAAAATCACTATATATGTATACCTTTAAGATTGGAGGAAATTAATCGATTCCTCGTGGATCCCATCATCAGCAGGACTGGGTTTTGACAAAAACGGGACCAATCTGCATGTATAAGTACCTATACTTAGGATCAAAAAAAGAATTTTAAGATCGGGCCAGAAATTATGGAGTTATTAAGATTATGGGGTAACAAACATTAAAAAAAACATACAGTTGAATTGAGAACCTCCTTCTTTTGAAATCTTGAAGTTCTAATCTTGAAGTGGGTCTGAAGGTTGTAGACCGGTATGCCACACAGTATGCTAACATTTATTTGTTTTACATGGGGGCAAAATTCAACCGCCCGATGATACCCGAGCAAGCGAAAGATATCAAAATTGAAATTGTGTTTCACTCAGCAGCAAATGTTGTTTAAACCATTGTGTCAAAATACCATTTCACATTCCACTTTTCCAAATTAAATCTTTTGCTAGGTCAGGGATTAAGCGAAAACTTTACCCTTTGTAAACAAAATAACTGTTCTAAATCATCTGAGTTGATGAAGTTATGAGGTAAAACATTAACTAAATTGAGAAATCCCATTTAAACTTTCGGTCATAAGTACCTAAAATCTTACTAAAATTTGAATGATGTTACAGGTAAGGTAGATACCGCGCCTGGCGATCTACCTACAACATGACGCGGTAAAACGGCGTATAATTTGTGCTGCACCCGACTAATGTCACTGGCTGATTGTTGTTAGTTACGTGCCGAGCGCGCGCCGCTGCGCTGCGTCCTTTAAAAATAAACACGATTATAGAAACTTCATTAAACATATCTTTCATTTATAGTGCTTATTGAATAATAACGGAGATTGTGAAGTACTGTTATACTTTATACGGTAAGGTGAATTTTTGATTTTATAACTCTTATATTTATTATGTGTACCTAATGAGGTTAAACAACTTAAACACGTACAGATTATAAAAATGATTCCAACTGTCAGGAACTCGAAATTATTAGTCTATGGTTTGTTTCTTTGAATTTGGTATTCTTAGTTTGTTTAAATCTGCGTTTAGACACAGTATAACTAATAGTACTACCGGTTTAGACTTCTAGACTCGTTTGAGTCCTCATTAAGTTCAAATCTCAAGGCGCACATTGAGTTACCTATACATATGTAGGTATAGTTCGTTTTTTTAGCATTAGAAATAAGGTAAAAAATATTGATGTGTTTTTTAATTGAAAAACACATTTTAAAAATAAGTTACGGCAAATATGTAACAATTATAAATCGAATACGATCATTTATATTCTTCTGCTTTCATAAGTAATAGTTATTGATTTTTAAAAAGCGTTTTTCAATTAAAAGTCATGTCAAGATCGCTTACCTTCTTTCAAGTTCTTTCTAATGCTAAAAAAACGAACTATAGAACCGTTATGAGAATAATTGAATAAATCGATGGTATTGCATTATCTTATTATCTAATTATTTAATGCGTTTCAATAATTACGTAAGTAATTACAATTAGCATAATTTGATACCATCTTCATAACTTTCGCAAGTACCTAGGTATATTTAGCAGGTTTATCGTTAATAATTTTGTCTAATGTGCGGGCAAAGAATTAGAAACGCATGACGGCACGAAAATCACGGGAAGAGAGGCTTATGCTGAGGGCGCAGCGGATTAAATCGTTCAATGTGGAATGCCTGTAAAAACGACCAGCGCTCATCCTGCAGTGCAGGCCATACCGTCCTAGAATATCCATCGGTTGGGCGCAGCAACTGCACGCAAAGTCCTTGCAAATTGTCATGCCCAGACGAAGGCAAAACGCGATTTGAAGAGCATTTGGTTCTAGTTCGGTGCCAAATGCTTGAGGGGCGTGGTCAGCCCCTCAAGCTGATTCTGCCTCCTCTGCCAGGCACGACACCGACCCGTCAGCGGTTGAAGGGATACGTAGAATACCGCGCCGACGAGTGTGCTGTAGACAGACGACAAAAACGCCGGGAGTGCTAGATCCGCCCGGGAGGGAAGCCAAACCAGCCTAGAGGGAGTAAAACTTACTGAGAAATTAGTTAGTTCAAGTTAGAACTTCGTTCTTCTTCCTGGCGTTATCCCGGCATTTTTGCCACGGCTCATGGGAGCCTGGGGTCCGCTTGACAACTAATCCCATGATTTGATGTAGGCACTAGTTTTTACGAAAGCGACTGCTGTCGCTATCTGACCTTTTAACCCAGAGGGGAAACTAGACCTTATTGGGATTAGTCCGGTTTCCTCACGATGTTTTCCTTCACCGAAAAGCGACTGGCAAATATCAAATGATATTTCGTACATAAGTTTCGGAAAACTCATTGGTACGAGCCGGGGTTTGAACCCGCGACCTCCGGATTGAAAGTCGCACGCTCATGCCGCTAGGCCACCAGCGCTTCAAGTTAGAACTTCGTTATTTGTTTTTAATTGTTTGTGTTAAAGGTTGTTGCTTAACTTTTCGTGCTACGAGTAATATTATTACCCGAGCAAGCCAAAGATTCCAAAATTGCTCGCTACGCTTGTGGTTCATAAAGTGAAATCATGAGCGTTGCGAGGGTTTCTTGGCACGAGGGTTAAACAAGTCAAACTTTGCTATCGAGTAAAACACAACATTTTAAATACAAATCAAATGTAAATAAATGTTAAATATATTTATCCTTAAAATCATCACTTAAACTTCAATTTTACCAGCCAACATGAGGAAACAACTCAAAATTTGCATCTAAGTTATTAGTTTACCGCTCTTGTAGATATAATTCAATTTTTTATCACTTTTTGATGATAAAAGAGTTGGCGTGGTGAAAAATACATTACTTATTGATCTTGCCGGAAAAGTACACCACTTAATTATCCTGTCACGTCGCTAGGACTCAATCTGCCAACTGTCTCGTCGCTATTGATCAATGACTTAGCTAACGTAGTTAGTCAGTGACACCACAAACAAAATTCATACATAGTTAAAAACTAGCTGTGCCCGCGGCTTCGCCCGCGTGGAATTCGGTTTGTGTCAGTAAGCTGCTAAATATATAAAAATAGTAAATTACATTACGCAGTATTTATTAATTTAAAAAATTATAACAATTATAATTTCCTGCATGCTAAATTCTGATAAGAATTCTATCTTATTGCCCGACTCTTTTAGTATGAGAATGTCGAAGTCGCCTAGCTTTGGACCGCGTGCAGTGCGCCACATAGGTCGGGCTACGCTCGACTCTTTTAGTATGAGGGTGCCTTCGGCGCCCAACTTTGGCAAGCGTACAGCGTGTCACGTACGTCGGTCTACGTCCGACTCTTTTAGTATGAGGGCGCCGAAGGCGCCCGGCTTTGGAACGCGTACAGCGCGCCACGTGCGTCGGGCTACTCCCGACGTTTTGAGTATGAGGGCGCCGAAGGCGCCCGGCTTTGGTAACCATACAGCGTGTCACGTACGTCTCTTTTAGTATGAGAAAGTCGAAGTCGCCTGGCTTTGGAACGCGTACAGCATGTCACGTGCGTCGGTCTACCCCCGACACTTTTAGTATGAGGGCGCCGAAGGCGCCCGGCTTTGGAACGCATAAAGCGCGCCACGTACATCGGGTTACGTCCGAAGGTTTGACTATGAGGGCGCCGAAGGCGCCCGGTTTTGGAACGCGTTCATTGTGTCACGTACGTCGGTATACGCCCGACTCCTTGAGTATAAGAATTTCGTAACGTGTAGTGGCTTTGGTAACCATACAGCGTGTCACGTACGTCTCTTTTAGTATGAGAAAGTCTAAGTCGCCTGGATTTGGACCGCGTGCAGCGCGCCACGTAAGTTAGGCTACGCCAGATTCTTTTAGTATGAGAAAGTCGAAGTCGCCTAGCTTTGGACCGCGTGCAATGCGCCACATAGGTCGGGCTACGCTCAACTCTTTTAGTATGAGGGTGCCTTCGGCACCCAACTTTGGCAAGCGTACAGCGTGTCACGTACATCGGTCTACGTCCGACTCTTTTAGCATGAGGGCGCCGAAGGCGCCCGGCTTTGGAACGCGTATAGCGCGCCACATGCGTCGGGCTACTCCCGACGTTTTGAGTATGAGGGCGCCGAAGGCGCCCGGCTTTGGAACGCGTTCAGTGTGTCACGTACGTTGGTCTACGCCCGACTCCTTGAGTATGAGGGCGCCGAAGGCGCCCGGCTTTGGTAACAATACAGCGTGTCACGTACGTCTCTTTTAGTATGAGAATGTCTAAGTCGCCTGGCTTTGGACCGCGTGCAGCGCGCCACGTACGTCGGGCTACGCCAGATTCTTTTAGTATGAGAAAGTCGAAGTCGCCCAGCTTTGGACCGTGTGCAGCGCGCCACATACATCGGGCTGTGACGACTCTTTTACTATGACGCTCGACTCTTTTAGTATGAGGGTGCCTTCGGCACCCAACTTTGGCAAGCGTACAGCGTGTCACGTACATCGGTCTACGTCCGACTCTTTTAGTATGAGGGCGCCGAAGGCGCCCGGCTTTGGAACGCGTACAGCACGCCACGTGCGTCGGGCTACTCCCGACGTTTTGAGTATGAGGGCGCCGAAGGCGCCCGGCTTTGGAACGCGTTCAGTGTGTCACGTACGTTGGTCTACGCCCGACTCCTTGAGTATGAGGGCGCCAAAGGCGCCCGGCTTTGGTAACCATACAGCGTGTCACGTACGTCTCTTTTAATATGAGAATGTCTAAGTCGCCTGGCTTTGGACCGCCTGCAGCGCGCCACGTGCGTCGGGCTACTCCCGACGTTTTGAGTATGAGGGCGCCGAAGGCGCCCGGCTTTGGAACGCGTACAGCGCGCCACGTACGTCGGGTTACGTCCGAAGGTTTGACTATGAGGGCGCCTGCGTACAGCGTGTCACGTACATCGGGCTACGCCCAACACTTTCAAGTACCTATGAGAAAGTCGAATTCACCCGGCTTTGGAACGCGAACAGTGCGTCACGTACATCGAGCTACGCCCGACACTTTAATATGAGAAAGTCGAGGGCGCCTGGTTTTGAACCGCGTGCAGCGCGCCACGTACATCAGGCCTTCTTTGTATTTTAATAAGTATCCCATTCAATAATAATATTTGGTTTAATGAGATTAGCTTCTCTTAACATTTTTTGTCAATTCGTACTTTCTTAAACTCAAATTTGAACCCACATGTTGGATACCTATATATTATTAATCGGCTTTCACAACCCTTCATTTTGATACCCTACTCGATGCTTTGCACGATATTTTTTCCAAAGGTTGCGTAATATGGCGTATTAAGTCCGCAATATTGGTTTGATAATGTCGTCACATGTTCTCTCATCATCTCACCCGGGATGACGTAAGGATTCTAATGATGTATCGTACGTCTAAATCGGTTAAGGCATTCAGAAGTTAAGGTGGAATAAAGAAAGTCACATAAATAAATATATACCTACATACAAACACGAACGCTGAAAACACAATACACACTCTCTCTCTCTCTCTCTCTCTCTCTCTCTCTCTCTCTCTCTCTCTCTTTTTTGGGCGGTCGTGAAAAAGATGGCACTGTGCAATGAGGGGTAATTGATTTACTGTCGTTTAATTTTGTTGTATTATTAAATCAACATAATTATTCAATTAAATTTGTTGATATCCGTACCCCCTCATCTAAACTTAGAGCTGCTTAGAGTTAATTTGGCAAAATCCTTCCTCGGTGGCTATGCATGTCACGACGTATTAAATTCAGCGCCATCTGTTAGTTTACCAGGGTACTCAATAGTGGTAGCAAATATTTGAAAAAAGTTTGCCCCTCCTTCCTAAACTTAAATCAAGCGAGTGTTGTGGCTACCCCCCCCTGTTAGGGGTTAAATTTTTATAGCCTATAACCTGGCCGGAGATTTTCTCGACAGATTAGTAAAGTTTGTATCAAAATCCGTTCAGCCGTTTTCACGTGATGCGCGTTCAAATAAACAGACAAACAGATAAACAGATAAACAGACAAACAGACAAAAATTCTAAAAACTGTTGGAACGTGTTCTGTTATCGATTCTAAGTATCCCCAGCCAACTTTTTTTCAAATATCTTCCATGTACAGACTTTCGACCCTCTACAGCTTTATTATATGTATAGATAGATAGATAGATAGATAGATGCCCTCCAAAACTGTCATCAAGATTACGACGCCCAATAAATATCGGTGCTACGAGTAGACAATTCGAACTCAATACCTATTCCAATATTAATGTGATGTGATGTCATTTTGTTGTTATTCGCGCGTGCAATCCGCTTGTACTTACTTGTTCATACATACATGTACTTGGAGGCCAATTCGCATCGTACACTGGCATCAAAATGATGTCATTTAGTTATCGTGCATTTTGCTCGTATTTGTCTGCACATGTATTGCCTCGAGCGAGACGCACAATAAGTAAATGACATTTTTGGTATCGGAATATTACTTACAGTTGTAATTGGCCTCCAAGTCATCTGATTCGGTAAAAATCCATACAATGGCTGTCCTTGCTAAATATGAAGTTATAGTCGGAATGTTAATAAACCTACAACAGCTAGTTGTTTATAAGTAGCAAGCTCGGTAAAATGGCTATTGTTGATTATTTCACTAAATTTCATTTTGACGCTTGGAGAACCTTAACATCTTTAGAGAACTAATCTTATTAGTATTTTCTATAAATTTGGGAACCTTTTACATCTCCAAATTTAATAGTGACCAAATTTAATAATTACCAAATTTAATAATGACCAAATTTGGCCACCGTATGTTAGGACAGGCAGTTGAGTAAAAGTCGAGGAGTTTTCGCTTAAGTGACAGTGGTTTGCCTTTAAATGAGCTCTTTCCTACACTAGCCGACGTTCGACCTATTTGTTTTGCCTGGAAAGAGATTAACTGACCAAAGTAAATATACTCGTCAACATAATATACAGGGTGATTCATGAGACGTGAGCAGGACTAATCCTACACACTCAGTAACTGATAATTGATCGATCACCGTCGTATTTAGGTGAAACAACCACACTTTTTCCTATTTTTTAACTTTTTAGTGAGGGCAAATTTAATTCTCTACAATCTTGGTCACCCTACAATACCTAATTAATAAACATAAAACCTCTTTAAATCTAATGACAGCATTTTGATTACGAAGAAAATGTACTGTCAAACTTGGTGAGATACGAGTTTTCAAAAGTAACCAGACCGTGATGACAGTGATGACATTCAATTTGACACAGAATATCGGTAGTTTGGTATTCTAATTTTAGGGTGACCATGCATGTCGTAAATAAATTAATAACTTTTTTTTTAACACGACTACAAAATTAACGTTAAACTCACTAATACTGATACGAAACAGTTGCTTATAATTTACGAAATGCGCAGTGTTAATCCTGCTCACGTCTCCTGAATCACCCTGTATTTGCCCGTCTAACTGAACCCTACGTTTCCTGCTGTTGATCATTACTTGGGCCTTTGCACGATTGATTTGAAGTATTTATGCTTACACTATCCTTATTTAAAATTAAAATGTGTATACGTTACACCTATGACCCGCTTTTTACATAAAACATTTACTTGATCACGTCATTGGAATACTGTGAACTCATTGACTGGCGAACATCGTATGTCACATTGTTTGTGGGCTCTTTTAGTAGTTATTAGTTAGTTAGTTCGGTTTTGTAGAAAGGAAACTTCCTACAAAACCGAAGTTTGACAGCGGTTCAGGGTCGAATCATGCTATCCCTTTTTAATACATGACACTATCCCTTTCGGCTATTTAGGGTTGTCAAAATTCAAGTGATTATCTTATCTGTGGTCGTGCACGCAAAAGGAAGTCCAGTGGTGCCAACCCTAAAAATTGCTCGGAGCAATGCTGAGCCGAGCGGAGCCGAGTTTGGCCGAAGTCAGGAGATTCGCACCCCTGGTAAAGGCCCCATCGCACGAGCGTTTTTTCAACGCGCGTTATACATCTAATAAAATAGTTACACTATTTACTTAATGAATATGGCAAGTACGGCAAGATGCAAGTTCATATTATTATTTTATTAGGGGCCATTTTTTCATAAACATTTTTTGTTAGTAAAATAGCACAAGCTTTCCGACTAAAATCATGTCTCTTTCGTATGTACAGAATTGAGTTAGAAATTGAGATATCAAGCTAGATCGCTGAACTAGTAGGTACCTATCACCGGTGCACGCGAAGCGGGGTACTGCAACATCGCGCGGGAGCAACGGCCGCGGCAGAAAACAAACAGCATATGTGGGAAAGTGACAATTTTCCGCGCTGTTAGGTACTCGTATCCGTAGCTTCATCTTAGCTAAGATATCTTTCATAGTTATTCGCATTTGGAAATACGTTGTAAATGAACAACATTATAAAACTTTTAAAACCCCGACAAAAATATAACAGCGCCATCTGTTGCTATAAAACCCATTTATGTTTGTTTATAAATGGGTTGCATCACTGGTGCATCACACCTTTTACAGAAGACCCTTCCTCTATTAATGAAAGGTACAAGCGAAAATAAACGTTAATTAGGTATTATATTATCACGCAAAATAGGCGCAGGACGTCGAGTTGCGGAAAATCGCCCGTACTACAATTAGGTACATACAGTATACTAGCATGTAGGTAATACCCTTTTTGATACATCCTCACTATTTAAAGGTATGATAAATAATAACTACCACTTACATACGTACTTACCGTCCCATTTTCAGATACATAGAACAATATTAATAAAATAAAAGGGGGAACTAAATGTTAAAATCGTACTGAAAGTTTTTTTTACGAACTTGATAGGTCGTTTGGGTTAACCGTTTCATACCATCCCATACTACTATTATAATATATCGTCCTTATAACATACTTAGTAACGCCGCCTTTCGGGCGCCGCTGGTAATGGAATTTTTCATAGAGCATTGCGATAAATCTTATAAATATATTTTTAGGGTTCCTACCAAACAGGTTTAAAGGAACCCTTATGGTGCGACTCTGTCCGTCCGTCCGTCCGTCACATTGTGTTAAATACATCGAGAAACTCGAGAAATACTTAGGGTAACATTCCATTTCCAACGACAGCTGCACTACTGTCAATTTTACTATGGAAAATATATTAAGTCTAGTTACTAGATCAAGTGGGATAAGTATCGTTTTACAGTAAACAAAAAAATATTATTTTCACCACACCAGCTCGGAAAGGCTTACTTTGTACTTCAAAAACGAATAGCAAAGTTGCACTTTGCTATCAGTAATTCACGTGTGAGGTAAAGTAATCAAATACAAATTTTGAGTTGTTTTCTTATGTTTGCTGGTCGAATTGACTTTTAATTAAATTATGATTTTGGATGATAAGTACCTATTTAATAACATTCATTAGAATTTGATTTGGTTTGATTTTGTTTGATATTTTACATTTAATATTTGCTTCGAGTTGGTGTGGTGAAAAATTTTGTCTTTCACTCGGGGGCAAATTTTGTTTATCCATCGTGCTTTAAAACCCTCGCAACGCTCAAGATTCCATTTTTCGAATCTTTTTTTCAATTTTGGAATCTTTCGCTTGCTCGGGTATCAATATTAGCACGAGCAGTTAAACAACAACTTAGCCCCCCTTGTAAAACAAATAACTATTATTTATTTATTACATTATCGGGTAGGTACCTAGGTATAGTTTGCAGTTTAATAACTCTTTGCGTATCTTTATGATAGTTACTTGAAATTTCTATGAGATACCTAATACTTTATTTCGAATACATATAAGAAATAAGTGTTCCGTGAACAAAGTTTTGTACGGAACACTAGAAAATAGAAATCGGTTCTCAAGGTAAAGAATTATAATTGAAATACCAACATACATACTTACATTCATTCGAGCAAACTAGTTAGCTGATTGTAGGTATACTCGTACAATAATACCTTCTTATACTCGTACTTAGTGTACTTCTGGTGAAAATCATTCAATTATAATGTTGTATCGAGCCCTCGTTGCGCGAGATGAACGGACTCTTACTTGACCGGTGTTCATTTATTTTTTGCAGGAACGTGCCGCGCGTGCCATTCTATAGATAGGTAACTTGTATGTCGCGTTTATTTTTAGGATTATTTTTGAAAAGAAAATCATAAAAATACTCAGGCGGGTGGAATTTTTAACTTCATGAATCTATGTCTCTATGAGCTTACCGAATAACAATGTTTTCTTTAGAAATTAATTATATTACATTAAAGCTGGTGCTATTTTACAACACCAGGTGCTATAATAAGCACATTACGTAACCACGTCGAAAAATTTAAGGGCCATATGTACTGTGCCACTCGTTTCGAATTTCCTATTTTTCAATTTCAAGCATGGAGTTGTGTTTATAAACTATGTTATATTTGCAGCGTGCGCCCAGCGTGCAGCATGGTCAGCATCGGCGAGGCGCCCGCGCAGGACAGGAGCCGCGAGGCCGACTGGCCCGTCGTCCTTTTCTTTATCCACATACATCTGCTCTCGCTCTACGGGCTATGGCTGCTGCTGTTCGAAGTCAAACTGTTTACCATTTTATTCCGTAAGTACCTACACTTCTCGCGTTGGTCATTTTTACGTGTCTACCAGCACACCTACCGCGAATCACGTTCGACGTGTTGCCTTCCTGTCACACTTACGTACGAATTTACGAGTGTGACAGAGGGGCAACGCGTCTAACGTGGTCCGCGGTAGGCCTTCGGTATAATACACCATAAATCGTCAGCAACAGACGAAAGGTCCATGACTCTTGCTTCTAAATTTTATAATCACATCGATGTGGGGACAATGATATTATATCCCTATATAGACAGGTTATACATATACATATATACTCGTATATAGCACAAAAATGCTTCTCTATTTATTTTATGTCTTCAAATAATCTGTTATTTTTTATTAATTTTCGCATTCTACTGTCACATATAGGTACGTATGACTCGTATGAGTTACTCTTTACTTATACCTGATCAATATCTTACAAAAGTTTTCTTTTCTTTTCTGTAGATTTTTTCCTAGTGCATAAAATACGCCCGTCCAATATTCTATCACGTTATCAATAATCACTTAATCAGCCACAGACATGGTTTTCATTACATGTAGGTAGTACCTACGTTAATTTATTTCTAAATAATTCAAAATATTACCGTTGGTACAATCAAAGCTAATGATAATGACGGGAAAATTATCATGGAAGATATTTAATACCTAATAAGTATTTTATAATGTTGAAAACCAAATATTGTACTTACCACTTATAAGTATTAGTTCATTTTTTTAGCATTAGAAATAAGGTAAACAATCTTGATGGTCTTTTAATTGAAAAACACATTTTAAAAATAAGTTACGGCAAATATGTAACAATTATGAATCTAATACGATCTTTTATATTCTTCTGCGTTCATATGTAATAGTTATTGATTTTTAAAAAGCGTTTTTCAGCTAAAAGACATGTCAAGATTGCTTACCTTCTTACAAGTTCTTTCTAATGCTAAAATAAAACGAACTATAGTTACCAAGACGAAACCATAAGGCTTGCACTGTCAAAATTTATCAGATCTCATGTAGAGCCAAGCTTCTATTCTAACCCTACAAGCCCTAACTTCACAAACTCTACACCTTAGTCAAAATATGTAACATCATACCCGAGAGTTATATTTATCTGGTATAACCCAAGTAACACACAAGCAGGATAATAGAGTAAAATTATCATCTTATTCAAATTAAGATTGCATAAATTTTGTGTATATGCGGTGGAAATTACTAAATTCGGAATAAGAAAATATGTGGGCCTAGTGGGGCCTTTATACCAATAAATGCTGAATAAATTTTGCATAGTATCGGTTTTGCATATTAAAGCTGAATAATACTTATTTCTTACACAGTTACTTAGACATTATTCAGCTTAAAGCATTTGTGGTTACTAAAAGCTGCATAATAGCAGCATTAGCAGCAATTAGCTGTATATATTCTGTGTTGTATGATTTTAAGCAGACAATATTAAGAAAAATGTGATAGTGGCTACTAAATGCTGAAAAGAAGCGTCGGTGAAGACTTTCAACTGTATAAAAGCGGTTGCAGTTTCTGTTTTAACGCTAGTTTTTGAATAAAGGTGGACGCTATTACTGGAAGCTGTAATAAAATCCACATATTATTTGTTATTCAGTAGCTGCATATATGGGTTAATTATGGCTTTTATTGACATAACGCCTGAATAATAAATACTAAAACAACACTTAAGGTTAAGTTATAGCGATTTTAGTACACATATACTATATTTTCTTGCTAAAAGCTGCAAAATGAACGCAATGAGAAGCGCTATTCAAACTACTGCTTAGTATCAACAAGTGCGCAGTGGAGAGGGTTCCGTAGCTTTATACACGGTCAACAGTGCTACTTGAGTCTGATTGCTTTGAGCTTGAGCGTGTTTTTATTTTATTTTGAACGCATCAAGAATAAATACGCATATTCTTTAATCCAACCATTATTTAAAAAATCGAGGTTTAGTTTTCTTAACAATTCTCTTCGATTGGTTATTTTACACAAGATGCATAGTCCTTTTAATTAGAGATGCACCGGATATCCGGTTACTATCCGGCCTATCCGGCCTCTATTTTACTATCCGGCCGGATACCGGATAGTGACCTTCTATTCGGCCGGATACCGGATAGTAACATTGCATGATTTCGGAGTAAACAAATTGGATTTAAGAAACAGACACGGTCATAATCGTACTTGTTTATTATTTTAAAACAATTTAATCATTCCACTGACTTGCACGCGCACTCATTTCGAACCTAGAAATGAGTCCGCGCGAACGTTTACTAGGAAACAGGTCAAACCTGCAGAATGCGCACCTGAAAAACCGAAATGTAGGTATAGTTCCGCCGGCCGAATATCTGGCGACCGGATACCGGATATTCAGCCAGTGTCCAGGCCGGATATCCGGAATCCGGTCAAACAACTATCCGTTGCATCTCTACTTTTAATGACGTAAAACAATTGCTAGTTACCATCGTAAACACTGTTAACTGACCATTTTCATACCTTACTGCAACGAGATAAAGTTTACCAATGGCCATTTAAGGTTGTTGTTAGTTGGCAAACAATGTGTCAAATGCTAGTTATTCATATTGTTGCATTAAAAAGTTGTAGACTGGACTGGGTATGAGAAAAATAAAATAATCACCCTCATAGCGAAATCGATTCTCCTGTCGATTTTGAACAGACTGTTTTTAGTTTTCAAGTGGGTCTACTCATACCCATCCCACACTGTACTCGTACTCATACCTAAACAATACTGCCCATATCAAACTATACTTAATTGTACTCATACCCGTGATACCCGCTACTAATATGAATGAATGAATGATATACCCTCACCTTCGCACCTATACCATATTCATATTCATACCATACTCGTAACCATACCACTCATACTATATACATCTTCGTACTCACGTCGTACATCTTTGCGTTACCTTTACCTACTACATATTTGTCGGAACTGATGACGGAAAAAATAACTGTGTAAACTGTCGTGCCCCCAGATTTATCATATAAATTATATATTATATCGCGTTTATAATATTAGTGGGAAGTAGGATTGAATATTGCCCGTGTTACATACCTATAATGTTTTATCATCAAAGTAGTGAGGATCTATGTGGTTTTTACTATTTGTGTATAGAACCCTAATAGGCTTTAAGATTGAGAAAACAATTACTATTATACTGATGTTATTCAAAACTTGTTGTGTTAAGACCATTATTATCTAACATGTTGCTTAGTAACGCGAATAATGTGAATGCTTATTCAAAAATTAGCACAATAATAGCTGTGGCAGCAGCTTATATTCAGCACAGTCGGACGCCATTACGGTTGCTCACTTTCTAACCTCTACAATTATATAGGAATTGAAAATGAACTGAAAAACTCATTTTATTCATTTATAAAACTAGTTTTATCGTAGCATAACTTGTTAAAGTACATTTTCTATCACTAAAACATCTAAACACCGCAGAAAAATTACAAATTTAAATGTGGAGTAGTAAATTTTCTATATTTACTTTTGAAACGGTGCATTATTTACGCGGCGCTTTAAAATTTTAAATAAAATGCATATATATATTAACAGTAAAGTCGCATGCGCAATGAAATTGAAGTTATGTAAACATCAAATTAATATATGGGTGATGTCCTCCTTATTTTGTAAGTTTTCACTGCAGAAACTACACTTTGACACTAGTTCACAAATTAAAATGGAAGACAAATCATTGATTTAACACAAATATCTGAATATATTTTCTGTAAAAATGCACTTTGGAACCAAAAGCTTCATAACGTGTGAATAACTGATTCATTGTGTACAAAGCTGGATAACTTTGGTTTAAAAGCGGTATATAAGCTTTTGACAGCCTCTATACAAGTGTTATTCAGCGATTCAATGTGTGGGCATACACTTATATAGCTATTACATTACTGTTATTCAGAAATAAGCGGCGTGGGCACTGCCCACTTTGCGCCCAAACCTTCTGTATAAAGTCTGTATAACGCTTATTCAGCTGTTATACAGCTACCTTATTCAGCATTAAGTACGGCATGCTCTATTATTCAAACAATATTCAGCTACGTTGTGTTACTTGGGAAGTACCTAGGTAATCCAAACCCAAGTCATGAGAGTTCAATAAAACCACGAAGCGTTTCGAGAAAAGGTAGGTAGTGCCCTTGCACTTCGCTTTGCTCATCTTGGCGGGACACTACCGTGCCCGTACCCCCAGATTATTATTTATTAGAATTAGGTCATTGTAAAGTTTTATCTGAAAATTTATTTGGAAACTAAAGTGCTGTTGAATATTATTTAATTCAGCTGTCGATAAAAAATTGTTTCTTTATAGTTTCGAACGACTGATAAAACATTTTTAAAAATGACGTTAATATATTTTTTATCGATATTCTGTTTGAAAGACCTATTCAGTGACATCTCACACCAAAGGGTTGATATGTAAAAAACAATTGACTGCTACTAAGCTATATTCTTCTACTTTTCTTTTACTCATTTTTAGGGTTCCGTACCCAAAGGGTAAAATAAGTTCAATAAAAAATAAGTTCAAAAACTAAAACCCGACTACTGCAAATCGCGCTCTAAAAAGTATGACACAAGATAGAATTCTTATCTAAAAATTATCGAACAGGGAATATTATAAATGTTACCATTGTTTCAATAAAAAAATACAACGTAATATAATTTACTATTTTTTTATATATTTACAGAGATTCAGAGGATCGCCGTGGTCGTATGCCACGATTATAAACTTTAAGGTAAAGTGGCATACGACCACGGCTATCCTCTGAATCTCTGTAAATACATATATAAAAAAAATAGTAAATTATATTACGTTGTATTTTTTAATTGAAAAAATGGTAACATTTATAATATTCCCTGTTCGATAATTTTTAGATAAGAATTCTATCTTGTTTCATACTTTTTAGAGCGCGATTTGCAGTAGTCGGGTTTTAGTTTTTGAACTTATTTTTTATTTAATTAATTTTGGGGTCATGATTTCGTTACTAACTATTTGAAGTCACTTGATATTACTTTTGCGAGGGCGTCCGCAGTACAGAAATGCATGCAAAGAGCCGCATATATCGGGCTACGCCCGACTCCTTTGGTATGAGGGCGCCGAAGGCTCCCGTCTTTGGAACGCGTACGCCGGGCTACGCCCGACTCTTTTAGTGTGAGGGCGCCGAAGGCGCCCTGCTTTGGAACGAGTACAGCGAGCCTAGTATGTCGAGCTGCGCCCGACATTTTTAGTATGAGGGCGCCTTCGGCGCCCGGCTTTGGAACGCGTACGTCGGGCTACGCCCGACTCTTTTAGTATGAGGGCGCCTTCGGCGCCCGGCTTTGGAACGCGTACAGCGAGCGTCGTACGTCGGGCTGCGCCCGACTCTTTTAGTATGAGGGCGCCTTCGAGCCCGGCTTTGGAACGCGTACGTCGGGCTACGCCCGACTCTTTTAGTGAGAGGGCGCCGAAGGCGCACGGCTTTGGAACGCGTACAGCGAGTCTCGTACGTCGGGCTGCGCCCGACTCTTTTAGTATGAGGGCGCCTTCGGCGCCCGGCTTTGGAACGTATACGTGACTCTTTTAGTGAGAGGGCGCCGAAGGCGCACGGCTTTGGAACGCGTACAGCGAGCCTTTTAGTGTGAGGTCCTTCGGCGCCCGGCTTTGGAACGCGTACGTCGGGCTACGCCCGACTCTTTTAGTATGAGGGCGCCGAAGGCGTCCGGCTTTGGAACGCGTACAGTGGGCCTCGTACGTCGGGCTGCGCCCGACTCTTTTAGTGCGAGGGCGCCTTCGGCGCCCGGCTTTGGAACGCGTACGTCGGGCTACGCCCGACTCTTTTAGTATGAGGGCGCCGAAGGCGCCCGGCTTTGGAACGCGTACAGCGAGCCTCGTACGTCGGGCTGCGCCCGACTCTTTTAGTATGAGGGCGCCTTCGGCGCCCGGCTTTGGAACGCGTTCGTCGGGCTACGCCCGACTCTTTTAGTATGAGGGCGCCCGGGGCGCCCGGCTTTGGAACGCGTACAGCGAACCTCGTACGTCGGGCTGCGCCCCACTCTTTTAATATAAGGGCGCCTTCGGCGCCCGGCTTTGGAACGCGTTCGTCGGGCTACGCCCGACTTTCAGTATGAGGGTGCCAAAGGCGCCCGGAATTGGAACGCGTACGTCGGGCTGTGCCCGACTCTTTTAGTATGAGGGCGCCGCTTTGCCGCGTACAGCGAGCCTCGTACGTACAGCGTGCCTCGTACGTCTCTTGTAGGGCTGTTTCCTACATTTTGGCTGATCTGGACTTCTATACCTATTCACTTTATAAAATATTGCAGATCATTAAAAAACACCATGTATATAGTGGCCAAACTAATTTCTTTTGCAAAAACCTTCTTGTATCGCCTTAATCGGGTAATACGCGGATAGAATTCAGAGCGCTTGTAGATTCGTAGTTCGAATTACCTACTCGATAATAGTACATTACTACAGAGGCCGGGACGAAAGGGGTTGCCGGCCGAAGACATATAGACGGCCGAGCGAAGCGAGGTCGGATAGGTCTGAGCGCGGGCAACCCCATTTCCCGCCGAGGTATGTATAGTGCTTTTCTCAAACATGCAATGAAATAAATAAAATAAAAAATCCACGAAACCCAAGTTTTATTTATAGAAAAAACTAAAAGTAAACTACACCCAAAATATAACCGACACGTACCTATATCATTATCACGCGTATGTTTTACACGAGTCGTGTATTCCCGTATATTTTCATGTATCTTTGATTTTTTCGCCTTGTATCCCGTCTGACTGTCGTTTTCGTCACATAAGTTTACATAGTCTTTCATGTTGATATCATGTTTCACATACATCGTTGCTTTATGCATGGAGTAAATAAGTATAATTTCCACAGTGTTGACGAATTTGTAGTTACATTCATTTAAAATATGCCACAAAACTGTTTCTAATAAACTGTAAGCCATTTTCCTTAGTTTATCAAATAATAAAATTGCCATAAGCAACCAACTTGGCGGCAGAGGCAGCAAGTTATTTAAAATCAATTCTGCTTACGCTGCCAATTCCAACTCCTACGATTACAATTAATATTAATTTCATTATTTCGTCGGAACTCATATTAAAGTCAAAAAATCAACAACGCACCATAAATCCAATAAAACAGAATGAATATTTTTCAACTTTACCTCCATAACAATTTAAAAAATTAACTACGCGTGTTTGAGTAGACCTTTTTACCGCTAACGTTTAGATTAAATATTTTAAATGTTTTTATTTGTGTAGTTAACCCTTAATCAAACGGAACACTTTTTATGAGATTTTTGAAAACTAATAATGGTTTTTAGGTAATTTGGGTGCGTAGATTACGAAAAAATATATAAAAAGAATTTTAGTGGGGGGGAAAGGGGGGTTTTGCGGTGGGAAATAAATTCCCGTTATCCGTAACGGAATAGCAAAATTTTGAATGAAGTGGGAAATAGTTTCCCATTGTCCGATACGGTTACAAACTTTTTACTAATTAGTAGATCCCCCCGGCTTTGTTTGGAATTCAAGTATGATCCTTTAACGTTATCTTCAAAAATCAAAGAAATAAATAAAAGAAAAAAGAAAACAAAAACAGCCACAGATATTTTTGTGTAACAGGCAAACGGGCATGTATTTTTATTTATGGAAACCAATTAAAATTTAGGTGGAGAACAAACACTGGGAAATAATTTCCCACTTGATAAAACCTACCAATTTTTTTGTAAATCGTACGTTCCGGAGCAAACAATGGGAAATAATTACCCACTTACTAAAACCTTAAATCTTGGCTAAATCATATCGTTATCACAATTCTTTTCAAGCAAAACACAGGGAAAATAAGTCTAGTTTATGATAGTATTCAGTGTATGCACTTACAAGATTTTTTTTCGCACTTAACCTCAAAACACTAAAAAAATTTACGTTATTGCAAAAAAAATCATAACAACTCACATTGACTTTGACTTATGGTCACAAATGGCGGCCATTAGAAAAGTGTTGCCATTTTTCAATTTCAAAATGTTACTAAGATTTTAAATCTGTATGGTTGGTATCGCTGAGTGCTGCCTTTAAATAGATAAAAAATATTTCGTAAATTAGAATGAAGTGGGAAATAATTTCCCGATATTTGATTAAGGGTTAAATTTATAATTTAAAATTATAAAATTATAGAATGTACTATTTATTAAGTTCATGCTGCATTTTATACGAATAAAACTGAAAATTATAGCAAACATTCTTTTTTTTTTTTATAGGCGTAGTGGCAGAGTGTCATTACGAACCATAAAGCAAATACTGCCTCTAGTTTTTTTTTAATGGATGAATGCCACGATGCTGTGTCACAAATATCTGTGAAATGAAAATTAAAAAAGAGGACTTTGCCGGCCTAGGCCTGCAAGATGTGTATGAAATTCCATTAACGACCTTTTGTCCTAGCCGCACCTGAAACGTCATACTTCGCAGCCTATTATAAGGAACATAACATCAATATTTCATTGCATGTTTGAGAAAATTAATGTTTTATCGGGTTCATGTAAGCAAAGCCGGGTGCAAAAGCTAACAATATGTATATATTTGAAATGTGCTAATTGAGCTCTTTCGAATGATATACAACACGCCATCATTACTTATTTTTATTTTTTTGGTTCGTGCCTTTATGACCTCTAGAGGGCGCCGTGTTCCTTTTTTTGTGACGTCATATAGCCTATAACCAGCGGACGCTTAAGACGATTCGAATGACATATCGTTTGTCAAATTATAATGCGTACTTTAGGAGTTCTGAGGGAACAAATGAACATACATACATACATACCCACATACATACCGGTCAAAATCATAACCCTCCTTTTGCGTTGCCGTAGTCGGGTAAAAACGGGACCCTATTACTTAGACTTCGCTGTCCGTCCGTCCGTCCGTCTGTCCGTCTGTCTGTCACCAGGCTGTATCTCACGAACCGTGATAGCTAGACAGATGAAATTTTCACAGATGATGTATTTCTGTTGCCGCTATAACAACAAATACTAAAAACAGAATAAAATAAAGATTTAAGCGGGGCTCCCATACAGCAAACGTGATTTTTGACCAAAGTTAAGCAACGTCGGGCGTGGTCAGTACTTGGATGGGGGACCGTTTTCTTTTTGCATTTTTTTCCGTTTTTTTTTTTGCTTTATGGTACGGAACCCTTCGTGCGCGAGTCCGACTCGCACTTGCCCGGTTTTTTAATCAAGATGATACCTAAGTATGTAATTACCCATATAACCATTCCAGTCGCAGAATCATCAAAGTGGTAACTAAATGTCAGATGTGTCGTAACAGAGTCCACACAATGTGTCTAGAATTGTTTCGAAACAAAGTGTCGTCGCCGTGTGTACACTTTTCCGTAACAAGGTGTCGACACATTTGTGTGCACTTTGCGTGCGGTTTGCGACTAAATCTGACAGCAAATTTGTGACAGCAAATGTCAATATAAAATACCTCTTGAAAACCAAGGTTTGTCAAACTACTATTAGTGTCTCGTGTGCTCGTAAGTAATTCTAGTAAGTCATCATGGGCGATTCAAATGATAATAATCGACCAAAACCATATAAACGCCCAACGACCGTCAACCTTTTACAGAAAAGTTTTTAAAGAAATGCAATAAGCTACTTAGGTCAGCCAACGAATGCTTCAAAAAGTTGTAGAGGGAAATGCTCGGAACACAATTTTTGACTCTGTAACTTGGTTAGTACAAGTTAGGAGGTGAACATATCAAAAGTCCCCGGCCGTAGCCCTTGAGCGGGGGGAAGAGAGGGGGCTTTGAAGGTCCCATTTTCCGGTTTTTCGATTATATCTCGGAAACTATGCATCTTAGCGACATGGCCACTTATACAAAATGAAAGTTAATTTAATTTGTTACAAGTTTATTCAGTCAATTTTTTCGATATGTTGAATAGTTTTTGAGATATCCGCTCTTGAAAGTTTATTTAGGATTCTCAATTTTATCTTGATATATCTACATCAGTGAAGGTGCTAGGCCGTGTATGGTATCGTTTTCGCATAAATCTGGGTTGCTGAATCCATTTAAGGTATCACATTGACACCATTCCACAAAATTAAAAAAAATCTTTTTAGGGTTCCGTACCTCAAAAGCAAAAAACGGAATCCTTATAGGATCACTCGTGCGTCTGTATGTCTATCCGTCTGAATACACAAAATAGTTCTTTACCTATAGATGACAGGAAAACCTATTAGAAATGTGCAGTCAAGCGCGAGTCGGACTTAATGTACGGAACCCTTAATACGCGAGTCCGACTCGCACTTGGCCGGTTTTTTTTAAACTCCTCTTGACGCTTAACCGCTGAACCGATTTCGTTGAAATTTGGTATAGAAATAGTTTGCGTCCTGGAACAGGACATAGGATAGATCTTATAACCAAAATCATCTTTTGAAGGTGTGAAAAGTGGCGTGGAAATTTGTACGGGAAATCAATAACCGCTAAACCGATTTATATTAAATTTGGGATGGTCTACATCTTTGATTTAGTTAAAAATGATAAAAAAACATGACCACAAACCTAAACTTAAACAGTATTAACTTCAAGAAGTCAATTCTGAATTCCCCCCTACACCTCATTTCACACCTTTAAAGGATGATTTTTGAGATAACTTATTATGTCCTGTCTCGGGACTCAAAATATATGTGTACTAAATTTAAATTAAAACTGTTCAGCAGTTTAAGCGTGAAGAGGAGTTTAAAAGAAAGTATTTTAACAAGTTTATATGTTTTTACTTTGGAATGGTGTCAATGTGATACCATAACTAAATTTGGTACTGCGAATTTATACGAAAATGATACCAAACATGGTCTCGTAGTTTTACTGTTGTAGAAGTCAAAATAAAATTGAGAGCCCTAAATTCTTATTACTTGGCCAAACTTGTGTAGAAGGAAAAGGAAAAATAAAAGTCTTCGGCTGGAATATAAGACACAAATATAATTTTTATTTTTGCGTTACTATTTCAATCATCATATATAAACATAGCTTGATTATATTATTCTAGTGAGATCCTCATAGATAAACAAAAACATTTACTTAAAAAATTACAAGGTCGAAATGTCACGGAACTTGTGAGAGTAATATGTGAAAAATAAAAACTTTTATGACAAAAAAAATCTGGACACAATTTAAGAAGCATACAATTGCGTCAATCTGTATTTTTGCTTGTTTCATTACCTCCTTGCTTCTTTTTTGTCCTTTGTATTCTGTAGCAATTTGTTAGATCTGAAAATAAAGATAACTTGCGTCGTCACTGATGTCGATTTATAGGTTTTAGGGAGTGCAGAATTCGAAAACGATGATCATTTTATAATCCAAGATGGCGGCTACGTATTTTGTCATAAAAGTCGTCATAAATATCGTTTTATAGGTTTTAGGAAGTGCCGATTTCGAAAATGATGACCAGTTTGGAATCCAAGATGTGTGCCGTGCACTTTGTCATAAAAGTCGTCATGGATATCGTTTTATAGGTTTTAGGGAGTGCAGAATTCGAAAATGATGACCGTTTTGGATTCCAAGATGTCTGCCGTGCACTTTGTCATATAAGCCGTCATAGATGTTGATTTGTAGGTGTTAGGAAGAGCAGATTTCGAAAATGATGACCATGACCAATAAAACGACATCCATGTCGACTTTTAACATAGTGCATGGCCGCCATCTTGGATTCCAAAATAGTTATTATGTTCGAAATCTGCGCCCCCCAAAACCTATAAAACGACACCCATGACGACTTTTATGACATAGTGCATGGCCGCCATTCTGGATTCCAAAATGGTCATCATTTTCGAAAGCGGGGCCCCCTAAAACCTATAAAACGACATCCATGACGACTTTTATGACATAGTGCATGGCCGCCATCTTGGAATCCAAAATGGTCATCGTTTTCGAAATCTGCGCCCCCTAAAACCTATAAAACGATACCCATGACGACTTTTATGACATAGTGCATGGCCACCATTTTGGAATCCAAAATGGTCATCATTTTCTAAATCTGCGCCCCCCAAAACCTATAAAACGACACCCATGACGACTTTTATGACATAGTGCATGGCCGCCATCTTGGAATCCAAAATGGTCATCATTTTTTAAATCTGCGCCTCCTAAAACCTATAAAACGACACCCATGACGACTTTTATGGCATAGTGCATGGCCGCCATTTTGGATTCCAAAATGGTCATCATTTTCAAAATTGGGGCCCCCTAAAACGTATAAAACGACATCCATGACGACTTTTATGACACAGTGCATGGCCGCCATTTTGGATTCCAAAATGGTCATCATTTTCGAAATCGCCACTCCCTAAAACCTATAAATCGACACCTATCTCGACTTTTATGACAAAGTGTTTGGCTACCATCTGCATGCAAGACATTTCTATTATTTTTACGTACAAAAATGGCCCCCTGTCAACTTCCAACCGAGATTTAATCGATAATTTATTCGATTAATATTCAGATTAATTCAATTTCTATCTATAGGTCGACTAAACTAATCGCGATTAAAATTTGAGGATTAACTTTTTTATTCCATTAATTAATCGAATAAACAGTTAATCTATTAAGTCCCATCTCTGACCACGGCATTTTTACACTTTGAGAATATCTGAAAACAAATGAACACAAGGAGCCATTTTGCAAATCCAGTAACTTTGTTATTACTTTTGACAGCGCGTGTCATGTGTCTACACAGAGTCGACACAAAGTCGAAACATTTGCGACTACTTTGTGACTGCAATATTTCTCAGCCTTAAACCATATTTATACATCATAATTAACAAGTTTCGTAGTATGTAAAGCGTTATTTCTGTTATTTAAGTATAGTATACGCATCGAAGTACTAAAAATGCATCAAATAATATATTTATGAACACAGGCACTGAGAAGTAAACAATTTCATTTCTGGCTAAACTAAAACAATGTGGTGGCGCGTTGATTATATTACACTTAGTTTATCAAATCACTCGAGCAGTTTAATTCCCCATTATAATTTAAGTCCTATTGTAATATAAATGCAAACAATATATAATTACGTCTTGTAATCCGTTTTAGAGATGGCGTATTAATGACACTTATTTTTATTTAACTATTTTTCCATCTGACAGTTTCCATTTGACAGGAACAAAATGAACGAATGAACGAATGATATTGGCATAAAGTAGTCGCAAACCCGAAACAATGTGTGCACACGGCGACCACACTTTATGTCACTTTGTGTCATGTGTCGACCCTTCCCCATTTCTGGTAACTGTGTCGACACGGCGACGACTCTGCGACTGGAATTGTGACCGAAACAGACGGTGTCGACACAAGATGTGTCTACACCGCGTCGTAACGGCGACTGGAAATGGTTGTATGGGTACATTAGGGCATGACTTATTACGAATAAGTATTCCATATATTTGGAAATTAACTCGAAAACTCATTTATATTCAATTTTCTGGATTGTTTGTGTCGCACAAATTCATATTGTAAGTGGATTTCCTTGTACCTATACACAAACGTTATTCTTATTAGAATAATTCACATTCCCCTGTATAATTTTATTTGTCAACTGAACCTTAACAGTAGGTCGGATACCTAATGGAAGGTTGCGTTGGTATTTATTTGGCCGTAGCCAATAAAAACATTGTGAGAGAGCCAGCCTAATCCTAAAAAGACAGTGTCCACTTTGAGGTATTACTTACCTAGAACTAGATGAAATGAATGGTAGAGAAATAAAATGGAGCGCTTGGCCCACGCTTGGCCTAAAGGTTTGTATTTTATTTTCCACTGTGAAGTTGAAATTCAAGTTTGCGGTAAAATTACCACGATTCCTTAAGATTTGCGGTAGAAGGTAATTTAGCAAGTAGGCAAAGAGCGCAATTCTAGGCAACTCAACCACATTTAGTGTTGCTAATGTATACCTACCTACATGATTAGCCTCCGCTGGTGACTTCGTCCGTGTAGAAGATATAAATAAACTATAATTAGAAATTCGCATTAATCGCATTTCGTCAACAGACTTAATAACGCAGCATTAGGTACATTTATTTATACAGAGTGCTTATTTAGTCTGCAATAATTTACAAACTGAATATATAGGTCATACTGAGTAACTTTTACCATGGAACCAACCCCGAAATCGCGAAAAAAATAATTACTCTCCCATATAATATGTCAAGGTCAGACAGCCAAAATGTATCTATGAAACAGCCAATTTTTATGGCAATTTCGGGGTTGGTTGGTCTCATAGTAAAAGTTGCTCAGTATGACCTGTATATCGACGCCGGAAAGCAAACACGTAGTAACCCACACAAGGTCAACATTTTTTTTATTGCATTTTTGGAATCTTCAATTTTTTCTGCGTCGATAGGTCGTATCCACGTGCCGATGAAAAATGGGGAAAATAGGAACACAAAATTTTCTCGTTTTCCTTGAAATGTACTCAGCAAACACGCAGTAAATAGCAAAAAAAACTCAATAATTTAAATCACCGTATTTACAGCATTTCGAATGGGGTCAGGTTCTGACGCAAGTGTAGGTTACTACGTGTTTGCCACTCATGAATGTGAATGTCTTGCAGTTACGCTATTTGATGGGAAATAATGTTTAGTCAAGTAGTGGTTTAACACAAATTCACACACTATTAAAATATGAGAGACATGTCTTTTACTACGTTTACAAGGATCAAGTAAAACTACAACATAATAATTACTTCACTGTTGTAGGGCGTAAGGTTTAAACTTCTGCGTCTTATTTCGTTTTAACGCGGCTATCGCGGCCATTACCAGAACATTTGCGCCGTCGCTCAGTGCGGTTCGGGGGGTGAAAGTGAGTCGAAGTGTTGGGATCAAGTAAAATATTCCGGGGATTTTGAATAAAGTGATTATTTTTATTTAAGAAAGGAAGATTTTTTCTATTGTAAGCATGTAAAATTGCAATATTTACGGTGTGTGTATCGATTTTATGGTTTTATGGTACTTAAATAAAATTTGGTCTTATGATATCTGATGAAAGTTTGTTTTGTCTAAAGTGGACTATTATTTTATAAGAGGATGTAGAAAACACTTAATCAAATATCGTTGTTATACTTTGGTTAGATTTTGATCTCCCATTACGTTATGTCTTTTCCAAAGTGGACTTCTTATTTTTTAGTTGGTTTTACAATAACATTATAAGATTTAATTATGTTATTGAAAATTAAGCAAAAGTTATGTGTTTTGTTTGGTCTTAAGAATGCTTATATTGATTTTAATAGTTCAAATCATCATAATAGATGTGTTATTTTCGTTTATGAATCCCGAAAACATCTTCACATTTTATAAGTATACATTTGAAATGTCGTGCAATTTACTTTAAGATGCCATTAAAGTCATTTCTAAGGGTGTGGTAAAATTGTTGGCAATACATTTAATGCATTCTAAATTGCTTACAAAAAGAAAAAACATACTGTTACAGCATTTTGTCACCCGAAATCTCTAAACCACCACGTTTAAGACTTTATTACGGATATCTTTTGTCATATTCAGGTAGATTACTGCGTTTTTGCTGTCCATACAAATTTTAAGGAAATGCTATCCCATACATTTGGTACTGGCGTTTACTACGAGTTTGCGCACTGTGTAAAAAAGTTCAAAACGTAGTAACCCACAAAATATGGCCTTGTAACAACTTGCGGTTAAATTTATTTAAATGAATTTGACGTCCAAAAAATGTTGAATGTTGCATCCAATTTTGAGTTAGTTATGATCATAAACAACGAAGTTATGATTTTTTTTTCAAAACTCGAAAAGTTTTTCGTCTCTGGTGAACAATTTGGATTTTGTGGGTTACTACGTGTTTGCTTTCGGGCGTCGATATTCACCCCGCAAACTATTGCAGGAGACTAAATAAACAACCGGACCACTTTGACAATTAATATACTTTATACGATGAATTATTTCTTAATAGTCGTACCTAGATTACTTATTCAAATAATATTTTCGAATTGACCCACCTAATGCCTTAAATAAATCTAGCAATCAATAAATTGATCATCAGCCTGTGTAAGATAGGACTTGATGGTTTTTGTTCCAGTTCCAGCATCAAATAAAGCATTATTTTATTATAACCAAAGTGGCTGTCACGAACCGTTAAAATGCTTGTCTATTGGAAATTCAACGGACCGTCAAGCAGCTTAAGCTTTCGTTTCCTAGGAAAGCGGCGCCGTCATATAGCGGCCGACAACTATATCAATGCCGTCAAGACGGCCGTCATGCACAAGACGGCACCGCACCGCTTTTCGCTTTTTCAGTCACCGTTCTCTAGGCTCTAGGAAACCGCACCATTTTGTTTACATAAACAACGTTCTAGTGACGTCATTCACCGCTGTATTACGGCCGCTAGAGGCGGCACCGCTTTCCTAGGGGGCTAGGAAACCAGAGCTTTTAGCGACTATATCCTACCGCGCGCTTTAGAGGATCTGCCATCTTGTGGCCTGAATCGGAAATATAAACATGTAGGTACAGGTACATTGTCAAAGCAAGTGCTGCTAAATAGCTACAGTTTTCGTACGTTTTCTTATTCATTGTGCACAGT
The DNA here is from genome assembly GCF_963556715.1 of Cydia fagiglandana. Classification (NCBI taxonomy): domain Eukaryota; kingdom Metazoa; phylum Arthropoda; class Insecta; order Lepidoptera; family Tortricidae; genus Cydia; species Cydia fagiglandana. The sequence goes on along the minus strand of NC_085932.1, from coordinate 7,981,221 downwards.
AGGTTTGCGCTGCTATGTGGGCTACATAGGAAACATAAACTTCATATACTTCACTCACTCAAAAATCTGCTGTGCGTGTGCTGCCCCCTATAGTTCATGCACGCACCCTATAGTAGCGAGCGAATTTTTCACAATTAAGTTTTGCATACAAAAGGTGTAAACATTTTTATCGTTTAATCGTTCGATCTGTAAGTAAACGATACGCTAATGTTTCTCTGTCACAGTAATATGTAAGAGTGATAGAGAGAGATTACCGTTTCGTTCGGTGCAAACGATTGGCATCTTGGCTAGACGCAATAGTCACCCGTCAGGTGTGGGGTTGGCATGGTGCAGGTCCGCAACGCGTTATAAAATGTATGACTGTGTGTCTATATTTTGTTTAAAAGTGATAAGATCCAGTTTTCATTAACTTATATATTACTTCGTATAGACGGGCCTTACGAGCACTACTAAGTGGGCTAGAAAATTGGTACACAAAGAGTGTTTGTGCACTATTCGTTGGAGCGCATGTTCGCTCGGCGTTATATTATAATAAAATTATAACCGTTTATACGCCGATTTACAATCTTTACTTTTGAAATTTTTGACAGGTTTAAGAAATAAATATTTCAAAATGGCGGAGCATACATTAATTTGAAATATAATACTTATTAGGTGTCTCTACTTAGGTACTGTATTGTACTGGTTTTTTCTGGCAGTGCTCACCCTGACATCCTGCGCGATCCTGGGTGTGACGACAGGAGCCCACCGGTTGTGGGCGCACCGCTCGTATAAGGCCAACACCGCTCTGAGGATCACGCTCATGGTGTTCCAAACCCTCGCGGGACAGGTAAGCAGTGATCGTGGGAGTGATCACAATCCAATATCTACCTAAATTAAATGAAAATATCTGGGAGACCGAGCTTTGCTACGGAAACATATAAAAACTCAAAAATGCGCGTTTTCCCAGAGAGAAGACCTAGGTAGATCGATTTTTCGCCCCCGAAAACCCCCAATAGCAAATTTATGCTTAGGCATGAAGATTACTAAGACGCCGGTTAACCACTGGTAGTCTACGTCACTTTTTCCTTATACATACCTATCTTCTTCTACCTAGCGTTATATACCTATATGACATATACATACATCATCTATTTCAAATTATAGCGGCATTATAATTTTCCAGGGCTCAATATACGACTGGGTGCAGAACCACCGACTGCACCACGCCACGTTCGACACGGACGACGACCCGTACAACCACAAGAAGGGCTTCCTGTACGCGCACGTGCTCACGCGCATGCGCAAGCTCAGCCCCTACCAGGAGAAGCTTAAAGAATCCATCGACGTGTCGGATCTGCACGACGATCCCGTTGTCATGTTTCAGAAAAAGTAAGCATAATCATACCTACTCCGGTTTGACGGAGGCAAAAATAAAAAAAAGTGCTAATGATTGATTAAATAGTCGTAGGTTAGAACTGCGATCTTCTATAGTTCGTTTTTTTTAGCATTAGAAAGAACTTAAAAGAAGGTAAGCGATCTTGACAAGTCTTTTAATTGAAAAACGCTTTTTAAGAATCAATAACTATTACTAATTATGAAAGCAGAAGAATATAAATGAACGTATTAGATTCATAATTGTTATATATTTGCCGTAACTTATTATTAGACTGTGTTTTTCAATTAAAAGACACGTCAAGATTGTTTACCTTATTCCTAATGCTAAAAAAAAACGAACTATACAAATACGAAGCAGTGGGTTAGGTTAGGTTAGAACTGCGAGCTTCTACAAAAACGAACGGCGCTCAGAAAAGTAGGTTAGGTTAGAACTGCGACAGCCGACAAAAACGAAATATTCTCAAAAACATAGATTACATTAAAGTATAATCTCAGAAAAGTACTTATAATGAAATTGACGATATAAATAATATATGATATCTTTCAACCGATACCAAAACACTACTCGTCTAATACGGTTGTCTTTCAGGTTCTACTGGGTCCTTTACGGCGTGCTGTTCCTCCTACTGCCGCTCAACGCGCCGCTCGAGTACTGGGAGGACTCTGTGCTGAGCTCCATCTTCGTCATCGGCTTCCTGCGCTATTTGGTCGTCCTCCACGCCTCGTGGCTCGTCGAGAGCGCCGTCTGCGTGTGGGGACTCAAGCCCGGCGAGAAGTAAGTTATACTCAACCCTTTACTGCCTGCTGTTCCTTCTGCTACCGCTCGAGTACTGAGAAGACTCTGTGCTGAGCTCCATCTTCGTCATCGGCTTCCTGCGCTATTTGGTCGTCCTCCACGCCTCGTGGCTCGTCGAGAGCGCCGTCTGCGTGTGGGGACTCAAGGCCGGCGAGAAGTAAGTTATACTCGACCCTTTACTGCCTGCTGTTCCTTCTGCTACCGCTCGAGTACTGAGAAGACTCTGTGCTGAGCTCCATCTTCGTCATCGGCTTCCTGCGCTATTTGTTCGTCCTCAAACGACTCGCGGCATCGGACAGTGATGCCCGAGCGGCAACGCGGTGCATACCGGGAGATATGAGCTGCGGGTGTCCCACAGACATGAGTACGGCAATAAGTACCTTCATAAAATTATGTATTTGTTCATAGTAATCATAGTGTCTATCAGACGTCACCAAATAAAAATATTTATGTAGTTATCTATAGTGTCCGAGACACCTAATATAACCACATAAATACGTAGTTATATTTTAGATGTCTGACCGAAGAAAAGCCTTTAAATTATGTAAGTACCAACTTCAGGACTAAATAGTGCATTAAATAAATTAAAAATATTTTTAACAGAATAAACAAGAGCGGAACACAAACAACATGAGCAATTAGGGAAAATATTTTTTTTTCTGTTTTCATTCATTGGGTGTTCATTTGTTTTGGTAAGTCTAGCGTGTTATTTGCTCTTTTGCACCCCAAATATATTCAGATATTTAGTCCAGTATTCGTACCGTGTGAAACCTAAGTATTTTGTTGACGGTTTTACTTTGACAGTACTATTAGTTATTCTGTGCTTTGACTAAATGCATGTTGAGGTAAGTGCAGACTACTTATCGACAAGTTCGTAATCCGTCCCGGTTTATATTTTTTACTTCATATTATTAAAAAGTATGAAGTTTACTTTGCAAATTACATATTTTGCACAAGTTTACTGTCAATCACTGGGATCAATTATTTAACAAGCAGATACGTCTGCGAGCGGTAATCGTCTTTCGGTTGACGTCGCTTTAAGCGACCCCAAAAGGCGTGTAAACATAAGCGAAGGAATGGAAAGATTTGCGAGGTTCTGGTAGACTTCCGTAGCTCAATTGGATAAGAGTGCACGGATAATATTGATGGTAATATTGTAAGGATAATATTGGTTGTACGGATTGCAGATTTACGCTTGGCAATATAAATATTTGACAATTGTTTTTACAGATACCCGCATGATTCAAATTCGGTATTTGTGTTGGCGAAAACATTTTGGCCTCAATACCACTACCTGATCCCGAACGACTACAAATCTGGCGAATACGGCACATATGGTAAGATATATAGTTCGTTTTTTTAGCATTAGAAATAAGGTAAACAATCTTGATGTGTATTTTAATTGAAAACACACATTTTAAAAATAAGTTACGGCAAATACATATGTAACATTTATGAATCTAATACGATCATTTATATTCTTCTGCTTTCATAAGTAATAGTTACCGATTTTTAAAAAGCGGTTTTGAATTACAAGACATGTCAAAATCGCTTAGGTACCTTCTTCCAAGCTCTTTCTAATGCTAAAAAAACGAACTATAGGTACAAATTACTTGGGTGAATCTACCTTTTCGTGTCAATCGTTGATTGATGATTTTCTTTATTGGTGCTTTGACTAAACATGCATTTTTGTGATAGAATTATGAAAAGGGGCTTATAACCTTTTTCATAATGGGCTAAATTTATTAAGCATGTTAGTACAAAGTAACACAATGTACCTAGCTTCTAACAAACTATGCCAATATTGCTCCTGGATAGAGGGACTAACTAACAACGCAAAAAATATTTATCCTCCGGCTTACATATTTCCGAGACTTAGGAATAAATTTTTACTTTGTTTGCCAGAGTCATTGAACTATTTTGGTCGTACTATAATATATTATCCTATTATACTACCTACATATGTCAAATGTATAATTATGTCAGGCGTGTCTCACTCAGCGATTTCGTCGCTTCGCTACAGGTAGCTAAAAGTACATCCGTTCGGCTCCAATTTTGGGGTTTGCCATAAGCCGCGCGTGGCGCTGTCGCCACCTAGCGGCCATATCTGTGCTGATCGTGACAGACGCGTTTTGTTAGAGAGTGAGTCTTCTGTACCTTGTACTATTATTTATTCTGTGATTATGTATACATCAATCCAACATTTATTTCTTGGTTATTTAACCGAGAAAAATGTTGGATCGTATAGCATTAGGCTTATAATGTAAAAAAAGTTAAAATCTTAAAAAAACACTTAAACAAGTTAATTTTATTCATACATTAAAACGTTGTGATGTCACTACGAGTAGGTATGAATACTAACCCTTTACCAGGCCCCTAAGAACTAGCCTGTCTTCATAGGTACTGTATATACTGTTACAACCGTATTGAACGCCTTGTAAAAAATGTATTTACGAAAGTCGGAGATGTTCCTATAAACCAGAAATAAAAATGTGGGTTACGGGTATCCCATCGCCAGTCTAAGTAATTAACTATCATACTCGATTTTGTCTTATTATATTCTTGATCAGGCGAAGAGATATATATTCCTGCCACATCTTATATCGGTTATCATAGTCAGGGATTAACTCCAAATCTACTACGAAACATTATATCAATCACTGAATCGCTCTAGGTTGAACACAAAAATAGTTTTATTACTTACGTGAGTTTTTATGACATGACATGACAATTTACCGGGTCATGGGAAGAATAGCTCCCGCACAGTGAAACTCTAATAAGGCCATGGGATAATGTCAACCCACATTATAATTCTGGTCATACACAATAATGCATGAATATTTAGCAATGTTTACGATTACATTACCTTTCAACACTCAAAATCTACAAAATATTACAAAATTGTTCGACCTATGTACTTCTGTTTCATAGAAATTACACACACGGGTACACGTAGTGTAGGGAAAGTGTTCGAATTTCTCCGTAGTTTACTGAAATTAGAGTTCAAGTGAATTTAAACGGCTGCCAAAGATATATTATGCGATTTAGAAGCGTGTTGTGAATGAAGATCATAAAATACTATTTTCAGGGATTGATTGAAAATATTTTGTAGGAGGTTTGGAGTTAAAACTACGATAACAGATATAAGATGTCGGAGGAATATATCCCTTCGCCTGGTAAAGGGTTAATAACAGAATTTGACTCTCCCAAATTAAACCTCATAAAATCTCCCATATTTATCTATTGCCGAACGCAATTCATCAAACATTGTAATATATTATGCTCGACTATCTTGCACCACTCTTGCACTTAACAGTGTTGCATTATGCATTTTGAATCTTAACACGTTCCCTGTGTACCTAGGAACCAAAAATTGAGTCCACACGTGCAACATGTTTTTTGTCAAAAGGATCATAGCCAGTATGTGCATGCAAATTAAAAAGACCTAGCTCACACGTGTAAATTTTGGCAGTGCTTTAAGTTTATATGGGGTCATGTATCATTAGTGGTGCATGCACGTATCATATGTACTCTTAACCCTACAATGCATACAGTTCCATATAGGTATGGCACAACCGAAATATGTGCGAATTGCGTCAAGATTCAGGTAGGCAGCGACATCTATTATACCTTGAAGGTTACTTTACACTCAAGGCTACTATAATAGTTCGGCGTGTTGCCGCTAGGTAGCAGTAAATATCCATGGTGACGGACAATCGGTCAAATTTCGGAAGTTGGTGCAAAAATCAGTTTTGACAAGTTTCGAAGTGCGACAAAAAAATCATTTTAAAGTTAAAGAATAAGAAAAAATATATATTGTGACTGTTAATCTGTATATTACTCAATGGTAAGTTTAATTTTATAGTTTTGCAACGTTTAGATAGCGTCAAGCAATATTTTTCAAACGTTCCCGGTGGCGGATTTGCAGTCTTTGCCGCCCTAGGCCCCAAGCCTTGTAGCCGCCCCTTTCTCAGCATCAGCACCCATCATATTGACTACATTTAGATCAGGCAACGGAAAGATATATTATAGAGGGAAATGCTTGGCACATTTTTTACTTAGTAACTTTTTTGGACTCGTTAGGAGGTGAACATATGAAAAGTTGGGGGCTTTGGTTTGAAAGTCACATTTTTCGGTTTTTCGCTTATTATATCTTAGAAACTAAACGTCCTTGTGACATGATGATAGGAACATAGGTTTTATGAAAAAAATAATTTGGCCAAGTCCGAGATAGCTCGAGGCATTTAGTGTTCCGTACGGCTACCATCAGTTTGGAATTGACATAAACGATATCGTGAACGTAATTTACTTCCTATAGGTATATCTCTTTCGCACTAATATGTCAGTACGAGCGAGATGCATAGAAAGTAAATTACGTTCACGCCCACGGTAGCGTTTATGTCAATGCCAAACTGATGGTAGCCGTACCGCTCGCATCGTTACATTTTACAGGGGTTGTTTGCCTGTTTTTAGGATACCGTATTCAACTACACACACAGAACAATAGTACAAAGTGTCTAAGTGCGAAGGCCGAAGGCCGAGCTTTAGCAAAATGTCATCGCTTTAGCACAGAGCAATAGTACAAGTGTCTAAATATGAAGGCCAAAGGCCGACCTCCGCGTAGCCCGAAGGCCCGAAGCGTCCAGGATGTCAGTGCTTTAACACAGAACAATAGTACAAGTGTCTAAATGCGAAAGCCGAAGGCCGAGCTCCGCGTAGGGCCGAAGGCCCGAAGCGTCCAGGATGTTAGTACTTAAACACAGAACAATAGTATAAGTATCTAAATGGGAAGGCCGAAGGCCGAGCTCCGCGTAGGGCCGAAGGCCCGAAGCGTCCAGGCTGTCAGTTCTGTGTTTAACCACTGACATCTTGCAGGCTTCGGGCCTTCGGCCCTTCGCGGAGCTCGGCCTCCGGCCTTCGCATTTAGACACTTGTATTAATTACCTGTGTTTAGAACTGACCTCCTGGATGCTTCGGGCTTTCGGCCCAATGCGACTTCAGCCTTTGGATCTTGCGACTTAGACACTTGTACTTAAAAATACTTGGAAAAGTTACGGGAGGCGCGCGTCTGTCGGACGCTTCGGATCTTCGAATTGCTCCTTCGGCCTTTGCATTTAGTTAGATTCTTGTACTATTGCTTTGTGTTTGAATACCGAAGTCGAGCATCTCGCGAATGCTTGATGTATTATAATAATTTAGAGTAAGGCCAAGCGCGCACCACGATTTTTTGTCCTGCGATAATTTTGTCGCAGAAATGCAACGTATGTGTTTTTAGTGCGCGCATATGCGACAAAAAAATCGCAGCGATTTTAAAATTGTGATTTGTCACATTTTTCCGCGATTGTCGCAAAGTGATTGCAGCATGCGGAGTTGTACGGCCCCGCGCGCACTATGATAATAAAATCGCACCCCGGCCGGACCTCAGTCGGCATTTCGCTCTCCAAACCCCAACATCTCGACACCTGCATCTCCAATGGAGTCTCAAAATGAGACGCTAGATGTTGACCATTTAATTATGGAAATAGACGGGGATCACCTTTGTGTTATAAATGCTCAAAGTCATACAGCAATCGCATATTAAAGACACGTTTCATGACAAGCGACTGGTACGAAATCCATGTTGAGAATGAACAAATCGTCGACTTTTTCATCGCAGTGCGCGCAGTGAATTTTCTGCGATATACTTAAACTAATAAACGATATTTTACAGCGCGATTCTAAAATCGTGTCGCAAAAATTAATATCGTGGTGCGCGCTTGGCCTATAATACCTTAAATGTATACTCCTTCAATTTTAATTTAGAACTCATTATTATTTTTTATTTGATTTTGTTTCTAGTTCTATGCCATATATATAGACTTTAATTTTATTTAGAACTGCTAAAAAACAAGATCGGCTTACTTTAAATATTTCGTCAATTTTACCTTTGTTTCTAAAAACTGTGATATTTAACTGTCATATACTATTAATGGCTTCCAAAATTATTTTCTCGTAACAGGACTGAGGGGCTACCGCGAAAACCGAAATTCGCAATTTGCGGGGATCTTTCTCTTTTACTCCAATGAAGGCGTAATTAGAGTGACATAGAAAAATGCTATAAATTTGCGAACTTCTATTTTCGCGGTTATAGCACTGAATCTTGTTGCTCACCGATCCGTTCAAAAATATACATAAGTACTGAATATAATTAATAGATATTATAATTATACAATTAATACAGAAATGTAATGGTACTTAATGAAAAGGAATATTGTGTATATTGTTTCGACGAATCAGATACTCTCAATAAAATCTATACATGAGGCCAAAGCTGTTCATAAATATTAAATGACTTTATTATCTCTATACGCCTTACTAACTCTATGTGTCCTATTGTGGAAAAAAAAAACACAACGACAGTCAAGAACGGAATTCTTAATTTGAATTTTTCAGATTTTTGAGATGCTAGTCCATTGGTTGGAAAGCCCGTTCGAAATTGAAACTTAATTGCAATATAATAAGGTCGTATTTTGTAGATCTCTCTCATACTTATAGTAGGCTATTGAGATAAAATTAAATATCCCACAAAAATAAGCAAGCAGAATTAAACTTTGTGTCAAAGACATAAGTCATAAATTTCAATGCCAAAGTTTTAACTAAGGATGTTTCTCGCCTAATATGAATTGACCAGTGTAAGCATCAGTTAGCTAGCCCTAAGCAACCAAAGGTCAAGCTGCAGTTGAAAAACTAATAAAGATAAAGTTAAGCTGATAATTTTCCCGCCGTCTCCATGCTTCTTTAAGTTGGGTATTGACTGGTCAGCTGCCTGTTAGCTATAGTTTTCGCGAAAATCGCCAGGACAGAGGTGAAAATTTTTGTATGAAAACTTGCAACTTTAAATGCATTTTTTGACGAAACTATTGCAGTCTAAAATGAAGTCAAAATCAGTCCATCGACTCAATTTTTTGCAAGCTTTCTAATGGTACCCCACACGATTCTTACAAATGAAAAAAGTTTCAGCCTACCCCTCTCAACCCCCTAAATTTCCCCCTTTAATAAGAAATAAGCAGTTTTGACTTATTTACAATATGAGTGGTGGTAATTGCTATAACTGTTCCAAATTTTAGGTATCTATGTCAAACGGTCTCTGAGAAAAACGTATTTAACTGATTTGCAAGACCGAAGTGATCCCATAAGTGTTCCGTAAACAAAGTTTTGTACGGAACACTAATAAGCAAATACTTATTCATTTTAAGTGACAGTTTTACCAATAACATTGACTTTCATGTACCTACAAAAACATTAAAAACTATTTTCTTGAATAACTGCTAAACTATTTATCCTAAAATTATAAAAAAAATCTGAGATTCTTACAATGAGCTCTTTGATTTGATACGTAACACGATATAGTTTGAAAAACTTTATTTTTAAATTTTCTCATTTACCCCCCAAAATATGGAGGCCATATTTAAAATTCATTTTCATCACACTCGCTCAGTAAATGTGGAATTGCACGTAGGCGTAGCGGGAGTTATAGAAATTTCGTTTTCCCTAGGGAGTTATGAAGTTTCTAGTGCCATAATTAACAGTTTTTTGTCTTTAAACTTATTTTTTGTATCGCAAGTGTGATGAAAACATTGTGTGTATCTCGGGGCGTAATAATATTGCAAACTCGAGCCTATAAATCGCTCCGGCAAGCCGTCGCGATTTAACTTACTCTCGTTTGCAATATTCAACTTACACCCCATGTTGCACAATGTAGGTACTATTATTTACGTTACAAGTCCATCTATGGGTCACAAACTTACATATGTGTGCCAAATTTCAACTTAATTGGTCCGGCAGTTTCGGAGACCTCTCTCTTCCCCTGGCTCAAGGGCTACGGCCGGGGACTTTTGATATGTTCACCTCCTAGATAGTTCAAATAAAAATAGGTACAAAGTCAAAAATTGTGTTGCAAGCATTTCCCTCTATAGGTACTTTTTTGAGAATTTGTTGCCTGTGGCCTATTTTATAAAGCTACAAGTTACAATTTACAAGCGGAAGTCTCTTTTTAACACATAGGGTTGGAAAGAGACTTCCGCTTGTAAATTGTAACTTGTAGCTTTATAAAATAGGCCACTGGTCTAATTTTGAGTTATTTTTTGTCACAATTTGCCGCCCCTAATATCTTGCCGCCCTAGGCCCGGGCCTACTGTGCCTTATGGGAAATCCGCCACTGAACGTTCCCGATATGGCACACCATGCATTGAGGTTCATATTGCTTACACAAAACAAGTAAGGAACGCTTGCACCTGTCAGAGTCTTTATTACGTTGGCATAAGTTTTAGTTTGGCGTAATCTGTAGGAACGGTTATTTATGGTTTTACGGCACACTCACGTTAAAATATGTATACATTTGAGAACTTCTGTCCAAGGCATAAGGCTCAAAATCGTTAACCTTTGTTTAGAGCTCACAACAGCTGATTAATTAATAATTATGAACAGTTTTTAGACGATGCGAAAGTAAATCCTTACGGAATGCAGATAATGAATCAAATCATCAAATCAAAATATACTTTATTCATGTAGGCCTAGCAACAAGCTCTTATGAATCGTAATTAATCTTAATCTAATTATCAGAGCAATTTATTGATGTTAATATTATTCCATAATAAAATTGGATTATTATACATGTCAAATTTAACACTAAGAATTTCACAAAAGGATCGTCAAACATTAAAAAAAAATTGTATAAAAAAATACTAGTCTAGAATTTCTAGAATAAAATCTAAATGTCAAAAAAAAGCATAAGTAACAAACAAGTAGATAATATTACATCGGAATATCCATTTCCTCATCAATAATCAAATAAATAAATAATCATTTCGAATAACAATTAATCCCACGTTGTATTATCATTCATGTAGTCCTGTGTGGTATAATAAGCTTTGGAAATAAGTTTACGCTTTACATAATTCTTAAATTTATTAATAGATAATTCAGTAATATGGTTTGGAAGTTTATTATAAAATCTTACACAATTACCCATGAATGATTTTTTAATTTTATGGAGCCGAGTGAAGGGCACTGCGAACTTATGTTTATTTCTAGTATTAATATTATGGATTTCACAATTTTTCCTAAAATTTACAATATTTTTATGTACATACAGAATATTCTCATAAATGTATTGACAGTGCACTGTCATTATGTCAATTTCCTTAAATTTATCTCTAAGTGAGTTTCTATGGTTCATTTTGTATATTGCTCGAATAGCCCTCTTCTGCAGAACAAAAATGGTATTTATCTCTGAAGCACCGCCCCACAGTAAAATACCATATGCCATAATGCTATGGAAGTAACTAAAATATACTAATCGAGCTGTTTTCACATCAGTTAACTGACGGATTTTGCTCACTGCAAAAGCTGCAGAGCTCAGTCTATTCGAAAGAGTAGCAATATGGGGACCCCACTGGAGTTTAGAATCTAAAGTTATACCAAGAAAAACTGTACTATCAACTAATTCCAATTCCTCATCCTTCACAATGACACTTGCTTGCACATGCCTTACGTTACTACTAGTGACAAACTTAATACATTTAGTTTTTTTCTCATTTAACATTAAATTATTAACATTGAACCAATTTACTACTTTTGAAATAGCATTGTTTACATCATTGTAAGCTTGTTGCTGTCGTTTGACTTTGAAAATAAGTGAGGTGTCGTCTGCAAACAATACTATATCATGGTGGGTCTTAACAAGGAATGGCAAGTCATTTATGTAGATAAGGAACAGGAAAGGCCCCAATATTGACCCCTGTGGTACACCCATAGAGACCAATGACCCAGGTGATCGCTGTCCATTCACATCGACCCTTTGTATTCTACCATTTAAGTAGGACTTAAGTAAATTCAGTGCCGATCCTCTAACGCCGTAATAATGAAGTTTCCTGATTAATGTTTCATGACAAACACAGTCGAAGGCCTTAGATAAATCACAGAAGACACCTAAAGCATCTCGTGACTCCTCCCAGGCATCGAAAATATGCTTAATTAGCTCAACACCAGCATCGGTTGTTGAGCGACCCCGTGTAAAACCAAACTGCTTATTATGCATCAAATTATTAACGTTAAAATGTCGAACTAATTGAGAAAGAACTAATTTTTCAAAAATCTTGCTAAATGTTGGTAGCACAGATATCGGTCTAAAGTTAGTGGGGTCAGAGCTGCTACCAGATTTAAATAAAGGAATTACTTTACTATGTTTCATTAGATCAGGAAACTCGCCGCAATCAAAACTGTTGTTAAATATAACTACCAAGTCAGGCGCTACAATTTCTACTAAGGATTTGACAGCATGGACAGAGACTCCCCAGAGGTCACTAGTTTTTTTGACATTAATTGATTTAAACGCCTTTATTACATCTGAGGTACAAACATGTTCAAAATGAAGGTCTCCACAACACTCTGGAGCGTTATCTTTTAATAATGTAACAGCAGATGAGGGTGATGAATTTAAATCCTTAGTTGTAGATACTGGTACCTAGGTGAAAAATTTTTCAAATTCTGTAGCTACTTCTAAATTAGAATCTATAATTTTGTTATCAATGTTTAGTTTAAGTTCTTTAATTGTGTGTTTCGAACGACCAGTCTCCACATTTATTACTTTCCAGGTTGCTTTAATAATGTCTGAACTACTTTTTATTTTCTGACTTAGATAATTTCGCTTAGCTATATGACAATCTACTTTAAACTTCTTCGAATACGCCTTCACATGTTCTTTAAATTCATCACTCTGATTAAACCGCCGTTCCTCATATAAGGCATACAGTTCACGTCTTCTTTGATGTAAGTCCGCAGTAGCCCACTCACTAAAAACTGATGCACCACTAACTACGACCGATTTTGAGGTGAATATCGCATTATAATGATTCATAAAAGTGTGAAAGAATGAATTATACATACTATTAGGACTCATATCGGAAGACAAAAAGGTTAGCGCCTGAACTAAACTTAGCTTCATTCTTTCCACGCGGTCCGAGGTTACTGGTACAAAAGTTATTTGTTTTCTCATGGTATTTTTCCTAAATGCCTCAAATACCATTAATTGACCTAAGTGGTCAGATTCTAAATTGCTGATAACTTTTTTAGCAATAGGAAAAATATCTGTGAAAATATTATCTATACAGGTTGCACTAGTAGCAGTCACTCTAGTGGGCTCCATAAACAAGTGGTTGAGATTACAAGATTTAAAAAGATTCAATAATCTACAAGACATTGTTGAATTTTCCATAATATTTACATTAAAGTCGCCGCATATAAGCAATTTCTTACTAGAAGATGATATTTTACGTAGGGCAGATTCCATTATGTTTTCAAATAATTCAAAATTACTTAATGGCGGCCTATACACACAGACAACAATAAATTGCTCTAATTCAACTGCACTTAGTTCTATAGTCCGTTCAACAGACATGGATACAATGTCCTTACGTTCCTTAAATTTTAACTGACTATTTAATATAATTAATGACCCACCATGTATGGAACTAAGTCTGGTGAACGAACTTCCCGCCTGGTGATTATTAAATTGGGGCATTAATTCATTATTATGTAACCAATGTTCAGTAAGACATAAAATATCAATATTAAAATCATTCAAAAAAAGTTCAATCTGCAAATTTTTTCCTCTAATACATTGAATATTTTGATGCACCAGGTGGATATACTTTCCATGTTTGCAGTATTTTTCATTATATTTATTTAAAACTAAATTGCCAGAGACAGAATCTTTTGTCTTAACAGCTAGTTTAAATCTATTAAATCATTGGTTATGACTGGAACCAATTCCAAGTTCATACTGGGCTGCTCAATAGGAGCAGAATTGTCTGCCAAATTCTTGGCAGAAATGTCAAGTAAATAGGATAGCGATAAAGCTATTTGTCTTTTATAATAATTTGAAAGGCAACACTTGCCTTTAGTCAAAAACACCATAGGCATATGGTATTTACTAACAAAATTGTTAGTGTCAATTATGCTAAACTTACTACTATATGTACAAAGATTATATAGAGATATATTTAACTTATGTCTAGTGGTATTTTCTGCCTCTGACATTTGCTCACAATAGGGGAATGTGAAAAAAATAATTTCATGCACTGCAAGCGAGTTTAACTGTTCAAAGTATTTAATTAAATTATTTTTGTTCACATTACCCCTATTCCCCATAAGAATAAGCAGTGTTGTCTTAGAATTAATATTACTGTCATTTAAAATTTGTTTTAAGATATTTTCAAAGCTACTGTGAGGCAGACAATTGCTGATTGTACTAAGTCCCTTTAGGTAAAAGCTTAAAAATGAGCTCATATTGCTTCCAATTTCATCAGAATACATAATAACATTAGGTTTAGGTGTGCTTTGTTGTGTAGTGTGGAAGGAGCTATTATCATTTACATGCTGTTGTGGTAAACCGTCACACAGGCTTAGGTCGAGCAAACTGGTCGACGAATGTTCAGTCACTTGCTTACAAGTACATGACTGGGCATTGGTCAGTGACTCAAACCGTTCTGAATTAAGCTTAATCTGGGATATTAAATCATCCATGGCCAAAGAATATTCATTAATCACCTTTTTAGAACTCTCATTTATATTTTCTAAGGATTCTATGGAATCCTCCAAACTCTGAATTTTTAATTTTAAAGTCTGTGTGTCGGTTTCATATTGCAGTTGACTATTTTCTAACTGGGTAGAATAAAAATCTAACTTATCCACTAAATTAACATTAATTTTACAAAATCTAAATTTTTTAAAAAACAATTTATTTATTTTAGACAAGTTTTGGTTTTTTTTTATGAGTCTATTTAATTTAATATATTTCTTTAGTTTGTTTCCGCTGAGCATTATTTATCATTTTTATCAATCCTTTGCAAGTAAAGATGATCGGGATCTGGATGATGGGATATTAGAGTGCCGATAGTGAATTCGTCTTTGAAATAATGCGGGTAACAATAAATCAGGCTTCTGAAAAATTTAGCGACTCAGAAAATAGTCGGTCGTCATGTCCTGAGTTAGTTGAGCTGACGCCAGTTACATATGACTTATTTTTAACTATATATCACAACTCCATACATCGGAATCACCTGTCAGAATTTCGGAGTTGGTATCAAGTTCAATAATAGGTCACCAATGTGTTCCATGATCATCTGCACGTCCTACACTTTAATTCTGTAAAGTCAACCTACAATACCAGAAGTTTTTGGAATGCTGATGCTGGTAATACATCACCAGTAGAGCTTCAAGCTGGCCTCATCAGGACTAAGTAAAATTACAAAAATCTCGTCAAAAACATCATTCAAAGCCGCTAAATCCACAAAAGTCACTTAAAAGCAATCCACATCCATAAAAACTGTTGATAGCATTACAAAAAGAAATGGAATATGTAAAAACGAAAATGTGCGATATATTTTTAAATGTATATACTCTATACCTTAATGCATAGTGTTCCACATATGGAACACAGATAAAAAACCTTCTATTTTCCAAAATATGCGTTGGGTATTTTTTTTATTATTTTTCCCTAATAGTAAACACATATATTTATCACATATAATTTTATTTCCATAAACAAAAAAGTCATGCATTGTAGGGTTAAATGCTACACATAATGATACATGCACAGGGAACGTGTTAAGTCATCCGAATACCATTATCTGAATACCATCGACACCTAAGTGCGACCTATTTGCGTGGCGATGAACAGGCTGTGTATAGTGAATGCTTGAGATTCTGTGAGGCGATGGATGCTAGGTGCTCAACTATCCAATAGATTTAACTTTAGTTTTAATATTGTATCCAATATAAATAATAAAACATTACAATATTAGTCTATGCTAATGTAATGTGCTATAATTGTTGCTGTTTTAAGTACTGTTATTGTTTTTAGTCTAAGTTTCGTGACGCATTGGTTTAACTGTAATGTCATATAAACATCTTTATCAATAAAATATAAAAAATATTTACGACTATCTTGCGACTATCTATCAGTTAACAGTGTTGCATTTATACATTTGAAAACCTTAAGTCACTCGAAAACCATTTTCTTTTCTCAGATTGTGGCTGCTCGACAGCCTTCATCCGAGTGTGGGCGGCGTTGGGCCTAGCCACAGACCTAAACACTATAGAGCAGGGCACCATGCAGCAGGCCCTGAAAGCCGCCGCCGAGTCCAAACGCCCTTTGAAGACTTGCATCGCTGACGCCGTCACACATCAAACACTCCCAGAAGATCACTTCTTGAGGAGAGGTTAGAAATAATAATTGTAATTTAAATCATTTACTAATTTATTAATAAATTATATGACACCAAAGAGCTGTATCAATTAGGTAATATACACGAAACAACATTTTAGGAGAAAATACTACAATTTGCAATTACATTTTTACACACTTTTATTTAGTTTCACCGCGTTTGACTATAAATAAATAAATAAATACAGTGTACTATGAACCTAATCTTATGATAATTATGACTTCACTATGAACCACTTCCTACTTTCTACAAACCAGAAACGTCACTTTTGACCCTGAAAGATCATATCCATAACAAATCCAGATCAAATTAATTCATAACCTACTTGTATTACAATATAATACCTATTACAGAATACGCCTCTGAATATTTTTAACCGACTTCCAAAACTCAAAAAGAGGAGGTTACAATTCGGTTGTATGTTTTTTTGTTTGTCTATAAAAACCCGAAGCAACAAGTGAATACATACATAAATTAATATATAATACTACTCTTATAATAAATACCTAGTAAACTAAAGAAACTTATAAAAGTTCCCTTAAATAATGCAATAGCTTCTGTCGGCGACTTTGTCTGCGTGGGATGATGACGATAATTGATAAAAAAACTAGCCTAAGACCTTTCCCGCGTCTCAAACTATCCCGATAGCAAATTTCATCTTAATCGGTTCAGTTCATCAGACAGACATAGATACTTTCGCATTTATAATATTATAGTAGGATTAGTAGGGATATATAGTATGTACCTATAGTTAGTAGGTATGGATGGTAGGGATGTGTGCAGTACCTACACTTGCATGACGTTAAATATTACACAGACTATTCCAACTAGTCAACTTATGTCCCAATTTATTGACTACAATAAATTACTAACTTAAACCAATATATATTTTCATGCAACCACCAAACTAATCAAATCTGATCCGATTTAGTATTAGTCCGAAGCTGCGGGCCGTAATCTTTTGGAACTGTTTGCGATTTTTCCAAAAGTATTCACCCATACCTGAAAAAGTTTTTCAATATATTAGCAACTATATTAGTTAGCATTCAAAATAGAAAGTTACATTGCGAACTGTTGGTTACGTGCATTTCAATCATGACAGCGATTTTTGCAGTACCACTATCACATTTTGATGTGCTTGTAGATGGTACAATTTGAGTACATTTGTTTTGTATTCATTTGACCATTAAATTAACCTTTAATATAGTGTGGTCGAGCCAGGGAGTATCTACTCAG
This sequence comes from Cydia fagiglandana, assembly GCF_963556715.1. Taxonomy (NCBI): domain Eukaryota; kingdom Metazoa; phylum Arthropoda; class Insecta; order Lepidoptera; family Tortricidae; genus Cydia; species Cydia fagiglandana. The sequence continues at coordinate 7,963,545 of NC_085932.1, read as the reverse complement.
CACGACCACAACCTGTATGTCGCTATGCCAAAACCGTGCGAGTGCAGTTTTTAAAAACGTAAGTACATAAAAGTACATTTCTTTTCATGAATATGTACCGCAAAAGAAATAATAAAATCATCCGTGGACATGCTGTGTAGTACCACACATTTGAGCAACGCGCACTGATGCCGCTTGCATTTGTTTGAAAATGGGCGCCGCGCCATACAACCCACTGTATTTGCGCACTTACCTAATAAAAGGGCAGTGACGAGTCCAATGACGAGGAGGATGAGCGCAGAACGCACGTCGGCGGCGCGCGCGGACGCGAACCCGGGCGGCGGCGCGCAGCGCGGCATGCCCGGCACCAGCGCCGCCTGCAACCGCGCCATTGCTCCGCCGCTCCGCAACAACAGCAAACTAAATCATCATCATCACGTAATGGGGTTGGCGCAGATGGCGCCATCATAGCTTGCCCTGTCTATCCCTAGAATTGTGTCAATTTTTGTTTTTTAATACCCTGGATGCAAGCTCTTTAAGCCAAATCTCATAGAAAAAGGGGCAAGCTATGATGGCGCCATCTATGCAAACCTTTGACAGTTGCCAACCCCATTGTATATTAAATGTATTATTTGAGGAGTTTCTACTACGAAGCTCAGTAGCTTTGTATATAGTCGTTGTTCGTGTAGTAGCCGTAGTAGGTTTCTAGTCTGTAATTTGATTTGCATTAAGGTACTGTACATACGTATTACCTACTACTTACGTCTTTTTCGGGTCATAGGTACACAAAAGTTGTCTCTTTTATACCCAAAGGTTAGAATCAACTTTCGGGTATAAAAGAGACAAATTTTGTGTACCACCTATGACCCTATTAGGTCGGTATTCACCTACTACAGCCTTATTTTTGGTTGTGAATTAAGTAGGTATTTACATCGACTAAAACCAGCCCAGACGCAATTTTCGGGTCCGAATTTTTATCACCAATGTTTTTAATTTTCTAAAACATTTAAGGCCGCTATTGGCATATCATATCGTCGGCTAAAATCGCAAATCTCTTATCTCCTCTTAAATTAGTTAAGAGATTTGCAACTTTAGTCATTGCCAGCTAATTTCCTTGAAATGGTGAAAAGAGGTTTGCGAGTTAAACCGACGATATAACCTTTCAGAAGACAGTCATACCAAATACATACATGTCATGATTAATAGATGTTGGGTGCGTGCTATCTCCTTTATATGTCTCCTTTGTCGATCGACAGTTCGACACTCAATATCCCCAAAAACGTTATTGAAGAGGCGGTCTTAGTATGACATTGATGGAGAGATCAGTACAACAAAACGGATAGGTACAACAGCAGAATTCCAAAAGGTTTTACGATACTAAAAGCGTTCAATTGTTATGAATTTCAGGGTTTCAATAAATAAATACTTCATTGCTAACAAAATAGGTGTTGAAACCTTCGAGCAACACGGAAGGGAGGCGGCATTCGCACTATTTCCCCTCTGCCTAGGTACAAGATCAACTGATCTACCGCGCGTAATAAAACTAGTTGCGCTCGGATTTTTCACTAGACCGAGTCCAGACGCGCGCGTGAACACAGCAGCAGAAAAAAATGCCTAATTGCTCGGTTTTTTGTCGTAAAAAGAGGTCTGGGGCAACAAATTTACAAAAAGAAGGTGTTACTTTTCACATGTAATATTTATTTTACATATCATACGTTTAATTACATTTAAACACAATTATTATATTTTAGTCTCATGTAATTGTTGGATTTATTGATTTTGCTCGCCCTGCTCGCCCAGTACAAATTGCGGATCGGTCGAGCGACAAATCCGACTTCTTATCTCTCAGAATAGATCGAGGTTTGCAAGATTTGTCTTTGATGTGTGTCATTTTCTATGTATTTGTGTCGTCATTACAGATTGGATTTTGTATGTAAGTGTGTGAGAAGTGCGACTGTGTGCACCTTTCCCCCCGCAAAAAATGACAGAAAGATTTGTACGGTAAGATATCGCATCAATCGCATGGGCCCCTCCGTAAAGAAGCCGGTGTTGCTCGAAGGTTAAAACCTATAAAAGATACCCACCGTGACACGTCATAAATTTTATAAATTATATATAGGTACCTAGTAAACTAACACAGCCCGTCGAGACAACGCAAGTTTCGTCAACATAAGTTACTAGGTTGCATTAGCACGAATTGCACGTGCTAGGTTGGTGGTTGGTGCTAATGGAATCTAGTTACTAGTTAGAGGTCGTAATAAGTTGATAACTAGATAGATACTAGGAAGAAATACCTAAAGTTCCCGCAGCAAGGCCGCGAATTTGTAAAGGAGTCTTCATCACTCCACATGCACTCTGTTGGTTAGTAAAGTAACCACTAAATATAATTATATTGACGTATAGCTGCAATAGTTCGTTACACCATATATTTTGGACGGTGTGACGAACTATTTGGCCATCTTTGGCTGCTACAATATATTTGACGCTGACTGTACACAGTGCCGCCGTACCTTTTCTAAAAGCAGACTACTCGTGGCCAAGCTCTTGGTGACAACTCTATTGCGCATCGTGTGACCGCATCTTCAAGACAAAGTTTGGTTTTGTGAGCCACATTAGGTCATTTCATAATCCGGATAAGAATTGTTGATGGAGTCGCCATTGCCGGGTACGGCAAGGAATATTGAGCTGTGTGGGTGTTGAACACTGGGAAAGACGAAGTGTCAATCGGCTAGTATAGTGTATCATAAACTTGCATGGCTGAGATCGCACGTCGTTGATAGAGCACGTAATAGCCACAGACCATAGACTGAAATTGTTAGGGCTGGAATGAAAACACGCTGGAGTAATCAATAATATCTACTGGTTTACTAGAAGATCAACTTATCCAAAGCTCATACATTTGCATTCAAGTCATGACAGAGCTAAAGAGTAATTGATTGTAAAGTGTAAGAAAAAAAATCTTGCCCGAGTTTGACGGCTTAACTAGATGGCGCATTACAGCGCCACATGTTTTGTGGTACCTAAATGAATGGTCAACGCCAAATTTTGGCAACCAGAACGTTTATACCAGAGCATTTATATACCTATAGATAAACGTACGAAGCGGTACGTAGGTACAGTGACATATTACTTTTTAAAAACAAGCGTAAGACAAGTATTTGCTGCACTGCGTGGTCTAGTTCGAAATATGATCCGTGTGAATATTTGACTATCTAGAGGACAAAGTTCTGGTGATTATAAATTCCGATAATTTCACAGTTCAAATACACAGTTCTGTGCTAAAATCAGCTAAAATATTCAGATACCAAGTACGAGTAAAACTTCTTTTCATAAGCAAGCAAGGTCAGTGATAAGGTTATGCCAGGAAACTTTCCTGAGGAGAGTTTAAACTCCCATCGCAACGGTACCGGCTGCTCGAGCACTTTGCTTAAGAGTCACACAAACCGGCCGCCAAAAAGGTGTCCCCATACAATCAAATTTAAAACGTCATGGTTACCTGACGAGCGTCGGGCGAGCGAAGAGGCGGCGGGAACGCGAGGTGGGCCCGCGTGGACGGCACCGCCAGCTCACGCAGAGCGCGGCGCCCTCGCGCCTGGCTCAACGACCTGTACACACGTAAGTACAGTGCAAAACGATATGCTTAGCTTACCTGACGAGCGTCGGGCGCGCGTAGGGCGAGCGAAGAGGCAGCGGGAACGCGAGGTGGGCCCGCGTGGACGGCACCGCCAGCTCACGCAGAGCGCAGCGCCCTCGCGCCTGGCTCAACGACCTGTACACAACAACAAATTCCTCAATGAGAAGTTTAAATAAAGTAATTTATGTCAAATTCCTAGACCATGCTAGTCATACTATCATTTTGATGTCAACTGCTTCATTGCCGCTTCGTTATTTATTGCCGTAAATATTATCATAGTTATCTTTTATCTTAGTAACTCTACTGTAGCTGGTAGCTGCGCGCAACTACGCTCCCTCCAGTGTTCATGGAAGACCAACGTTAGGTACCTACTCCAGTAGGACCTGGTATTATGCTGAGTGTTCGCCTTTTTCAATGTTGTTAAAGTGTAGGTACAAGTCTTTTTATTTCTTTTTTCTCTGTTTCTGTCTACTAATACTGAAATAAATTTTATTCTTTAAATCAAATGCATCTAATTCAGGCCTCAGTTATTAGTTTTAGCACCAGCTATAAGTTATTAGATTTAGCAGCAATTTTGCTGCCTGGAATTTTGACATATGCGGCAGCAATGCAGTCGGCAGTAATATCGCGCTGCGATACTGCAGCAGTAATGGTTATGTCTAAAAACGAGCGCTGGTGGCCCAAATAGCGGTAAGAGCGTGCGACTTTTAATCTGGAGGTCGCGGGTTCAAACCCCGGCCCATACCAAAGAGTTTTTTGGAATTTAAATTTATGTATGAAGTATCATTTGATATTTACCAGTCGCTTTTCGGTGAAGGAAAACATCGTGAGGAAACCGGAGTAATCCCAATAAGGCCTAGTTTACCCTCTGGGTTGGAAGGTCAGATGGCAGTCGCTTTCGTAAAAACTAGTACCTACGCAAATTCTTGGGATTAGTTGCCAAGCGCACCCTAGGCTCCCATGAGCCGTGGAACAACGTGAGGAAGAAGAAGGTTGTGTCTAAATGGGAACGTCACATTTAGTTATATATAATATAATTACTTAAACCAGCGGTCGGCAACCTTTTAGCAGCCAAGAGCCACATAATACATAGTTAACGAAATTGAAGCGAGCCGCACTTTGTAAATATTTGTGCCTTTATAAGACATTGTCGTTTGTCAATATAACTAACAGAGTTCGTGATCACGGAGTCAATATTCGGTAAATACCATTGACATGTATCTAATGACGGGGCTTACGAGCAATAGCCCTAGTTGCTTTAAGGTGACAGCCCATTTCCAACGACAGCTGCATTACTGTTCATTTTACTATGGAAATTGACAATAACAACGACGCGTTCAGTACCAGTAGTGCAGCTGCGGTCCGAAATGGAATGTTACCATTAGACTGCACGATTGGCGCGACTTCGTGAGTCATACCCCTAAACTAGCACCATTCTTAATGCCTATTTAAGGCCCGTCTTTAGATGTATGTCAATGGTAAATTAAATAAGTACGTTGTATTTTAGCTCATCCAGTAAAAGTACTTCCAGCTTCTTTGTTTTGTTTCCGAGGCTCATTATATTCTGATAACAAACGGCCAGCGTCGATATTCGTTGAGAGACGATAACGAAATATCGAGATTCGTAAGAGAGAGTGAGACAGACGTTTATAGTACAATTGATTAATCATACGTATGTGAAAAGTACCGGAATTCAGATTATGAATTCGGATTCAGGTTCATATTGTATAAAGCTAGCCTCTTTGTAAATTAAATATTTACAATCGCAATCTGCTCGAAAGTGCTCGAGTGGAGACCACGGACTAGCAAACGCAGCGTAGGACGTCCACCCACAAGATGGACGGACGACCTTGTTAAAGCCGCCGGAAGACGCTGGATGCGGGTGGCTTCCAACCGGTACGAATGGAGGTCCAAGGGGGAGGCCTATGTTCAGCAGTGGACGTCTTATGGCTGAGATGATGATGATGATGATGATGACAATCACAATCCCGCCTTCAGCGATGCTTCCACGAATGAGGGCAGGATTTAATATCGATGAAGATAAAATGTTTATATTCCATTTTATGTCCGCGATATGTTGGCAGTTTCGTATATAAATAGGTGTTCGTGTTATGTTATGACATACATGAAAGTATGTAACAGAATACCGTAAAATGGTCCTACTTTATATAATAGGTAATTGTAATTTTAAAGATAATTTGAATGAATTTTTAAACTATTCATTAGGTATTAGTAATGTAATGACCGACGTAGCACACTTGTATCACATTTTACTAATTAACTGTGGCAGGTCTTTTTACTATGAAGGGGAAACTTTTCGCGGTAACTCAAGCTACCCTAAAAAAATATTTTAGATATTATTTTACGACTTTGCTGGATTAATATATAAACTTGATATATAGCCATAGGGATATATGTATAGGTAAATTAAGTATAAATAAAAGTTACTGTCTTGGGTTCAAGTCTCACCCAAGAGAGTGCATCATTTTTCCACTTTTAATTCTAAACATAGCATCGTTCGCAGACTAAAAATTAATTTATTATCCATAATTATCAAATTGCAGCTTTCTAGCACTAACTTCGAACAACACCGGCGTCCGGAGCACTAACGATCACTTCCGTATATAGTTTCAAAGCATCAGTGAATTCTCGATTTGAACATTAGATATTGTTAGGTACGGTACCTATACTAATAATAGGCCTTTTCATCTGTGTCAGATGTTTTAAGCAGCATCCCGGTAACGACACTTGCGTTCGTGGCGTGGTACCTATACTAAGTAACTATTTATTAATCTGTGCCTATACCTAGCAGGATAGGCATCATAAGCTCCCTCCACACTCGTGCGCGAATCGCGGCGCGAAGCCGCGAACGCAAGTGTGGCGTCGATTTTCGCAGACAGCGAAATCGACTCCACACTCGCGTTCGCGGCTGGCTCATAGTCTGGAGGGGGCTTAACAAGCGGTTTATGGCCGGTTTAGATTCGCGGCTCGTGGCTCGTCTCGCGGCGCGTCTCATGGCTCGCCTCGAGCGCGTAAGCCCGTCGAACTAATGATTACACTCTCGCCTCGTAGCTCGGTTCGTGGCTCGTCTCATGGCTCGTAAGCTCGTCGAGCTAATATATTTTAAACATTAACGGCACGGCATAAGGTTTATTACCGAATGACAAGCCGAACGCGAGCGTCCTTTGGCTCGTGCCCAAAAAACCGCTCCTCCACGCGAGCCAGGCGAGCGCGAGCCGAACTACTACTTGCCCACCGTCTAGCGTCTTTCGAGCGTCGGCGTCTGGTCAGCGCTATGAAAAATGACGTCGCTGCGCAGTTGCGTCGACGTTGCGTCGAGCAGCGGCCATAGAGTTGTAGACGCCGACGCTCGAAAGACGCTAAATGTGGGGTGGCCCTAAGAACCGCGCCTGTATGGCGTATACCTCCGGCATTTGCCGAACGTGCCAAGTGGAAAGATTACTATCATGAAAGGAGTTTGTGTGTTAATACCAGACAGAAGTTTTTGTGGCAAAAACGAGTGTTTGAGAAAACGAAACATCGATAAGTCATAGGTAGATTAATATTTAAAATATGTAACTTCTACTTGCTGTAGGTAAGTTACCGAGAAATTTCAATAATGCAAATCAATCACAAAGTGGTACATAATTTCTTTATTAAAATATTTAGTATGTACTTAAAAATGCCAATGCCAAAAGAATAGAAAACTACCAACATATCAAAAGAGAGGAAGATATCGAACGTGTTGTGTATTTCGCGGTAGCTATCTTCATATAAAAATGTACTACGTATCTAAGTATAACGTTAAGCTAACATCGATAACAGACATGTCGATATTTCATTTCTTCAATCAATTTATTTTGCCACAATAACTTCTATGTCTGGTCAATACAAACTTGAGTGTGGACCGCGCGGCGCGCTGCCCGGCGAAGAACGCGTAGTCGAGCCGCGCGGCGCGCGCGAGCCCCTCCTCGGCCGAAGACACCAGATTCTCTGCGTCCGAATACCCCCGGATGTAAAAGGCATTCAATTGGGAGTCTTTTGTCGACTGGAACAATAAAACGTCATTATTCGCTTATCCATATCCCTTTCACTTAGCCTAGCCTACATTGCTACAAAATTCATAATTTAATATGTATAAATACTGTAAAAGGTATGTTGATATATTTTATGACTCACGGCTCGATTCGGAAAATGAATTAGATTTCTACTAGACTTCAACAAGTTACGATATGGATAATTTAAAGATATTTGTAAGATGAATATATATGTCAAATTTGACGTTTCCGCGATTCTGGAGGTCCTCTTGAACGATTTCGACAAGTTATGAAGTTTAGATATCCAAGTCACATCTAGTCGATATCTAATGTAGATCTAGTTGATCTCTAAATCGTCTCTAGATCTTGTGATTATCTCGAAATCTGAATAGGCCTGTCATTCTCTTACATATTTTATGCTGCATTTTCATTCTATCGCTGAACATTTTTAGAATAAGGCAGAAACAAGTGATTGGATTAGCACAACCCTCTAACGTCAACACTACAAACCCAAAAGATCAAGCATACCATTGTAAAAGTATACAAAATACTGAATAAATTTTCACCTTGCTGCTGGGAATTAATTCTTCGAAAAAATCTAATTTGATTGGCCTAAATTTACTGTGTCTATAGGGTATTTGACTATTAGTCAAATTAGTTTCTTTTTTTAGGGTTCCGTAGCCAAATGGCAAAAAACGGAACCCTTATGGACTCGTCATGTCTGTCTGTCTGTCTGTCCGTCCGTATGTCACAGCCACTTTTTTCCGAAACTATACTGTTGAAACTTGGTAAGTAGATGTATTCTGTGTACCACATTAAGATTTTCACACAAAAATAGAAAAAAAACAATAAATTTTGGGGGTTCCCCATACTTAGAACTGAAACTTAAAAAAATTAACCCATAGGTACGTGTGGGTCTTCAAAAATGATATTGAGGTTTCTAATATCATTTTTTTCTAAACTGAATAGTTTGCGCGAGAGACACTTCCAAAGTGGTAAAATGTGTGCCCCCCCCCCCCCTAACTTCTAAAATAACAGAATGATAAAACTAAAAAAAATATATGATGTACATTACCATGCACACTTTCCACCGAAAATTGGTTTGAACGAGATCTAGTAAGTAAGTAGTTTTTTTAATACGTCATAATCATAAATCGAAAACCGCAATTTTATTATGTTACTTGCTGCTACGGAACCCTTCATGGGCGAGTCCGACTCGCACTTGTTTCGAACTGTGAAAGGGTTATGCTTATGACATCGACCAAAACAAAATAAATGCTGCTTCAATATAATAGTATTTTATACAATCGTGATATACTTAATAGAGAGCTTTTCAGTCGAGTACCGTGTTTAGGCAACGAAGCTTGCTGAGTTGCCTAATTCAGGTACGAGATTGAAAAGCTTGATTATATCACTATTGTATACAATATTTTTTCTATGAGTCAACAAAAATAATACTTTAAACTAGTAGAATCATACAAACAAACCAAACCAAAAGTATGCAGATGGTACGCGAGCAGCCGCGATACCTTAATCATACTACGTGCCCCGGCCGCCGCGCCCGGCGCCATGGTCAACGACACCTTCTCGTAACTCATGAGGCCCTGGTACTTGCTCCGCGCTAAATTAAATTTTTAGACAGTAAGATTTTGGCCACCGTAGCCTATGGAGACTAACAAGCAACACTAAGTGGTTTTCGTAGTCTATGGATGTTGCTATATTAAGGGTGTCACATGCGAGTTTCTGACTTATGAACCAATTGTTTCTACTATACAACCTAAAATAAATAATTAATTTGAGCTATGGTTTTGTTTCGTCCTCTTGATCGCGGCGAGCTGTGATTGGTCAATTTCATTATAGTCGACTAAACTGTATCGATATGAATATTATAGTTGAGTTGGAAGCCCATACATTAAAAATACCCAATTGAAGTTTGGTATAAGAAATCTTAATTCAAGAATTATAGTCGACGAGTAGAAAAAGCATTTTTCACCTCAGCAGATCGAACAAGAGTACTTTGCTTCTTAAAAACAGTGAGCAAAATGCGATTTTGCTCACTGAGTCATTTTGTCTCTCTCAGTGAGCAAAATCGCATTTTGCTCACTGATTGAGACAAAATGAGTGACCATTCAAGTGACCTTTATAGTCAAATGTCATTTCAACATGCGGGGTCTAATACAAGTTCGATATAATTGGGTTCTATTATCTCTGTCCGGTATGTTCTCACTACTTAGGGTGAAAAATTTTGTGTACTACACGAGATCAAAGTTATTTACATCTCGTGCGCTTTTGAATCCCTTACTACGCTCAAGATTCTAAATTAGATTCACTCGCTACGCTCGTGAATCTATTATAGAATCTTTCGCTTGCACGGGACTCAAAATAACCACTCGAAGAAATATCAAACTTTGATCTCTTGTTGTACAAATAACTATTATGTTTCTTAAAACTCGCCGTGTAACTTGTCAAGCTCTTATAGGCTTTTGGGCGTCAAGAGATTACGATACTGTTGACAGTACCAGCTTTCGTAAGCTCGGCGGATTTTCTCAGAAAACAAAAATATTATTTATTAATAATATAATCTGCCTTTTGTTTGCCATGAAGATTAACTTTTAACACAACCTGAAAGGACCGAAATGAAAAGACTTTCGCTTGAAATACGAGGCTTAAGAGAATGCATAAGATTAATAATTTATTACCGTCGAAGTGTCGTCGAATGATGGTCCCTCTGACAATTTCTCTAGAGTCTCCTTTGGTTAGGTATAATAATAAAAATATAAAATAGGTGAATGTGCTAAACTTCAAAAAAAATATTTACAAACATTTTACGTAACAGCTACTTACTCCATATAAAAATGACCTGTCACAGGGATCACCATTCGACGCGAGCGGTATAGTTCGAAGTACCCACCATGAGATACGCCTGGTCCACACCATTCTTTATATATCCGATTTTGAAGTTAGGCGAGTGTAACGCTACGTCTTACGTAGGCGAACAACGCGCGAACGCGGCGCGGCGCGGCGCGGCGAAATCAATCCTTTGATGCCCATAGAAGTGTCCTACGTAAGCGATCTCGTTGCGAACGCGGTGCGGCGCGATTTGCACGCGAATGTCAGGCGGCGCGGCGCGGCGCGGCGCGGCGGCGGCCGCTTTCGCCGCGCCGCGTTCGCGCGTTGTTCGCCTACGTAAGACGTAGCGTAAGACGGCGGCGACGGTGTCGACGCTGGCGACGCGCACGGACAGCACGGACGTGATGAACGCGGCGTATGCGTTGTACGTCACCACGGCGAAGAGGAGACTCCACGCGACCGGCATAGTTCGAAGTACCTACCATGAGATACGCCTCCCAGCAAACATTTTAAGTATTTTTTCCTAGGCTCGAAGAAGGTTTTACCAATTTAAGTGAAAATTACGTCCTAAGTCACCAATTATTTTACGTATTGTACACTTTTACTTCCAAGTCAAAATATAGGGATAATAAAACGTAAATTTCACTTCATAAATACACCATGAAGTCAGGGACTTAGGGGTTGAAAATAAGGCGAAATATTAGGTAAAATTAACCTTAAACCCTGACCAATAGGTCAAATCTACTAATAAGGTATTTTAGGTGTATTATTACTTAATTATTACTTATACGGGGACTATGAAGTCACGGACTTAATGGTTGAAAATAAGTCGAATTACTAGGTAAAATTAACTTCGTACCCTGACCAATAGGTCAAATATACTAATAAGGCCTTTTAGGTGTATATGCGACGTAATTATTTCTTATACGGAGACCATGAAGTCAGGGACTTAATGGTTGAAAATCTGTCTAAATATTAGGTAAAATTAACTTCGAACCCTGACCAATAGGTCAAATGTACTAATAAGGCATTTTAGGTGTATATGCGACGTAATTATTTCTTATACGGGGACCATGAAGTCAGGGACTTAATGGTTGAAAATAAGTCGAAATATTAGGTAAAATTAACTGCAAAGTCTGACCAATAGGTCAAATGTACTAATAAGACATTTTAGGTGTATTTGCGACGTAATTATTTCTTATACGGAGACCTTTAGGTCGTCGAATTTATGTTGATTTAGCTACTAATTTTAATCAATCAATCAATCAATCAATATTTTTTATTGCGAGAACATAGTTGAATTATGTACATATAAGGTGATAACATTTTTAAAAGCGTCTTATGTTCTACCAAAGAAGGCATGCAATATAATATTTACAATAAGCTATTTACAAGTACAAAAACAAACGAACAAATCAATATATCCACTAATGTCAAAAAATAATAGAAAATCAAATGTCTAAATATTACACAAAAATAAATTACTTGGTCAAATCAAAACAAATAGGTACGTAACAATTTTATAGTATTAAGTAATGATGTCAGATTTTATGGTTATTAGGATCTAATCCTAAGGATTAGGATTTAGGTAAATGTTACTTAAAATAGATACCAAATTGCGACCAAATAGTTAAAATCACTTGTAAAGTACAATCAATACCATAAGGTTGTGCCGCCATGTTCTTTCATTATAACGAGATGCTAAATATGAAATTGCATAATTTAAGTTATTATATCTTGAATGGTGCCATCGCACGGTACTTCATTGTGCTAATATTCAAAATAAAACAATATTTTTGATCAAGTCAATACACTCACACACACAAATATTCAATTACAACACTCAATTACAAGCAAATATATGCATTTTGATTTTATAAAATGTTGAAAACTTAAATATTTCAAAAGCCCATCGATAGTTTTGTATGTAAACCTAATATACTGTACGAAAAAATTTTCTGTGCACTAGATTTCATCGTTCTTCATCAGCGTAATCGCCCTAAATTATTTTACATGACTTAGTGGCCGCCATTATCATTGCACAACTTAAAGGTGTTTTCTTGTTAGACATTTTGTATCTGAGTGAAAAGAATATATAAGCGTAATGTTTGTGTCTCTTTTTCTCTTCATCGCGTCTCATCTAAATATTGCCTCGCAGAGTAATTATATGGATAAAAATATGTCGCCATCAAGTCTAAAGGTGGTAAAGATTACCAAATTAGTACATTTTAACTACGCGGCACGTCGTGGCGACGTCGAATCCACGTCGGAAATATGACCTAGTGTTGACCTAATGGTTGTAATCACTAATTTACCGTCAATAAATACGTCGCCGGCACGTGCGTTTTTTCCCCATTTATGTCGACTCGACGTGCCCACGACGTCGATTCGACGTGCCTCATTTTGGTCCCCTAAATAATGCGACCTAAAATAGGTGCCTTTTTCGGAATATCGACCAAAAATGTTTGCTGGGCTGATCCACACCATTCTTTATATATCCGATGTTGAAGTTAGGCGAGTGTAAGACGGCGGCGACGGTGTCGACGCTGGCGACGCGCACGGACAGCACGGACGTGATGAACGCGGCGTACGCGTTGTACGTCACCACGGCGAAGAGGAGACTCCACGCGACCGGTATAGTTCGAAGTACCTACCATGAGATACGCCTGATCCACACCATTCTTTATATATCCGATTTTGAAGTTAGGCGAGTGTAAGACGGCGGCGACGGTGTCGACGCTGGCGACGCGCACGGACAGCACGGACGTGATGAACGCGGCGTACGCGTTGTACGTCACCACGGCGAAGAGGAGGCACACGATGAGGAGCACGCTAGCCGCCGGCGCGGGCGGGGTCCATGAACCGCCTGGAAATGGCATAGGGAAACAGCCAAATTGTTAACAATTTCTGAGTCTTGTAGAAAAAATACAATATAGTTATTGAAGTTTGAGGACTTTGAGGTCGTGAATTTATAATTTAAATGTCACCTGTAGTTACCTACTAAATAGATACGTACCTACTATCATTAATGTACTTGCATAAGCACATAGGTACATTAATGATACTGTTGAGAAACAGAAGCAAATCATCTATTAACCAGTAATACATATACGTGAGCCAATATGTTGAAAAAATATCCTCCGCAGCTCGCATGACTTTACGAAATACTTGAAAAAAAAATATGATAAAAAACCCTGCTATGAGTTAAGTAAGAGAAAATGTGATAAGCTTTCTCTTAGTTTGGGACAAAGTTGATCTGTGTAAGATGTCCCCTAAAATTTATTTTATTTTATGGTACCTAAATTATACAGCACCTTGTTGGCAAAGAATCCCCGTGGTCCACACGAAGGCCTCAGTATACTCCATAGGCCGAGAGTCGTTTGGGTTGGGGGTCGCTCTGCTAATAAGTACGACGACAATCGAAGCCGCCACCGCTACCGCCAGCACACAGGCTAAGAGGCGCGCACTGAACGGAGCCAAGAAGATGTCCCGCACCGTTGATGTTTCCTGATGCCGGATATAAATGTTGCACCTGTCGATAGATAAGTTCATGCATAGTTACCGAATTTAATGCTTGTACTTGCACCCGAAGCTCACTCGTCAGGATGGCCCGAAGAGTAGAGTCAAAAGTTAATTTTTCTTTATAATTTGGCTGTCCGAAAAGATCCTTGTCATTGTTCCCGATCCGACCCTCCGTCTGACTGCTTATCAAGTTACTCTGAGACCACTGGCTTCCGTCGAATACCTACGGCTCACTAATGAACATGAAATTGTTTTCCGCAGACAAAGAAAATTGCATTTCCTGTTCCACAAAAAGCCATTTACGGGTACTCAGCATTACAAATACCTATAAAAATGGATTAACCTACAAAATAATAAAACAGACGGACTAGACTGAGTAATGTTAAATTGTAATGTGAACTGCAAAGATTTTTATGCTCAGTAAATGAGGCTATGGTTAAAGTGTAGAATAAGGAATGACATTAATAGGTACGGACTTTCATTTTTTTACGCTTATAAGTATAAGTATAAGTATTTGTGTATATTGTAGTATATAAGGTACTGGCGCTCGACGCGGTCTCAGTACATGTCATCTTGAAACTTAAGTCATTGTCAATAGAGGCGACAGCAAGATGTCATCTATTGGGCTTTAGCATGTCGAACACTAGTACGTTTACCCTATCTATGGTATGGTAATAAATAAGTTAAAATGAGTAATATCTAAACAAAACAACAGTTAAAAATAAACCTGCTAATGAGTTTAACAGTGCTGATATAACTGTTTATAACTTCTGCCGTGCTAACAACATATGCAGAGTAATCGCAGTTGAAAAATCATGCAATTGTTTATCTGGCTCTCTTTGAATAAGTTCTTTATTCAAACGATGCTCAAGTACTGCACATACCATTGATACAATAAGCAGGGCAGACTTAATATCCTGTACCTACAATACGAGAAGTAGTAAGTAGCCTTTTTTTATTTCCAGACTATTTTTCTATTTATAACTTGAAACAATTCTTGAGATAAAGCCCGCTTATCGATAGACAGAAATTGTTCCTAACTTTATCAACAACGTACTTATATTCCTTATGAAGTAAGTATCTTAATCAGGTATCGTACGTGCCCTATTAATCCTTCACTATAAATAGCTTGCGGTATTTCTTCATAAGGCTTTTGCGTTAGTTTCTTCGATAATTTAGTGGTAGAATTAAACGTCGATAAGTATAGTTCAATACATTAAAGACAATTGGAGGTAGGTTAATTGTTCTAACATTTTGAGTACTAAGATTAAAAAGCAAAGTGTAAAGGATGACTCACGTTAGACCAGGCCATGTCCGGGTCGGAGCTTCCGGCTCTTACTTTTCCATGATATGACAGTAGATCACGTGATGCTGTCCATAGAAAACGATGCCCCGGAAGCTCCGGCCCGGACACGGCCCGGTCTAACGTGAGTCATCCTTTAGATTGTAAAATCGACCGTATTCTCGAGCGAGCAAGTGCTATGCGCACATGTATTTCCATATTCCTACCTTAGTATCTTATGGTTATAAAACTCACATGGTTTCGGCAATAGGGAAAATGAAGTCCATATCTTGGTAGCGTGGCGCGTGGACCGTGATCGGTTCTAGAGCGATGTCTACCGAGCGCTCGGTCAGCGCGCCGAGGAGCCCCGTCCACGCGCCCTCGTAGCTTCGGAACCCTAGCTTGCTGTAATATCTCGTCGAACACCTGCGGATAATTACTTGCGTATACCTATACCTACTGACAGAAGGATAAATCTATTTATCTATCTATAGGTACATATAATAAAGCTGAAGAGGGTCGAAAGTCTGTACATGGAAGATATTCGAAAAAAAGTTGGCTGGGGATACTTCGAATCGATAACAGAACACGTCCCAACAGTTTTTAGAATTTTTGTCTGTTTATCTGTTTGTCGGTTTATTTGAACGCGCATCACGTGAAAACGGCTGAACGGATTTTGATGAAAACTTTACTAATCTTTCGAAAAATCCCAGGCCAGGTTATAGGCTATAAAAATTCAACCACTGACAGGGCGGGTAGCCACAACACTCGATTGAATTAAGTTTGCCCCTGAATCTTATGGCGCTACTTAGGAAGGAGGGGCAATGTTTTTTCAAATAATATGTGCTACCACTATTGTGTAAACTAACACATGGCGCTGAATTTAATACGTTGTTACATGAATAAGTTCCCCCGTTAGGGCGCACAAGGTGGCCCGCGACAACGATTATCCAGTTAAATTTGCTGAGAACATTTGAATTAGGACAGGTCACGTAATTCTTCGGGGAGACTCATATAATGATAAAATCTTACGAGGCGTTTATCCTGAACGTAAGGAAATGCAGAACATCATCAAGCAATGCTGGCGCCGACGGTCCGTCGTCATCGCCAACCGGCGCGCCGTCGCCGCTCGAGTTACACCGACCAACGACTAACTCCTCGCCTTGAAAGTTACGCGCCTCCACGGGGTATGGGGACTCCATGCGGGACATCGAGCGGTCACGGTCCCAGTCGCCTGAACAACATAAATTTAAGTTTGTGTGTAAGTTTTTAATCCAATAACTTGGAACGAAAACTTGTGGGTTCATACACTGCTCTTCTACAGTCACACACGACTAAAAAGGGAGACATGTTGAATAAAAACTATAACAACAACAACATGAATAGGTAACTAATTAAAAAATCGAACTTTTCAGAGACACGCATTTCTAGAAGACCCGAAGTACATGTCGGGCCATGCTCAATGTCCCTACAGAATCCTGCACAGAGCATGACATACTTGTTTCTCTATTTCTGTATCAAAGTGAATATTTCTTTGGAGGTCCATTACACAGGTTGCAGATACAACAAAGTATCTAACTAACATTGGGATTCAAAGAGATAACGGAGTATTAATATTCTTTGAGAAGGAAACCTTTTTATAAGATTTTGTCCTCAACTGATTCACAACATTAAGGTATTCGATAAAACGTCTTACCCACCTAAAAAGAAAGCGTACAGAGTTGAATTGGTCCGAACTTTGAAGTACTGGATCAAGTGTATTCCTTCAATCCCACGATTAACATTGTTCGCTCTAATCCACTTGTTAAATTCTCTAGTAACAAAGAATTTACTTATGTTCACCATATCTAATGTCCGAGAGAAATTGTAATTTAAAACTCCTGATTGGAACAGCGGGTAAATGTTTCCCTGTTTCTTGTAAGTTTGGTTTCGAGTCAAATTTCGAAATCTTTCCGATGTTCGATAATAATTTCTCTCATACTCCGTTTTGTTGCAGTTTTGATCATAGCGATGTCTGCAATTGTTGTAGTAATATTGCTTTCTCGGTAAAAAGTTACGTCTCCGATTAGTAGGTTTAGTTGCTGATTTGTATAGGAAGTTGCCATTACAAATTTGTAACGAGCGCAATCTAGGCCTATAGTTGTCATTTGGAAAGGAAGCTACGATATTTTGGTCGAATCGTATAGAAGTTGCATTCATTACACCGTTGATGTGGTGGATGTCCTCGATGGATCTGCTAACTACAAGCCAGTCGAAGGACGCCGTGTTCATGTCAATTGAGTGGAGCTGTAATAAACAACGACAAACCAAATAAAGGATTTATTCACTAAAGCTATCATAAAAGATACGAATTACTTATATATAAATATTTAACATGCCTCCAACAATATATAAAAAATTTTTTTATCAAACCCAAATTTTGTTCAACTGCTGGTCTATAATATCTAAGGCATGAAATAACACATACGTAGACAAAGAATTCAAATATATGAATACCTATCTGTTTATTTTCTCCCAGGTCGAATAAAGGAATATAATATATTCCAAATTTTTTCCTGGAATTACATACGCCTCGCTTTAGCGTTTCGGATATATTCTGAATTTGGAATCTCGAATAAAATGTGTTGTTTACTCATAACAACTATATATTAAGTACCTTAATAATTTTAATTTTATATGTATCTTTTGTATACCTACCTATAGTTTCTACAAGTTATATTTTATTGGTACTACCTACTTTAAAAAAAAAGTACTGTCTCCTTAGACGTCTGTAGCCTGTATAAATATGAGCTTTTTTATGGAAAAATAATGTATTTCTTAGAAACGCTGTTCTTAGCTAAAACAAACTACTACTACTTTGAAATTTGGTATGGTATTTTTTCAATGACTACAAAATGAGTAAGAATGTGAATGGTCCTTCTGTGGTATAAGCGTCCGTAGCATATAATGTCACAGCACGACTGCCAGGAAGTAAAAACCAATTACGTTTGTATAGAGATTTCGTAACTCGTATTTCTCGATTTCGTAACTGAGCCCGGGCTAATCCTATTGTCTATTGTTAAGTAAAACCGCTCGTGCCACGTGCCACAACCACCTGCATAAAAACCTGCGTAATTCGGTTACTGAGTACCGGCGAGTCGAACACTACAGAACCAGTCTAAAATGTGTCATCGAGATGCGTAACAAAGGCGCGTTATCGGAGAGCGCACCTACACTGGTTTTTTGAGCGTTGGACTAGCCCGCGCTCAGGTGCCAAATAGAATGAGTATGACCTTTTTTTGCAGGTAAGTATATAGCACGTGCGGTTTTACTTAAATAACAATAGACAATAGGATTAGCCGCCGGGCTCAGTTACGAATCTACGGACTATACCTGTGTTATAAGTTTAGCCAGTACCACGCTGGCATTTCGCTGCATCCGAGGTGCCAGGATGACGATCCCGACACCGATTTGTACGTGTACGCGGTCGACCACATCTGCCGCCGCTGCGATTCCGTTCACGCTCAAACATTTCACTAGACGCACTGTAGCCCACTGGCAATCTGCAAAATCACACAGACATACCATATATTACATATCAACTTGATACAAAAATTAACACTAATATTAACTTTTTTTTTAATAGCCTAACTTGTGTCCCACTGCTGGGCAAAGGCCTCCCCCTTCTTCCGCTCACGCAGGCCTAATATTAACTAAACTTAAAAAATACTTTGGATATTTAAACGGGCACGGGTATAAAGCAGTGTATGTGGCATTCGACTGTGCTTATTTCTAAGACTGCACCGATGAGTTGGGCAAATTATAGATATTTTTACCTGTCTCGCAAGCGAAACGAAACTTTAGTAGATTAAATAAAAAAACACAAATCGGTTGAGAGATGACGGAATTCTGACCTGCTAGCATGAGTAACGTTCTCGCCTGACTCTATACATCTTGCGCTTCTTCAAATAGGTATGAACTCGCGCGTGAGAACGCAACTCTCAAGCTAGACGATCTGAGGTAACAAACATGTAAAAAATCACGGTCATTTAGATGATCTCCCCCTTTTTAAAATAATATTAGTTAGTATAGAAAGAAGAAAAACGTTAATAATGCTGCGTCAACATCAAGCACAGCCGACGACGGTGCCGTGGTTAATTGGTTAAACAACTGAGAGTTTATACAGAATTATCGATGCTATGTGTGTTCTCAACCCAGTCGGCCTTACCTGTACAGTTGAAACGTATTTACACTATTTACAGGCGCCAGCGGGCATACCCTAGTGTTTGTTCCGCCGCTAATTACGGTGGACAATGTTTGTGCGAGATTATCGCTCTCGCAAATGTCGCCCGAACCTATAAATTTACCTTATAATACAGTAAAATTATACATTTTGCGTTTGCGTCAAATCCGGTAGTTCTGATTTTTTGCAGGCTTGTTTATGATGTTGGCCCAATGAATAATCCAAGTTTGTGACCTCGAGCGCCGAACGCAATGTTGTCAAAAATCGAATAAACCGCAATTTTTTTTAGATTTGGGCGATTATATATAACCCTAAAGTACTAGTTTTTGATAGTAACTTCCTAGGGCGTTTTTAAAGTAGACTAAATTTGCTCCAATAAGACACTAGAATTGTCTCTGTACATCTAATATTATCCGAGATAAAACCTTTCAAAATTTTATAATTTTACATCAGTTCTTAGCTATAATATAAGGGTTAGGTAGGTAATTTATATGGAATTCATCACCGCCACGTTCTACAAAATATTTATTTTTAGGTCAGTAAATGAATGCTCAAAAAACGTTGTAGAGGGAAATGCTAGGAACACAATTTTTGACTCCGTAACTTTGTTTAGACTAGTTAGGAGGTAAACATATCAAAAGTCCCCGGCTGTAGCCCCGGTGCTGCGGGGTAGAGGGGGGTAAGAAGGTCGAATTTTTCGGTTTTTCATTGATATCTTGGAAACTTTGCATCTTAGCGACATGACTACTAAGACAAACCGAAAGCTCATAAAATTAGTTACAAGTTTTATCTAGTCAAGTTTTTCGATATCTTGAATAGTTTTTGAGATACCCGCTCTTGAAAGTTTATTTAGGGATTTTAATTTTATCTTGATATCTACATCAGTGATGCTGTTAGGCCATGTTTGGTATCATTTTCGTATAAATCGGGGGTGCTGAATTCATTTATGGTATCACATTGGCACTATTCCGAAGTAAAACCAAAAGTAAAAAAAATATATTTTTAAAAATCCCTCTTCACGCTTAAACCGCTGAACCAATTTCGTTGAAATTTGGTATAGAAATAGTTTCAGTCTCGACACAGGACATAGGATGGTTTTTATAACCAAAAGCATCTTTTGAGGATGTGAAAAGTGGGGTGGAAGTTTGTATGAGGAGTCAATAATCGCTGAACCGGTTTAGGTGAAATTTAGGATGGTATACATCTGTGATTTAGATGAAAATGATACCTAACATGACTTCAAACTTTACCTTAAGCAGTATTTACCTCAGGAATTCAGTTTCGTCGACGAAGTTGAATTCCCCCCATACTCCATTTCACAACTTTAAGGGATGATTATTGAGATATAAAGTATCTTATGTCCTGTCTTGGGACTCGAAATATGTGTATACCAAATTACAATTAAATCGGTTGAGCGGTTTAAGCGTGAAGAGGAATTAAAAAAAAAAGGTATTTGTTTAAAGTTTATATGTTTTTTCTAAGGAATGGTGTCAATGTGATACCAAAAATGAATTCAACACCCCCGATTTATACGAAAATGATACCAAACACGGCCTAGCAGCTTCACTAATGTAGATATCAAGATAAAATTTAAAGCCCTAAATAGAGACGAATATAGACGTCATTAAGCTAGGGATTACATCGAATACCTATACTTTTTTTAGTGACGCGCATTTGTGTGAGCGCTGGCTGGACCATTGCGTGGTTACTGAAGCTGCCTTGTCTTCCGTGCGAAATGTGTTTGTAGATAACTGTGTTACTTGGTCTGACCATTTCCCTATGTTTATGGAATGTGACCTGAATATTATAGTTCCCAGAGTTACTACTGGTGGGGCTCATCTAAACAAGAATAATAATGTCATTTGGGGAGAAAGAACACCAGAGCAGGTTGAAATGTATTCTAAACAATGTAATCAGATGTTAACATGTATTGATTTCCCGACTGAACTAAGGACCTGTGCGGACAACTATTGTCAAATTTATGGGCACAGAAAAGTTCTGGACGATCTCTATAGTGACATAATTAATGCTTTAAGAAATTCGGCGACTATAGGGAGGATTGAAAGAGGAAGTAGGACTAAAAAACAGGTAGTGGGCTGGAATAAGTTTGTCAGTGGCGCTCATAGGGTTGCCAGGCAACGGTTTCATGAATGGACATTAGGTGGGAGACCTAAAAGCGGATGTCTTTTTAAAGAGATGGTGGAGAGTCGTAAGATCTTTAAATCGCGGTTAAAATGGTGTCAAAATCATCAAAACCAAATTAAACTGGACATAATCACCTCTCATCACTCTAAAAAAGATTTCCGTGGTTTCTGGAGATCCACAAGTAAAATGAAGCATGTGGCTGGTCACCCGGTCAGTGTTGATGGCGTAAGCGAGCCTAAAAGTGTCGCGAACCTGTTTAAAGACCATTTCTTTTTGAAATCTCCCTTAGGTCCATCGATGATGGGGGGGCTTGTGACTGAGACCTCCAATGAAAAACCAGGCCCGGGGTTTACGGTCAAGGATATTGACAAAGTAATTAAATCAATGTCCAGAGGCAAATCCCCGGGTCATGACGGTCTCAGTATCGAGCATCTCCAAAATGCTGGTCCTCACATATCTAGGATATTGGCAATGTTTTTTACAATGTGTATGAGGCATTCATATCTGCCTGATGATATGATGCGTACTATCGTGGTTCCTGTAGTTAAAAACAAAACTGGGGACTTGGCAGACAAAAACAATTACAGACCGATATCACTGGCAACGATTATAGCCAAAGTATTTGACAGTGTGCTTAATTCACAGCTAAGTAAGCATATAAAACTGCATGACAACCAATTTGGCTTTCGACCGCGTTTGTCTACAGAATCTGCAATACTGTGTCTGAAGCATACTGTCAAGTATTACACCAAGAGCAAGACCCCAGTGATTGCATGTTTCCTGGACCTTTCTAGGGCATTTGACCTGGTTTCCTATGACATACTATGGGAAAAATTAAGGAAAACCAGTATACCACCGGAAACAGTACGTATGTTTAGGTACTGGTATGGAAACCAGGTCAACTGCGTTAGATGGTCAAATGCGCTGTCGGACGAATACAGGTTGGAATGCGGGGTGAGGCAGGGGGGTTTGAGCTCACCAACGCTCTTCAACCTGTATGTGAACGAACTCATCGAGGAGCTCAGCAGCATCCATGTCGGATGCCATATAGACGGAGTCTGTGTAAACAACATCAGTTACGCGGACGACATGGTGCTGCTGAGCGCCTCGGTCTGTGGCATGCGTAGGCTGCTCAAGATATGTGAGGACTATGCGGTGAGTCACGGTCTCAAATATAATGAGAAGAAGAGCCAATATGTAGTCTTTGAGAGCGGCCGCAACAGGTCTTCAGAGTTTCCCGCAATATATCTTAATGGCAGTCCAATGGACCGAGTAACCCAATTTAAATATCTAGGTCATGTTGTTGCGGCCGACCTCAAGGACGATATAGATATTGAAAGGGAACGAAGGGCCTTGTCGGTGCGGGCAAATATGATAGCACGAAGGTTTGCGGGTTGCTCCAGGGGGGTAAAGATCACTCTCTTTAGAGCGTTCTGTACTTCCCTGTATACCTGCAGCCTTTGGGTTCAGTATTCGCAACGGGCTTATAGGGCCCTTCGAGTCCAATATAATAACGCGTTCCGGGTGATGATGGGACTGCCTCGCTTCTGTAGCGCATCAGGGATGTTTGCTGAGGCGGGCGTCGATTGTTTTCAGGCGACCTTGCGTGTGCGCGCCGCATCCCTGGTGCGCCGGGTGCGGGACAGTCCCAACACCATCTTGAGAATGATAGCGGAAAAGCCAGACTGTCCCATAATGCTCCACTGTGAGGGACTACATTCCCCTACAAGTGTGATACAGTGGTAGCAAAAATTAAGAGTTTGGCTAGCACTGTATATCTTGTGTCAATTTTAATGTGTATATGTTGTGTTTATGTGTAATTCTTGTAAGTTTATTGTTTATTGTTGTGTATTGCTATGTGTGTACGTAAATCACATGAAATAAATAATTTTGAATTTGAATTTGAATTAAATAAACTTTCAAGAGCGGATATCTCAAAAACTATTCAAGATATCGAAAAACTTGACGTAATAAAACTTGTAACAAATTTTATCAGCTTTTGGTTTGTCTCAGTAGTCATGTCGCTAAGACGCAAAGTTTCCAAGATATTAGTGAAAAACTCAAAAATGAGACCTTCTTTCCCCCCTCTCCCCCCCAGCACCGGGGCTACGGCCGGGGACTTTTAATATGTTCACCTCCTAACTAGTCCAAACAAAGTTACGGAGTCAAAAATTGTGTGCCTAGCATTTCCCTCTATAACTTCTTATTTCTTGGCCTATTTCCATAAAAAACATTTTTTTTTCAAAATAGTCACTCATACATTTTTTTATGGAAAATAAATATTTGGTAGAACGTGGCGGTGATGAATTCCATATAAATTACCTACCTAACTTTCATATTATAGCTAAGAACTGATGTAAAATTATAAAATTTTGAAAAGCTTTATCTCGGAAAATATTAGATGTACAGAGACAATTCTAGTGTCTTATTGTAGCAATTTTAGTCTACTTTAAAAACGCCCTAGGAAGTTACTATCAAAAACTAGTACTTTAGGGTTATAATCGCCCAAATCTAAAAAAAATTGCGGTTTATTCGATTTTTGACAAAGTTGCGTTCGGCGCTCGAGGTCACAAACTTGGATTATTCATTGGGCCAACATAATAAACAAGTCTGCAAAAAATCAGAACTACCGGATTTGACGCAAAAGAGCCAGGTTACAAAATTCGACAAAGTTACTGGATTATTAGGCGTTTGCTAATCGCAAATTGTAGTTCTTATTATTTAATTGTTGAAACTTACCTAAAAATAACTACCGTAAAATCAGGTAACTTTAGTTCACTTACAACAACTTACAACTATTTATGCTCCGAATTCAAGGTCCAGTAAAATATGTATAGGTATGTTTTCAAATTGTGTATTTTTATAATATAAAAAGAGCTATCTAAGCAGCAAAATTAAATGTAACGGGTACAAATAATAAAGGCTCGTTAAGAATCAACGTTAAAAACTGGACCATAATTTGTACTGATTTTACGGTACTGCAACCATCTAGTGAACTTTGAGTTTAATTAGTTACTTAAATTACAAAAGTTGGGTACAAAAGTGAGCTTGACTGTTCCTCTGTTTACGCCATCCTCTTTTCTATTAATAAACTACCTACTACTAGTATATTGTATACAGGGTGATTTTGGTTATAGGTACTAAGTAACTTTTACCACGGGGTCAACCGCGAAATCGCGACCGAAAAACATCAGGGGGCCTAGTCAAGATGACAATCGTACATCGACAAACGTCGAACGAAAAGAAAAAATGTATTAAGATGACACATGCTACGAAAAGTCACACACACGTACATTATTAGGTAGGTATTTAAGTTTCGTTTTGATTGACTTTACCGACCATTGCGTAGCTAGGCTAAAAAATAGAACTGTTTATTTTTCGCATTTTCGAAGTTAGCCCCATAGTTATGACAATATCATAGTAGAAATTTTAAGCTAGACAACAAATTAAAAAATTAAAAACACGACTGCTGCATTTTAAAGCGAACTGAAAAGCTAAAAATAATGTTCATATGTTAGTTACATAACTTTATGAATCTAAATTGGAATGTAAATATACACTCACGGTCATTCACAGTAAATACTAAGGGTTATGCTCATTTATGACCGTGACTGTAGGTACGTGTACATTTAATTTCAATTACAATCGGGGGACCTTGGTGTGCCTAAGTGCATCTCATTCAAAAGGTCCCCCGACTGCAATAGAAATTAAATGTACACGTACCTACATTCACGGTCATAAATGAGCATAAACCTTAGTATTTACTGTGAATGACCGTGAGTGTATATTTACATTCCAATTTAGATTCATAAAGTTATGTAACTAACATATGAACATTATTTTTAGCTTTTCAGTTCGCTTTAAAATGCAGCAGTCGTGTTTTTAATTTTTTAATTAATTATTTTATTTTAAACATTTTAGTGAAAAAAACTAAGTATAAAACTATGATTTAAGGTAGGTATATAGATTTCCCCCGGCCATTTAGTTTGTCCACGAAGTTTTTTTTATGTGGATATTAGCTTCTGGAACTGGGACCTTTTAATTAAGCTCACCGTTCCGGAATACGTCCGGGCTTCTTTTCTGTGGAGAATATGTGGATGTGTTCACAATTTGGGATATTCGACAATTTTAAATATATCTTCTTAGAAAGAAGTAGACATTTTTAATTATAATGGCCATGAGGGTTTGAAGGTCCACAATAAAGACTCATAATTTTGGACCGCGTGCAGCGCGCCACGTACGTTGGGCTACGTTCGACTCTTTTAGTATGAGAAAGTCGAAGGCACCTGGCTTTGGACCGCGTGCAGCGTGCCACGTACGTCAGGCTATCTACGCCCGACACTCTTAGTATGTTCGACGCCCGGTTTTGCAACGCGTACGGCGCGCCACGTAGGTCGGGCTACGCCCGAAGATTTAAGTATGAGGGCGCCAAAGGCACCCGGCTTTGGAACGCGTACAGCGTGTCTTGTACGTCGGGCTACGTCAGACTCTTTTAGGATGAGGGCGCCGAAGGCGCCAGGTTTTGAAACGCGTACAGCGCGCCACGTACGTCGGGCTCCGCCCGACACTCTTAGTATGAGGGCGCCGAAGGCGCCCGGTTTTGGAACGCGTCCGGCGCGCCACGTACGTCGGGCTACGCCCGACGCTTTAAGTATAAGGGCGCCGAAGGCGCCCGGTTTTGGAACACATACAGCGCGCCACGTACGTCGGGCTACGCCCGACGCTTTAAATATGACGGCACCGAAAGCACCCGGTAATGGAACGCATACAGTGCGCCACGTACATCGGGCTACCTTCGCCCGACACTCTTAGTATGAGGGCGCCGAAAGCGCCCGGTTTTGAAACGCGTACAGCGCGCCACGTACGTCGGGCTACGCCCGACACTCTTAGTATGAGGGTGCCGAAGGCGCCCGGTTTTGGAACGCGTCCGGCGCGCCACGTAGGTCGGGCTACGCCCGACGCTTTAAGTATGTGGGCGCCGACGGCGCCCGGTTTTGGAACACATACAGCGCGCCACGTACGTCGGACTACCTACGCCCGACACTCTTAGTATGAGGGTGCCGGAGGCGCCCGGTATTGGTAAGCGTACAGCGCGCAACGTACGTCGGGCTACGCCCAACGTTTTGAGTATGAGGGCGCCGAAGGCACTCGGCTTTGGTAAGCGTACAATATTATACTAAAGGTAGGTACGCCTCTTTAGGGACACTTCGGGCTTTCGGTCCTACGCGAAGTTTACCTCTGGTGCGCCTTTAATTTGGTGTTCAGACATAGAATGACAATACACTTCTATTGTTACAGTCGACCTACCTACCTACGCACGTGTTAAATCAAAATCTGTTTTTTTACAGTCGGGTTGAATTAGTAGTCAAGTACAATTTTATTCACAAGAAATATAAGAATGCAATAAGCCATAAATTATTCAAACCTATCGCTTAAATCGAAGTTCACAGGTTTAGATTTCAATAGGGCGATTTAGAACATGTTTGTGTTTAGTTCCTTTTACCTTATAAAAATATATACAAATCATATGGATGATTTGTATATATTTTTATGATCAGCAGTCAATACCCTTTCATTTGATAGCTCACTAAAGTAGATAGAAGGATTTATTTTTCTTAGCACATTTTGTAAATCCTTATTTAACCAAAATGAGACTTAAACGCGTATGCTGCATATATATTTTAAATCGTCTTTCAAGGCTCTTCATTTTGAGACCCCACTCGATAGGATTGCAAGATTTTTTTTTCTAAACGTGACGCAATTTTGTGTATTACGTCCGCCATATTGGTTTTACAATAACGTCACATAGCCTATGTTAGTCGGGATGACGTAAGGATTCTAATGATGTATCATACATCTAAATCGGTTAAGGCATTCAGAAGTTATGGTGGAATAAAGAAACTCACATACATATATACATACAAACATGAACGCTGAAAACAATACACTCTTTTTGTTTGGGCAGTCGTGTAAAAAAGCCTAAACATTATAGTTTTATCCGTTTGGAAGGAATACTATGACGAATAAATACCACAGCCTATAGTGTCATTCTATGGAACTTGCTAACTATGTAAACAAACCGCCATATTGAAACTGTCAAAAATGATGAATTTACTATAGTTCGTTTTTTTTAGCATTAGAAATTAGGTAAACAATCTTGATGTGTCTTCTAATTGAAAAACACATTTTAAAAATAAGTTACGGCAAATATGTAACAATTATGAATCTAATACAATCATTTATATTCTTCTGCTTTCATAAGTAATAGTTTTTGAATTTTAAAAAGCGTTTTTCAATTAAAAGACATGTTAAGATCGCTTACCTTCTTGCAAGTTCTTTCTAATGCCAGGCATGGCTCACTCCACGATTTCGTCGCTTTGCTACAGGTAGCTAAAAGTACATCTGTTCGGCCCCAATTTTGGGGTTTGCCATAAGCCGCGCGTGGCGCTGTCGCCACCTAGCGGCCATATCTGTGCTGATCGCCACAGACGCGTTTTGTTAGGAAGTCAGTCTTCTGTACCTAGTACTATTATTTATTCTGTGCTAATGCTAAAAAAACGAACTATAGTGATGTTTGTTTACATAGTTAGCAAGTTCCATAGAATGACACTTTATATTGTCAAAATTGCCTATGATAAAAATACCCCTCGGATTGTCGATTAAAAAGATTTGCAGTTCTGGCAGACGCGTATCTCTTCTCTTGCACAATCGACTAATATTATCGGAATTTTCGAAATAAGTTAATTCCTCGCGAATGAGGCATGGTCGAACGTGCTGATGCAGCGTCAGAGACACGTCGAGTCTCCTGTATCATAAACAAACGTGCTCCGAAGTGCAACGTTGCAGATCTTCTGTCAGACCAGTCCGCGGTCGGCTGCCGACTACATGTGAAGTGCGAATGGACAAAAATGTGCAAGTGATTGTTTTAATTCATAAAACAGGTAAGAAAGTGATGTTATAATATTTTTACCAGGATTTTAGATTAGTGGGGTTTCACTTTTGTTTATTTATTGATAGTTGGTTAACATTTTTGCGGGTAGATAACGGTCAACTTGGTTACCCGCTCCGTTTTAATAAAATCGCAACATCCACTGGTGGGAAAACAAACTACTTTGTGCCATTTTCTCGAACGCAGCTCATTATAATAAACTTATGGAATATACTACAGTTACACAGTATCTCTAACTATTTATAAAGTAGCTAAGTGTTAGCACTTTCGGTATTTATAAATATAAGAACCTTCCTAGAAATGGAAGCGAAATTAATGCTTAATTCAGCTAAATTCAGGAATATTTTTACGCGTGAAGAGGTAACAGATAGACACATTTCGCATAATGTATAATATTAATATGGATGTTTTTTTTACAAAATAGTTTTCCAATTTTCCCTGTATTTGTAGTATAAGACGAGAATTCTTGCCAAATTTCATAGTTCTAGGTTCTAGGTCAACGGGAAGTACCTACCCTACAAAACTTTGATTCCTTTGAGTTGAGAGTGTCAAAATGTACGTCTTTTCGGAATAAACGGCAGTAGACTGTAGACATGAGTATAGGGTTTTAATTTTAACTCGATACCTCCACGCGTTCCCGAGATAAAGGGTCTTGACAAACTGACAGATGGACGGACGGATAGTAAAGTGATCCTATATATAAGGGTTCCGTTCACCGGTCGTCTTTAAGAGGGAAGTATTTTGATTTTGATGTCGATCACTTCAGCATAATATAATTAATATATTGTAGGTACCAGGGATATCAAATTGTGACATTTTAAATATACTTAACTCACAATATGTACCTATTGTATATTTGGAATTTATTTTTTGAGAAACTAAACTTCCGACTCACGCTAGACCGGGCCGGGGCCGGGCCGGAACTTCGCATCGTTTTCTATGGAAAGCACCTTGTGATCACCGATCAGCAGTAATAGAAAATGACATGTCGGACGACTCGGCCCGGGCCCGGTCCGGCCTAGCGTGTATCATACTTAATCTCTCCTATTTGTACCGAATAATTTGCACTGCATACCACATCATAATAAAATGTCAAGTGAACTCACCGTGCTCCAGCTCTGGTGTGTAGATGATGGCCTGATGCCAGCCCCGCCACACCGCGTACTCCAAAACGAGGGGAAAGGATGCAAGTGCAGACGCGGGGCACCGCGCCTGGGCCCCCCTGAACCCGAGCGCGCATAACACGATGCCCAGTAACACCCCCCGCATCTATGACACAGACAACCGGTTGAACATTTTAAATTTTCCGGGTGGGACGTGAGCGTTTTTTATGTAAAAGCGGCGCGCCCCGGTCTCGCGCCGCCCTCAAAAGGCACCTATGGGACGGAGCCTTTAAGGATGATTCACGTTAGACCGGGCCGTGTCCGACCCGGAGCTTCAGGTGCATCGTTTTCTATGGGAAGCATCACGTGATCGCCTGTCATATCATAGAAAAGTAAGGGCCGGAAACTCCGGCCCGGACACGACCCGGTCTAACGTCAGTCATCCTTTACAGGTCGGATTTTAAATGGTCAGTGAGAGCAGCTACCAGTTGGTGCTGCTTTGCTAGAGTGGTCTTAGGAGAACTTCTCTAATTTTTTAATTAAAGGCAGTTGGCATTTACAGATTTGAACAAATAATGTTTGAATAAAAAACTATATTAACTATTTATATTGGGTAGTAGGTAACTATATTGGGTAACTATAACTATGTAGTAGGTATAACCTCTCTATGGGGTATAACTAATATATTGGTTACTATTAGCAGATTAGCGATCAGCCCCGGCTTCGCACGGGTTACACAAAAACATCACAAAACCTAATTTGCTATTAGGTATACAATTATACATAGGTACATCTTCCTCGAGAATCGCTCTATTGATAGGTGAAAACCGCATGAAAATCCGTTCAGTAGTTTTTGAGTTTATCGCGAACATACAAACAGACAGACACGGCGGGAGACTTTGTTTTATAAGGTGTATCTAGTGATATTAAATCTTGCCATTCGATAGTTGCTAAGGCTGGAAATTCACCAAGCCTCTTTGCAAACCGCGAGTTCACAGTTCGAGACAAACTATCTATAGGTAACATATATCTACTAACTATTTTACTTACTAGTAATAATATGAAGAACTTACCTCTAAGCCGGCAGTGGAGTAATTAAATCAAACATAGATAGGTATTTACTTATGTGTTTCAGGCGCCAGCATTCTTCGAATTGAATAAAGGGTGTGTCGGCGTCGGTCGAATTACTGAATAGCCCCGAGTGCTTTACAGTTTAATGAATATTGATTAATTTGTAGATTTTAACAAGAAATAGGTACTTAGTTATTTTCTTTTACAAGGAGGTAAAGTTGTTGTTTACTCCTCTTGATAATATTGATACCCGAGCAAGCGCAGGGTTTCTTTCAGAGGTGTTTGAAATTTAAAGTTTAAACTTTACGCAGATAAGAAAGTTTTTTTAACATTATGTTGGTCGTAATTTGCGGTTTTTGAGGGCATCATAGAGGTTTTATGATATGTGTAGAGAAAAGCATTAATTTGTGTCTGAATGTATCTAATACCTTTAAACGAGCAATTATATATAGGTATATTTTGGGGATCTCGGAAACGGCTGTAACGATTTCCGTGAAATTTGCTATATGGGGGTTTTCAGGGGCGATAAATCGATCTAGCTAGGCTAGCTAGGGTACTCGTACCTATAGGTATGATATACCCACCTACCGGTGATAACACGAGCTCATAAAATTGTCAAGTTCCTGTATATATATTTACTTTATTTCATATTAAATCTGAAACACTAACCCTCTTATTCATTAAACTTAGAGCTTGAATTAGTTAAAATTATGTTTTATCCCTCTCTTACAAATACTTAAGTCAAAATGACAGATAAAGACAAACGATTCCTTTTCGGAAACCTAATTCAGGCTTGTAATGCGTTTATGAATAAGGCCATAATAATATTAATAGGTTCCTAGTCGGCGTGATAAGGACACCTCGAGGTGGCTATGACGCCTGTGACAAATATTCTATTCATCAATCTAGATAGCTACTTCTATTCATTAGTTCAATTAATGATGACCAATTCAATTCATTTGATTACCTATGTTCGTGTCATGTATGTAACAACGACATTTCAGGTTCAGTCGATCCATTTATTACTTGAAGCTATGAATAAACGAATGTTAGTGGGTGGTCGCTTACAAAATATATGCAGGTACCTATGACAGAGTAACATATAAATACATATAAGTATGTATATGTACAGTCGAATTGGGATATAATGAAAAAGACTATTGATAAGAAGTACAAAATACAAAAAAAAATTGGACGTGGTTTAATTTTATTAGTCAACAATTAGTCGGCACAAGCAAAGTGCCTTGAAAATTGAAAACTATATAGTCTAGAAAAAGGAGAAAAAAAATATTTTTACTGAAAATTTCTCAGTTATGACTTATAACTAGTTTTCACTTATGCATTCGGAAAACTGTCTTTGCTATAACGAATTTTCACCTCACTGTTTTACTAAACAATGGAAACCTTGGAAATTATTATTTAGTCATGACTGTTTTCCGGAACCAATTTAAGTAGGTATATATTTACACAAAATATTATGTAAGGTTTGTAAATATACACAATTATCTATTAAGTTATTAATATTTATTTTTCTATCTACAGATCCACATAATGTCTCCAGCGACGAAAACGAAAACCACTCATTTAGAACCACCCGAATTCATGAAAAATCTTGCACAATGCAGAGTTTGCCACGTCATACATAAACCTCTTGAAGGGATCGAGTGCGACAATAACAATAATAATATAGAAACCACTGAGACGCTAATAAATGAGCAATACGGCTCCGACAAACCCTTACGGATACCGGAATTCTCCTGGCTTCGACAATGGGAGCAACGAATGGGATTCGAAACGGAACTTATCTGGTTGAACATTATATCCATATCCGTGTTACATATCATCACTGTTGTATGGTTCGCTTACAATTTAATGACTGGTCACCTGCCAAAGTGGCAAAGTGCAGTCTATGGTGAGTTACAAGATTTCACTTTATTTTTTAATGTGCCATCAGACACGTGGCAAGTGACGCCACAGTGTTGAACACTGTAATTTAAATCCATCATCACAACTCCCTCGAAAACTAAACCGATTGGAGTTCGTATGTACCTCTCGAACTCTGCGAAAAAGCGAATTTCTCTGAACTTTGAGCTCGGAGCTTTGGGTAGGTAATAGCTATTACCTATACCTGCCAAGGTATTGGAGCTATTAATTTCTCTGAATTCGCATTGTTCAATTGATCTGCTATGTTAGGTTCTGAATGGGTGTCCGTCAGCCGTGTCAGTTATGGGATAAACATCGTTTATAATTTCGATTAGATAAGTTTCAAATGAAGGTTCTCAGTTAAGTTGAATGTTTTTTGTAGATCAAAGTGAAACCGAATATGTACACATATTAACTTGTGTCAATTTCAGGCTACTTCGTAGGGAACGTGGCCGGGTTCGGTGTGACGGCCGGCGTGCACCGATATTGGTGTCATCGCTCCTACAAAGCCACGCTGCCGCTGCAGTGGATCCTCATTATATGTTACTCTGTGGCCGGACAGGTAAACACATTTGTCGGGACCGTTTCTTAAAAGCTTGTACATCCGCTTATATTACAAGTTACAAGAGCTTTTCAGTCGACAATTACAGTCGGTGGAAGTTAAAAAGTAATTTATGACTTGACCCATATATTTACGAAGCTAAGACCTACCGTTTAACTTATAGCCTTAGTATCATATAGGTACCTATACCTACTTACAGATATTACTTGGCTAGTTTTAACGTATAGGCTATTATTATAATTGTGTCCATATATGTTACTTTTTAGGATTCCGTACATAAGCTGTAACCTTTTTTGTTTTCTCTTTGTTCGATTTGTTGCTGTAAGTTTTGTTGCGACAATAAATGACTTTTTATTTATTTTATTTATTTATTTATAAGGATAATTTTTGCATTGAAAGGGTTGCTCTTTATTAAACCTATTTAAAATGTAATATCGATAGAACCCCATCCCCGACTGGGTGCGTGACCACCGCGTGCACCACAAGTTCTCAGAGACGTCGGCGGACCCTCACGACGCGCGGCGCGGGTTCTTCTTCGCGCACGTCGGGTGGCTCATGATGAGGAAGCACCCGGACGTCGTGCGCGAGGGCCGCAAGATCGACATGACTGACGTCACCCAAGACCCGCTTGTGCAGTTTCATACCAAGTAAGTTCATTGGTTCTCATAGGTACAAGGGACCAAAAGGGAAATAGGACGACTTGACGAATAAAGTCACACCTACACCAGGCCTATGGAACTCTCCGCGCGAGCTCGGATTTATACCTACGAATCTGCTCCCGTTCACGGTAGAAAAGCAAGCCAGTTGGTTGCCGCACGCGCTCACTTACGCACGTCACCGCGCGCCGCACTGTCAATTTTTACGATAGTTACAAGCTACGTAGTAGATACCTACTATTGAATTTCTTTAATCAAACATGTAATGTTTATTATGTATGACAAATGTATAGTTTTAGGTATCTATCTATTTGAAATAGGTAGCAAATTTTTAATTTATTTTGGTAAATGTTTATTTTAACGACAGTAAGTTAACTTTACACTGGAAAGTGCCTACTTATTTTTGCTCTGGTTAACTTATAATTAATTACCTGTATTCATGGGGTTTCAATTATTTTTCTTTAGGCACTGGTCCCACCGCGAGCTAGTAAGCTATGAGCTATCGGCTATAAACACGAACAAAAGATAAGCACTCCCGTGTAAATAAAAGAGACACGGCGATATTTATAGCTCACCGCTGGGCGAGTAACTATAAATATCCCCGTGTCTCTTTTATTTACACGGGAGTGCTTATCTTTTGTTCGTGTTTATAGCCGATAGCTCATAGCTTACTAGCTCGCGGTGGGACCAGTGCCTAATTGTGTAACATAATCTCTATCTGGTTTTAAATTATACGAAGTTTTAAAACTAATTCTTGCTGGGATTATTGCGCGGTTTATAAAACGGCGTAAACACTGCGGTTACTGCAGGGACATATGACCTTTTAAAATGACTATTTCGCAAATACTAACGCATAATTGGAATATTAGGTATAATTTAAGATTTAGCTTTCCTTTTATTTCACTCCGCTGTTTAAGTAGGTATTTATTTATCATTTCTAAGCGTCAGCAACCCTAGCGTTATGCCGGTGCGCGCGGTGCGGGGAGCGGCGCGTCGAAGGTCACTCCATTATATTTTTGTGTAGGTATCAAAACGGTAGGTATTTACGAACAGATACTTATGTTTGAGAGATAAGTATCTGTTCGTAAGAACTATTACATAATCTGTGCCTACACAGTCAACCCGGAAATGAATGCTTAGTCTGAATGGATAAATCGTAATGAGACTTTTTAATTAATTCGTTAATATATTTTAACTTGCGACCCACCCCTTTGCACGAGTAAACCTTAAAACTCTTTATACACCTACCCCTTCCTCAAGAATCACTTTATAGATAGATGAAAACCGCATGAAAATCCGTTCATAAGTTTTTGAGTTTATCGCGAACATACACACCTACATACAAACAGATAATGCGGTGGGGACTTTGTTTTATAAGATGTAGTGATTGATTTCATTAAGTTAAGATATTAACTAGGTACCTATTGTATTTCGATAAATAGATACTAAGACGTTTATTTGGTTGCTGCAAATACACACAATTTAAAATTTACAAAAAATAACAACATACCTAAGTATTGTATATTTAGTTGCAGTACCTTTACGCTTTGCATGAAATGCACTGGATCAGAATTTCAGCACAAACAAAAGGATTCCGATTCAGCTATGCGCTTCGCTATTTCGAGCAAAGCACTGATAATCTGCCGGAATCCAAATCAAGTTACAGTTAGGCAGTTAAACTACAAAACAAAGATAGTATATTTAGATGATTATGTAGGAAGTGTTGGTGTAGGTGTTGGTCAGTTTAAGCAAGTACTTACAGCTTAAGGCTCCTGTTCACGTTGGGCCAACGCCAACGCCAACGAGGGACGCATTTATGCGTTAGAGGGAGCAAGTGATATTGCTATCTCATTCTACCGCATGGCTGCGTCCCTCGTTGGCGTTGGCGTTGGCCCAACATGAAGAGGAGCCTTTAGGTACACCAAACTTCATATTAGGCACATGAAGTTGAGTAACTTAAATTAAAACTGACGTTCTTTTGTTAAACACAATGAAATCACAACTTTGGGAACAAATCAAATTATTTTATTAAATATTAAGTTAAATAAATAAATATTAAGGGACGTCTTACACAGATCAACCTAACCCCTAACTATGTATATGGTGTACTTACATGTACCTACATATATTATTGTACGATATATTATATGACTTAAATATGAGAGACTTCGTAAAAGTTAAGTTTGGCCGACCAAGAATGTTTAAGTCTGCAAACTTGTGACAATATAATATTGTAATTTGGCAGTGGGGTTTGGTATTCGTACCAAGGTGTTGGGAGTATCGTAAATAAAAGTTTAGACGCCGGGAAAAATAATTGTTCTATATTAACACTACTAAGAAAACTAAACTAACTAAAATTACATTATTTAACAAGTATTAGGGAGCGATATAAGATCAAGCTCGACCCGTGATAAAGGTACAAGATAACTTGTCGAGTTGACGTCTAACTCAGAACTGATTCTGACTCCCCGCGATCCTGATGACCATAACTTTGCAGGTAAGCAACAGGCTCATCGGGATAGCGGTACAGGACCGATAACGGTTTTGCACATGCCTGATCCTAGCATTTCTCACGCTGGGTACAAATTAGTTTATTACGTAAGTTAACAATAGCTATTCGGACACCGACAAAGAAATAAAACAAAGATGGATAAACAAAGAGTCAGTGCCGGCAAAGAAAAGGAAATACATTTTACAATATTTTTACAAGCTTATCCCTAACGGCTAGCCATCATAAAATTCATAAAATTAAGTTACCGTTACGTGTGCTATGCACATTGCGTATAACGGGAAAAGCTAAAATTTAATTTATTTAATATCATCTAAGCTTGGGCGAATGTAGGACGCAGTCCCTACAGTACCCCCCTACCAGTGATGAAGTCACGATAGAAAAACAGAAATGAAAGAACAATTGGTAAAAACACCCACATGGAAAATGGTAAGCATATTACAAACTAAAAAGGAATGAAGTAAAGCTAAACACAAATAATAAAAATACAATTCTAGATGTACAGTGGATAAAATTGTTAGTTACAATTTGCTTAGGTGCTATGTACGTGTACGCTAAAATAACTACTACAACCAATATTTATTGTTAATGATAAATTGATAATACACGGTGAAAACACAATAAAAACAATAATAATACAAAAACATATTACGGAAAAAGGTAAATTAAGCTTAACTATTTACACACATTAATTATTTGAGA
This sequence comes from Cydia fagiglandana, assembly GCF_963556715.1. NCBI lineage: Eukaryota > Metazoa > Arthropoda > Insecta > Lepidoptera > Tortricidae > Cydia > Cydia fagiglandana. The sequence goes on along the minus strand of NC_085932.1, from coordinate 7,926,399 downwards.
CCTGCCTGGTAATAATCCGGAAAACGGACTCGTCTACCTGATCTGGTTCTGGTGACGTTATCATTAATAGGCGGCGCTTGTTGTACCATCGGTGCAGGTGCTCTAGCTGTACTCGCATTATTGTTTGTAGTGCAGGTTGTTGGCTTCACAATGAACTGTGCTGAGTCGTCTTGGAACTCGTGCGACGGTTCAATGTTATCTGCTAGTACGTAGGCTGGCTTCAGTCGGTCCACCGAAACGGTTACATGATGTCCTCGTCTGTTAATGACGAATGTTTTATCGCTTCTTGAGATAACGGCGAATGGACCTTCATACGACGATTGCAAGGTTCGTTTAGGGGCATCAACACGGACAAACACATGACTAGCTGTCTTCAGGTCTTTGAATATGAATATTTTATTACGTCCATGTCGAGTTCCTGCGACGGGTTGCAGATTAGAAAAGTTAGTTTTTAATTGAGTGACGAAATCCGATGCATCACAATCGCTGGTTGTTCTGGGTACTAAGAACTCTCCAGGTAAGCGAATGGTTTCACCGTAAACCATTTCAGCGGGCGTAGCTTGCAGATCGTCCTTGAATGCTGCGCGAATACCCATCATAACTGTAGGTAAAACTCGTGTCCATTGGTCGTTTTGATGACATTTAATCGCAGCTTTTAATTGGCGGTGAAATCGCTCAATCATTCCATTTGCAGCTGGGTGATATGCAGTAGTTCGCAGTTGAGTCGTACCAATCAGATTATTTAAGCTTCTAAAGAGATGCGACTCAAAATTTCGGCCTTGGTCCGTAGTGACACGAAGAGGTACGCCGAATCGTGTGATCCAATTTGAGTAAAATGCCCATGCTACAGTTTCTGCTTCCTGATTCTCAATAGGTATAGCTTCAGGCCACCTAGAGAAACGATCAATGCAAGTTAAAATATATCTGCATCGTTCTGAAATTGGCATTACAACTATGTCTATATGCACGTGTTCAAAGCGAGTAGAAGGCGGTGCGAATGATCCGACAGGGGCTGACACGTGACGCGTAACCTTAGCACGCTGACACTCTAAACAGCTTCGAGTCCATTCTCTGCAGTCTGATTTGATAGACGGCCAGATGAATTTCTGCGTAGCTAATTTGATAGTAGCTTTGGCTCCTGGATGAGAAAGTTGATGAACTGAATTGAAAGCAGTCCTTCTGAAAGGCTCAGTAATATAAGGTCGGGCAGACGGAGTAGAAATGTCGCAATAAATACTTTCTTCGAGCCCAGGTAACTGTACAAGCTTAAGCTGTAGCGTCGAATCAGTTTTGTTTAGTAGCGATGATAAAATGTCGTCCGATTTCTGAGATAAGGCTAAATCCTTCCAATCAATTCCTCGTTCAATTGGATCGATTTCAATGCGAGACATTGCATCGGCAGGTATATTTTGCTCTCCGCTAATGTGTCGGATGTCGGTTGTAAACTGACCGATAAAATCCAGGTAGCGGAACTGTCTTGGAGTGCATTGTTTATCTTTCTTCGCAAATGCATACACAATAGGCTTATGATCGGTATATATTGTGAATGGTCGCGCTTCCAAATTATGTCGAAATTGTTTGACAGCGGCATAAATAGCGTATAACTCTCTGTCATAAGTAGAGTACTTCTTCTCAGCACTTGTCAACTTTTTAGAAAAGAATGCTAACGGTTGCCATGCGCCATCCACTCGTTGTTGAAGTGCGGCGCCAACCGTGTTATCTGACGCATCTGTGAATAGCGCCAGGTCAGCGTTATCTTGAGGATGGGCCAGCATTGTTGCGTCGGCGAGGCATTGTTTGCAGGCCTCAAAGTCTTTAATGCTATCAGGTGTCCAGTGAATCGGCGCTTTACCTTTAAGGTTTCCCTTCAGTAAGTCGTTTAATCTAGCTTGATTCGCTGAAGCGTTAGGTAAGAAACGTCTGTAGAAGTTTAGCATACCTAAGAACTGTCGCAATTGCTTCGCTGTGGTCGGGAGTGGAAAGGAGCGTATAGCTTCTACCTTACCAGGTAACGGGCGTGTGCCCTCCGCAGACACTAAATAACCTAGGAATTCAACTTGGTCCTTACCAAACACACACTTAGAAGGGTTAATCACTACACTATAGTCACTTAATCGCTTAAACACGGTCTCTAAATGTTTTAAGTGTTCGTCACTGTCACTGGAAGCAATCAAAATATCGTCTATATAACAATAACAAAAGTCTAAACCACGTAACACTTCGTCCATAAATCGTTGAAAAGTCTGAGCTGCGTTACGGAGTCCAAAAGTCATATATGGAAACTCGAATAATCCAAATGGCGTAGTTATAGCCGTTTTGGGTATATCTTCCTCCGCCACTGGAATTTGATTGAACGCACGCACTAGATCTATGGTTGAAAACACTTTTTTTCCACTAAGAGTCTGGGCAAAATCTTCTATGTGCCGAACTGGATACTTGTCCGGTAATGTGCGGTCATTAAGCGCGCGATAATCTCCACATGGTCGCCATCCATTGTCCTTCTTCTGAACCATGTGAAGTGGCGATGCCCAGCTGCTTTGTGACGGGCGCGCAATGCCTAACTTTAGCATTGCGTCGAACTCCTTCTTCGCGGCGATAAGTCGATCGGGCGCTAACCTTCTAGGTTTTTGAGCTACTGGCGGTCCCGGCTTCGTCACAATGTAATGTTTTGTGTTGTGCTTCTTTTGTGTTGCCGCGGCACCGTCGGGCTTAGTGATGTCGCTATATTTTCTTAAAACTCGGTGATAAGGCGAGTCCCCGGCTATTGTTTTGATTGATAGCGGCGACTCGAACTCGGCTACCTGACCGGTGACCGTAAGGTTTGTCGTGGCGTCTATCAGTCTATGCCTTTTTGGATCGACTAGTAAGTCATAGTGACCTAAAAAGTCTACACCAATTATCGGCTTAGCCACGTCAGCAACAACAAATCGCCATGTGAAATCTCGACGTAGTCCGAGGTTTAGGGTCATCGTGGAGAAACCGTAAGTTTTGATCGGGGTGTTATTCGCTGCAACTAGCTCGTACAAAGATTCTTCACTGTGAGGGGCTAGGCTGCGAGGATATACACTTAAGTCCGCTCCAGTATCGATTAAAAACCTGGTCCCAGAGTTTTTGTCCATGATGAATACTCGTCGTGACGTTGTTGTTGTGTTTGGGCAACCATTCGCCACTAATGGCTCCCGCTCGCGTTTCCCGCATTGTCGGCTGCTTTAAATGCGCAAGGCGGTACGCATTTATGCGCTTCATGTCCGTAAATTTCATGGTACCAACACATACCGCTTGCTGAGTTGCTCCTTGAGCGAGGTCGAGATCGCGAACGCGAGCGTGATCTGCCTCTGTGTCGCGCACTTGCGTTGAGAGACAAAGCTTTTATTTGTTGCCGCAAGTCAGCAATTTCACTCTTTAGAACTTCTAAAACTTCCATGATGCCAAACAATTGCCAAACAAAGATGGATAAACAAAGAGTCAGTGCCGGCAAAGAAAAGGAAATACATTTTACAATATTTTTACAAGCTTATCCCTAACGGCTAGCCATCATAAAATTCATAAAATTAAGTTACCGTTACGTGTGCTATGCACATTGCGTATAACGGGAAAAGCTAAAATTTAATTTATTTAATATCATCTAAGCTTGGGCGAATGTAGGACGCAGTCCCTACAGTAACATCCCCATACTGTATCAATGCAAATAAATAATTTCTGATTCTGATTCTGATTCAATTCTTTGTCCAGTACCTAAACGAAGTTTTACCAACCAATAACTTTGAGTACCTATGCAAACTGTGACGATCTTTATAATATTTAAAACCTCCGCGTTTTGAACACATATTTATAACTCACATTAAATTTATAGACGGGTCTAACGCGAAATTTATTCAATTGCCTTTATTTACCGACGTTTGGACACAGGTTTCACTGGTCGTGGTCGCGGCTAACTGATGTCCCAGCAAAATGTCAAAACAGACCCGTGTCCGTGTCCGTGTGTGTCGTGTCCGTGTCGTGTGTGTAAATTTCGCGTTAGACCCGTCTATAAATGTGAGTTAATATGTGACGATCTTTGTTCCAGACACTTCAAACTGTTCAAGACAGCGTTCTGCTTCGTGCTGCCGACGCTGGTGCCCGTGTGGGGGTGGGCCGAGAGCTGGGAGTACGCGGTCCTCTCGCAGGTGTTCCTGCGGTACCTGATGAGCCTGAACTTCACGTGGGCGGTTAACAGCTTCGCGCACCTGTGGGGCAATAAGCCTTACGACCCGTGAGTATCTCGCCTATTGTAGGTAATTTTCCTCTAAAGCCTCTCTAATACAGTAAAATTATACATTTTGCGTTTGCGTCAAATCCGGTAGTTCTGATTTTTTGCAGACTTATTTATGATGTTGGCCCAATGAATAATCCAAGTTTGTGACCTCGAGCGCCGAACGCAACATTGTCAAAAATCGAATAAACCGCATTTTTTTTTAGATTTGGGCGATTATAACCCTAAAGTACTAGTTTTTGATAGTAACTTCCTAGGGGGTTTTTAAAGAAGACTAAATTTGCTACAATAAGACACTAGAATTGCCTCTGTAAAATTATAAAATTTTGAAAGGCTTTATCTCGGAAAATATTAGATGTACAGAGACAATTCTAGTGTCTTATTGTAGCAAATTTAGTCTACTTTAAAAACGCACTAGGAAGTTACTGCCAAAAACTAGTATTTTAGGGTTATAATCGCCCAAATCTAAAAAAAATGCGGTTTATTCGATTTTTGACAATGTTGCGTTCAGGTACTAGGCACCCTTGAAATTAACGGAAATAAAAAACACGGTGTACAGTCAGCGTCAGGCAACATCCAACGTATTCAATAGGTACTTAATTCGGTACACTATATTATTTGTATATGGCGTACCGAACTATGTGAATAGGTACTTTGGATGCTACCTGCTATAAGACGCTGACTGTACTTAATATCGGAGCACATCCTTATTTTTATGGTAATAGAAGTTTGTTACAAGATATTTGACTACTTTGGTCGTCGCGCTGTCTAATTGATGCTAACCGTATACTGGGTAATATGTATCTACCTACTTTACCTACATGTAAGTAGGCAAATTAAAAATAGTTAGAGGTAGGTTGAAACAACGCCAATTCAACGTCAATAATAGTGAACATGCATTGTTGTACACCTATTGAAATTTTTGCGTGTTTTAGATGCCATGCTTTATTTAAATTGAAAAATTAATTTCCAGGAATATCACGCCAGTTGAAAACTGGGGCGTGTCTGCCGTCGCGCTGGGCGAGGGCTGGCACAACTACCACCACACGTTCCCGTGGGACTACAAGGCCGCCGAGCTGGGCTACACTCTGAACCTCACCACGCTGCTGCTCGACGGCTTCGCGAAGATCGGGTGGGCGCACAACCTCAAGCAAGCCTCGCCACAACTTATAAAGGCGGTGGTCGAGAGAAAACACAAACACTAACTATGTAGTGGACGACCGCTTGTCGCTACAAAAGAATAGGCCCCACTTTCCTCTCTGGATCTTGATGTTATGGAAAATTCTTGCACAATTTGATGTAGGTCAATCAACCACAGCTATTATAATAATAGTCAGGAGTGGAAAATAGTCAGCAGCAGAAGTTGCTAAACGGGCAAGGTGTTCAAAATTACCTTGACGCGCTCTTGTTCTCTTAACAATAAAGTCGCGCCAAGATCATTTTGAACACCTCGCCCGCTTAGCAACTATTGCTGCTGACTGTACATATAACATAAAAATGTATATGTACAGCCAGCAGCAATGCCTATGCATTGGGGCAGCCAGTCTTACTTAGGACTGGAGATCAAGAGAGTCGCCCGTAGCCTCGGGTTTTGAGAGACCATGTCGCAATTACAACCCGTGCAGATTTATTTTTAACGTAGCGCAAAACTGAATCTAAAAATAATTAATGCCGTTGTAAACATCGCTCGAATTGAAAAATTGTTTCAATTCGGCAAAAACACGTTACACCTTCTTTTTTTTCGTGTAATTTCGTACATGCACCTGAATTTTTTATTGTTGTAATTATTTTATTTCTCTGTAGAGTAACGGCCTACCTCTGAACTCGTAGGTATAGTTTTACGCGGTTCACTGGTGCAAATTAGCACGTCGCTCTAATGCATGCACGCGTTATAATAGCAACGTTCCGCTCGCTCACCGGAGCGATGTGCGAATTCGCATCCACTGTGAATTATTCGATAATTATTGCCAATCTACTATAATGTTCAATTAGGTACATTTACGAGTAGTCACAAATATATTAGAGGTGTATTTTTATTTAAAAAATACTTACTGCGTTCAAATAAAAATTTAATGTACCTGCTTATACAATAATATATGTTAATGTATAATTTCGTGTAGGTACTACCACAGAATAAATAATAGTACTGGGTACAGAAGACTCACTCTAACAAAACGCGTCTGTCACGATCAGCACAGATATGGCCGCTAGGTGGCGACAGCGCCACGCGCGGCTTATGGCAAACCCCAAAATTGGGGTTACAGGCAGCTAAAACTACATATTTTTAGCTACCTGTAGCAAAGCGACGAAATCGCGGAGTGAGCCACGCCTGGTACTAGACAATATCTAAGGTGGGAACTAAAGAATTTAAAAAAAAGTGATATTAGTAATAGAGAAAAAGATATATCCTACTTTGTTATAAGACACCTGGTGATATTGCAAAAAGTAATATGTAACAATATAGTATAGGTAGTATGTAATGCTATATTTTAAAATAGCTCGATTACTTAGAATCAGGGCTCGGAACCGGTATTTTTTTTAAACCCCGAAATAGCCCAATATTTTGAATTATTTTATGCTCTTTAGATAGGACTGAATCATGTATTTAGTTAATAACTTCGTATTATTAGATTGTCCCATTAAAAATGAAATAATAAACCAAAGAACGAAAACGAACGTAATAATACCGGTATTTTTGTATGGAGCAAATACCGGTTTCCGACCCCTGCTTATAGTTCGTTTTTTTTAGCATTAGAAAGAACTTGCAAGAAGGTAAGCGATCTTGACATGTCTTTTAATTGAAAAACGCTTTTTAAAATTCAAAAACTATTACTTATGAAAGCAGAAGAATATAAATGATCGTATTATATTCATAATTGTTACATATTTGCCGTAACTTATTTTTAAAATGTGGTTTTCAATTAAAAGACACATCAAGATTGTTTACCTAATTTCTAATGCTAAAAAAACGAACTATAGAATACACCTAACCCCGCTCAAGGTCCGCATGGATTAAGTTGTTCGATCATAATTAAAACGCAACTTAAGTTTTTCTCATTTTATTTTAGTTATTTTTTATAAATATATACCTATTTATTTCAAACATTCCTTTGTTTCTCTTTAGTGAAATTAAAACGAAGAACTATACGTACCTACCTACCCACTTCGTTATAAATTAGAATTAGGTAAGTAGGTACCTAAGCGATCTCAACGTGTTTTTTTATTGGAAAACTCTTTAAAAAAATAATTCACGGCAAATATGCAACAATTATAAAGGTTCCGTCACACAGGCGCGTTTTCCGGGCGGGCCGTGAGCGTTTTATATGTAAAAGCGGTGCGCCCCGCTCATGACCCGCGAGAAAAACGCGCCTGTGTGACGAAGCCTTAAATCATATATGTACATCATTTAGATTATTTTTCTTTTAACTTTTAGGTATAGTTACTGACTTTATTAAAAAGCGTTTTACATTAAAAGACACGTCATGATTGTTTATCTACCTTTTTTCTAACGCTAAATATACTAACAATCAGAGATGCGAAAAATACTTTATAAAAAGTATTTAAATACAAAATACAAATACTTCCTTGATAATACTACTTCAAATGCAAAATACAGAATAGTTTTTGAATTTGTATTTAAATACAAAATACGAAATAGGTATTTTCAAAATACTTTTTAAAAATACAAATACTTTGCGATAAGAGGTACTCTGAGTAGTGAATACCTAGTCTGAATTAAAAAGTATTACTCGAAATTTCCGAGTTGAAAAGACTTATACTCTTTATTCTTTGAAATCAATCCTCTATCTAAAGTGCAAATTTCTAGTTGTTTGCTCATATTAACCGGTAGGATGTAGGTATGGATGATGGTTTTTAACGGCCAACTTTTAAAGCATTAATTTGTAATGTTTTACTGCTAGTATAATGCCTTTCGTTAGTGTGATGAAAACGTCTCGTTTGTGTTTCACCAGGGCAGAAAAGTTTGTTCTCCTCTCGTGCCTTGAAACCCTCGCAACACTCAATATTCCACTTTTTTAACCACTCGCTACGCTTGTGGTCATGTGCGACGTTACTATACTAAACAGATTCAACAGTTCCATGTTAAAAGAATGAGAGAGTTGCCAGGATTGTAACATGAGAAGAGATTGTAACTCCTACCTACTATAAAGTATTTTGTATTTTGAAAATAGAAAATAGGTCCCAAAAACTATTTCAAATAAAATACAAAATAGTTTTCTTCAAAAGGTATTTAAATACAAAATACAAAATAGGTATTTTGCATTTTGTATTTGCATTTTAAATACAAGTATTTCAAATAAGTCACATCTCTGCTAACAATAAGTATAGGTACCTACTGAGATAATGGCTCCTCTACACGATGAGCCAGCGCCGGCCACTCCAAAGGACGCAGCCTTGCGGTAGAATGAGATAGCAATATCACTTGCTCCCTCTAACGCATAAATGCGTCCCTTGGAGTGGCCGGCGCTGGCCCATCGTGTATTTTGTATTTTAAATACAAATTTAATAACTATTTTGTATTTTGCATTTGAAATAGTATATCAAGGAAGTGTTTGTATTCCCTTTGAACGCCAGACGGCGCGCTAATATGCCGTGCCCCGGACGCCAATTGATTGCGATTATTTAAGCGAAATTGAACTTTACGGAGTCTCGCGTAAATCCCTATTGAATTGGCGAAGCTGACGGCTGTAGCCGTCGTTGGCGCCCTTGGCAAGACTTTCCGATGACGTCCACAGCCGTCTGTGGCGGTCAATGGGTTAAATACTTTTTATAAAGTATTTTCACCACACCAGCTCGGAAAGGCTTACTTTGCACTTCGAAAACGAATAGCAAAGTTGCATTTTATCCACATGTGAGGCAAAGTAATCAAATGCAAATTTTGAGTTGTTTTCTTATGTTTGCTGGTATAATTGACTTTTAAATGATGATTTTGTATGATAAATATTTAATAACATTCATTTGGATTTGATTTGGTTTGATTTTGTTTGATATTTTACAATTTTTAGTGTTCCGTACAAAACTTTGTTTACGGAACACTTATGGGATCACTTCGGTCTTGCAAATCAGTTAAATACGTTTTTCTCAGAGACCGTTTGACATAGATACCTAAAATTTGGAACAGTTATAGCAATTACCACCACTCATATTGTAAATAAGTCAAAACTGCTTATTTCTTATTAAAGGGGGAAATTTAGGGGGTTGAGAGGGGTAGGCTGAAACTTTTTTCATTTGTAAGAATCGTGTGGGGTACCATTAGAAAGCTTGCAAAAAATTGAGTCGATGGACTGATTTTGACTTCATTTTAGACTGCAATAGTTTCGTCAAAAAATGCATTTAAAGTTGCAAGTTTTCATACAAAAATTTTCACCTCTGTCCTGGCGATTTTCGCGAAAACTATAGCTAACAGGCAGCTGACCAGTCAATACCCAACTTAAAGAAGCATGGAGACGGCGGGAAAATTATCAGCTTAACTTTATCTTTATTAGTTTTTCAACTGCAGCTTGACCTTTGGTTGCTTAGGGCTAGCTAACTGATGCTTACACTGGTCAATTCATATTAGGCGAGAAACATCCTTAGTTAAAACTTTGGCATTGAAATTTATGACTTATGTCTTTAACACAAGGTTTAATTCTGCTTGCTTATTTTTGTGGGATATTTAATTTTATCTCAATAGCCTACTATAAGTATGAGAGAGATCTACAAAATGCGACCTTATTATATTGCAAATAAGTTTCAATTTCGAACGGGCTTTCCAACCAATGGACTAGGCATATCAAAAATCTGATAAATTCAAATTAAGAATTCCGTTCTTGACTGTCGTTGTGTTTTTTTTTTCCACAATAGGACACATAGAGTTAGTAAGGCGTATAGAGATAATAAAGTCATTTAATATTTATGAACAGCTTTGGCCTCATGTATAGATTTTATTGAGAGTATCTGATTCGTCGAAACAATATACACAATATTCCTTTTCATTAAGTACCATTACATTTCTGTATTAATTGTATAATTATAAAATCTATTAATTATATTCAGTTCTTATGTATATTTTTGAACGGATCGGTGAGCAACAAGATTCAGGGCTATAACCGCGAAAATAGAAGTTCGCAAATTGCGAGCATTTTTCTCTGTCACTCTAATTACGCCTTCATTGGAGTAAAAGAGAAAGATCCCCGCAAATTGCGAATTTCGGTTTTCGCGGTAGCCCCTCAGTCCTGTTACGAGAAAATAATTTTAATATCACAGTTTTTAGAAACAAAGGTAAAATTGACGAAATATTTAAAGTAAGCCGATCTTGTTTTTTAGCAGTTCTAAATAATATTAAAGTCTATATATATGGCATATATAGAAACAAAATCAAATAAAAAATAATAATGAGTTCTAAATTCAAATTGAAGGAGTATACATTTAAGGTATTATAGGCCAAGCGCGCACCACGATATTAATTTTTGCGACACGATTTTAGAATCGCGCTGTAATATATCGCAGAAAATTCACTGCGCGCACTGCGATGAAAAAGTCGACGATTTGTTCATTCTCAACATGGATTTCGTACCAGTCGCTTGTCATGAAACGTGTCTTTAATATGCGATTGCTGTATGACTTTGAGCATTTATAACACAAAGGTGATCCCCGTCTATTTCCATAATTAAATGGTCAACATCTAGCGTCTCATTTTGAGACTCCATTGGAGATGCAGGTGCCGAGATGTTGGGGTTTGGAGAGCGAAATGCCGACTGAGGTCCGGCCGCCGGGGTGCGATTTTATTATCATAGTGCGCGCGGGGCCATATAACTCCGCATGCTGCAATTCACTTTGCGACAATCGCGTCGCGAACAATCGCGGAAAAATGTGACAAATCACAATTTTAAAATCGCTGCGATTTTTTTGTCGCATATGCGCGCACTAACATATAAACACATACGTTGCATTTCTGCGACAAAATTATCGCAGGACAAATAATCGTGGTGCGCGCTTGGCCTTACTCTAAATTATTATAATACATCAAGCATTCGCGAGATGCTCGACTTCGGTATTCAAACACAAAGCAATAGTACAAGAATCTAACTAAATGCAAAGGCCGAAGGAGCGATTCGAAGATCCGAAGCGTCCGACAGACGCGCGCCTCCCGTAACTTTTCCAAGTATTTTTAAGTACAAGTGTCTAAGTAACAAGATCCAAAGGCTGAAGTCGCATTGGGCCGAAAGCCCGAAGCATCCAGGAGGTCAGTTCTAAACACAGGTAATTATATAATACAAGTGTCTAAATGCGAAGGCCGGAGGCCGAGCTCCGCGTAGGGCCGAAGGCCCGAAGCCTGCAAGATGTCAGTGGTTAAACACAGAACTGACAGCCTGGACACTTCGGGCCTTCGGCCCTACGCGGAGCTCGGCCTTCGGCCTTCGCATTTAGATACTTATACTATTGTTCTGTGTTTAAGTACTAACATCCTGGACGCTTCGGGCCTTCAGCCCTACGCGGAGCTCGGCCTTCGGCTTTCGCATTTAGACACTTGTACTATTGTTCTGTGTTAAAGCACTGACATCCTGGACGCTTCGGGCCTTCGGGCTACGCGGAGGTCGGCCTTTGCCCTTCACATTTAGACACTTGTACTATTGCTCTGTGCTAAAGCGATGACATTTTGCTAAAGCTCGGCCTTCGGCCTTCGCACTTAGACACTTTGTACTATTGTTCTGTGTGTGTAGTTGAATACGGTATCCTAAAAACAGGCAAACAACCTCTGTAAAATGTAACGATGCGAGCGGTACGGCTACCATCAGTTTGGCATTGACATAAACGCTACCGTGGGCGTGAACGTAATTTACTTTCTATGCATCTCGCTCGTACTGACATATTAGTGCGAAAGAGATATACCTATAGGAAGTAAATTACGTTCACGATATCGTTTATGTCAATGCCAAACTGATGGTAGCCGTACGGAACACTAAATGCCTCGAGCTATCTCGGACTTGGCCAAATTATTTATTACATTTATTATTTGCTTCGAGTTGGTGAGGTGAAAAATTTTGTGTTTCACTCGGGGGCAAATTTTGTTTAACCCTTGTGCTTTGAAACCCTCGCAACGCTCAAGATTCCATTTTCCGAACCACTCGCTACGCTCGTGGTTCAATTTTGGAATCTTTCGCTTGCTCGGGTATCAATATTAGCACGAGCGGTTAAACAACAACTTTGCCCCCTTGTAAAACAAATAACTATTGTCACATCTCTGATCTTCTCGCTGTAACTCCAAATCAATAGGTAATAATTAATAATGGCTGCTTTCGCTTGCCTATTCTATTCCTATGTCAAGTGCGATTATTAAATCGCCTTAAGGCAATCAATCTGGTACCAATTAATCATTTAATCCAGCCATTCTCAAAGTGTTTTCCGCGGAGCCCTAGGGCTCCGCAAAACCTTTTAAATAACATAATACATCCAGTGCCAGCGCTACCTACGCGCTACGTGCGTCGTGGATAACACACGGATAACAGGAAATACTGATTATAGCGAAAAGCGCCGAAACAGAGAACGGGTTGCTGGCAATGAATCTTATATCTTATATATATTTATGTACTAAAGGTACAACGAGCACTTCCTGTATATATATTTATTTATAGGAAGGTATATTTCGGGGATCTCGGAAACGGCTCCGATTTCGAGGAAATTTGCTGTATGGAGGTTTTCTTAGAAAAATCGATCTAGCTAGGTCTTCTGGGAAACGCGCATTTTTGAGTTTTTATGTTTTCAGAGCAAGTATATATGTTTTTACTGTAATATGAATAACAAACCATTTACCAAATTTCGAACTTTTATTTACGCAAACTAGTATAAGTTCTTTATATTATAAGCTAATTTAAATAATTACATATTGGTATTTTGTCTTTATGCACCACACTTACAACAATCGGGTAAATTAAATTAGTAGCAACTAGTAATTATATTGAGGGACCAAAGTTGCAAGTTCACTAAGTTCAGTCTTCAATTAAAGTGAAAAGTTCCTTTTTAGGTTTCAAACTATTTATTGCAACAGTTTCATTATTGCACTCTTGGACCGCATTCATTTTCTGCTCTTTTACTGGCCGCATGTTCTCATCTTTGGAAGGTTTCCGTTTTAAACTAATCACTTTATTAGAATATACTCCATCTTTATCGTTTGGATCACTGTTTGATATCTTTCTCTTTTTAGTCTTAGTAATAACAAAATCTAAATCGGAAGAGTCATCATCAAAACCTGCGTAGACAGGCACGGAGCGTCCGCTCCTTGTTGACCGTACTGGCTGAACTCTGGTGGTTTCCTCCACAATCTGAATTGGAGGAGGCCACACAGTGAAATTAGCAGATAGCCTAGCTTGGCGGTAGTTGTTTATGGACATCATTTTGATGTAAACAGCCAGGGCCTGGGCCTTCTCGGCCTGTGTGATGTTGCTGGGTAGCACACTCCACGGCATTCTTCTGTCCTTTACATTTAAATATCTCCTCTTCATCTGCTTCCTAGGTGCTGCGTCACATTCCATCACTTCATCCTATAAGTATACAAGTGGCCAATGATAAACCAGTACTGCACTTATAACTAACCTTTTTTTTTACTGGTTAGTGGTCAATTATGTAATTAAATACCCATGACAAAAATATTTACTAAATAAATGCAACTACCTATAGCTGGCATTCAGAATGATTAGTACCGTTTCCTAACAGGGACTTAAAGAGGAGTTTATCAATTTGTCTTAAAAATTATTTTCTACTAAAATAATTATGAAGACAATTTAATTGATCAAACTGTCACAGCGTAGCAACTAGTTTTTGTTCCTGATTATAGTACAGTCGACTCTCGTTAATTCGAAACTCAAGGGACTTTTAAAATATTATGAATTATCGAGAGTTTGAAATATCAAATAGTTCGAAATTTTTGAGAGAAAAAAGATGAAAGTTCGAATAATTGAGTAATCATCAATTATGATTTATTAACTGCTAATTGTATAACAATATCCAAAGGTTAGAGGTACATATTTACATGCACATACATAATGTGAATTAATTATTTGTCTTTGAGAAGAAGTTTGTATTAGTTTGCTTCAAAGCACATTGCTGAGACTGATCAATAACTTTTTTTTATCAGAAATACCTAGTGCCAGAAATGATTTTACAATAACAAATGCTCATGCAACGATGAACGTGAACTTGTCTCAAAATGTAAGGGTACTTACACTTACCTCTGCAATCTGATAACTTAGAATTGTCGAGTGTTTGATGCCTATGAGTTCGACTTAACGCGTCGTTTTGTTACGTAGCGATGATTTTTGTTCGAATTACCAAGTGCTTAAAAATGTATTGAATTATTTCGAAATATAAAGAGATTTTCTAGGGAACTCGTGATAACTTCGAATTATAGAGAGGTTCGAATTATCGCAGGTTTGAATTAACGAGAGTCTACTGTAATATCTGATTGTGAGGTTGCTATAGCTCCAGTTACACAGTAAATTATTGCTTATTTATGTTTACAGGGCAGGCAACAGTTGTGTGACACAGTGTTAGCTTAATATGAGGTGAGCCATGCTTGTTTGCCATTGTCAAAACATGTTAATAAATACCTTTTGTCGAGAGATTTCATCCTCCACAGCAGTTGACTTAGAATTTTTCAAAGCTTTCAATAAATCACTCATTTCTTCTTTGCTTAGGTTTTCATCCTCTAATCCAAACTCTGCAAAAATTAAATGACTTATTCATTTCAAAGTTGTCATTGTCAATAGAAAATTATGTTTCAACCTCCTGAGACCCAAACGCTATTTTTTTTTTCATTTAGTAATTAATTTGTGTAATAGGTATTATTAGATGTTTGTATACAATGTATGTCATAGGCTTTATAATATGTTCGAAACAACCCGTCAGACAATAACAACGTACTTCTGAGGTAGAAGAATAGTCCTACTTTATAATAAATTTAGCAAAAAATTAAGAGATGATTACCGGTTAGCTGACTTTTCATATTCTTCACTTCGGAATCGCAACTATCATCTGATGATAGGGCTTCCATTGTTGCTGGTTTTGAAGTTGTTGAAATCCTATTACTTTTTACTGTGGTTGCAATACCATTTAACTAAACAATTAATTATTCAAAGTAAGGTATGTTTTAACTAATGAATTACGTCATACAGTTACCGTATAACAAGTGAAAATTAGTGTAAAAACATAAATTGTAATTTTATCAAACCGCAATTCCTTCGAACGTCAGTGTCAAGTGTCAAAACAACAATAAAGGTTCACAACAAACACCCAAAAAAACATGCCAATGTGCCATAGCGTGTCAGTGTGAGATAGCAATATACGCGACACTCGCGACAGATAGCTTTATCCTTGTTTCTATCTATAGGTTATTAAATGGAAAAGTTGATAATACGTATATTGTAGATTCCATTATTCACAGACAACAAACAAAACTCTATCTTTCACATGTTTCACATTCAACGCATTCAACATATATTCAACATATGTTCAACATGTTCAACAAAGCCCTCATTTCGTTCTTTCCATTCAATTCCCATCCCTACAAACCGTCTACAAAATTTATTTTAGTTCAAAAAGTATATAGGTGGTTTAGTTCAGTTCAGTCAGTCAGTCAAGTCATTCATTGGTCATTCAACGACTTACATTTGGGCTATGGATGTTGTAACCATTGTTTATTTTTATAAAAGTATTTAGTTCATAACAAGTGTAACAATTGATTAAGATAAAATAGACGAAAGAAGACTTTGACTTAGTACTTACAGCATACTAGTTACTTAATTTACACGTATTGATATAAGTATTAGGACCAGAAATTTTTGTGCAACATGATCACGTCCATGAGGGCCGCGGCATTTACCAGTGACCCTGGTTTTTATTACTACTATTTAGCAACACTAGAAAGAATAATAAGCAATCCGTTAACAAACCAATAATAAACGGAATTTGATGGGTGCAGTGCTCAGGAAACACGTTTTGTACTAGGCCTAATAATGGAAGAAGAATTACGGTGCTTCGTTTGTAAGGAATTTTACCGAGAACCAGTGCTACTGCCTTGCGGGCATGCTCTTTGTCGTTTATGTGGGGTGAATCTGCAAAGTCCGGTACATGAGAATGACGGTGCATCATCGACTGACTATCAGGAGGCGGACAAGGCGTCGGTGTCGAGTGAGACGGACAGCGGTGTGGTCTGCGGCTCCCGGCCTAATAGCTTTGCGGGCACGCCCGCCGCCGCTGCGTATCAGAGCGCCGCATTCACTTTGACATGCCCTACATGCAACAAGCAAGTGTTCCTAGATGACAATGGAGCTGAAGGCCTTCCGCCGTTTCGCGTTATGCGAACTATTGTTGAGCGTTTCGGCGGCGTGGCCGGAGCTCCGCCGGCTGAGGAGGCCTGTCAGATGTGCGAGGGGGAGCGCCGGGCGGCGGTTGTGCGGTGTGAGCAATGCTCGGTCCGGTATTGCGCTAGCTGCAGGGACGCATGGCATCCCACCCGCGGTCCACTTGCTCAACACGAGCTGAGAACCCTAGGCACAACATGCGCTGACCATGGCTCACCTCCGGTGCTGTACTGCAACAGCTGTCTAGTCCCCGTGTGCCAGCGGTGTGTGGCTGAAAGGCACTCTGCACATGTCACACAGCCCTTATCGAGTGCTGCTAGAGCACATAAGGTAATCTTCACTATTTTTGTGCTGTATCTTGTTTAATACCTTTACCTCATATCCTACAACTGTTTTTTTTTTTGCAGACTGAACTCTCACAAGCATTGCAACAGCTTTCAGAAAAGGCCAAGGCTATGACTGAATATATCCAAGTAGTAAAAGGCTCAAGTGAACAAGTAGGTGTAAGTATTCTACAGTTATCCATGGTTTAAGTTTAATTTTACAAGGAAGCATAATTGTTGTTTAACCCCTAATTCTGATATGAGCAAGCAAACCAACTCTGTTTTAGAAGAATAAAGTGAGTGTTTGCCAGCTGGTGTGGTGATAAATTCTTATTAGATTGGTCTCACAACTAAACTGGGTGCAATTAAGCCTCTGATTTAATGGAATTAAAATGAGCCTTAACTTTACCCAATATATTTGTACCGATCTAAATGAATTTACATAATTATTAAACCTGTTTGTCATAGCATATTGTTGAACTCTTCTGTGAACCAAAGGCACAATAAAAAAACAATTAAACATTTTTGTATATATAGGTCTACCAAATGACCGTAGTTCTGTAGAAAGCGACCAACTTTTTATTTTTGTCAAAGTGACTTACACCCTAACTTAGTAGCTTTCTGCATTGATAAAAAAATTGAGTTGGTCGTTTTCTGCATAACTACGGTCAAATTACAGTAGACATTTTTCTAGGGAAAAGGAACTGCATCATAGTTCTTATATGGATCAGGGATGTTGCGAATATTCGCATCCACGTCCGCGGAACATTGGCATTATTTTCAACATCCGCATCTGCATCTGCATAAAATCTGTAACCAAGTCGGTAACAGGAACGTCTTAGCGGCGCCGCAAGTGCTAGGTAATTTCGTCATTATATATAACGAAATCGTCTAGATCTCGAAAAGTTGGCCAAGTTACTGTTTATTAAATAAAACGCACCTATATTCTTGCTCAAATAGTAAACATTTCGTTTTTTATAGTAAAAATTACTAAAATTTTAATATTTGACGTTTATAAGTACCAAATCTTGACATCCGCATCCGCGGATGTCAAAAAATCTGCATAATACGCCACATCCCTGATATGGATCTCCATATAATATAAGATCTATGATGCAGTTCCTAAAAATTATTGTCTCCATGGTCGATACACTCAATTTAAACTTGTTCATAGACCATGACCTAGCTAAATAATTAAGTACATAGTATAATGCATTATATCTTATATGTATATCTTGTAGGAATCATGCTCTGAGCTAGAGCGGCAGATTGAACAAGCATGCGCGGAGGTATCCCGCGCTCTGGGACAGCGGCGTGAGGAGTTGGTCCGAGCAGCAAGGGCGACCCGCGCACAGGCCGCGGCCGACGCGCGGGCCAGGTCCGCACAGGCCTCACACAAGCTTAGGGAGGCCACGGCGCTGCTGCACTTCTCCATTGAGGCGCTCAAGGAGGCTGACCATGCTGCCTTCCTACAGGTAGAGTATATCATATCAGGATTAATAGACATGAATACCGTGCCACTACGCGTATTTGGTAAGCGCCACGCACTTACCAAATTCGTCCTTGGATGCTTTTTATAGTCAGGCAATATTTTTAGTTTATTGACAGGCAAGTTACACCCGTAGAAAATTTACATATAAATTAATAAAAATTAAAACTAAAATAGTATACCAAAAGGATACTGCTTATCGTAATGTGTTAGGTATCTGAAATAAGTAGGTCGTCTTTGCTGCAAAGCCGTGCTATGTCATCAGTATAAAGGAATTTTCTAACAGATCTTTACATAACAGATATAACAGATAAAGTAAACATTAGCCTAGAATACTAGTCATAGCTAAAATTGTATAGTCTGATATCATAAGGCGCGTGTGTAGTGTACCTAGCGATTGTTTATCAATCTGTGTCACTGATATCTGATATCAAAACACTATTGAGGCTAATCAATAGAGCCAACCTGCTTTGCTTCGTACCTATTATATAGATGTATGAATGTATTGAATATACTTTATCACTCTCTAAGTCTATAGATTATTTTTATGTGTTATTATTTAGGTATTCAATATTTATCGAAGTTGCTTTTATTTGCATGGATGCTATTACTCACCTAGCAATAAGATAAGATGTTGTTGACTAATAATTTATTAGATAGGTATTTGTTATGTTGGAAAAGGTACATAAACAAATATTTCTTGTTTAGATTAGACAGATAAAAGTAAACAAAGTGAGTCATATCAATTACATATATGTCTGTACTTAAAAGGCGAGGTTAACCACAATCGAGGTTTGTTTTGCTTATGTACTGCAGCAAAATGATACCATCACGTGTCCCGGTGTGTATTCCTAGACCTCTTTATATTTGTTGAGACATAGCACTAAGGATAACTGCCATAATATTTTTGAAAGCACTGAAAATGTTAGGACAACTGCTCCCTAATATAGCGATAATTGTACACAGGTGGGCAGCATCCTGTCAGCGCGCGCGCAAGAGACGAGCGGCACGCTGTGCGCGGCGCTGGAGCCGCCACCGCAGCCGCCGGCGCTCACGCTGGACATCGAGCCCGTGCTGCGCACCGTGCGCGCCATGAACTTCGTCGAGTGCATCCGTGAGTCCCCCCCCGTGTGTGTGAGAGAGTGACTAACGCAGGGCTGCCAGATCGTATAATAGGCTACGAAATTCGTATAATGAAATTATTTTCGTATACATGTCGTATAGTTGGTCAATCGGTATAATTGGATACGAAAATAATTTTTAAGAAAAAAAAACCGACTTCTATGGGGCCCGGTGAAAGATTATGGTAGATGGTGCACTATGTAGAAAAGGAGGTAAAACCAGTACTTTCTAGTAGCATTTCGTTTCCGTAAGGGTCGTAGTTCTAGCCTAACCTAACCCACTTCTCTGATTGCAGTTCAGTTCTGTGAGGATCGTAGTTCGAACCTAATCAAACCCACTTTTCTAGTAGCATTTCGTTTCTGTAAAGCCCGCAGTTCTAACCAAACCTAACCCAATTTTGTTTGGTCTGTGAGGATCGCAGTTCAAACCTAACCTACTTAACGGCACATGCCATGCGGTGTACGGGGGTTTGAGCGGGAGGGGTTTGGCATCATCATACTATATACCTACATTTTATGGTAGGTAATCATAGCGGTTTATTTAGTTTAGGTATCATAGTGATTTTCCGGGTCAAGGTCCAGGTCTCTGAGTCCGAGTCCGGGTCCGAGTCTGGGTCCGAGTCCGGGTCCGGGTCCGAGTCCGGGTCCGAGTCTGGGTCCGAGTCCGGGTCAGAGTCCGGGTCCGAGTCCGGGTCCAAGTCCGAGTCCGAGTTCAGGTCCGGTTCCGAACCGGATCCGGGTACGAGTCCGGGTCCCAGTCCAAGTCAAAATCGAAATTCGAAATCACCAAACGTGTACTATGCGTCGTTGAAGAGTTCTGTTCTGATCATCATCAGCAGTTCCACTTCATCAAATGCAACAGTTTTTAATGTAAATGCTTGATTTTATGATGAAAATACAGAAAATTATGTAAGTATGCCTTTAAGATTTGAAGAGTTCCCTCGATTCCTTATGGATCCCATCATCAGAACTCGAGCTTGACAGAAATGTGGCTTAAAAACCAAACTTGCTTAACAAACATAACGAAGAGGACAAATCGCCAAACGTGAACTATGCGTCGTTGAAGAGTTCCGTTCTGATAATCATCAGCAGTTCCACTCCATCAAATGCGACAGTTTTGAATGAAAATGCTTGATTTTCTGATGAAAATACAAAAACCTCTATACGCATGCCTTTAAAATTTGAGGAGTTCCCTCGATTTCTCATGGATCCCATCATCAGAACTCAAGCTTGACAAAAATGTTGCTTAAAAACTTAACTTGCTTAACAAACATAAGGAAGAGGACAAATCGCCAAAGGTGAACTATGCGTCGTTGAAGAGTTCCGTTCTGATCATCATCAGCAGTTCCACTTCATCAAATGTCACGTTTTTGAATGTATATGCTTGATTTGTTGATAAAAACACAAAAATCACTATATGTATGCCTTTAAGATTTGAGGAGTTCCGTCGATTCCTCATGGATCCCATCATCAGAACTGGATTTTGACAAAAACGGGACCAATCTGTATGCATATACATGCAATCAAAAAAAGAATTTTTAAAATCGGTCCAGTAATGACGGAGATATGGAGTAACAAACATAAAAAATAAAAATAATAAAAAAAAACATACAACCGAATTGATAACCTCCTCCTTTGGGATTTGGAAGTCGGTTAAAAAACACCGATGTTAAACTACTGTCAATGCTTCAAAAAACCGGGCAAGTGCGAGTCGGACTCGCGCACGAAGGGTTCCGTACCATAATGCAAAAAAAGAAACAAAAAAAAGCAAAAAAAAAAACTACTGTTACACGATTACTGTTACTGTTATACGATTTAATGGAACGGCAACTACTTAAATACACGTCAACGCGGGCTATAACCGCGAAAAACCAAGTGCGCAAATTGCGGGCATCTTTCTCTGTCACTATTATTACGCTGTCATTGGAGTAAAAGAGAAATATCCCCGCAATTTGGGGGCTTACCGCACCGAAAACCGAAATTCACCAGTTATTAAAAAATCGATTTAAAATTATAGTTTTTTTTTGTACTCGTATAATGCAATCGAATTTCGTATAATTGCGGCCACATGATCGCATAATCAAGATTTATGTACTGGCAGCCCTGGACTAACGTCCAGTCCTGTCATGCGTTGATGGGGAAACCGTCGTGTGCGTCATCACTTCATCAGCATGTAGCCGCTTCAGAGAAATATAACTATTCCCTTAGCTTACATTGACGCCTGCGTTGAGAACGAGGTTTGTAATTATTACAAATTACATTATTAATGTCCGACCGAATTTTCGGTTTCGGCATAAAAGTCATGTTTCGGTCAAAAAACTGCCGAACCATACGTAGGTAACAGCCGCGCCGAAACTTACAACATTGCACTTTCGGATCGCGTTTGGCTTGTTTTCTATAATTATAAGTGAATTCATATTAGGTTCTTAATTAGATTAAGCGTCGTCCAACATGCACTTGCCGCGCGCTTTTTTATACTACTTGCACGAAAAAGAAAGACCACAGTTTTTTTTTCACTATTTTAACATCTTTATTAAAGTTTCGGGTTCGGTTGAATGTAAGTCAAAACAGAAGCTTCAGTTTAAAACTTAAAAGCAAAAAGTCCCGTTTCGGTCGGACACTAATATCCTTAGCATACTTTTTGTTGTACCTATCGTGTACGTGTAGTAGGCATATCTGACACAAATAATCACGCTAATTGTACTCACAGCGAGTGTGAGAAATTATAGGTGGGCGAAGTTTGGTATCTACGATTGTAAACAGTCGTCAAACTGTTGTTTAACAGGAAACTCCGTAATCTGGTTTATAAATAAGATGAACCCGTTTTAACAACAAACTGTTCATAAAACGGTCGCCGAATATAACTTTGTGCTATTTTAATGCTCACATTTGGAATGCAGCGGACGAAAAGGAAATGGGATCCTCAGGTATGGCGATTTATATTTTGGATGTTCCGATAAGTTATATAAATTATAATGTTACTTAGCTTCCGCCCGCGACTTCGACTGCGTGAGATAATGATGATTGATAAAAACTATCTTATGCCCTTGCTCAAACTATCATCTAATAGCAGTTTAGGCGTGAAGAGTAACAAACAGACAGACCGTTATTTTTGCATTAATAATATTAGTAGGCATTGTTTCTGATTACATCATGAAAATGTATTTGGAAATCATAATAAAATTCAAACAACGATTTAATTCAGAAGATGCGAGTCAACGGTTTTAATTTTAACGCATCCTGAAATCGAAAAAATATAAAGCCAGAAATCTTATTACGAACGATCTTGTTAACCAATTTCAGTATAGAGAAATAGGTACCTGTAGGCCAGCTGTAGGCACAAATTTTGTGAACTGAAATTGGGTAAATAGGTCGTAGTGCGCGTTTATGCAATTTACAGAGGAATACCTGTGGTTTGTGCTCATTTGTGAACTGGAATTGGGTAAATAGGTCGTAGTGCGCGAAATAAACCGGCTGGCTTTCGGCCACACTCAACATACTACGTAATTAATCTCATATTACAGCCCGCGCGTGCAAGTATCAGTGTCATATTTATATTATAGTTTGAGTAGCGGAATTAATTATATCAGTCTTCAGTTAACCTCAGTATTTTTTGTACCGAGACTGTCTGAAATAGCAAGACACGTTCGTACATTTCCGTGAAAATACGATGGAAACTACCTATGCACTACCAGTCAATTTTGTAATCGGTTTTGGAATGATTTAATGTTTGCAATTTGACGAGCAACGAGCGAATATCGCCACTCTGGATCAGTGCTCGATTTTTATAAGAAAAACTAGTATCTCTTTGATTCATGATCTTAGACTTCAAAATAAGTCTATTTCCTAAAAAGCAAGTGCACTGAAAAACTTAGGATAGTTTTTCCTCTTCTGCCCTCTTCATAAAAGGTTACTTTGACCTTTGACAGCGTACATCATAAGTAATATCATACAGCTTGGCAAAAAAGAGTAGAAATTAAAAAGTGGCAACACTCCTATAGTGTCGTCCCGTTTTCTTATATTTGTTGGATTGAAAGGGACGGCACTACAGTGTTGCCACTTTTTAATTTCTACTCTTTTTTGCCAAGCTGTAACACCTATAATTGGTCATGGAGCGGTGGGCTCGAGTAGTAACGACGATTTAAGATGTTATTGGCGTTCATAAGGTTAATTTTCAATTAATGATTTATTTCATATTTACCCATACATATGTATATAAGATTAGTTACTTAAAAACTAATAATTTTTTATAAGTAACTACAATATTTTTCTCAAAAATGGACGGCAAAGCAGACTTTTCCGTTTAAAAAATAGGTCGCAAAGTGCGAAGTTTATGGTCAGTCAAAAATTAAAAAGTTAAAAACACTGCAGTCTCGATTTTGGGACTACAATGTTGCATACAAATTTCATTATTTGGCGAGTTCCAAACTTTTTAAAAGTTTAAATGGCCACATCAAATGAAGGAACAGGCCCATTAAACAGCCAAACAGATGATTAGTACTTCTCTAAGTACTAATCATCTGTTTGGCTGTTTAATGGGCCTGTTCCGCTGCAGACTTTTCTTGGTCCGACTCTTCGGACCAAGAAAAGTCTGCAGCGGATTTGATAGCCCACGCAGTGTACGTGTTATTTATACGTCATAATTTCATAGAAGTTTGACGTTTAAAATAACACGTGCACTGTGTGGGCTATCAAATCCGCTGCAGACTTTTCTTGGTCTGACTATATTATTATAATGTTGGTACCGCGACTATTTACCTGTCTCAAATAGGTTGAAAAAGAATTGAAAAAGTTTGCTTTGCCGCCTTTTTATTTTTTTAAATTTTAAAATATAGATGGTCAAGGAAATCTTGTCAGTAGAAAAGGCGCGAAATTCAAATTTTCTATGCGACGATATCCTTTCGCGCCTACATTTTTCAAATTTGCCGCCGTTTTCTACTGACAAGATCTGCTTGACGCAGTATAGAAGTGTATTTTACTGACGAAAATACCAATTTTCGGCAGAAAAAACACTTCTATTTTAAAATAAAAAAATAAAAATGCGGCAAAGCAAACTTTTTAAATTTTTTCTACGTTTTCCTGTGAAAAGATATACGTAAGAACATTGCTTCTGTAAAATATTTCTATTATACACTCGGCGTCAAAAAAATCGCACCTCGCCAAAAATTCGTTTCAAGCAAATATAGCTCTTATCTACTGCATTGTACCCTGTCAATGTTGGTATCATTTGAAAGCGCAATTAATGAACTTTAAAAAGATAAATCGTTATTATCCGTAAAAACAACCATCGCCGAATATAGGCGTTTTGTTTAAAAAAGGGCCGAGATCCAATTTTAATCGGTCCGTTGTTGTGCAATCCGGGATGGGTATAAAATGGAGGGTAAAGGTTAGTTATGGTTTATTCGCTCTCCAGAGGTCACTGAGGTTACTAAACTTACTAATGAACTGTTACAGCAAGAAAAAACCCTTGGACATGGATACCAGGCCAGAAGGAGCAGCTCAAGAGGTGGCACTGCTGCAAACAAGACTATGGCAGTAAGAAGTTGCTGAAAGATTTAACATAAGCGGTTTCCGAGTCCGTCGAGTCTTGCTGGGGTTCCAGGTGACTGGTAGTTACATCAGGAGACAACACTGCTCTTCCGCTAGAGACAACCGGTACATTGTATCGAACTCTTTGCAGAACCGTTTCTCCGAGGCTGTTGAGCTGCAGCAGCAGCTTCAAGCAGCTCAAAAAACAGCAGTAAGCATCTCTACGATCGGAAGAAAGCCGGAAAAGAAGAGGATGTTGCCCCGTAGAGCTGCTACAGGCCCCCAATTAAAACAATAGCATCGACTAGCCAGGAAACAATTTTGCCGACTGCACGAAGATTGGACGTTTGAACAATAGAGGAATGTCCTCTTTTCCGACGAGACGAGGGTGTGCCTTTACACCAACGACAGGTGCAGGGGGCTGTATAGGAGGCAGGGAGAGCAATTTACGCAGGCCTGCACTGAAGAAACCGTCTGCTAAGGGGACGGATCTCGCATGTTCTGGGGCGGCATTTCGATCGACGAGTAAACTGATCTCCTGTGCATTTCCCGCACTGAAGGTGGTCACAGCCAGAGATCCCTGACTGCTCGGCGTTACATAACGGTGTTCTTGGAGGAACATGTGATCCCATGTGATGGTTTTGTTGGACCCAACTTCCAGTTTATGCATGACAACGCCCGCTGTCACACTGCGTTGTTTGTGTGAGACTAACTGTGGAAGGTTGGGATCACCGTTATGGAGTGGCCAGCAAGGAGCCCTGACCTGAACCCAATCAAACATCACTAGGAAAAGCTAAACCGGCGGGTTCGGTCGCCTGATCCTTCTCCTGCCACACTCGACAGGCTTCAAAATGCCATTATTGAGGTGTGGAACAACTTTCCTCAAAAACGCATCGTGGCACTCATGACAGTCATGACTGATCACATGGAAGCTACTCAGAGGGCAAGAGGAGGCAGCACTAGGGTTTAAGTTTAGTTTTAAGTTTGTTTTTCTGTATCTGTTGATTTTGTAGTGATTTTATTCGTTGCAATTTTAACACCTGAATACACGTCGATTCGTTTTCCTGAAAATTTTCTTTTTGGATGGAGTAGATCGTTCATTTTACGACATTTTCCAATAGAGGATTTCATAACCTTTCAAATAAGGCCCAATAGTCTTATCTTGCCTTATATAATATAAGGTTTAAAACCGCTTGAAAGCAAAAAGTTAAGATGTGCGATTTTTTTGACGCTGAGTGTATTTATATTTCGTGCACCATTTTTGAGAAAAGCACTATATATGACTCGGCTGGAAGGCTACTTTCTGGCTTCGGATTCAATTAAACGGACTCCCAAGATCGTCCGTTTAAAACGAATCCTCACCCTGCAAGTATCTACTTCCGAGCCTCGACAATAATGTACTATTTATGATATGTATGAATAGGCTACATTCCTACTAGTCAAATCAGCTTTTTTTAGAACTGTCAAAACGATTTGCTAATATGGAATTTATATGAAAACGAATGTAATGACGTCACAGTCAACTCACCTACTTTTTATATTTGAATCCGATATATTAAATTGAAATAGTGCTTAAAAATAACTGCTGCCTATGTTTTTCTAATTATTATCTGGTGCTTTATTCCGTGTACGGTGTGAAATAATTTATTTTAAGTAGAGGAAACATCCCTATTGTCTTGTTGCAGCGCCGGGCGCGCCGACGATGGCGGTGGAGGCGTGCGCGGCGCGCGGCTGCTCGTGCACGCTGGCGTGGCGCGCGCCGTCCGCACCCTCCGCCGTGCGCGGCTACGTGCTCGAGCTGGACGACGGCCGCGGCGGGCCCTTCCGGGTGAGTGCACTATACCGTTATATTTTGAATTATTTTATGCTCTTTACGTAGGACTGGACTCGGACCTGGGTATGTCCTTAAACTACGTCCAAGACCACCGGTGGACGGGCAGCAGCGTCCCTCAAATTCGGTGTACTCGACTGCGATCGCCAACCCACCTGCTAAGCGTGGCGATTATGGCATTCACCCCCCATAAGAGGGAGGCCTATGCCGCCTATGTTCAGCAGTGGACGTCTTATGGCTGAGATGATGATGATGACGCAGGACTGAATCATGTATTTAGGTAACGACTTTGTGTTATAAGATTGTCCAATTAAAAATGAAATAATAAGCCATAGAACGAAAAAGAACGCAATAATACCGGTATTTTTGTATGGAGCAAATACCGGTTTGCCCTGGAATAGGGATGGTTGGGGTAAATTGTATATAATAAAATTATATAGCCCTTTTTATCCCGTGAGATATCCCTAACACACGACTCAAGTTTCGCGCAGCGCGCCATACCTTGTAATTACCACGATACAAGTTTCTCGCATCTTAAGACGAGAATAAATAAGTTTTTACAAAAATTACATTTTTGGTACAAGCTTTTATCGTTGACTGTACTTTTCTTACGACAGACAACTAATACTCATCGAGACAATTCTAAAAACCCCTATAGGCCAAGCAATAAGAAGTTATAGAGATGATTTTCAATTGAATGATACAATTCATTCAATTGAAAATCATAAAAAAGATAAAAGATAAAAAATAGTTTATTCAAGTAGGCATATTACAATGCGCTTATGAACGTCAAATAAACCTTTACGGGCTCCAACCGTACACCTCTGCCCCGAGAAGATTTAAATCCCCCCTCAATTGGAGGAGGGTATCCCAATATGGGACCGGCAACAAACTCGGCGGGACACATCTTTTCAAAACATTATTACATCTTATAATTAACATGCATTACGAGTAATTAAGAAAAATACAATTTAAATTACTATAGAATTCATGCAATTATACTCGGTGAGTACATAACTTTATACAAATACGTAGCTCTTTGAGAAAACATATCAAATTCTTACAAAAGGAAAAGAAAATAAAATCAATAAAAGAAATGAGAATACACATTATATTAATCTGACTGATTGTTATGAGATGCTTTCATACAATTTGATGTGCTTTCTTACCTGAGCTGAGTCACCTTTAACTCTACACATAATACAATGCTTTTAATTGCTACTTGTCGTTATTACAGTTTCTGGTTTGGACTATGCATGTTTGTCTGTCAAGTAGCCCTATAGTAGATGTTGTTCCAATTTGTGTGCGTATTTTTAAGAACATTATAAGGTAAATCACATTTTAAGTTTTGTCCCTATTCACTCCAGCCATCCCCATGCTGTGTGTAGTGTGTCCTACACACAGCATCACTAGCAGTGTGATTGTGTAAGCCACGTCTAGAGACCAATACCTATTACGTATGCTAAATTTAGGCTCAATTGAACACGGGATTTGGATCGCTTACAAAGTTTTTGACCGATAGGTACTAAACGGACTAGTTATGTAACATTGTGAAAAAAGTTCTGTAAATTAAAATGTAGGAGTAATATCAAAGGTGTACTGCAACGATTAGGTTCATGTTGCAGGATCCAAAATCAAATTGACCTCATGACCTGTCATTATGAATGTAAACCGGTTATAAAATAGGGGAGTGCACGGCGTCACTGGCGATAGTAGCTACAACTTTGCAGGAGCAATGGTCCAAGCTTGCATTCATTAAAATCTTTTAGAGTGATTTAAATAAAATTATATAGCCCTTTTTATCCCGTGAGATATCCCTAACACACGACTCAAGTTTCGCGCAGCGCGCCATACCTTGTAATTACCACGATACAAGTTTCTCGCATCTTAAGACGAGAATAAATAAGTTTTTACAAAAATTACATTTTTGGTACAAGCTTTTATCGTTGACTGTACTTTTCTTACGACAGACAACTAATACTCATCGAGACAATTCTAAAAACCCCTATAGGCCAAGCAATAAGAAGTTATAGAGGGAAATGCTAGGAACACAATTTTTGACTACGTAACTTTGTTTGGACTAGTTAGGAGGTGAACATATCAAAAGTCCCCGGCCGTAGCCCCGGTGCTGGGGGGTAGAGGGGGGAAAGAAGGTCTCATTTTTCGGTTTTTCACTTATATCTTGGAAATTTTGCGTCTTAGCGACATGACTACTAAGACAAACCAAAAGCTGATAAAATTTGTTACAAGTTTTATTCAGTCAAGTTTTTCCATATCTTGAATAGTTTTTGAGATATCCGCTCTTGAAAGTTTATTTAGGGCTTTCAATTTTATCATGATATCTACATTAGTGACGCTGTTAGACCGTGTTTGGTATCATTTTCGTATAAATCGGGGGTGCTGAATTCAGTTTTGGTATCACATTGACACCATTCCTAAGAAAAAACATATAAACTTTAAACAAATACCTTTTTTTTTAAATTCCTCTTCACGCTTAAACCGCTCAACCGATTTAATTGAAATTTGGTATACAGATATTTCGAGTCCCAAGACAGGACATAAGATACTTTTTATCTCAATAATCATCCTTTAAAGTTGTGAAATGGAGTATGGGGGGAATTCAACTTCGTCGACGAAACTGAATTCCTGAGGTTTATACTGCTCAAGGTAAGGTTTGAAGTCATGTTTCATATCACTTTCATCTAAATCACAGATGTATTCCGTCCTAAATTTCATCTAAACCGGTTCAGCGGTTATTGACTCCCCATACAAACTTCCACCCCACTTTTCACACCTTCAAAGGATGCTTTTGGTTATAAAAACTATCCTATGTCGTGTGTCGAGATTTAAACTATTTCTATACCAAATTTCAACGAAATTGGTTCAGCGGTTTAAGCGTGAAGAGGGATTTAAAAAAATATTTATTTTTAAATTTTGGTTTTACTTCGGAATGGTGTCAATGTGATACCATAAATGAATTCAGCACCCCCGATTTATACGAAAATGATACCAAACATGGCCTAACAGCTTCACTGACGTAGATATCAAGATAAAATTAAAATCCCTAAATAAACTTTCAAGAGCGGGTATCTCAAAAACTATTCATGATATCGAAAAACTTGACAGGATAAAACTTGTAACTAATTTTATCAGCTTTCGGTTTGTCTTAGTAGTCATGTCGCTAAGACGCAAAGTTTCCAAGATATCAATGAAAAACCGAAAAATTCGACCTTCTTACCCCCCTCTACCCCCCAGCAGCGGGGCTACAGCCGGGGACTTTTGATATGTTCACCTCCTAACTAGTCCAAACAAAGTTACGGAGTCAAAAATTGTGTTCCTAGCATTTCCCTCTACAACGTTTTTTGAGCATTCATTTCTTGACCTACTAACACAATTAGGTTGCGTTATTTCATCACAGAGTTCCTATGGCCACCTCCTGTCTCCATCATCAGATCAGCTCGATGGTACCATAATATTGCATTGTCATCCGATTTATACATGCATGCAAAATTTCAGCTCAATCGGAAACCGGGAAGTGGATCAAATTTAACTTGCAAGATTTGATTACACACAGACAGACAGACAACGGTCAGGTGAAAGTAAAAAGCTTGTAAAAAATATATCATGTCGGAAATTAGACGTACGATATCGTAACTAGGATTTACATTTGCCTAGCGATTATCGTACAGTACAGAAACTCATACCATGGAAATGTCCCTAAACTTTGCCAACCAACTCTTTAACCATCAATTTGAATGTTACGATACAGGAGGTGTACTGCGGACGCGAGACGATATGCACGGTGGACGGGCTGCACTACGCCTCGCTCTACAGCGCGCGAGTTAAAGCCTTCAACGGCGCTGGCGAAGGCCCTTACAGCGAGGTCATCGGCCTTCAGACTTCATCAGGTATATAAGCTACTTCCTTTTTATTTAGCATTATCCTTCTTTCATCTTCTTAATTCATTTTCTTACTTTTCATCCTGATTTGTAAGTTTTAACTAAACGCGAGAGCATGTTTGCGTTCAATTTTAATGTGGCGTTGCTCTTATAGTTCCACTAACGCAGTTCGTAACGTTTCACTTAGTTGGAATGGTTTGTTGATTTGTTTAATCTTTAACTCCCGGGGGCATTTTTGCTTAACCCTGAACTTAATCTATGTATATTTGAAATTTGATTCTCGTTTCATTTTGCCTTGATTTCACTAATTCCACTCAGCGATATTAAAGATAAGTAAAATTCCGCAGTGGCATGGTTCACATGGGACCTGCGGTGCGCGGCCGGCGAGGGGCTGACGCTGTCGGCGGACGGGCTGTCGGCGCGCGCGGCGGGCTGGCAGCCGCGCGTGGCGCTGGCCGACCAGCCGCTGGCGCGCGGCGTGCACTACTGGCGGCTCGTGCTCGACGACTACGACGGCGACGCCGACCCCGCCTTCGGCGTGGCGCGCGCCGACGTCGCCAAAGATAAGATGCTCGGTATGGAATCTTTTTTTTCTTACATTATTTTTCGTGTTAAATGTGAAATATAAGTATTTTGCTGCAGTTTATATATGTTCAGATATATAAAATCTTTACGTATTTTTTTTTTTGATTATTATTTGGCACGTCTACATTAGGGTGGGCCGTTTGAGTAAATATTGGAAATAAGCAATGTAATACCACCTAAAGGATGCGTAATTTTATGTAGATAACGAGAAAAATAATTTAAAAATTCTAGCTATTTACTTTGAGCCCTCTACCAACGATTAAGTGTAAAAATTAAATATATTTTTTTAAATAAAATTTCATTATAATTTTTTCCATTTTTATTTTTTGTTTGAAGAAAGCAATGCCTTAAGCATCCGACATGATTTTAACGTTCGTCAATTACACTCCTAAACATTTTTTTCTGAAGTCGAAAAAGTACTCATAAATTGCGTTTTTCGGAAAAAACTTTTTAATATATGGCAGACGCCCAAATTTGTATTTCAATCCTATTCTAGGCCCATTAGTGAACAATAAAATAAAATAGATCATAAAAATATATACTGTTTATAGCAAACCAATGAGAAAAAGCACATCGTAATATGCCTGAATTAGCATAAAACGCAACTTTTGCCTAAGTTTACAAAAATAGGAATAATTGTAAAAATGCATAATAAAAATGCCAAAAACTGTTTTTATCATATTTAAGCAGTTCTACTTTCATATTCAATATAAACTAAAAATTTATTGTATATATTAACGACCCTTCTCGTATTTTTTGCGATAAAGTGATAATTGTATTTTATATGAACTGTTGGGGTGTTATATTATATGATTTTAGTGAAAATTAAGAGCTAAATACTACTGAATTAGGTTAGCTAATGGTCTATTTATGTTATATTATAATAATTTTAATAAATAAGAGCCATCCAATATTTTTATTTTTTTTAATTTTGCCCTATTTTTTTTTCTTCGTCGGCTGGTAGAGGGCTAAAAATAATACCTATTTTGATTATTTTTGCTAGAACTGTAATCTACGCATTATTACGCAACTTTTGATACCTATTACGATATGAGTTTTGAATATTTATTTTCTTCCATACAAAATCGGCCCACCCTAGTCTACATGTGATCCAAAGATTGACTGGTAGAAATTGCCTTTTAGGTATTATGGCCACCATTTGTACATTTTCATTTCTTTGAAGTAAGCGAAGGTTTGCGCGTCTTCTTCGATCGAGCTTAACGTAGTCCAGAGGGCCTACCGCGAACCACGTTCGACGGTTGCCTGATGTCACACTTACGTACGAATTTACAAGAGTGACAGAGAAGCAACACGTCGAACGTGATTCGCGGTAGGCCCTCAGATATCATTTTTTTAGTACGTCATCATCTTTTATGGTATTTGTGACATTCTGCGGGAAAAGGTACCTTATGGCGGCGGCGCTTAAGTCTTGTAGCACCGCATTAGTATCGGAGCGTCGTTAAAAATAGCGTGTAACGTCACATTAATCTGTAGGTAATCTGTTTTATTTGTTGTTTAGGAAGCGACGCGCTAGGCTGGGCGATGTACATCGACGCGCGGCGCTCTTGGTTCGTGCACGGCGGCGCGCACGGCGGCCGCGCGGCCGGCGGCGTGGCGCGCGGCGCCGCCGTGGGCGTGCTGCTCGACCTCGGCCGGGGCACGCTGCGCTTCACCGTCGACGACACCCCGCAGGTAACGATGTACATCGACGCGCGGCGCTCTTGGTTCGTGCACGGCGGCGCGCACGGCGGCCGCGCGGCCGGCGGCGTGGCGCGCGGCGCCGCCGTGGGCGTGCTGCTCGACCTCGGCCGGGGCACGCTGCGCTTCACCGTCGACGACACCCCGCAGGTAACGATGTACATCGACGCGCGGCGCTCTTGGTTCGTGCACGGCGGCGCGCACGGCGGCCGCGCGGCCGGCGGCGTGGCGCGCGGCGCCGCCGTGGGCGTGCTGCTCGACCTCGGCCGGGGCACGCTGCGCTTCACCGTCGACGACACCCCGCAGGTAACGATGTACATCGACGCGCGGCGCTCGTGGTTCGTGCACGGCGGCGCGCACGGCGGCCGCGCGGCCGGCGGCGTGGCGCGCGGCGCCGCCGTGGGCGTGCTGCTCGACCTCGGCCGGGGCACGCTGCGCTTCACCGTCGACGACACCCCGCAGGTAACGATGTACATCGACGCGCGGCGCTCTTGGTTCGTGCACGGCGGCGCGCACGGCGGCCGCGCGGCCGGCGGCGTGGCGCGCGGCGCCGCCGTGGGCGTGCTGCTCGACCTCGGCCGGGGCACGCTGCGCTTCACCGTCGACGACACCCCGCAGGTAACGCACCTACGGGCTGCTATAGACCGACCGCTTAACTGAATCCTCGCCTGCGCGGTACGGGGGCGACGGGGCGGGACGACTAAAGGGATTTAAGCGGGATTTACATTACGAAATTAGTGTCATGAAATTGGTTTCGTGACATTAGTTTTACCAACAGTTTCACGTGTAATTTAGTACTTTCATAATGCATGCATTAATTTCACGAATGCAAATCAGTTTCGTGCTCTGCGCGATTTTTTGGTGAAATTAGTGTCATGCAACTAATTTCGTAGTGTAAATGCGACGTGAAAACTTAGTGTCGCGAAAGTGTCTGCGCTTTGCGGACGTGTAGCTTCGATGCTGATGCGACCATGGTCACTGCGATACTGTGAATTTCACGACACTAATTATTTCACAAAATTACTTCCGCATATATCGAAACTACTTTCGTGAAACTGATTTCAACATGCATGACACTAATTTCGTAATGTAAATCCCGCTTTACATTACAAAATTAGTGGCTTGAAATTAATTTCATGACATTAGTTTTACCTACATTTTCACGTGTAATTTAATATTTTCGTAAAGAATGCATTAATTTCATGAAAGCAAATAAATTTCGTGCCGATATGCGATTTTTATTTTTTGGTGAAATTAGTGTCATGCAACTAATTTCGTAGTGTAAATGCGACGTGAAAACTTAGTGTCGCGAAAGTGTCTGCGCTATGCGGACGTGTAGCTTCGATGCTGATGGGGTCACTGCGATACTGTGAATTTCACGACACTGATTGTTTCACGAAATTACTTTCGCATTCATCGAAAGCACAGAATAAATAATAGTACTACCGTACAGAAAGGAAACTTCCTACAAAACCGAAGTTTGACAGCGGTTCAGGGTCGAATCATGCTATCCCTTTCTAATATATGACACTATCCCTTTCGGCTATTTAGGGTTGTCAAAATTCAAGTGATTATCTTATCTGTGGTCGTGCACGCAGAAGGAAGTCAACTGGTGCCAACCCTAATAATTGCTCGGAGCAATGCTGAGCCGAGCGGAGCCGAGTTTGACCGATCTCAGGAGTTTCGCACCCCTGTCGAAAGTACTTTCGTGAAACTGATTTCAACATGCATGACACTAATTTCGTAATGTAAATCCCGCTTAAGGGTGGCGGGGAAGGTGCGGATGCCGTATGCCTGCCGCCCGCACTCAGTTAAGCGGTCGGTCTATAGTAGCTTCACATGTTCATGTTCAGAATCTGAATGAATACCTTCACGTTTCTGGACGCACATTCTTTGAAATTACCGCGTAATACATTTATTACCAGTTAAAATCACGTCTCATTGATGTTTAATGTTTTTACGAAAAAATTGCAAAGATTCATCAATCGCACACGCACCAACGGACTATCATTTTACTATATTATTTCTTATTTTAATTATTACTTTATGATGGTGACGTTTTTGAATGAGTTCAAATTGCGACTCTGTTCTCCAAAAGAGAATGTATTTTGCAATAGGGAACCGGTTTGTTAAGTGACCTTTATGTTACTAACTACCGTTTTGAAAGCACTGTCACGACCACTCGATAAAGCTAAGCTCATGACCATTTACAGGGCGAGATCGCGTTCACGGGCCTCCGCGGCGCGTTCTACCCGGCCGTGTCGCTCAACCGCGGCGTGGCCGTGACGCTGCAGCCCGGCCTGCCGCCGCCGCCGGAGCTGCTGCTCGACCAGCTCGCCATCGAGTGAACACCGACACGTTGTCGCCGCGAGTGCCGCGGTCCTGACGCCTTTGACAAGGCCCGATCATCAACTGCTAACTGTGTCACGAAATATAGAGAAGCCAACTCGATACAAAACTTTGTCCTAAACATTGATTCGAAACCAAATTAATTACTAAGGGTTTTGTATTCCATTTGTGCAATGTGTATTTGCGTCTCACATTTTGCTTAGTGAGAGAGTGACACGCAATGCACATTGGATTGGAATTTTGAAATCTGACCTGGTAACCTCAGTTCTTCTGACCATATGTACGGCTAGCATTTAAACTGCGCGATGTGCTGTGAGCAGAAACCGCGTGAATAGGTCTGTCTCGATCCAGACAAGATTTTGTCCGAACACGCCTCGGCCGCATTGATATGGAGCCTTTTGACTGTCTTGGCTATTTGATGTAACACGCACCTTAATGGTATACTGGATGCTCATTTTACACTATGGTCGGCTATTGCCGATTGTAAAAATGTTAAAACAGTAAAAGTCAGAAATCAGAGTCAAAATTGAATCTTTACTTAAAGCTGTGTCATAGATCTTTCTAATAATACTGACGGAGAATTTAGCTAAACTATAAACCGTTTAATGATTCAAGAAGCAGACTATGAGTCCTTGAATAATCACGTATCTCGTATCGTATCCTGCAATTAGTCGAAACACGCGTTTGATGCATTAATTTCATGTTTTCATATTTGTATGAAGACGTTTTACCCGTGGACGTGAATTCTGGTACAGTCGCCATCAGATATAGCCGCCAAAGTGCTCACAATTACCTGAACACGTCTGTGTTGTCAAGGCGCTAGAGTGCGTTTTCGGATTATTATAGACTACCACAGAGTGCGTACTTAAATTAAACAAGCGCGACAAAATGTGTTCTTTTGGTTAATAATTCATATTGAACAATTAACTTAGGTACTTAGATATCGAATTTATTATATTTTTATTATTTGAACATGTATTCCCGCCCAATAGTTAAAACACTAACTTAATTAGTAAGTAAATTTTCATAATATATATTGTTACTTACACAGGTATAGCTAGTAAGTGTTGAGTACACGAAAATATCACATTTATCGTGTGCGTATAATTATATGTAAACATATAATTGTTCCGTTATAGTTCAGTCCATTTGACTGCAACTTACTTACAGATCTAGGCAAGTTAATCAATTAATCACTGAAAAACAATAAATCGGCTAGGAAATGACGGCAAAGTTAAGAAATATGGAGGCAAAGTTAGTGTTTAACCCCTCGTGGTAATATATCATATCCCTATCAATCGAAACATTCTTAAATTGAACCACAAACGTTGCGAGTTGTTCGATAAGTGGAATCTCGAACGTTGCGTGGGTTTAATGCACGAGTGAAATTAATTTTTTTTTTTCACCACAACACGGGAAATATTGCATTTTTTTTCATCTGTTTTCCAAAAATAAAGAGAGCCTTTACAAGCTGTTGTGGTACATATTTGTATATCTTGTTTATCAAGCGAGCCTCCGTAAAAGTTATAATTAATTTTGAGTACCATCTGGTATTATTTTTATCACTATTTACTTTTTGTACTATACTTACAATTATTATTGCATTCCGTTTGAACGTAGCCTCCTATGTCTCAAGTCTTATTTTTTTACTTTTATATTTTGTTCTGTTTTAATAATGATCTCTAGATAGCTACAGTGTATTTTTTGTATAGTCAGCAGTCATTACATAGCACAAATAATTTGAGTTGATAAACAATTCTGTCAATTCGATTTATTTACTTACATTTTGTGTCACGTTTCTAATGCAATAAATATATAAATTTAACGCAATATTTTGAACAAACAACAAACGTTTGAAAAATTAATTATTGAAATAATGTGTGTTCTAATCATTTATTGTTTTGAAGTAGGTAGTCAGACAGCTAAAAATAGTGTAAAATTATTACTTAAATACAAAATACTTTGCGAGGTGCATGCCGAATCGACCTAATGAAATTACAATACATTATAATTAATTTGTACTTCTGGTGCAGGTTATTTATTTTATGAATTTATGGTTCAATGTTTTATTTCCGCCTTTTAAATTAAAACTTTACCCTAATTTATTATTTTACTATAAAAGAAAACTGTGCCATTGTCATGAGACACCAACATCTTTTGTATATCAAATAATTGGCGTTGAATTAAGTGTTTGTACCTTGGTCCTGAATGATTGAATTTTCAATGTATTGATTGTAACTGCGTTATTTAAGCGGAAATGTGTGCTGTTCTTATGTTTATGTACTTAATGATGATTGCGACTGATTTACAATAAATTTTAATAACCTTACTCGATGGCTATTTTGTTTGACCACTCGCGTTTTTTTATTTACATTTTATCCCCGACGCAAAAGTCTGTCATCGTAGCTCACCAACGGATGGACCGATTTCGATGATATTTTTTTAAATGTAAAAGCGACCTTCCTTGCGGTAGTTCTTAGCTCTGAGAACAGAGTAACAAACAGGGCACGTAACCAACGTGCCAACCGTTAACGTTCCGTAGCATATCGTAATCATCTCTCACTCTTCCATATTATTGCGACAGTAACAGTTCGTTCGCTACGGAGCCGATTGCACGTTGGCTACGCAAGCAGCTCTTTTCCGAAATATTATTACCTACTTATTAGGCATAAAATGGAGTTTATTGGCATAGTATAGGGAGTTATTAAATTTTTTAATTTTATAGTTATATACCAGACTACGTTAAGCATGATTATAACCGGTGTATGTACGTACATACAAAGGTGTAATAGAGCTCACTCTCGTAATTAGCTAGGGTCGCCGTTGCCGATTAAGTACGGCATGGATAGCTATATGCCACGAATATTCGGCAACTATTCGCTATTTGGCCACTTTGCCGAATATTCGGTATTCGGCTGAATAGCGAATATCTGTTGCACCTACTACTAGGTATATTTAAAATGTATTCTTGGAAAGTAGTTAAATGCGAAGGCACGTTTTTGTGCATTTGTTGATTACAAAATATTGTATTTTTATCATGGGTCTGATTTGATTGACTCTAACTAGATTCATTAATTCTGTTCAACATAAACATAAATTATGTTAGCAAACGTGCTGTTGGCAAATATTCAGTATTCGGCTGAGCGTGGGGCCGAATATTCGGTATTCGGCCAAATACACAATTCGAGGCATCTCTATATATTATATCATAATAGAGGGGATCCGTCTAACGAGAAAAAAAATCGTGTTAAAATTTTTCGTCTTCCATACAAAAGGCCACAAATAATTTTTCGCCAATCTGATTAAATTGTCCGATCAAATCAGGCCACAGACCTTTTAGGCCCCCCCCACATCTGGCGTCTTTAGCCCCCTCCAGACTATGCGCGTGAATCGCGCGCGAAGCCGCGAACGCGAGTGTGGAGTCGATTTTCGCAGACAGCGAAATCGACTCCACACTCGCGTTCGCGGCTTCGCCCGCGATTCACGCGCATAGTCTGGAGGGGGCTTTTCGAGCGTCGGCGTCAAGGGCCCAACCTTTTCTGTTCTCTTTCACGACGCAGCAACTAGTATCATTTCTCTCTCCTCGCTCTTTTAAAATGCCGTTTGTCAAAAAAGGACAACCATACTGTTGACAAGGTGGACTTCAAATCAAGTGTTGCCTTTCTTGATGCGCCCAGGCTGTGTATGTGTGCGTAAAAGCGTATATGTGTGCTCTTTTAGGGATGTGAAAAGTCGATATTAATCATGTTATATATCGATAAACGCTCCACAGCGGAACGAAATAGCGATTAATTGAAGCTTCAATATCTTCGTTAAACATAAACATAATTGAAATGCTAATGGATAATGAATATATTATAATATAATAATATAATTCAATTATTGCGGAACACCTATTTTAGGAGGTATTTATGTATTTTAATTAAATATCGGAACTTTCCCTTGGTTCCCTGCTGGGGCGTGACTATAAAATTGTGATCTGATAACCACAATAAAGAATAAAAGCGTTTTTGGTCATTTTAGGTATCGTTAAGCCTTTGAAGTAAAATTAAAATTGCAAGAAATGTCGATAGTTTATCGATATGACTTTATCGACATGGCTACAGCAACGTGGGCCTCATTGTTAATCGTACACTAAACAAAAGTGGCAACAGTGACAGCTCGCTGAGGCTACGTCTTTATATATTATTAAGTCTATGGTCGGCGTCTACAATTCTATGGCCGACGTCGACGCAACGTCGACGCAGCGTCGACGCAACTGCGCAGCGACGTCATTTTCCATAGCGCTGGACCGACGCCGACGCTCGAAAGACGCCAGATGTGGGGGGGCCCTGGCCGCGTAGCCAAGATGCCGATCGCTTACGCTCCGTAGCGATCGAAACGCAACTGTCACTGTCCCACTAATATGGAAGAGTGATAGAGAGACATAATGCTTTTCGTTATCGAAGCGATAGCGATTGTAACCTTGGCTAGGCCGGCTGAATCGCGGGCGAAGCCGCGAACGCGAGTGTGGAGTCGATTTTCGCAGACAGCGAAATCGACTCCACACTCGAGTTCGCGGCTTCGCCCGCGATTCACGCGCATAGTCTAGAGGGGCTTATGGCCAAACCGCAGCTTCATAATCGCTTACCATCGGCCGTTGGCCGTAACCCAAGGGCCCAACGTTTTCTGTTCTCTTTCACGGCGCAGCAACTAGTATCATTTCTCTCTCCTCGCTCTTTTAAAATGCCGTTTGTCAAAAAAGGCCAACCATACTGTTGACAAGGTGGACTTCAAATCAAGTGTTGCCTTTCTTGATGCGCCCAGGCTGTGTATGTGTGCGTAATAGCGTATATGTGTGCTCTTTTAGGGATGTGAAAAGTCGATTTTAATCATGTTATATATCGATAAACGCTACACAGCGGAACGAAATAGCGATTAATTGAAGCTTCAATATCTTCGTTAAACATAAACATAATTGAAATGCTAATGGATAATGAATATATTATAATATAATAATATAATTCAATTATTGCAGAACACCTATTTTAGGAGGTATTTATGCATTTTAATTAAATATCTGAACTTTCCCTTGGTTCCCTGCTGAGGCGTGACTGTAAAATTGTGATCTGATAACCACAATAAAGAATAAAAGCGTTTTTGGTCATTTTAGGTATCGTTAAGCCTTTGATGTAAAATTAAAATTGCAAGAAATGTCGATAGTTTATCGATATGACTTTATCGACATGGCTACAGCAACGTGGGCCTCATTGTTAATCGTACACTAAACAAAAGTGGCAACAGTGGCAGCTCGCTGAGACACCGTCTCTATATATTATAAGTCTATGCCGTAACCCGTAACCACAGACAAAACATCCTCTAGACCATAGACTTATAATATATAGAGACGGTGTCTCAGCGAGCTGTCACTGTTGCCACTTTTGTTTAGTGTACGATTAACAATTTTAACACCACCTTGCTGTAGCCATGTCGATAAAGTCATATCGATAAACTATCGACATTTCTTACAATTTTTAATTTTACTTCAAAGGTTTGACGATATCTAAAATGACCAAAAACGCTTTTATTCTTTATTGTGGTTATCAGATCACAATTTTATCGTCACGCCCCAGCAGGGAACCAAGGGAAAGTTCAGATATTTAATTAAAATACATAAATACCTACAAGATACGTGTCCCGCAATAATTGAAATATTTTTTTATATTCTAATATATTTATTATTCATTAGCATTTCAATTATGTATATTTTTAACGAAGATATTGAAGCTTCAATTAATAGCTATTTCGTTCCGCTGTGTAGCGTTTATCGATATATAACATGATTAAAATCGACTTTTCACATCCCTAAAAGAGCACACATACACAGCCTGGATGCATCAAAAAAGGCAACACTTGATTTGAAGTTCACCTTGT
The DNA here is from genome assembly GCF_963556715.1 of Cydia fagiglandana. Taxonomy (NCBI): domain Eukaryota; kingdom Metazoa; phylum Arthropoda; class Insecta; order Lepidoptera; family Tortricidae; genus Cydia; species Cydia fagiglandana. The sequence goes on along the minus strand of NC_085932.1, from coordinate 7,885,054 downwards.
CAACAGTATGGTTGTCCTTTTTTGACAAATGGCATTTTTAAAATAGCGAGGAGAGAGAAATTATACTAGTTGCTGCGCCGTCAAAGAGAACAGAAGCTAGACTGAGCAAGGCCCCTACGTTTTCTGTTCTCTTTGACGGCGCAGCAACTAGTATAATTTCTCTCTCCTCGCTATTTTAAAAATGCCATTTGTTGCCACAGCGGAACGAAATACCTATTAATTGAAGCTTCAATATCTTCGTTAAACATATACATAATTGAAATGCTAATGAATAATAAATTTGTTAGAATATAATAAAATATTTCAATTATTGCAGAACACATATCTAAGTAGGTATTTATGTATTTTAATTAAATATCTGAACTTTCCCTTGGTTCCCTGCTGGGGCGTGACGATAAAATTATGATCTGATAACCACAAAAAAGAATAAAAGCGTTTTTGTTCATTTTAGATATCGTCAAACCTTTGAAGTAAAATTAAAATTGTAAGAAATGTGGCTAGTTTATCGATATGGCTACAGCAAGGTGGTGTTAAATTGTTAATCGTACACTAAACAAAAGTGGCAACAGTGACAGCTCGCTGAGACCCCGTCTCTATATATTATAAGTCTATGAGACTGAGCATAGTCGCGCTACCCCCGCTGCCACGCATACGGTAATTTTACTCCATCTTCGAGTCGAAAGTGTCTTTGTGTGACGTCCGTGAACTCGTTCGTTTGAACGGACCAATCACGGCACGGGACTTCGCTCACCTCGTCCCGCGCACCCCCGCATTTTTGGCAGCATCGGTTGCATGAAATCATTGCTCTAAACTCCGTCTAGAGGATTCCTAGTCTATGCCCGTAACACTGCACTCTACCGCAAAATGTGTACGAGTGTACGGGCTTCGCGTTCAAAAGCAAGTTTACGAAGGCTAGCGCCACTTGCACCATCCCGCTAACCCGGGGTTAGCCAGTTAAACCGTTAACCCAATGGCAAATTGTACTGTTAACCATGGTAACTCCACGTTTAACCCCGAGTTAGTGAATGGTGTACGTGACCCGTGAATCATAACAACAAACATTTGGCGTGAAGAGTTTATTTTGGCCAATTTTCAACAATAATATATTTTTTTAATATCAAAAACAAAATCACAGAATTTTAATGACACTGCCACTGGAAAACACTAAATTTGCAAAATGCTAGTGTATAGATAATAATAAAGGCATGATTTCTTAAGTAAATAATTACATGAATTATAAAAAAATCTATATGATATGGTTAATAATTGTCAAATTGTCACTGGATGTTAAATTCAGTATATATTTTTTTGTTAACTGATTCAAGGATACGGGTACTTTACAATCTATATATCATTTGGTCTATCTGTAACATATCCACATCAAACATACATCCCTTTAATCACGGCATATCGGAAGACCAAATCAAACCCATATTCAAATAGACCTAAAACATAGTCAGCAAGAAGATTATCACAGACAAATAACAGCTCCCATTGCTGCTCTTTCTGCATTGCTCTTTCTCGTTTTGTTTCGCCTCTTTGTAACGGTTTTACCGTACATACATTTACACTCATGTCAACAAAAAGCACTTTCATTACAATCGCTTGTTTCATACCTATTACACATGCCAGAGCTAACTGTAATACATACATTTGTTGACTATGTTTTCGCAAGTCAAATTGCAAGTATTAAATCTAATAGATACATCGTTTTCTTAAGTTCATTAAAAAATAACGCAGTGAAGTATAAAATCATCAGTGGACTATTTTATCAAAGTATGTTCTGACTGTAGATATGAACATAGCACAACTCTTTTACACCAGTCAGCATTATTTGTTAATAAAATTACAGTGACAGTTTCAAATTACAAATGTGAACATCAAATACTACTATAATTCCTAGGCAGAACTCTGCAACAATATTGACAATTAAGATCAGGTACTAGCCGATTGGTCAAGTGTCCTCGGGCACAAGTCGTTGAAAGGCAGTGCCACACTACAGGAAATTATTTATTCCAAGTAATACTGAACACAGTCATTTTTTACAATTTTACTTTAAGCTACTTACTGACTGAAAATACAGACCAAACGTTTTAACTCTTCACTTGACATTCCCCATAATTAATTTCCCCAGAGAGTCAAAAATATCATGTTACTTTAATAATCAAAACTAAATACTCTCTAAATTAAAATTCCCCTAGACCAAGCAATGTACCGTAACCGCAAGCCGCAGCAGTACTGTTCATTGCCCAGCCTCGTTGAAGTCACAGTTTCATCTAAATTCAACAAAAAAATCATCCCCATAAGGTAAGGTAGGCGCCAGCTGCATCTATCATTTTCACCAATTTATTAAAAGTCCTTCGGAATCACTTCATTTCTTGGCCCTTGTTACGTGAACATTTCTCTCAGAAACCAGAAAAAGAATTATAAAATAGATTTGATTTGTTCCATTAGGCATGCCTACCAAACCTTACACCACATTAAGTTATCCTACTGTGACTTAGCTGCTTTACACTCGAAAATAATTTAATGACATTAATATGAAATATAAACACGGCTTCATGGTATAGACAATGTCTCAAGCAGACAAAGACAATGTCCTTGACACTGGTTTTTTTTAAATCATTTATCATTATCACAATATTAATTTGACAGATTGGCAGAGCTAGACTGTTCATACTCACCCATATCACAGAATTAACTTTTTAGAAATTCATTTGTAAAAGAAAACCGGCGCTAGCTCTACTGTACTAAATATGGGCAAGTATCCTCATGAACATCTGTCCAAAGTCTACCACAATTTATGTTTATTTCACTGACAAATCTAGGTAGACTCCCACAGATTCAGATAAATATTTTACGTTTTAACAATATAGGAATTCACGCACAGTATCCAATATGGACAAAGAACGTAGACGCCTCTCGCAAGTCCCGATGTTCGTTTTATATACACTTTAAAAAAGTAACCCATTCCAGGTTTAAAGTCTTAATTCACGATAAACTATTTACACGCACATTTCGTTACAATAAATTCATTACACTTTTTACAAATAAGTTTTTCGTTTTATATTTTTATAGTAATCCATTCACCAGTCAGTCGGCGGCGCTGGCACTAGCGGCGCGAGTAGCGACGGGCTCGAGCGCGTCGCAGGTTACTTGTCCGCGTCGTCGTCCTCGCTGGCACGCGCCACGTACAGCGCCGGGTCGATGACCTTCGGGATCGGCTTGATCTCCGTGCCCAGCTCCTGCTCGATGCGGTGCAGGGCGAAGCGGTCCTCGTACGTGATCAGGTTGATGGCGATACCGAGGTGGCCGAAGCGGCCCGAGCGGCCGATGCGGTGCAGGTAAGTCTCGGCCATGCGCGGGAAGTCGAAGTTGATGACGACGTTGACGGCCTGCACGTCGATACCGCGAGTGAACAGGTCGGAGCAGACCAGGTTGCGGCACAGGCCGGCGCGGAAGTCGTGGAACACGCGGTTGCGGTGCGCCTGCGCCATGCGCGCGTGGATGTAATAGCAGCAGTACCCCAGCTCTGTGATCTTCTTGGCCAGTAGCTCCACGCGCTGAGTTGAATTGCAGAAAATGATGGACTGGTTTATTTGTAACTGTAACAAAACGATGCAATAAAATAAGATTAAATCAAAGTGAAATCCAAAGCTTCACACCCTGTGGGCGCTCGCATCTTGACGGTAGCAGCAGCAGCACGAACAAAGTGTGAACACTATCTGCCTAACGGCAACATTGCCCTGGTCTTAGCGACCAAACATAAGGGCTGATTTAGACGACGCGCGAACTCGCACGCGATTTTAGTTACATTGAGGACTATTGGTTACATCGAATTCAGCCGACCAATCAAATACCGCAATGTAATGAAACTCGCATGAGAGTTCTCGCACAGTCTGAATGAGCCTTAAATAGGCGGGTCCACACGGAACGAGGAAATTGTCGAGTGAAGCAGCTCGGTCTGTGTAAACGTACCTGGGCTACATTGCCTCGAGCGAGACACGTCTCCACTGACCGAGCTGCTTCGCACGGCTCGTTCTGTGCGGATCCGCCTAATGAAATATATAAGCTCCTTCACACTACAACGAGGCCTGACGGAAGCGCTACGCAGCACACCACGGCCTTGCTACCACCCCGTTCATATACCGCTGCGCTGCATTGTAGTTTGGCGGTCGTCACACTGCTCCGCATCTCGCAGCGGCGTCCGTTGATGCGTTTTTTAACTTTGTATGTAGAATCTTGATTTTGTATAGAAAAAACGCATGGTACGACACACTGGCTCCGCGTCGACGCGCGGAGCAGCGAGACGCACGACGACTTGCGCTCGGACGGAGACGCGGTGCGTGCCGCAGGGTATGTCACACCGAGCTCCGCAGTGCCGTACAGATTTTAGTGCAAGAAGGGCGTAGGCGCAATGGATATCGACATCGATAAGTTTATTTTTGAAATTGAAAGTCGTCCAGCAATTTGGAATATTAAATGCGACGAATATTTTGCTTAGCAAATAATCAAATGACGAGGTTGACAAACGGGTGCAATTAAAAAAAAATTCTTCGTGTTGCCTTAAATCTTGGTAATCTCTAGCAAAAGATCCATTTATAGGTCTGGTTTATAAATAGGGATGTACCCATGCAGTGTCTTCTGCGTTTTATGACTCGATTGTACAAAAAACAAACTGAAAGTTATGAGTTATGAATAAGTTCCGTTTCCTTTTTATCGACAAAGGCTATAACCGCAAAAATCGAAGTTCGCAAATTGCGGGAATTTTTCTATGTCACTCTAATTACGCCTTCGTTGGAGTAAAAGAGAAAGATCCCCGCAATTTGCGAATTTCGGTTTTCGCGGTAGCCGCTCTGTTTTCACCGTAACCAGGGGTGCGAAACTCCTGACTTCGGCCAAACCCGGCTCCGCTCGGCTCAGCATTGCTCCGAGCAATTTTTAGGGTTGGCACCACTTGACTTCCTTTTGCGTGCACGACCACAGATAAGATAATCACTTGATTTTTGACAACCCTAAATAGCCGAAAGGGATAGTGCTATATGTTAGAAAGGGATAGCATGATTCGAACCTGAACCGCTGTCAAACTTCGGTTTTGTAGGAAGTTTCCTTTCTGTACGGTAGTACTATTATTTATTCTGTGCCGTAACGTTCGAATGTGAAATGAACGCGAGACGGAAGTAACGCGGGACGTCGCGCATCGCAGCTCCGGACGGAGATGCGGAGAAAACTCGGACGTTGGTGCGTTGTCTCCGCATGCGAGTCCGTTGCTCCGCGTCTCGCAACGAGACGCGACGGCAGTGTGACAACCGCCTTAGCGAACTTGGGGATCCTTTTGGCGAGTCTGTGATCAACTTGAAAGCCTGGAGTAGGTACTGCATCACAGTGTAAACGGAATTTAATGACTTTTCAATCCAATTTTCCCAATTAAGCTCTGTTTATTATGCACATTCACTGATTTTCTGATAGTGAAGATAACATTTAGTAGGGTTATCAAATATTACTTATTTATCATTATATGTATTATGTTATCTCTAACCCACTATAATGGCAGTTAGTAAAAACAAACACCTATTTGCAGTATAGGTACCATTAAAAATTGGGTGAAAATAACTACTTAAATATAACATAAAATCAAGTTCAGTAACAGTAAAATCGAAAATATGTTGTCAAACTTGGTAAAGCCATAACAATGTTTGTTTAGTTTAGTAAGCACTATTACTCGAGGAGAGGCTTAAAAGATTGTGGCCCGCCAACACACGATTATGTTTTTCTAACTATTATTTCGTTATTAGGTATCCATTATTAGGCCTCCGTACATCAAAAGGAAAAAAACCGGGCAAGTGCGAGTCGGACTCGCGCACGAAGGGTTCCGTACCATAATGCAAAAAAGAAACAAAAAAAAGCAAAAAAGAGACGGTCACCCATCCAAGTACTGACCACTCCCGACGTTGCTTAACTTTGGTCAAAAATCACGTTTGTTGTATGGGAGCCCCATTTAAATCTTTATTTTATTCGGTTTTTAGTATTTGTTGTTATAGCGGCAACAGAAATACATCATCTGTGAAAATTTCAACTGTCTAGCTATCACGGTTCGTGAGATACAGCCTGGTGACAGACGGACGGACAGACGGACGGACGGACGGACGGACAGACGGACGGACGGACGGACGGACGGACGGACGGACAGCGAAGTCTTAGTAATAGGGTCCCGTTTTACCCTTTGGGTACGGAACCCTAAAAACGGAACACTTATCTACTGGACCAATTAAATTGGAATTTGGTACACATACTAAGAAAGACGGTCATGTAACCTAAATAAAAAAACCGGGCAAGTGCGAGTCGGACTCGCGCAGGAAGGGTTCCGTACCATAATGCAAAAAAAAAAACAAAAAAAAGCAAAAAGAAAACGGTCACCCATCCAAGTACTGACCCCTCCCGACGTTGCTTAACTTTGGTCAAAAATCACGTTTGTTGTATGGGAGCCCCATTTAAATCTTTATTTTATTCTGTTTTTAGTATTTGTTGTTATAGCGGCAACAGAAATACATCATCTGTGAAAATTTCAACTGTCTAGCTATCACGGTTCGTGAGATACAGCCTGGTGACCGACGGACGGACGGACAGCGAAGTCTTAGTAATAGGGTCCCGTTTTACCCTTTGGGTACGGAACCCTAAAAAGTTTAAAGATAGAGGCCACTTTTAGGGGTAAAAAAAATGCAAACTATCAATCACATGAAAGTGCTCATTGTGAGCATCTCAAATATAAATATTGCATCTCAAATACATACGGAACCGTACTCATTTCCTCTAAAGTTAACTAGAAGAGAAAGATATCCTATACAGGGATAAGTTCTGATTATTTCTGAGCTGTAAATGCATTTCTCCAGTTTCTTTTCCATTTAAATAAACCATACACATACAGAGAAAGTACATAAAATACGTTAATATAATAACTCACCTTTGAAAATAGGGTATTTAAACAATGCACCTTCTGCCTCTCTTGTACAAATGCATAATATTGTGTGACTCCCTTCAGCGTGAGCTCCTCCATGAGGTTGATTTCGTACGGCTCCCTCAAGTGCTTCTCCATGAACTGCTTCACACTCAGCGGGAATGTGGCGGAGAACAGCAAGATTTGGCGCTCTTTGGGTAATCTGGGAAAGTCGGTTTTATTAGTAACCAGTACAGTACAAACAATAGGCTCTCACTAAATAGATATTCCATTTCTTTTTAAACAAAAAGATAGCTTGTTAAATGACAAAGGCTAATGTTTAAATGCTACAGGTTGATTGATAAAAAAACAAATGCGCATATGTGGCATTCCATCAGAGAAAGGAGCTCCTTATGCACACACGAGCATAAGGACCCTTTTCTAATGATTACATGATCACACTGCCTTCTTTTTTATAATTTAATTAAATCACTAAAAAGCACAGATGAGGGTCGAATTTGCTTGTGATTTATTATTGTAATTTCAATTTATTTATTTAAAGACAACAATGGCCCATAATGGTCGTAACTAAGATTTAAGTAACCAATTAAGATTAAAAACGAAGTGTAATATAGTGTATTTCTCTGATAAAGTTGAATTAACATCAAGCAGGTTCGCTGTAACTTACATTAATCCAAATTTGCCTCTTGTATCCGCATTAGTGAGATTGTACTATATATCAAAAGAAATACTGACCGTGAAATAACCATATCCAGCATGCCCTTGAAGTCCTGAGAAAGAAGTTTGTCGGCTTCATCTAGGACCAGCATCCGGCACTGGTCCATCTTAGCAACCTGCTTGTCCATGAGATCAATCATTCGGCCTGGCGTGGCAATAATCACTTGCACTGGAATAATAAAAAACTATTAGAATATAATCACTACTTCAGTATGAAATATACCAATCATAGTTAAATTATCAGAACTGTTTTTTCTCACTTATAGAAAGTGAAGGGGAATCCAATAAATATCATCATAATAAAGTAGTTTCAATGCAGATGGTAAATCTACATACATAAATAAACATAAAATATATGCTTTGTAAGCTAAGCCTGTGTGTGACTAAGCTTAGAAATCTTTAAACTGGCCCCCAATTCCTTTGTTTCTTATCCGGATGGTTCCCAGTATAAAAGGATCCTGTATAAATTCTGTTTAGTCTTGCAAATAATCTTCTAAAACTTACACATCTACAAAAGTAGTAGGGTACATAATAGGAATATAAATTTCGTTCTATTTGTATTCACAGTGGAAATAAAATCCTGATGGGCATGCCTGGCTTGTATGCTACCTAACATACACACATAGGTATTTACAAGGAGTGTAGATAGAAACAATACCAACTGATAAATAAATAAATATTATAAGAAAATCTTAAAATATTCATCTAATCAAGTGATACCCAATAATAATTCAAACTATTTGACAATGTGGCCTTTCAATCAAAACCAATATTTCTTGGTCCAGCCTTTTTTTAATGGGTACATAAAAAAGATTTCCAAGTCATCAATTATTTAAGAAATATTTAATAAAATTGAGCATTTTGACTCATAAAGTGTATAGTTTTAGGAAGAAGGGAAATAAACTTATGTAGAACAATGTAAAATGTTAAAATTCTTACCATTTTGATAAATACGCATAATATCATCTCTGAGGTTGGTCCCTCCTGTGGTGACCATCACGCGTATGTCTGTGTGTTTTGCCAGTTCAATGCAAATTTGTGATGTCTGAAGTGCTAACTCTCTAGTTGGTACCACAATTAAAGCTTGAATAGCGTCTTTTTTAGGATCAACCTAAAAAAATATGAATACCTATTAGACTAAAGAAGGTATATTATGATAACAACTTAACAAGTACTGTTTGAATCAGAACTGTTTTTTCTCATTTATAGAAAATGAAGGGGAATCCAAAAGTATCATCATTTAAAATAGTCCATAAAACATTTGCACAGGAACAGTAGTTCTATAATACATACTTGGATAATAATAAAAAAAAACAAGCATAGATATATTATGCTTGTAATGCTACAATTTGATTCACCAAAGCTAATAATAATTTAATGAATTTAAATTACTTCCTTATAAGTGATGGAATGTCATATCAATTCTGCAAAAATATAAGAACTGTGGAATACCTATCTAAAAGATGGGATAAATATTTAATTCTTGATACAAGCTTTAATCACAGACTGTACTTTTCTTTCAATACTTAGACAACTAATATACTCTGTTTTAAAATATCACTAAATTCCTGTGGCCCCCTCCAGTGTGCATCATCAGATCAGCTTAATTTATATATCCCAATAGACTAAAACAATGAATTAAGTAATAGTCAGTCACCCTTTTTAATATTTGCCGCATCCTATGGTAAATATAGACATTGTTAGTAGGGTGGCGGATTTCAGGGTTGGCTACCCTATACATAAATTTATTATTACAAATGTACAAATTTACCTGTTCTAAAACTGGAATACAATAAGCTCCAGTCTTGCCTGTACCATTTTTGGCTCGAGCGAGCACATCTTTACCACTAAGTGCAATGGGGATTGAAGCCTCTTGAATGGGGGACGGTTTTTCCCATCCCTTCTCAAAAATGCCCATCAGCAGCTCTCGTTTTAAGCAGAACTCTTCAAACTCATTACCTCTAGTATCAGTGACATCCTAAAAATAGAAATAGAATTAACAAGCTATACACATTTTGGATTATTTTAGTTCATTTTGATTACAGGATAATGTTACAGTGAAATTGTCTTAGTCACAATAGCACGAAGTGCTCGATTGTTGTAGTAGGTAGATAAAGAAAATCACTTACACTAGTTCTTATTCTTCTATCTTTTGGGGGTATTTTTAATTTTGATTTCCAACCGATGTCGTCGACAGTTTTATCGACATCTCTGAAAATTTAAACAAACGGATAAAATTATAAGCATCTAAATTTTCCGTTAATATGACAACGAACGCAACAAAGGAAGTGTACAGACCCCTTATTCTGATTGCTCATACTGTTACCGACGTGATTACTTGAACTAATTCTATTTTCGGTCATCATTTTGCCAAACTATCCCACTTAGGGGTAATTAAAATTAGAAACTGATCACAATTTTTTTTTTGTTCAAGTCCGACACTAAACAAAATTTATTACAAGTCACTTTTAGATACATAAGCTATTTGAGAAGTTTATCACGTTCACCAAGTTAAGTCCAGGAATATCTGAAACAAGTCATAAACGTTATCAACTACATAACGGTACTTCAAATTAGATTAGAACCGAACAAGACGCGTCAACAATCAAGATACCTATAAATACAATCTAAATGTTATTGACGCAAAATATCAATACAAATTGTTAACTGACAACTATTACACTAAAGGGATAGTATTATATGCATATAACTAATTACTAAAACACTAATAAAGCCTAGACTTACGATGAAGAAGATTTAAAGCGATTCAATAGTGCAAGTTGTAAATTTCGTCTTAAAATTTTAATATGGCCGCCGGCCAGTGGCATCGAATATAGTTAAAATTATTGCAGTAGACTTTAATTAAAGGAGACTAGATTAATTATCATAATGTATTAGAAAGTACGCTTTCTTTCGTGACCAATAATAAACAAACGTTACCTTGATAAAACTTTACAAAAGACGACGACACTCGATACTCGACGACGACATCACAGTAACAATTCACCAAAGACAAGATTTTATTTTTTGAAAACTGACAACAATCTGTTAACCATAGAGACCTAGGGTTGGACAAATATAATGGTTTTCTAAACATCATTGATAATTACATTTTAATTGCAATACTTTGCAGCCTTTGGTCGATCGATTGAATTCGTTGCTCCTATCTCCTATTTGATTAGCAATTATTATAGTTGGGCAAACCAATTTGTCAGTCAGTAACAACCAGGAAAACTATACTTATCCTTTTCTTTTGGTTGCTAGTACTTGTGTATGACAAAGATAGTATGATTTTCTGTCTATGATTGAAATGAGACAGTTCTTTGACAAACTATATCTAAAATAGCATGCCATTTTTTGCAACGTCTATAGACTCATTATCTTATTATTTATTTTCTTGTCTGTGGCACGGCATTCGAAAACCATTTTATTTGTTATTGTTTTTACCATCTACAAATCATTTCAAATAAGCAAGACTAATATTATACAACAATTTACAAACTTTACTTACAATCATAAAAAACCTATTATCGCGTATTTATACAGGTGATGAAGTTTACTTTTTTTGTATATTGCATGTCAAAATAAGTAAAAATGCTGATATTCGAACGAACGTATGACTGGTGACATTTGACACATCTAACTGTCAAATATCGCAATTATCGCAAATGTTGTCAATATTGAGTGTATATTGAGTGTAATGAAACATTTTGATTTATGTAAACATTTAATTAAATCCTTCAGTTACATTAATTAAAAATACTCAAGTTCAATAATTGTTTGTGCTGTGAACTGTAGATTAGCAGAATGTACGTAACCAAATGCTACTTATCCTATACAAATGTGGTATTTAATAATCTTAAGTATATAACCTCTCCTTTTCTTCATTTCAGGACAGAATACTGGAAATCCCAAGCTCGCAAATATTGTGAATTTTGTAAATGTTGGTTTGCTGACAATAAAGTTGTGAGTAATACTTAGTTCGTCTTTAAAGTTCAAACAACAAAGTTCCCATTGCTCAGTCCGTATGGACCGTAAAACGCTTACCTTGTCTACTGCGCTTATCCCATTTGAACAAATTTACTTACATATAATATTAACAGGTAACCACAGGACAATCATTATAATGAAAACATGTTGTTTAAGAAATTACAGTAGTTAAGATTACTACACACACACATACACCATACCTATACTCGGTCAAGCCATTTCCGTCAGTAGAAAAAACCGCCATATTTAAAAAATGAAGGCGCAAAGGATTATCATCCCATAGAAAATTAAAATTTCGCGCAACTTTCTACTTACAAAGTTGTATATTTACTATTATGTGTATTATTTTCAGTCAATTTCTTTTCATGAAGGTGGAAAACGTCACAAAGAAAATGTGCAAAAACACATATCCCAGATCACAAAGAAAAGCACTAAAGAATTTAAACAAAAAGAGAAAATTGATGATGACTTGAAAAAGATGGAGGCAGCTGCCATGGCTGCCTACTTGAAGGATGTACAAAACAATGCAGACCTCACCTCACAGGTACTATTTTAAAGGAGTGTAATAAATTCATTACCTTCATTCATTCAGGACCTTAGTTAATAAATTCATGAGACAACCATAGTCTTTTGCGTGGGAGTTGGAGAGTACTAGAAAGACTAGAATATAATAGCCACCATCTTAGAGACTAAGTAATCCAATAATAATAATAGGTACACTTTCCATCATTGTTGTCCTATGTTGTCCATCCATATGTATGGAAATATGCAAAACTAAAACTTTGCTTTGCATTCGTGAAAATTAGTGCCCACGCTAATTCCTGGGATTAGTTACCAAGGAGTCCCTAGGCTCCCATGAACCGTGGCGAAATGCTAGGACAACGCGAGGAAGATGATGATGCATGGAAATATGCAGTCAGATAGGTATTCAATATGTAAGATGTTGTTTAATTTTAATTGTTCATTACGATTGGCTAAATTTAGTCTCATATTTCAGAGTATCAACAACATGTTGGGTGTAAGCAGCTCCTCAGACAAAAACGAACCAGTTGTTGAGGTTCCACAAGCTCGGCCCGCTCCAGTTTGGCATGAGGTCAAAGCTGATGATGGTTCATACTTTTGGAACACAGAAACCAATGGTAAATATACATACACGCTCACTAACATAGCTATAATAGTAAATCCAAACATCTAGGTATTTGTGGCAAGAGAAGGCAAGATAAACTTGGAAGCTGGGATATTACTTAACCGCCTTGTAAACAATTCTAAATATTCATGTAAAAATAATATATCAAATTGTCAGAGTAACATTTGCACCAAGAAATTCATGGAAGCAAAATGAGGTCCTACTTGCTTCCTAGTTACACCTATATGCTAGGTTACCACACCCTCAGCCCCCAAATCCGTGGACCTTATCTGCGAAATGTACAACAAGATGCAAATTGCATGGCCACATTATCAATGAATTCATTGAATTAAGTAATGCAATTTTATCAAAGCAATCATGGTATAGTTGGTAACTTGATAAGAAAGAACATTTTGATATTAAACATCATAATATTATTCAACTAACGCAAATGGTACTAAATATTTATATATTTTTCAGAAACTACATGGGATCCTCCAGACCATTATTTATCACTTGCTGATCAGGAAAAAGAGAAACTGAAAGAAGAGGAAGCAAAGAAGATTAAGAAAAAGCAAAAGTAAGATTAACAGGCTTTATTTTATTACTGGAAATATGTAGTTCTTATGCTAAAATCCTCGGAAGTTTTGTTTAGTCAATTTACAATAGCTCCAAGTGCCCTAAAAGAGCACATGACTACAAACATGACTTACTACTACTAACATGACTTTTTTTTACTAAATAGAAACATAACTTTGCTCTTCGCTCGAAAATTTTGCCATCAAAAAAATAGCAAGTCCATACTTAATATGGACTTTACCGGTTTATCTTTGCTTAGAATTAGCGCTCAGAAATATACCAAACCATTTTTCAAATAAATGCTGCATACACTCCTTTCTTTCTCCAGAGAACAGAAACATAAAGAAGCTGTAGTGGAAGCGAAGGCACACCTCGCCCGCGAGAGCATGCGAGCGCTGGCCGTCAAGAAGGAGCCCGCGCCGGCGCCGGCCGCGCACTTCGGGCCCCCGCCCCGCGCCGCCAACCCCTACGGCACGTGGAAGGCCGTTCAAAACAAGTGAGTGCAGTTGCACTTAGTTAAGAGCCCATCAACGTGCACACTAGCGCCACTGCTAAATAATCGTGATTATTTAAATTTAACGAAATATATTTAAAAAAGGGGGCCGCTACGTACTGTATTTTGTATTTAAGTACCTTTTGATTACATCTGACTAGTTTTTATGTTGCTGGATTGGATTCGTCATCAGTCTATGCGTCCAAAGTTAAAAGGGCCGTTTTTAGGGTTCCGTACCCAAAGCGTATAACGGGACCCTATTACTAAGACTTCGCTGTCCGTCCGTCCGTCCGTCCGTCCGTCCGTCTGTCTGTCACCAGGCTGTATCTCACGAACCGTGATAGCTAGACAGTTGAAATTTTCACAGATGATGTATTTCTGTTGCCGCTATAACAACAAATACTAAAAACAGAATAAAATAAAGATTTAAATGGGGCTCCCATACAACAAACGTGATTTTTGACCGAAGTTAAGCAATGTCGGGAGTGGTCAGTACTTGGATGGGTGACCGTTTTTTTTTTGCTTTTTTTTGTTCTTTTTTTGCATTATGGTACGGAACCCTTCGTGCGCGAGTCCGACTCGCACTTGCCCGGTTTTTTTTGTTTTGAGGTCTTAGATCGACCAATCCGGCAACATAAAAACTAGTCTGATGTATTCAAAAGGTACTTAAATACAAAATACAGTACGTAGCGGCCCTCTTTTTTTAATATCTTTCGTTAAATTTAAATAATCATGATTATTTTAGCAGTGGCGCTAGTGTGCATGTTGATGGGCTGTTAAGCCCAAGTAGTAAGGGGCAGTCGCTTTCGTAATAACTATACTCTGTATCTTTAGGTATTTATGTAAATAAAAGTAAACAAATATTTTGTACATTTTCGGGTAGTCATAACATTTGTTGGTTAACCAACCAAATACAAAACCGCCTGGACCAGCCACTGAACGACCTGATTTTAACCTACATTATTTGATCATGTAATGGTTTCATCTACCCTCAACTGGCTTAAGGAGCCATTAGACGGTAGATTTTGTTTACTTTTTTTTTTCTCTAGTTTTATCTGCAGTCAATCAGACTATAAGCAGATTGGATGAGTGCTTTATATGATGACGAGCGAGTCCTCCAGCGAGGGCTTCTTCTACTTTCATTTAAATACCTAAAGATACAGACTATAGGGAGTAAGTCAATTCTTGAAATTAGTTCCCATGAGCCGTGATAAAAAGCCGGGGCAACGCGATGACATATCTTGTGATGAAGCCAAGAAAGTGATCTCATGAATGTTTTCAGACCAGTGGAGCAAATCGACCTGCAGCTGCCGAAGCCCGACAAGGAAGTGCTGCCGCCGCCCGTCATCATGGAGCCCGAGGCCCGCGCCACGTTCGGCGAGCGCCGCGTCGACTCGCTCGGCGACGGCCCTGTCCAGTTCAAGAAGAGGAAACTCAACAACCCCAAACGGAACATGCGGCAGAAGCTGGATGATGATTGATCACTGATAATAATTATGCTATAAGTATTTTTTTAAATAATTATTTTTTGATCAAATGTTATTTTATTGCTCTCGAATGTCTTGATAAATACATGATAATCGTCCTAGTCAAGAAGTACCATCGCCCACACTGTTAAGTGTCCATCGGTGGACCTTATGCCTTTTGTAATAAGGGCCACCGATATATAGTTAGGAGTGTTGCTGTTTGTAACCCCGCCCGATCATAGAACCCGAGGGCTCCGCGGCGCGACAGAAGCACTCGTAAGTATGTTCCCTAGAGATATAATAAAGTAATTTTCATTAGTTACCATTGGCGGCGCTTCAAACATATCCATAGACAAACCGGGGCTAATTTGGCTTACATATTTCCTTTACAAGTCTGCTCAAACGTCCAAAAACAGGCAAGCCGGTGGGAATCGGCTTTTATGGACACGCCGCCACTGCTTGTTACCACCAAGTTGTTACCAGAGGTAACAACTAATAAAAAATATTCTCACCTGTTTTCTGTAGGTAACAACCGATAAAAAGATGAGGTGAAGTGGTAAAAACTGATACAACTTTATCTATATTGTTCCCATTGAAAACAACTTGATGGTAACTAGTGGGAATAACCCGTGTAAATAACCATTTTTGTAGGTAAGTAGTACCACTAGTTAAAGTTCCTAACTAAAGACATTCACTTCCTAGCGTTATCCCGGCATTTCGCCACGGCTCATGAGAGCCTGCGGTTCGCTTGACAACTAATCCCATGATTTGACGTAGGCACTAGTTTTTACGAAAGCGACTGCCATCTGACCTTCCAACCCAGAGGGTAAACTAGGCCTTATTGGGAACTAAAGACATTCACTATTTCCAATAAAAACGCTACGAATCAGCCGGGCATATTTCGCACCCAGTAGTGATTTAATTCTCTTTGATTTCGCCTTAAGCGGATGCGTAGATACAATTTTAGTTTATTTGTCATTTGGGTGTCCCCATATCCGCATACTTCCAATATTTCGATAAGAGCTCAACCCACAGAATAAGAAGTAAGTAAGATACGAATATATTATCTTGAGGTAATGTATTTGAGTCGCGTTACGCATTCACGATTGGCTATGACGCGTGTAGGTAAATACGATACCTATTTCTAGATTGATATGTTAAAAAAATTGATTCAGATCAAGAGTTTTCAATTTTCATACAAATATCATTTGTCTGAATGCAGATCTAAATAGATTTGAAGGCAAAAGTTACATCATTTTTGCCTTTAAATGTAACCTCATAGATTACCACTTGGCTCGGTGAACTAATAAGAAGCTCAGCTTGTACCGGTCGTTTAACGGTAGGTATTTCAAACTGGACCTTATAAAAACATCGTTATAAATCTAACATCTCATCACAAAGGAGCCTACGGCCACGTCTCAATGCTCATGATGGATCAATTATATGGATAGGTACTATATATTTTTTTGCGTCGATTAATGCGTGTCGAATGTGCAGTGATCTATTGTCACCGCGATCCGGGTCCGATATGGAGATGATGGTACTGATGCTTCGAAGCATTTATCACGTTTGATATAAAGCGTATTATCGCTTGTTTGTTTTTGTTTGTATGGTTTGGTTATAGCTTAATGTGACATTGTGTGCGTTTAAGTCCGGTACCATTGAACGGAGGACGCGGGCATTAGTGGTCCGCGCACGAAGGGACCCCGGCCGCGTATATAAGGATACGGCGGGAGGAACTGACACATATCAAGCAGCAATCCCGTCTAGTGCTGACTAGAACAGGCTTTGGTGGCTTTTTAAACCACACGAAACCACGATGATGAAATTGGTGAGCATTTTTTTTTAATTACTAAAATCATTAATGTAAATAGGTAATTTCATCAATTTTAAGGTCTGTGCGAAAAGAGAAGAGTCGTATAAGGTAGGTGCTCCCCTACATTTCACGACTCTTCTCTTTCCGTACAGACTCTAGTCCTAAATGATAAATCCATTTTTTATGTGATGTAGGTATACATAAACATAATAATATCTGATAATATTATGTAGTTACCTACTTTCTTGACTTTATTGTATGTACTACGTATAGGGTGTCTTTGTTGAAAGCCAATAACGTAAAAATAATATTTCTTTTACCAAGTGTAAAATGTAAAACGGTTGTTCATGTTATGTTTAGGTTGGTTTAGGTTAAGTACAACCTACTTACATAATACATAACAGCCTGAAATAGTTTCAGTCTACACTTAATTTCATGAATGAGGTTGAGCGGGTATCTAAGAGCGCATAAAATTAACATTTCATTACAAGTACCGTAAGCAGTTGCTTTTCATTCATTTGCCAGCTTGTATATAAATACCAGCTTGTAAATTAGGTTTGAATATTAAATAATAATAAATAATTAAACTAAGTATAATATTTAAAACTTTGACATTTTGAACACATAATTATAGGCGGCTATCGCAAGTTTTTGTTAAACGTCTGTAAATAAAGTTACCTAATAAAATAAATTCCCTTCTATAAATATGAAGAAATACTATCAGATGTTATCTTGTCAGAGATGTACGTGCTTCTCCCCCTTATTCATAAACGCTACAAGCCCTCAAATAGGTAGTGAATTTATGTTTTAGGCCTTTTTTATAAATACATACCTAAATAAAAATGATAGATTATTATTTTATTAACTATAATAAGACAAACGATTAATAAATTTGAGGCTTGTAGTGCGTTAATAACGTGGTAAATATTTTCTTTGTTACGCTCTAAATGTTTATTTTTGGGATAAAACATATCCCTGGCCTATTTCTGTACCTATTCAAGCATTTTAATACGAATCTTCATCCACCTCTAAAACAGTTAGGGTAAATAATCATAATCATAATCATTTATTCGATGCAATCTAATACAAATACATAAGATAATTTTCATATTTGGTCAAACGATTCGGGCTATATACCTATGTCATTATCATTCCCACCTTACCGATTTGATTTAAAATAAAATAGTCATAGCTAATAGCTGATCCATTCGTAAGATTAATTAGCTTAAACTTTAGAATAGCATTTTACACATCAAATTTCATTAAAATCGCTTAGGTAGGTTTGATATGAAAATAGCGATACAAGGTTCCATTTATAGTTTGACTACTTAGTATTTAATACTTGGGTACTTATCTATAAATTTGTATCATATGTATTTTGTTGAGCAGATGGCATTGGTTGTGTGCCTTCTGGCGGCGCTGGCGCTGAGCCCTGCAGAGGCAAAGCCCCAGGTGCTGGTCGACTACGGGTACTCCGGCTACTACGCACCCGCCTACGTCTCCCCCTACAGCGCTGTCGCCTACTCCTACCCGTACGCTTACACTTACTCTTACCCCTACGCGTACTACTAGACCGAGTAACTCGAGTGGACTTCGTCGGACAAAGGGGTTGTGAGTTATCGTTATTTTACTGTTCGAACACTTATTAAAGAATCGTACGATGCCTACCAAAACATCCGTATTGAAGTAGATACCTGTACCTACTTTGCAATTCCTTTTTACGAATGACATAACATAATCGACGGTTAACAGGCTCGAGAGTTTATCCAGTTATACTCACAAACAAATTTGTGTTGCGAAGACACTCTGTATATCCAACTAACCTGTGATGTAACTACCTAATAATTTTATTTTAAATGTATAATTAGTGTAATGTACCTAATTTTTTTTTTTAATTTCGGTCTAGGCCTCACAACCGATGTAAGTACCATTTTTTTAGGTACCATCAGCCCTAGGTCACAATCACAATGTATAAGAGCTCTTAGTGGTTGTATTTTTACAAAACAGTAATTTACTTTCAATTGCGAATTGTTGTTACCTACCAAGATATTGGGTCTAAATCTTAATGAAACACCGGCCTTGACTGATTAATTATTTCTCTGTAATGGCGTTAAATGATTGCTAATAAATTGCTATCAAATTAAATTACGTTTTATTACTTCCTATACCTATAAGTAGGTACCTACTAAACTTTCGCTGTCCATCCTTCCGTCTGTTTGTCAGGCGGTTTCTTATCAAAAATCGTAACCACTACTAAGGGGTCATCCATTAATTACGTCACACGTTTAGGGGGTGGGAGGGGGTCAAGAAAATGTGAGATGGGGGAGGGGGGAGTCACAAACATTGTGACGTCATTTTGTCTTCATCACTATTCATCAGTAACCGAAAATTAATTTATATTTTTTTATTCGCTGTACATTTAAATAATGAGGTTTTGGAAGTAGGCAATTTTCGTTCCTAATTGGTTTTGTGTTATAAAATTACTAATATTTCTTTTACCAAAAATATTTTTTTATTAAAAAATAATGCCGGGTTAGTATTGCCGATTTCGTTGAAAACAAAATTGCCTAAAATGTGACGTCACACCAGGTGGGGAGGGATTTGCAAAATGTGACCAAGTGTGACAAGGAGGGGGGAGGGGTAAAAAAACCTAGAAATTCGTGTGACGTAATTAATATATGATCCCTACGTAGCATTAGTTTTTAATGAATTACGAGCGGATGATGTTTTACTCGTAGGTAATACAAGTAGTTAGTAGTTACTTACTCTGTAAGTACATCATAAGATTCGTAAGCAGAGTATTGAGTGAGACCTGATTAGCATGCATACCTGTTACGTTACGTGAGATGACAGCCCCGTGACCGCATGGCATGGTGTTGAGTGGTGACGCAATGTTTTCGTCGCAGGCCTTCTGGTTTTCCTCCTTATCAGTATGCAAACAGGAGCCTTTTATTATTATTATACTCTAATACATATACCTAATTTATTGTGCCCATCGCACATCAACATCAGTAAGTAGCATGCGTACCTAACTTAATTGAAATGATCGTTGATGTCTTTTGAGGACAAATTGTGTTTCTCAGTTAAAATATTCACTGCCAGGCTGCTAGCGCGAGCTACGCGCAACGAGCGTAGCCGATAACACGTGTTTTCCGCTTTCTAGTGAGAAGCTCCTACGGATAGAGAACCCACCTAGCTGGTCGCTGGTACTGTCATATATGTATAAACATTGAAACTATCACTAGGTATACTACCAACAAACTATACCGTCTTTACCATAAGGGCACACGGGGCCCGTGCCCAGGGCCCCCATCCTCAGGGGCTCTGAAGGACAGACAGTTACAGTATATTTGCTTAGGTACGTACCCATAATAAATTGAAGATCATAGTAGTTTTTTTTTAGTTTTATTAGCTTTCTTTTCCAGATCCTTACGTGATTTATTTCGACGTAAACAATATACCAATATATTAGCTTTCTTTACTTCCCAAAAGGGCCCCAAAATCTTACGTGCCCAAGAGGGCCCCGGCCCCAGCATAGTTTAAGACTGCACTGACTCCCAAAGCGCGAAAATCTTTGGCTGAAGTACTTATTTGTTGAAAATCTACCTATTTAAGATGTACCTACTGTAAAATATACCTACCCACTTTGCTACCCACTTGGTTAATTGTGCTCCAGCAGTTTTCATGTAAGTATGAAAACTATATGATAGTATTAGTGATGGGTTAACTTTAAATCGGCATATTTTACGGTAGGTGAATATGTGTTAAGTAATTGGTTGTCGAAGTTGTCGTATTAAAAAGAAATAAATACACCGACACTGCTGGATATTAGTGAAAGTTTATTACAGACAAATATTTTATGTTCTATCCCGAACTATGGTTTAGTACCTGTTGGTAAATAAGTAAACATCGTGACAAACCGCTAGCCATTTTTAAAATCCAAATCCGTATACGAGATTTGACAAGTACGTAGAAATGCGCTACCTAGTAATTATTATGACCAACTGTACAAAATAAAACACATCTCATCTGGGGGCCTAGCCAAGTTGACAATCGTTTGCGCCGTAGCGAACGAAACGATCACTCTCTCATATTATTGCGATAGAAAGAGAGTCGTTTCGTTCGCTACGGCGCAAACGATTAGTTATCATCTTGGCTAGGCCTCAGGTTCCAGGTCTGATTGATACGTTGATAATGTTAATGTCGTAATGCTGTATTGTATGTACCTACAGTCTGCAAAGTTATTAATTAGCGTAGCATCTCTGCATACAAACAATATGCAGTCACGAGTAGGTGCTGAAGTAAAAGAAAAATTGCAAGATTTGATCCCATTAAAATAGAGTTAATAATAACATAGGGAAGTTATGCTTATTTAAAACGTATAGGTAGGTAATGATATTACAGTAGGTAGTTGGTCAAATTACTTACCTACTGGTTAATAATGGCCAAAAAATAACTTTAGGTAATAATTTTCTCCATTGAACCATCCACCTGCCACAAATATGTTCTAAGAAAAAGTCCAGTTGGCATAGTTATCTGACCTAGGAGAATTTCTAGTAAAAACGAGTGCTTGACAGAATGACTGTACGTGGATGTATGTGGATGAAAACTTAAGTATCCTTTGTATTTTGTCATGTACTTATAGATACTCGTTTTTTATTATCCGTGTTACCTTAATGTTGTATTCAATGTTCTATATGAATAGAACATGTGATGTTGCTATTTATTACATCAATTATCTATTCGATTATTCTGTGGAGTATATCTAATTACATTTGCTTGCTATAGGTACCTTAAAGTCTAAAATATACAATATGACTACCTAGTACCTACCTACTATTTTTCCACATAATAAATATTAGCACACAGTTGTCAAGTGCTCGAACTATAAACAATTACCTAATTCTATTGTTACTATTAGTTGTTAAATCTGTTGCATCTAATTAAATTGGCGTCTGTTGCTCTTGTGAAAGGACACAGCGCAGCGTTGCACCGGTTTCACAAGAAACACAAGTTGCGAAGAGTCGCCCAGTGTCAACATCTCTAAATATTGCATCAAGTTCTTCTGCGACACTTTACCGTTCCATTCGATTGCACGTATTGACAAAACAGCGTTCTCATCACTTGTTTGCTTAAATAGTTTTCACTGATCACTGAAACTGTACCCGTGTAATTGAGTTAAGTCGTTTAGCACGCAAGTGTCTGTATTGGGGGTGGTCTCAAGCGACTTCGAGGTCGGAGTCGGAGTCGTCAGAGCAGCGCGGCGGCGGCGGCGGCGCGCGCAGCGGCGAGTGCGCGAGCGCGGGCGGCGCGGGCGCAGGCGGCCGCGCGCCGAGTCGCCCGCACACGCGCTCCTCCTGCAGCTTGCGCAGCCGCTCCTGCTCCTCGCGCTTCTGCTTCCGCCATTTCGCTCGACGGTTTTTGAACCACACCTGAAACAATAGCTTCCGTAAATTCTTGATAAATTCCTATAAATACATGTCTACATAGAACTAGAAGGCCTCCAGCACGCTAGGTCAGATTCGATCGAACATTCAGGCTTTAGGTTAGGTATGCCTCTTAACTTATTATAACGGGGCCCCAGAATTCTCGTAAAGCTCATATCGAAATCAAAGCCTCGTTCAAGCAGTCGTCAACACACGACAAGGAAAAATGCTTCGCGTGGCGGGGTTACATAAATCTGCTAACTATTCTATCGAAGTCCGAAGGTCCGGTTCGATCACAAATATCCACCAGAATTTGTAATTTAATCTATTGTAAACATAATTTAGTATCTGTTATTATTAAAAATAGGACGTTATTTCATACGCTGACTTTAACATTATAATATTTTATCCTCATAACATATTTTATCAATGAAAACTCAATTTAAATATTTCTGTAGAGCTACCGTTCCGCATCTCAAAAGGTTTAGAAATTGATATTTACAAAGCATTCAAATTCAGAAGGCGATATCGTATTGTGATATTTGTAAGTGATGCATCAATAATCTGGTGTGTTATTTTCGGACAATTGTCCGGCCCAATTTTGTGAACTGACCGGGTTCATGAGGTTTGAAAAAAATGTGTTCATGTATTGTAATGATCATTGATGTTGGTTCTCAGTAGGCTTTGTGTCGCTTGGGTGAGCGCTTCCACTCGAGTGGAGGCCTACAACACCGCCCGTCTCCGGGTGGTCTGCCGAGTCTGCCATTGTGCCACCGAAACGATCACAACACCAGGCGGCAGGCTTTCACGTACTTACCACTCATTCATAAATGTTGACGTGGATGTTTGTATGTTTTTATAGAAATTATTACATTTTCATTTGGCGTCAGGATTAAGTCGAGAAAGTTATAAAAGGGATGGAATCTTTCAATTCAAATATTATATTTCTTGATTCTATTATATTTCTTCGGCTGTTTATGGATATTAAATTATTATTTCGTTGCGTTGATTATATGCGCAGTTTCAACTAAGCATGTAGTTAAGGAAACGTGAATGTGTATAGGTACATACCTACCTCTAATTTTTTATAGGTATGTATTATGCTAGTTAGTAGGGTTGCCAGATGGTCGGGATTTGGCGGGATTCTCCCGATTTTTAGCATGTGTTCCCGATTCCCGACAAAGTGAAAACTGTCCCGAAAAACAGCTTCACGTTAAAAAACATTAATTTGAAGTTCCGAACTGTCGTCGAGCGAGCGAGCGACCCGCGTCGAGCCGCTCGCCACCGCGAATTTCTTTTGTTTGTTCGAGATCCCAAAGAATTTATACTATTTTTATATAAAAACGTCTACGGGCAGAGCAGCTGATGTAGTGTCAATAATGTAAAACATCGTTGTTTTTAACACAATTACTTTAATATGAATGTTTTTATTTTCCCGACTTAAGTCCCAAAATCCCGAAAATTTGATATTTTATCCCGATAATAGCGCCTTTCGATCTGGCAACCCTACTAGTTAGTGACAAACAAAGCATGTACTTAGTACCTAAAATGAAACCTAAATAGATAGCTTAATAAAAGTATTTTACGTAAGTAAGTACATAATATTTTCTGGAATACCTACCTAATTCCAACTAAGACTATAAATAAGTAGGTATACTTACTTAAGTAATATATTGTTTAGGAGCTGAAATTGTCAATATGTACCAATTGTTATGAATATTATGTATAAGCCGCACCCCGACCCGACCATTGATAAAGATCTTCGCTTCCGCGCGGCAGCTTTAAAAATTAATTCGTCAGTGATATAGCACCATTGTCGGAGTTAATTGCATTACAAGGGCCGGCCGGTAGCTCGACAAAGGCCCCATTAACTTTCGGCGAGCGAGTGGCGGCTTAACACTTGTGCGAGTTGTTCCATTCGGTGGCACTCAAGCGGGGAATATGGCCCAGGCTGCATTACCATCGCAATCCGAGCGTTCTTCTCGAACGGACCAGTGTACCTGTAGTCGAAAGTACTATACGTAAATGGAGATCACAATTTATAATGGTTCGTCTCTGGCTAATGCTTAGTAAGCAATAGGAACGTAGCCCAGGCTGCCAGCGCCAGACGCGGGGGCGCTGCAATAGTCTCTCGTCCTATAGAACTACTCGCAAACCTCTTTTGTCCTCCCGCCCACTAAGATTATCCGCACGACGCTCTTTTGTGTGCATGATTGTGCTTTGGTTTAACTCGTTTGTCCTTATCGCTGGTGTTAAATCTTTTTTGAAAAACGCCGGCGCTGCTCAATTTGCTTTCTGCAAAGTACTTACTACGAGTATAATTTTCGATAAATATGAAGCACTGGTGTGTTTTGTTGCGTACCCGTCATAAGTACATTATTAAAAAATATAGATGTTATTCAATTCACGCTTTTATCCTTTATAGTTTATGCGTATAATTGATATTGGTATTGGGCTATGGGGCCTATATTAGGTAAGGTACATAACGTTTGCTTTCGACTTAACCGCCTGACGCGGAGTTAGCACAGCCTCCCTACAGCTCCCTCCATGCTACCTATTGTTTTAAAGCTGAGCGTGGAGAATTCCCAAATTCCATTGTGCCCGCACGTACTGCATCGCTCCTCGTATCATGCATACATAATTTCTTAGTTCACAGTCTACCAAAGATAAACATGGCGTTTTATTGAAAGCTAAACCGTATGGTAAATTCGTAGGCATTATGTTTCACTTTGTTTAGCCACGGCGAGCTGAGCTGAATACCGCTGTTCAATAATAATCAACGTGCTGCGCTACCACGCCTGACGCAGGGAGAGTGCTAAGCACTATTAACTTGGTTTCGATTAGGTTTCTCTGCAATTAAAAAAATAATTAATGCTGCGACAGCCACATTAATAACTTATTTGTAGTTACATTAATTATTTTGTATGATTCGATTTGAATTTCGTTCTACACGTTTATACGTAGGAATACTATGTAACCCTGACCCCACGTGACTAAGTAAATAGTTAAAGAAGAAATAAAATAACCTAAGCAACAAAGCAAAGACTTTTTTATTTAGGTACCAGAAAAATGCTGGGCTTATTTTGCTCCCACACAATTGAGACGAAAATCCGTTCATTCGTTTGAACTGTAACACTGTAAGGGAATATTTACTACAGTACAGACTACGAGAGGGAAATTCATTGCTTAGAAATTTCGGGTTAAAAAACTAAAAGCAAATCTTTTCGTAGGTATTGCTCATTAAATGGTTACCGATATTGGATACAACTACAAAAAAGTAAAATATAAAAAGTGCCTTTCATAATTATTTTTTCATTGATTACCTACATAAACTTTAACCCGCAGAAAGGACTTGATGCCATGGCATGGGGCACTCTCTAGCAGCTGCTTTTCTCCGAAAATCATCCGATAACCTTACGGATTGAACGATGTGAAAAAAATACACGATGAAACCTTTGCTTGGCTATTGGAAGTAGCTGATGGTGTTACTTACGCGTTTTTTTCTAAACAGAATATTAATTCGCTGATGTTATTTTACTGCAGTTTTTGCCAAGTTTAATTTCAAACTAGATTGTAAAAGAGATAAAGGGTAGGTATATGTACTAGAGATAAAAGTATACATTTAGAGAAAAAAAATATACTCCTGTATTTTGACCGCTAAACATAAATCCGTCCGAAAAATTTTCTTCGACCCCCGCAATGAGTGCAATCGTATGAATAAAAATACTCTTAAAGTATGTGTATCCTCGCCTACTTCTATCTTCTTGCTATATTTTCATACAGTGTATCAAAAAAATAATTGCTAACTAACGATTTGTACCAATCTTTGAACGTAATGAGTGTATAGAAGCGACAACGTGTGGGAAGATAAGCAGATGAGTATCGCCGCGGGGCGGGGCGCCCCGGCTACCACGCCTCGACGCCTGCCGAGTGCCGCCAACACCCTACTATACCGACGATGGGGGCTCCACTCTATTACTCAACTATCGGACTAGCACATAACACGATCTTGTCGCCAGAAGTTTACTTTTGAAAGCTGTTTATAGTGTAGGTGCTTATATTCAGATCCTCGCTTTGATTATGGTGTGGTATGTGTGGTACCTTATACCTGTGTGTAGGTAGGTAGGTAGGTAGGTACTCTATTTCGTACCATTGTTATATATACCTACTTCTTAGAAGCGTAGAAGTATTTAATGTAAGTAGGGCAACTGCACTTTACTGAAGATGTCGGGTAATTAATTGACAATAAAAACATATCACATTCGTCGAATTATAAGGGTTAAAATATTATAAAGAGTCGATGTCCCAGCTCTGGGCACTGAAGACCTTGGTCGGTTTTTCTTTCGTATATGAATATGACATCCATTTCAGTTTATAATTTATAGTAGGTAGTAATAAGTCTAGAACCTAGAAGAAATACAATTTTAGTCAAAGTATAGAGCCGTTATTGGGTAATATGGTATGTATATCATTTAAAAAAAACTCGAAAACTTCGTATCAAAGTACTTACTCAATTGTATAATACCTGCGGCTTCATAAAACGAAAAGATTGTATGGGCAGATATATGCAAAGACTTCAGAAAGTTTAGTAATCGGGTAATTAGAGTAGAGTGTTATGAGACTTTCTTCACATTGCCGATTTTCCTATAGCAGAATAAATGTAATGTAAACACAGGGCGCAAAGTGCCCGTCGTGTGAACGGGCCGGTGGGCCGCGGCGGCGAACCGAGCCCGAACTTATTGTAATAATGTTTTTAGAACAAACACGCTCCCTCCGCTGTTTGAGATTACAATTACGGTTTTAGCGAACTGATTTATTAATGGACCGCCTGATCCGCCCTTGATACTTTAATGTCGATTTAATTTGCATTCACTGATGTTTTTAGCTTCCACGTTTTGAAAGCTAATTGATTTAACCTGCCGTTTGTGGAATGTTTTCTTTCAACTCGGAGGTTAATTAACAAGAGTAACAGCGGATGGCATGATGGTGTTCAGTTTGAAGTATAATTAATATTATTGTAAAATGTTTAAGGCATTCTTTAGAAAATTAAACAAGCACATAATATATAAATTATATAACAATACACTTGGCTTTATCCAAGAAATAATAAACAATTTAGATTCGATTAAGTAGACTAATTAAAACAAAAATAATTTGTGTTCCCCTGAAACTGATACCTACATACGAGTTATGAGATTTATTTACTTAGGTGGTGTTCATTTTAAACTGAAATAGATGTCATACACTAAAGAAAAATGACCAAGGCCTCAATTATGGCCTATATAGTCCGGGAGCCGGCTGCATGAAACAAACCTCATCAAAAAATAGAATATACCTACCCTGTAGAGGTACCTGACATTTAGTAGATTCCAACGCACTTGGTCGGCCTAGGCTTAACCTGGCAGATTTTGTACAAATGGCAAAAACGTTGGACAAAAATTCATCAAAAAAAACCTCATCGAAAAATAGAATGAAACTTGTATGGTAGGATACCTGAACTTGAGGACAGTAAAAAAAAAGTGGTCGGCCTCACCTTAGCCTGGCAGTTTTTGCAGTCCGACCAGATTCATTGGGTCACGTGAGAGCTACAATTTACCTCATCGAAAAATAGAATGAAACAAACGGATTATAATAGCTAAAATAAGCCTGTCGACGTATGTCTTGGTCGGCCTCACCTTAACCTGGCAGTTTTTGCAGTCCGACCAGATTTATAAAAAAATCATCAAAAATTTTTTATCGAAAAATCGTATGAAACTTGTATGGTACGATAGCTGCCTTTGAGAACAGTAAAAATAAAAGTGGTCGGCCAAATCCTGTGTTGGCAGGTTTCTGTGTCCGACCAATTTTGTGGTACCACGTAAGAGCTACAATTTACCTCATCGAAAAATAGAATGAAATAAACGGATTATAATAGCTAAAATAAGCCTGTTGACGTATGTCTTGGTCGGCCTCACCTTAACCTGGCAGTTTTTGCAGTCCGACCAAATTTATAAAAAAAACATCAAAAATTTTTTATCGAAAAATCGTATGAAACTTGTATGGTAAGATAGCTGCCTTTGAGGACAGTAAAAAAAAAGTGGCCGGCCAAATCCTTTGTTGGCAGGTTCCTGTGTCCGACCAATTTTGTGGTACCACGTGAGAGCTACAATTTACCTCAACGAAAAATAGAATGAAACAAACGGATAATAATAGCTAAAATAAGCCTGTTGACGTAGGTCTTGGTCGGCCTCACCTTAACCTGGCAGTTTTTGCAGTCCGACCAAATTTATAAAAAAAACATCAAAAATTTTTTATCGAAAAATCGTATGAAACTTGTATGGTACGATAGCTGCCTTTGAGGACAGTAAAAAAAAAGTGGTCGGCCAAATCCTGTGTTGGCAGGTTCCTCTGTCCGACCAATTTTGTGGTACCACGTGAGAGCTACAATTTACCTCATCGAAAAATAGAATGAAACAAACGGATTATAATAGCTTAAATAAGCCTGTTGACGTATGTCTTGGTCGGCCTCACCTTAACCTGGCAGTTTTTGCAGTCCGGCCAAATTTATAAAAAAATCATCAAAAAAATTTTATCGAAAAATCGTGTGAAACTTGTATGGTACGATAGCTGCCTTTGAGGACAGTAATAAAAAAGTGGTTGGCCAAATCCTGTGTTGGCAGGTTCCTGTGTCCGACCAATTTTGTGGTACCACGTGAGAGCTACAATTTACCTCATCGAAAAATAGAATGAAACAAACGGATTATAATACCTAAAATAAACCTGTTGACGTATGGCTTGGTCGGCCTCACCGTAGCCTGGCAGTTTTTGCAGTCCGACCAAATTTGTGATACCACGTGACAGCTAGAATAGGACCACACATGCTGTATTCCATACGCATCATGACTTTGTGTACCTATCTGATGGGCGGGCGTATATGAAACGCCTTCTTGTACGTGCAGGTGATCCAGGTATACACCAAAGCTTAGTTTTCAATCGGACACTTGTAATATAAGAGGAAAAACTGCACGTGATCCTTCCAAAATTTAAATAAATGGTAAAATGTTCCTCCACGATGTTCTCAACGGGCATCTAGACTGCGTTGGATTGCTATCACAGTTAGGGCTCCGCGCTCCCACGCGCCGAACTCGTCACACCACACTATTCCATATTCCCTGTCATCGTACCAATTATGGCCAAAATTCTATTCTATTAAATTCTGAGTAGAATCGCACGTACCTATAATAAATCGTTCCAAAACATTGACCCTTTCTTCTCCTCCAGACGTGTTTTCAAATCACAAATTGCAAAGCAACTTTCCTGGTAGTCACGCACTATCACACCCACTTACACACATACACACACACACACACACACACACACACACACGAACACATAAATTCCAATAAATGCATACAAACTAATAGATTCGCTCGTTTATGTAGGTACTGTATGTATTTTTATTTTACTATTTTTTATTTATTGTTTACGCAAAATTAGAGCTATACCTACTATTTTAGGATTTTTTTCCAGTTTACAGTTATTATTATTTTTTTCTTTTTTCCTTGTACCTTAAAGACTTACAAATTAAGTTATATTTACGATTCTTGTACAGCACAAGTTACAAGTCTACCCACAGATGATTTTTTATTATGTATAAATTACAGGAAGTTCTGTTATTGGCTATGCTATAAGTTCTCATGTTTTTTGTATATTATTTAATGTAAACGCTGTTGAACTTCTCAATAAATATAAATAAATAAAAATACACAAGATAACCTCACATATATTAAGTGATTATCTTATTGTTATTTCTTCGACTCGCAAAGGCGTTATGTGTCCTTCAAACCATTTGATCTTATACATTTCATCTCTTAATGTCCAGCCACAATGTGTTGCATCAAATTTGATGCAAGTGGATTCTGCCGCACACTGCCACATTGAATTTATGAAAGCCGCCCGTAACAAGCCATACGTCAACAGGGTTATTTTAGCTATTATAATCCGTTTGTTTCATTCTATTTTTCGATGTGATAAATTGTAACTCTCACGTGGTACCACAAAATTGGTCGGAGACAGGAACCTGCCAACACAGGATTTGGCCGACCATTTTTTTTTACTGTCCTCAAAGGCAGCTATCGTACCATACAAGTTTCATACGATTTTTCGATAAAAAAAAATTGATGATTTTTTTATAAATTTGGTCGGACTGCAAAAACTGCCAGGTTAAGGTGAGGCCGACCAAGACATACGTCAACAGGCTTATTTTAGCTATTATAATCCGTTTGTTTCATTCTATTTTTCGATGAGGTAAATTGTAGCTCTCACGTGGTACCACAAAATTGGTCGGACAGAGGAACCTGCCAACACAGGATTTGGCCGATCACTTTTTTTTTACTGTCCTCAAAGGCAGCTATCGTACCATACAAGTTTCATACGATTTTTCGATAAAAAAAATTTGATGATTTTTTTATAAATTTGGTCGGACTGCAAAAACTGCCAGGTTAAGGTGAGGCCGACCAAGACATACGTCAACAGGCTTATTTTAGCTATTATAATCCGTTTGTTTCATTCTATTTTTCGATGAGGTAAATTGTAGCTCTTACGTGGTACCACAAAATTGGTCGGACACAGGAACCTGCCAACACAGGATTTGGCCGACCACTTTTTTTTTACTGTCCTCAAAGGCAGCTATCGTACCATACAAGTTTCATACGATTTTTCGATAAAAAAATTTTGATGATTTTTTCATAAATTTGGTCGGACTGCAAAAACTGCCAGGTTAAGGTGAGGCCGACCAAGACATACGTCAACAGGCTTATTTAAGCTATTATAATCCGTTTGTTTCATTCTATTTTTCGATGAGGTAAATTGTAGCTCTCACGTGGTACCACAAAATTGGTCGGACACAGGAACCTGCCAACACAGGATTTGACCGACCATTTTTTTTTACTGTTCTCAAAGGCAGCTATCGTACCATACAAGGTTCATACCTACGATTTTTCGATAAAAAAAATTTGAATTTTTTTTTATATATTTGGTCGGACCGCAAAAACTGCCAGGTTAAGGTGAGGCCGACCAAGACATACGTCAACAGGCTTATTTTAGCTATTATAATCCGTTTGTTTCATTCTATTTTTCGATGAGGTAAATTGTAGCTCTTACGTGGTACCACAAAATTGGTCGGACACAGGAACCTGCCAACACAGAATTTGGCCGACCACTTTTTTTTTACTGTCCTCAAAGGCAGCTATCGTACCATACAAGTTTCATACGATTTTTCGATAAAAAATTTTTGATTATTTTTTTTTTAAATCTGGTCGGACTGCAAAAACTGCCAGGTTAAGGTGAGGCCGACCAAGACATACGTCAACAGGCTTATTTTAGCTATTATAATCCGTTTGTTTCATTCTATTTTTCGATGAGGTAAATTGTAGCTCTTACGTGGTACCACAAAATTGGTCGGACACAGGAACCTGCCAACACAGGATTTGGCCGACCACTTTTTTTTTACTGTCCTCAAAGGCAGCTATCGTATCATACAAGTTTCATACGATTTTTCGATAAAAAAATTTTGATGATTTTTTCATAAATTTGGTCGGACTGCAAAAACTGCCAGGTTAAGGTGAGGCCGACCAAGACATACGTCAACAGGCTTATTTAAGCTATTATAATCCGTTTGTTTCATTCTATTTTTCGATGAGGTAAATTGTAGCTCTCACGTGGTACCACAAAATTGGTCGGACACAGGAACCTGCCAACACAGGATTTGGCCGACCATTTTTTTTTACTGTTCTCAAAGGCAGCTATCGTACCATACAAGGTTCATACGATTTTTCGATAAAAAAATTTTGAATTTTTTTTTATATATTTGGTCGGACCGCAAAAACTGCCAGGTTAAGGTGAGGCCGACCAAGACATACGTCAACAGGCTTATTTTAGCTATTATAATCCGTTTGTTTCATTCTATTTTTCGATGAGGTAAATTGTAGCTCTTACGTGGTACCACAAAATTGGTCGGACACAGGAACCTGCCAACACAGAATTTGGCCGACCACTTTTTTTTTACTGTCCTCAAAGGCAGCTATCGTACCATACAAGTTTCATACGATTTTTCGATAAAAAATTTTTGATGATTTTTTTATAAATCTGGTCGGACTGCAAAAACTGCCAGGTTAAGGTGAGGCCGACCAAGACATACGTCGACAGGCTTATTTTAGCTATTATAATCCGTTTGTTTCATTCTATTTTTCGATGAGGTAAATTGTAGCTCTTACGTGGTACCACATAATTGGTCGGACACAGGAACCTGCCAACACAGGATTTGGCCGACCACTTTTTTTTTACTGTCCTCAAAGGCAGCTATCGTACCATACAAGTTTCATACGATTTTTCGATAAAAAATTTTTGATGATTTTTTTATAAATCTGGTCGGACTGCAAAAACTGCCAGGTTAAGGTGAGGCCGACCAAGACATACGTCAACAGGCTTATTTTAGCTATTATAATCCGTTTGTTTCATTCTATTTTTCGATGAGGTAAATTGTAGCTCTTACGTGGTACCACAAAATTGGTCGGACACAGGAACCTGCCAACACAGGATTTGGCGGACCACTTTTTTTTTTACTGTTCTCAAAGGCAGCTATCGTACCATACAAGTTTCATACGATTTTTCGATAAAATATTTTTGATGATTTTTTTATAAATCTGGTCGGACTGCAAAAACTGCCAGGTTAAGGTGAGGCCGACCAAGACATACGTCGACAGGCTTATTTTAGCTATTATAATCCGTTTGTTTCATTCTATTTTTCGATGAGGTAAATTGTAGCTCTCACGTGACCCAATAAATCTGGTCGGACTGCAAAAACTGCCAGGCTAAGGTGAGGCCGACCACTTTTTTTTTACTGTCCTCAAGGTCAGGTATCCTACCATACAAGTTTCATTCTATTTTTCGATGAGGTTTTTTTTGATGAATTTTTGTCCAACGTTTTTGCCATTTGTACAAAATCTGCCAGGTTAAGCCTAGGCCGACCAAGTGCGTTGGAATCTACTAAATGTCAGGTACCTCTACAGGGTAGGTATATTCTATTTTTTGATGAGGTTTGTTTCATGCAGCCGGCTCCCGGACTAATAGCGGCAGGGCAGGGCACCATTAAGCCTAACTGATTGCATATACTCGAGAAAATCGACCCATGCCGCCGTGATTTCGGGTTTCATACTTTATCATTGTAGGTCCTGTAGATACCTGTACCTACAATTAAACTGCACTAATTTAAATCATTTAGAAGGAATCATGACAATCGATCATGATTCATGTTGTTTCTATTTAATCCTTTTTTTTCGACTATAAGGATTAACAAAAAGCCATCCTTTGCTTAACTTTATAAAGCCATTCTTAATTATAGCATTTTTTAAATCCATCATCATGTGACACGCACCTGTCGAGTTTCATCACCCCATCCGCGCGAAATGCATTAGTCAATATTAAAGACGCCGCGATAATTCCACAAAGGGCACTTCAAATCACACCCATCTCTTTCTGCTGGATGTCAAAACACCCCCTGCAGCCCGGAGGCTGGAAAAGTATCCCCCAGTATCTGTCACTTTGTATCAATTACCGCACCCAAACAACCGTGTCCGCGCGACGCTCACGCTCGGAAAGGCCTATCTGCGCACAAAGCGACAGTCGAATCGAAATTCAATTGTTAAAGATTGCTTTAATAGTACCCCGATTTCCACTCAAATCAGAAAAGAATTTTATCCCTTACGTTTTGAACGAAAACAACGCTTAATGCCATAAATATAAGAGTCCGATTGGATTGACCGGGAGCCCTCGTAGGCCCCCTGAGGGTCGCACTGCAAACAACGCGCTCCCCTAAACGTTATACTTTGAAAACAATAATTTGTATTGCGTATCGAACGCGTCCATAAATAATAGAGTGGTACTCCACTACAGACGGGGATGTTGGTTTGGTTGGATTAAAATAATAACATTATTACCTCCCAACTATTAATTTAATTTTTAAAGAATTAACCCTTGAAAATAGACTTGAATGCGTATTGCATTGCATTCGTTTATGTTAACTTGGTACCACATACAAACAACCACATAGCGCAAAATGTGTTCATAATATCTTACAATACTAAACGGTATTAACCTGACTATTATTTGTCATACGTCGTGACATTCCAACCCAGTATATATACAGGGTTGGAATGTCACGACGTATGATAGGTAAAATGTGTAATACGTCGTGTTGGGAATATGGTTTGAATAATATTATGATGAATGAATGAATAATACGCATATTAAACAGGCATAGAACAAGCCTCTGGGTCACGAAGCAAGGTTTATCTAATGGCGCAGTTCGGGACATGGGCAATGAGGTGAAAAATGGCGACATCCGCTATAATAAGTTTTGAACTCTGCTTTTCAAAACGTATCATTTGCGTTGCGATGTTATAGACTGTCAAGATCAGGTACCTACGTCTAATATCGGAGTGTGAAAATGCACTCCAGCGCATTTTTCAATTTTGCAATCAAGTAGTGCGATCGAAGCGTTTTTCTGTTTCAGCTTGGACAAAAATGTTTGAGTACTTCCTTTATATGAACAGGAACGATAAATATATGGATTTATTTTGTCTATTCAGTTTCTGGAACTTTTTAAATATGGCCATGCCATGGAACCAGTATTATAATATGCATGACAAAAGCGAGTCAAATGGGGTTGGCGGATTGAAGTATTTTACAGTTGCGCCGCAAGCATAGGTTTTCCTGTCAGTCCTAAGAAAAGTGTGAAATTCATGATTTTTTGGATGTTTTATGCCCTTGCCAAATCTCATGCAACGATGGAACCAAACTTAGAGACAGGTAAAACCTATGTCGCCATCTATACAAACCTTTGACAGTTGCCAACCTTATACATATAGACGTCAATTAACCAGATAGCCTACTTAAATTTTCATAGCACATTATGTCGACGCGATTCACTAAACCCTGGCATACGCAAGGCCGCAGGCGCTCACGAAAAGTTATTAAATAACAGTTAGCCCCTTCTTAATTAAATAATAACAAATACCTATTGTATAGCCACTCAATAACATTTTTGTCTGTAGAATAATTGTATTATCCACGTCTAGTTTCACAATCAAATAGGAGTAACAAGCGTGATGGGGTTCTTTGATCAGGGTCTCGCTTTTCCGCGCTCATGAAGTCGTTATTACGCGTTTGTCATGGAGGCAGGAGACAAAATGGCGCCGCTTTATTACTTAGTAACACATTGCGAGCATATCTGTTTTATAGCTACCTTACGAGATAAATTTCCGGGAGACAGGGTGACACGGCGGGCGGGGCGGGGCCACGCCCACTTTTTCTCGCCGCCTGTATCTGTCGGCGGATGTACTTTATCCTTTGACTTTGCATCACGAGACTTCTTCTAGACTCAGGGATATTATTGCGTTTTCATTTCAGGGAGACGCTGTAGAGAGTTAGGGCTGCGCATTGACTGTTAGGTAAGTTATGCCGAGGCATAACTATTAGTTATTACACGGATTTAATATTATTTACATAACTTGGGTACGGTTACAGCTGTCATCTCCATACAATAACCTTAAAACGCAATGATATATGTATTGAGATAACAGCTTTCACTGTACCTAACTACCCACGCTATGTGAAAGATAATATAATTATAATACGTGCTAAAAAACATAGGAATAATGTTATCCATTTATTAACTTCTACACGCCAATGAATTTGAAAGAAAAGAACAGGACAATAAAGGCAATAAACGGTATCTTAAAATGGGGGTGAAGTGTAGTACGAAATAGTCTACCGTTGTTCCGTATGCACGCGAATTTTCCGGAGGTTTGCTTACGTAGGTCACTCGATAAGTTTTGAGATACCGAAAAACTATTCAAGATAATTATTAGCACTATTTATTTTACATTTTTTCAACATACTCTCTATCATTCTCTATACAAATCCATTCGTCTAAACCAACTTTGAAAACATTTTTGCCAGTCTTGATCCGATTGGGCAGAAATCGCAACTTCACCGGTATGAGAGAGCAAACGCGGGATCTAACGACAACAGAGCTCCGTCACTCCAAGATGTTGATGTAGGATGATATTAACGCTCCCCGAACTAACCCTGGATCGTTTCAATGTCCGTATATGTAATTCGTGGGTCTTCTCGGCGGACCAACATTTCGGTAGTCGACACCTTTTCTACAGTTAGTGCTGTTTGCAGGTGACCGCTCCTTTGGTCATCTTCGAGGTTAGTTTTGCTCCTTTTAAATTCACTAAACTATCTAAAAACTGTTGCTCGGGGTGGAATCCCCTTATGCTGTATAGTCCCCTTATGCTGTATATTGTAATCTTTGTATACTTAGTTGTTAGGTTAAAGCATAAAATATACGCACGCAAATTTTCCCGGTTCAGTTTTATCGTTTCAAAGAAAAACCGCGGGCAAGGTCATATTAGTAAAATGACTTCAACACGATTACCGTAAAATTAACTTTGCCCTTTAATAGTACATTATTGTCGAGGCTCGGAAGTAGCTACTTGCAGGCTGAGGATTCGTTTTAAACGGACGACCTTGGGAGTCCGTTTAATTGAATCCGAAGCCAGCAAGTAGCCTTCCAGCCGAGTCATATATAGTGCTTTTCTCAAAAATGGTGCAAGAAATATAAATATCTTAGAAATATTTTACAAAAGCAACGTTCGTACATATATATTTTTCTCCAATATGCTCGGAAATGTTCACCATACTGTAGCAATAATAGTACGGGCGAAGTTCTTCGTTAATGTCAAACTCTAACTAAAAAACATCAAACTATCGCTGTCCTGTTCTAGCGGACGGGAAGTAAAAAAACACTACATTAAACAACTGTACCGCTATTCGGAACCTAATAATAATATTGAGAGTGGCAACACTGTTGTCGGTCGTATTGTCCTTTTCTAGCATATACGTCCCTCTCTCTCCCACACTCCCACCACAGCAGTTTGCTTTTTGGCGGTTGTCGCAAAAACAAATTTCCAACTCATTGGCTTGCTGTTTTTCCATCTGGAAGGTCGTGAAGCTAAACTGCTGGTGAGTTTTTGAATTTGTACCTCAGTTTAGCTGACTATATTGAAAAACAGTTTCTAACGGCTTTTGCCGTTCGAAATAAATATTTAAATTTAGTGTCCGTTAAACTATCTAGCAAATAAAAACGATCCGGAATAGTAATGTGTAAGTTTTCAAAGGCTGCCTGCGCGCACCGTGGCTATGCTAATGAAAATACTAAAACACATAATGTTAGAAAACACATCGAGCTGGTAAAGCGTGCACTTGTCACCATTAGAATTTAATTAATATTATACCTACATTAAGTCTCTTCTGAGTCTTATTACTTATTACTTTAAATCTTTGTGTGTCTATAATAACGGTTGAAATTAGGTATAACACTTAACTAAATGGTGATGTGTGGAGGCATACCCTTCAGTTTTCAAGTGATTTGTGTTTTCGAATACGAAAGGATCGGATAGTTAATACGTGTTACGTAGAACCTACGTATTAAGGTAGAAGCTTATAGATCCTAAGCATGTAATATTGCTATGCCCTCACAGGGTCCATGTGGAACTACCCAGACATTGTAATATCTATAGAAATACCATGGTTGCAATAAATAAATATGATATGATATGATATGATATGATATGATATGACGTGTAGGGTTTATCTGTCCAAGTATCT
This sequence comes from Cydia fagiglandana, assembly GCF_963556715.1. Classification (NCBI taxonomy): domain Eukaryota; kingdom Metazoa; phylum Arthropoda; class Insecta; order Lepidoptera; family Tortricidae; genus Cydia; species Cydia fagiglandana. Next base: position 7,846,772 of record NC_085932.1, on the reverse strand, counting down.
ATCAGCAACTTGTCGGTTTATCCCGTTCCGGGTTAAATATAATATTACAAAATATTTTTTTTGGTAATATACTTGCTGATAAATAACGTGTACCCGCTTAGGAGTCGACGAAGCCCCGCTTCGCGGGGCTTCTATTTCCGCTCTGAGGGACACAAGGTAACGAACAAACCTACATCGCAAGCATTGCATTTATTTTTGTGGAAAGTGAGTACTTCGGCAGTACGTAAACTTAAGTCTGACTAGATAAAGAGAGAGATTAGCATGGCTCTGCGCAAGAATGACATGGAAATCCTTAAGTATTTCACTCCTTATCTACCAATTTATATCTCTCCAACTAGATCTTTGATTTAAAAAAAAAAAAAAAAAAAGATGGTTAAAATGTAGGTAGATAGGTATCTCTTTAAAAAAATAACAGGTACTAACAGCTTAAAAGAACTCTTGCATGTAGTTGCTATATGTGCTTGTATTATTTTGGATTTGAATAACTTGATTATTCATTATATATGTAACTATAGGTACATACATCTTTAAGCCTACCTACCTACCTACATAAATAGTACCTACACTTGTAAACGTTTTAAATAAAATCGGAAGCCTGTGACTTGAAAGGGCATTAACGATATGGGAATGTTTAGATTGATTCATTGACGAAGACGCATGGTTTGCTTCATAATTTCAAATTATATTCGCTAACTGTAGAGTTAAAGTTTAGTTATGGCAAATCTCGTCACCGTGAATGACACTTTCTAAAAGTGCCTATTAAAGTAAATCCTTTCCCCTTGTCGAGCGAAGAACTCTCAACTAAGGGAATATTACCCATAAACTTCATTTGAATGATATTCTTAAGCTATGTCTGTTATGGTTCCATCTGCGTAAGGTGTGCCTAAGAGGATCTTTTATGCAGGCACAAACTAACGTCAAGTTATTTGTGATGAAACCAATATGTTGTGTACCTATTTAAGCCTGCGCAAGGCTGCCATATTTCCACCTGCGTAAGGTGTGCCAAAGAATCTTTGATTCATTCACAAACTGATATCAAGTTATTGATGATGATATTACAACCTATAAATATAAGCCTGCGCAAGGCATGTCAGAAATTAAATGATATGGTCATAACACAGGCGAGCGAGTAGGCCACAATCATAAAAATATAACAAAGATGAATATGTAAATACATCCTTTTGGACAAAGGACAAGTGAAAAGGGTTCTAACAAAATAATGTTCTGGGTAAAAATCAGTCGAAATAGACTTCGTTATTCGAGGTTTCATTTTTGTGTATTTTTGTTTTTGTTTATTTTAAGGGTCCCGGACACCCTATGGGCTAAACCCAAAATTGGACTAATTAACATTTCTAAAATTATAATATAATAGGTATAAAATAACCTAAGATTCCAGGCCTATCTCGACTCATTTTTATTTTAAAGATGAAAAAATCTTTGCACCCTAATATAAAATTGTGGTCTGGAGACGCTAAGCCTCATAACGTGGGTGGCATGGATAATACTAAGAGATTTAGTCACCTAAATTCGACCATAAGCCCAGGCAGAATATTGATATTTAGAATAAGGTGTGGTCAATCCTCAAAGGTCCAGATAATCTGTGGACTCTAATTAAATCAGGCTCACTTAAGCTCACGACACAACATAGCTTACGGTTCAATTCTGAAATAAGCTATGTTTAATATCACTCATGGTGTGAAAATAAAATTACAAGAGCACAAACAGCCTGCTCAAGGTGTACAAAGGGTTCCGTTTAGCGGCCCTATGAATATCTAAAAACCTTTGAAGTCTATGCCTGCTATGACAGACTCGAAATTAATATAAATTATATTTGCCTCGAGAGCACTAGTCTTTCAGTTAACATTTTTACGAGTACCTACCTATGTAGGTACACGACATAACCAAGGTTACCTATTTAATTATTATATCCCTGACTGGCATGGTATAGGAAAATTGTCATGTGCTGCACAAGCATGTTGGAAATAAAAATATACAAAACTGACCAAACTGGGCGTTTATGAATGCTTTATTTTACACCCTTATGTCTGCCTTGTGAACCTTGAGGATTCGAATCACCTTGATCGTAAGTGCTCCTATGCACAGATTAAGTTTATTTTAAACTACCCATGCACTAATCTCAAGGGCACGTGCTTCTATGCACGGACCAAATATTGTTATCACTTAATTCACTTTTCATTATTCGTCATAGTTTGATACTATACGTTTAACAAATGTACCCACCGTAGAATGTAATGTACCCAGTCATAAGGTTTTTAATAAACAGTGAATTAATGGTTTGCACGAACGATTCTAGTATAACTTCTGGGCGGTCACGTCTAGGGCATGACCCTCTAGTTCTCAAATTATACAAAATTATAGCATTGCGATACTGTTTGCTTTGCACAATGTGAAACAGCAGCAAGCCTTGCGAAAAGGCGAAGCTATTTTGAAAGGCGAGTACTTTTCAAAAATACATTGTAATATATATAAATATGTTTTTGTCGTGGAACAAGTACACCCAAACAAATGCAGTCATTTATTATAATATGTTAGCAAAACTCTGCAAAAGAGTTATATAGTCTGTCTGTACAGTGTAACTTGAAGGCATCAATGCACATGAATCTCTTGAAACATGGTGGATCAATTAATTTACACCCCGTCTGTGTCTTGCTCCTATTACCAAATCCACAAGTTAAGGACCTCAACCTATATATAGGTACCCTTCTTGCTCGAGACCTGTAAAAAATGTACACAATAATTTCATGCAGTCAAGTGTCGGAAAACTAGGTCCACACACTTAGCGATATCGTGAATATATATCCAAGAACTCTGTATATTGCCTCCCAGGAGGCGGGATGTTATTAGACTAACCTATAGTAGGTAGTAGGCCAGAGATATAGTATACAAAAGTACACTGGCCCAAATTAAGTAATATTATATTTCAGAATATAAAATAATTTACAATCTTGCTATTATTGAAATATAAACAAGTAACAATTATCCTTAGTTCATAAGGAGGATAAGTATACCTAAATATCTAATAGATTCGACAAAGTGTTGATTCTAGCATTGGATAAAATAGCTCCCTCTTAAAGGGCCTCTGCGCTGTTGGCTTTGGGGCCACAGGCGCCCGGCAAATGGTAATAGGGAACCCCCTGGTTTCCCACAGCAAATAATGTAAAATCACGAAATAAGCACATAAATTTGTATTTCGGTTAAAAGCACCTATGCGATGAGCTAGGGTTTCGAATTAAGTATCTGATTCCTTATAATTTACACACTGAATAGAGAAAACTGAATATTCAGAATTAAGCAATGTCTATGAATAGTTTACAGAAAATTAGCCACTTTAGCGGTCAGAACCAATAAAGTTTTAAGGCTTATGTCTACCAGTAGGCACCAAATAAAGTAAACCACTAAGAAACTACTCTTACTACATATATACAAATTTTTGAGTAAAATCAAGGTTATGATAGCTAAACATGAATTTAATTAGAATGACTCTGCAAATATTATTGATAAAGTTCTGTAGCAATTCTACACAAGAACACCACAAAGCGTCATAACTAGTGCCACAGCGCAGTGAACACATGAGTGTTGTGGCTTAAGCTCTCATAGTAACCTTCACAATTTTAAGCAAGGTTTATTTATGTACACTGACTTGCGTTCTCGTTAGTAAAGCGTTTAAAAGGGTTAAATGCATTTTATAGCTATAACTATAACCTATAACCAAGTATATGGCTTACAGTCATTAAATAAATTTAGTGATTCCCTATGACATTTCAATAAGTACCTAATTTTATTAACTCTGTTTGTGGTGATAGTGATCTAACGAATAATTAAAATATTCGTCTACTTAATCCCGAGGGATTCTGGAAATAAGAAATGTCCTGTCCTTGTTATATCCCTGCAACTGCTTACCTTACTATTATAGATAATTATTATCAAATTTGATAATAATTGCGACTTATAAATAAAAACTACTCTAGTACTTTATTATTTTTATCTTTTCATACTTGAATTACATTACTCCTTATAACAGATGTGTATGCTCCTTGAAGAGTAGACTGACTTATCACATCTTCTTTTACCTAGTTTTCACATACATTTAAGTAATTAAGTATAGCACCCTTGTGGTGACTCACTTATTCTTTTTGAACATTTATAAGTACATTAAGTACGTATATAAAATGTTAAGTTAGTATCATAATATAATGGAATATCAAATTGTATGCTTTACTAAATACCTCTCTCCTCACAGGTGTTAAAATAAAGGGTGTACTGCATAATTAATTAAACACTCATAATATAATAATATTACATATACATAATAAGTACATGTATAATCACATTGGCTTGGCGTCATCCCACCACCAGGCGATAACAAACACGTCTCAATATTATTATTAGGTTCCGAATAGCGGTACAGTTGTTTAATGACAGCGTTTTACACAAAAATAAAACGCTAATTAAATAACTTACCCTATTCGGAACCTAAAGTTTTAATCCTGCCTGGTGTAAATATGTATAATTTTGAGACAATGAGTTGGAAATTTGTTTTTGCGACAACCGCCAAAAAGCAAACTGCTGTGGTGGGAGTGTGGGAGAGAGAGGGACGTATATGCTAGAAAAGGACAATACGACCGACAACAGTGTTGCCACTCTCAATATTATTATTAGGTTCCGAATAGGGTAAGTTATTTAATTAGCGTTTTATTTTTGTGTAAAACGCTGTCAGTAATAACTTATTACTGTAGTGTTTTTTACTTTTTAATAATAAAAAACGCAAACAGCCAATTATTATTGCCGCGAGCCGCTTCTACACGACCCGATCAGCTATCATTTCACGTGTATGATCGTGCGAATACTGCTTAATAAAATCAAAGATTATTTTTATATTTTTTTTAAATCTCATCCGTGTTCATAAAGCTTACATAGTTTGTCAAAGGACTTTCTCATTTCAAACATAGACAAAGAGAATCATACTATCTTTGCCTTACACTAGTACTAGCACCCAAAAGAAAAGGATGGGTGTAGTTTTCCTGGTTCTTACTGACTGAAAAGTTGGTTTGACAAACTATATTGCGCAATTATATTGAATGAACGAATATTGAATGGTACTGAATGGCAGAATAAGTTTGTGTCTTTAACTTTTTAAAATTAATTAAAGAGGGAAATTGTTTTTAACATTTTGGATGTGAAGGTTTGATTTGAGTGATGCTTGATGCTTAAATAATAATTATTTTAGCTTATTTCCTCGCATGTTTGGAGAAAAGCACTATATATGCCTCGGCAGGAATAGCAATTCGTGGATTCGTCTTCTTTGTCGGACTCCGCTTCGCGTCGTCCGACAAAATCGAAACTCATCCGCGAATTGCCCTTTCCCGGCCTCTGCAATAATGTACTATTGACAAAAAAAGCCCTTCCCGCCTTTTTACTTTTTTTAATAAAAAAATAGAAGTGTATTTTTCTGCCAAAAATACGCCAACCTATTTGAGACATCTAAATAGTCGCGGTACTAATCATCTGTTTGGCTGTTTAATGGACCTGTGCCTTCATTTGGTATGGTCATTTCAACTTTTAAAAAGTTTGGAACTCGACAAATAATGGAATTTGTATGCAACATTGCAGTCCCAAAATCGAGACTGCAATGTTTTTAACTTTTTAATTTTTGACTGACCATAAATTACGCGCTTCGCGACCTTTTTTTTAGACGGCAAAATCGACTTTGCCGTCCATTTTAGAGAAAAATAACTTTGCCCACCGTGCCACGGTGTACTTTGGCCGCTTCTGTTCTATTTTTGAGTAAATTTGCTTTTTATAGACAGAATACGGCGCGGTCCATTTTTAATATTCGAGCATCTCAAAACTTATCGAGTGACCTACGTATTCTTAATTTAATGGCGCCATCTAGTTGTAAGATTTTGAAACCTAAGGCTTCACCTAATCTGCCTACCTACCTATGGTAGTACCTAAGATTTAAATTTATACGGTTTTGATTTTTAAGAAGTACTACGACATCCGTAGCGTCTATGCGCGTAGCATCGCTACGGAGTCGCTACAAATTGATATTAGATAACGTATACAACATACCGGGTGTGGCCTGCAACACGAGCAAATAATTAAAACATAGATTGTAGGTACTCTTCAAAAGGTGACACTTTTGTTCAACAACTTTTAAAAATTATGAAGTAATTAGACTCCCTATTTTTCATACAATATAAATATTATCTTCAATGGACGCCATCGCCACGCCATATCCTTGTGATTGACGTTGCTTGTCACGCGTTAAACATAACAAAATTCGCAATACATTGCGTCTTAGAATAAACTTTAAAGTGTATTAAAAATCAAACCACAAGTTATTTTTAAAAGTCGCTGAACAAATGTTGGTCAGTATGCGGCGTACAGCCTACAGTTTAATTTTTTGCTCATATTACAGGCCACACCCGGTATAATCAAACTTTACTATAACATATTGTGTTTAGTTATTGGTACAAGAAGAGCGGCATTTAATGTGTATAAATTTGTTATCGATTTGATATTCGCTCTGACAGCTGTATGTATGAAATCATATACAGTACAATCTCACTAATCCGGTACTAATGGTGACACAAGAGAGCCGGATTACTGGAAAAATCGGTTTACTGGAAGTTAGAGTAAATCTGCATATATTTCGTATGTCGTAGAAATACGTTTTACCAAAATACTAAATTCCAAGAAAATTCTAGTCTTATCTGGAACTTAGCCATTTATAAAGAGATTGAAAGGGCGAAAATGTTAGCGCACAATAGTAAATTATGACATAGAATGATCAATTGTATTCCAATTTTAGTGCTGGATTATTGTATGGGTTTGGGTATACCGGACCATCGAAGTGCCGGATTATCGAGACTTCACTGTAAATATCAAATCAATAACGATTTTTTTTATTTTTGAATGTGCCGCCGCTCTAGAAAAATGTTCTATAATTATTATTACTTTGTCATCGAATTTTGGTATAGCTAAGGTAGATTATTTTAATTAGATACCTAACTACGAGCTAGAGGTAGAGATCTAGCTCGTATTCAACTTGTAATATTGGGGCCGTGGGGACCTAGCGCGCGTCGCCTCTATGGGGAGTTATCAAAGCGCCTCATAGAGGCCTCCGGTGACCAGAGGGCTGGCCTATATTTTGCCCAAAGGATCAGCATTGCCATCCAGCGGGGCAATGCGGCTACCCTAGTAGCATTTTCGTTGGGGCCCACGGTGCCAACGGTAGGGAAAACGTTGGGATGAGGTTCGTTCCGTAGCCAACGTTAATTTTGTATTGGCCTCCCATCGCATTTACCAACATTCGCTGTAGCACAGATACCCAACAATGGGCCTTTGTGTATTTTGGTACCGTTGGCTAAACAACGATAATATTCGTTGGCCCAATGATGACATATATCGCATTTACCAACATTGGCAGTGGCAGTGATGCCCAACAATGGGCCTTTGTGTATTTTGCTACCGTTCGCTAAACAACGATAACATTCGTTGGCCCAATGGTGACGAATACCGCATTTACCAACATTGGCTGTGGCACGGATGCCCAACAATGGGCCTTTGTGTATTTTGGTAACGTTGGCTAGTCAACGATATCATCCGATGGCCCAATTATGACAAATATCGCATTTACCAACATTGGCTGTGGCACTGATGCCCAACAATGGGCCTTTGTGTATTTTGGTACCGTTGGCTAAACAACGATAATATTCGTTGGCCCAATGATGACATATATCGCATTTACCAACATTGGCAGTGGCAGTGATGCCCAACAATGGGCCTTTGTGTATTTTGCTACCGTTCGCTAAACAACGATAACATTCGTTGGCCCAATGGTGACGAATACCGCATTTACCAACATTGGCTGTGGCACGGATGCCCAACAATGGGCCTTTGTGTATTTTGGTACCGTTGGCTAAACAACGATAATATTCGTTGGCCCAATGATGACATATATCGCATTTACCAACATTGGCAGTGGCAGTGATGCCCAACAATGGGCCTTTGTGTATTTTGCTACCGTTCGCTAAACAACGATAACATTCGTTGGCCCAATGGTGACGAATACCGCATTTACCAACATTGGCTGTGGCACGGATGCCCAACAATGGGCCTTTGTGTATTTTGGTAACGTTGGCTAGTCAACGATATCATCCGATGGCCCAATTATGACAAATATCGCATTTACCAACATTGGCTGTGGCACTGATGCCCAACAATGGGCCTTTGTTTATTTTGGTAACGTTGGCTAATCGACGATATCATCCGATGGCCCAATGACGACAAATATCGCATTTACCAACATTGGCTGTAGCATTGATGCCCAACAATGGGCCTTTGTGTATTTTGGTAACGTTGGCTAATCAACGATATCATCCGATGGCCCAATGTTGACAAAATACGCATTTACCAACATTGGCTGTAGCATTGATGCCCAACAACGGGCCTTTGTTTATTTTGGTAACGTTGGCTAATCAACGATATGTTCCGATGGCCCAATGACGACAAATATCGCATTTACCAACATTGGCTGTAGCATAGATGCCCAACAACGGGCCTTTGTTTATTTGGTAACGTTGGCTAATCAACGATATCATCCGATGGCCCAATGACGACAAATATCGCATTTACCAACATTGACTGTAGCATTGATGCCCAACAATGGGCCTTTGTGTATTTTGGTAACATTGGCTAATCAACGATATCATCCGATGGCCCAATGATGAAAAATATCGCATTTACCAACATTGGCTGTGGCACTGATGCCCAACAATGGGCCTTTGTTTATTTTGGTAACGTTGGCTAATCAACGATATCATACGATGGCCCAATGATGACAAATATCGCATTTACCAACATTGGCTGTAGCATTGAGGCCCAAAAATGGGCCTTTGTGTATTTTGCTACCGTTCGCTAAACAACGATAACATTCGTTGGCCCAATGGTGACGAATACCGCATTTACCAACATTGGCTGTGGCACGGATGCCCAACAATGGGCCTTTGTGTATTTTGGTAACGTTGGCTAGTCAAAGATATCATCCGATGGCCCAATGATGACAAATATCGTATTTACCAACATTGGCTGTGGCACTGACGCCTAACAATGGGCCTTTGTGTATTTTGGTACCGGTGGCTAAACAACGATAACATTCGTTGGCCCAGTGAGCACATATATCGCATTTACCAACATTGGCTGTGGTACTGATGCCCAACAATACCAGTTGAGTATGCTTGTGGCGTCACTAGATGGCGTTACTGTCTCCAAACGTCGAAGTTATAGTTATTTTCTGGATTATTCCGGATATAATCATAATATTTTTTAAAAGTAACATAAATCTAATAGCTATAACTATAAAATTTATACATAAATTTAAAAAATTGTATTTTACCAACATTTTCTCAATTTAAATCTCAAAAAACATAAATCTCGCTTACGAAGTTTCGAAGTGCGGTTAGTATATATGTCGCAGTCGGATCGTATAATCCGCCGTATTACATTACGGCTAGCCGTTTTCAAAAACAGGGGCGTTTTGAAATGCGGCGGTTTAACGATTAGCCGTATTGAATGCGGCTGAATGAGAATCCGCCGGAATGTATTCGGCGCCATACGTTCTTCAACACGGCTAGCCGTAATGTAATACAGCGAGTCATTAGCCGCCGCTTTGACAGTTTTTAGTTCCCATTTTTAACACTCGTGGCGCTGCCTGACAAACGCTGGGGTGTCCATCAAATCTGGAGTTTGTCGGACTGTTTCTTTTCAAAAAAAAATTTCCTTCGCAACTTAACTAGACGGAGCCCCGCTTCGCGGGGCTCCTATTTCTGAGCGGTTTGCCCTTCGGGCATCTGAAGCTACCTAACGAACCTAACCTACCTACCTATTGATTAAGTGAGACGTCCGTGAAAACATTACACTTTGGGGAAAAAAGCGTAGGTAGGTAATTAGGTTAGGTTCGTTAGGTAACTTCAGATGCACGAAGGGCAAACCGCCCAGAAATAGGAGCCCCGCTTGCGGGGCTCCGTCTATTTAAGTTGTGAAGGAAATGTTTTGGTAAAGAAACACATGTAGTGCGGTGGGACCATGGTAGAAATAAATTAAATTGCAAACATTGTCAAACTCCGGTTACGTAGGCGACCGAAAGAACTGGTCACTCTACAATGTACGATGCGGCTAAACGTGGGCCGCCTTATTGAAGAACGTATCGCAGTGACAATCCGGCTAATCGTCGAACCGCCGCATTTCAAAACGCCCCTGTTTTTGAAAACGGCTAGTCGTAATGTAATACGGCGGATTATACGATCTGACTACGACATATATACAAATTAGAGTGTATAGTAAGTGTACTTGCTTCGGCAGTACATATACTAAAATTGGAACGATACAGAGAAGATTAACAACAACTGCTGCCTAGGGCCTTCATGTGGATACAACCAATGCCTACCGTAGTGTAATTGTAATACATATTTATCAGCAAAGGCCCAACGTCGTATTACACAACCACTTACTTAACGTAGGGTAACTGTAGGACTCGTAAACAAAAGCCCATTACATAATTAGACTGTAGGTAGGCACACTATAAATTACACAATTACCTACGGTAATATTGTAAGAATCCTACACAAGGCCCAACGTTAAAGTTACAATGTTGGCCCTTTGTGGGACAAGCTGTGTTGGGCCTTCAATCTGGTGCACGACTACCTACCGACCTACCTGACTTGCCGTTGGGTAATTGTTGAATTTGCAAACAGAAGCACAACGAAAAAATTGCCCTTTTTTATTTTTTTGCAGTTGGCCCTACAGCAAGCCATACGGCCAAATGTAACAATTAACCAACCATCAAACAAATGAGTATAGGTCCAACCACGGCCCAACCAAAACCACCACCGTTGAATAATTGTATGATTTATTTAAATAGGCCCAACGAAAAAATTACTCTAATGGCCCTCTGTTGGGAATCTTCGGGAGGGCCTTTGTCGAGGGCCCTCCAGCAAATCGTACGGCCAAATGTAACAATTAACCAACCATCAAACAAATGTGTATAGGCCCAACCACGGCCCAACCAAAACCACCACCGTTGAATAATTGTATGATTTATTTAAATAGGCCCAACGAAAAAATTACTCTAATGGCCCTCTGTTGGGAATCTTCGGGAGGGCCTTTGTCGAGGGCCCTCCAGCAAATCGTACGGCCAAATATAACGGTTGCCCAACTAATACGTAAACAAAGGCCCAACAAAATCCCTACAAGAAAATGCTATTAGGGTAGCCTTCTGGGCACCCTACCTACGGACCATGACTTAGGGCAAATTTTTTATTTATAAGTTTTAGTGATTTGTTATAAAGTTGTAAAAATGTTATTAAATAAAATTACTTGTAATATTTATATCACTTTATTATTAGGTACGTATAGGTAGTTAGATAAGTTAGATTTTAGAATTAGGAGGTCCCGGGTTCGTACCCCGGTACGGTCATTTATTTGCGTGTATTGGCTATGTGCGAAATACATGGTGGGGATAAGGTAAAGCGATCGCAGCGCATGAGGTGGTGATAATTGGAACTAACATCGGATAGCGTCTTTAACATTTCATACAAGTTATATGACTTATATGGCTCGACAACATCGTCATATTTCAACCAATTTATATAAAACCTTAACAAGTTATATACGTAAATCTTCCTCACGAATCCCTCTATTGATAGATGGAAATCGTGTGAAAATACGTTCAGTAGTTTTGGAGTTTGGAGTAGTTTTCTAAGATGTCATTTTCCGCTAGATTGACGTTTTCCGCTAGATTTGCGGACGCTAGGTTGCGTGACAGTCGTGCACGTAGCGAATATAATAAATATTTGTTCCGGAGTTATGGATGTTTATTTATATAGGAACGTAAGTATATCGTCGCCTAATACCCATAAATAGTACAATCTGTCCTTAGTTTGGGGCTAGGTCGATCTGTGTAAGATTGCACCACTTTTTAACCCCCGGCGCAAAAAGAGGGGTGTTATACGTTTGACGCCAATATCTGTATGTCTGTGTGTCTGTGGCATCGTAGCGCGCTTGCGATAGGGATAGGAAATGGCGTGTCAATGTACGAAATTCTTCGCGCTTTCCCTACTTTGGAAGATTTAAGTAGTTGTTTTATGAATTGTCAAGCAAACGATCGCTACGCCATATTCTGCGTAGGAACTCAAGAAAATTGTATGGAATAGGAAACGTGCGTGTCCGCTACTGTCCGCTGTAAAAGGATTAATCTTCATAGTTTTGAATGATTCACGGTTAGTTAGTTTCACTACGTCTAGACTTATATCGACCGGGATATGGGACTGCGTCGAAATATCGGGAGCTCGGAAACAATACAAACGGTAGGTAACCACGGTCCATATCCAGTCCATATATTGACATATAAGTCTAGGGTTAATCTTATATCGAACTAAGCGATTTGTGAATTAACATGTGCATCGAGACAATATTACAGTAGCCGCTTAAAATGTTGTTCGTGTGTATATGTAAAACGCTGTCAATTTTATTCAGTTACAGTTTGTAAGTGCCAACGAGTAAAAAACCAAAAAATTTATCGACCTATTTTGTAACTTTATGTACAACAAGTGCTATGAACACGACAGTAAACTACAGCCATCCAATTACTGCGATGCAGGAGCGCGTGAACACTCGGCGACCCGACAGGCCGACACGGTCACTCTTACACATGGAAAACTGGCTGTTACTTCGCGGCCCCCGCTATTAGAGTTAGAGAGAGTCGTGATCCAAGCAATTTTTGGACTAATTATTTGGCGACAATCAACAGTGTTATCTTTATGGAAGGTAAGTGAGAGCTTAGAGGTAAGGAAAACAATATCCATGTAGGGTTAAATATTCCTATATATACTTACCCCGTTTTTATATCAGATTAGAAATGTTATAACATGAAAAGTTATTGATACCTTTTTTCCACTACAATCAAATCTGAGTAACTATGCTCTGAATTATAAAAACCCCATTTGTGACGTTAAGTTAATTAAGGTCAATATGGCTAATTCCGTCATAGACGCTATTCCGTCCACTAGCGATTTTCTGGAACAACGAACAAAGTACAACATAAACATAAACATTTTATTTCTGTAAATGATAGTTATTTTCGCATGGCAGCTATACAAAGTGATTTTTTGCAAGGAGGAGACGTGTCGAAACGAATTTCGTCGACAGATCAACGATTTCTTTTAGTTTCAGCAGAGGCGTAGCTAGAGGATATGGCGCCCGGGGCAGGCACCGAATTTGCGCCCCCCCCTCCCTCCTAACGAAAGGTCTTGTGCATTTTGGCGCCCCCCCGTTGGACGGCGCCCGGGGCACGTGCCCCCTCCAACCCCCCCCTAGTTACGCCACTGAGTTTCAGCAATCAAAAGCAAATGTTTTTTTTCCTACGATTTAAAATCAAAGAAATGTAGTACGCTAATGGACGGAATAGCCCATATGACGGAATTTGCCACGTACTAATCTTAAAAAAAAAGAAGTAAAACTCCTAACTACCTAACTGCGGAAACCAGCCAAGTGCGAGTCTCACCTAATGGCACGGGTTTTAAACTTTAACTAGGTCGATACTTCAGTTCCAGTACCAGTACTCGTAAATAACTCGTCAATGTCACATCAGAGTTGACTAGTTCAGGTTTAATTACAAAATTTAATAATTATATCTCTTTCTTTAATTTATTTTATGGCGAACGGTTTGGGATTACAATACTCAACAAAGGCGAGATCCAAAAAGGATGGCTATTCTTGTAAGTCTTGGCATTAGCGGAAGCAGTTATAAAGTTGACGCAAAAAATTTTTATTAAGCTATGAGCTTCGTCACATATGTTCCTTGAGTAATTCTAAGCATTTCAAGCCTGGGAGGCAATAAGAAATGTGTGTCTACTCGGATTTGTAATGGATTCAAACTTTCAACCCCTTTTTAACCCTGTTAGGGGATGAATTTTACAAAACGCTGAAATTACTTTTCCTGTCTTTTAATAATATCTCCAAATACAAAGATTCAAGTCCCGCGTTCGAAAAATTTTTTGATATCCATACAAACTTTCAACCCCCTTTTCACCACCTTAGGGGATGAATTTTCAAAAACGCTGAAAATGGTTTTCTTGTATTTTAATAATATATCGTTTTACGAAGTTTCAAATTCCTAGCTTAAAATAAAACTTGAACCCCATACAAACTTTCATCCCCTTTTTAACCCCCTTAGGGGTTGAATTTCTCAAAATCGCTTCTTATCTCTTGTACACTTTATAAATTTAATCTAGTGTGCAAATTTCAACTTTCTATCTTTTGTAGTTTCGGCTCCGCGTAGCAAAAATCTCCAACCAAATTTTTCACCTTTTTACGTTTTTCTTGTAAAATTACTATGAAACTGAAAAAAACAAATATCAGCAATGAATTCTACGTCTTTGGTTTATACGAAAATGATACCAAACTTGCCCTAGTACCCACCAGGATCAGAATAGATATTTTTTAAAGATGACGGGTGGCGGCCGTCTCTGTACCCCACCCTCCCCCCCACTCCAGGCTAGAAATGCTTAGAATTACTCAAATATCAGATGTGATGAAGCTCATAGCTTAATAAAAAATTTTTGGGTCATGTATGGCAGGGTTACATAACTGATTCCAGTACATTAAGTTACCTAAGCCTGTTTTACTTATATTAAACGCAATACCCATAGGTACTGGAACCATAATTTAATATTCCTTTAATTTTATTACAAGAGAAGAAATTCAGTACTCTGCACATCAGTCACGACCTCACTGAGAAGACTTTGTTAAAAGAAGGAGACGCTGAATCTACGTCTACACTAACCTAGCTATGGATTTTTTTGCATTGCGTTTCCTCCTTGCAAAAAATCACTTTGTATCCCGCTGCCATGCGAATATAAGAGTTGACCGTAAAAAGTCTGCAGCGATTTTGATAGCCCACGCAGTGCAACTGTCATTTTAAACGTCAAACTTCTATGAAATTATGACGTATAAATAACACTTACATTACGTGGGCTATCAAATCCGCTGCAGACTTTTTTTATTGGTGCGACTATAACTGTCATTTACAGAAATAAAATGTTTCTTTCTGAAAAAGAATCTAACTAGGTGCTTTCATTCAGTGTATCTACTACGGAAAAAACCTACATTTCGGCTTCGTAGAGTGTTGTCTCTTTCTCTCTCGTTGTCACCAATATTCCCTTCCTAAAGACCGATGTGTAATATTTATCGCCGGGTCCTGTACAGAGTTTGATATGGTCCTTCGAGCCAGGCCGCGTAGCCAACGTGCCAATCGCTTACGCTCTGTACCGATCAAAACGCAACTGTCACTGTCGCACTAATATGGAAGAGTGATAGAGAGACCTAAAGCTTTCCGTTGTCGAAGCGATAGCGATTGTAACATTTGTAACCTTGGCTAGGCCGACTGATAGTCTACAGAAATAGCGACAAAGCAACAAAACAGTTCATACTTTAAACATTAAAATAACTTAAAATACTTCGCAATATATTGTTACACTTTTATAAGGTTCCTAAAGTAAATAAATATTCATTGAACATTGAAACAAGGTATATGTAGGAATGTAAATTACTAAATTATATTTTATTTTTATAGATTAAGTTTGTAAATATATGCATGCACCATCTGAAAAATATTTGTATGCCCAATGGCTAAACATAGTGATACTCTGTTTAAGTGTACAATTATATCTGTAAAAACCTATGTTTACAAATAAATATATGATTTATGATTTATACAAATCCATGCTTCGAATTTGACATCTACCTAGTATAGACGGGGGGCTGTATGACTTCGTATCGTACATTGTACGGTAAGTTACCGTAGAGTTACCGTCGGTAATTCTATACCTCATTCTTTTTAAAGTATTAGAAAAAGGTAAACAATTCTGTTACCACTACACAATACATACATACACAATACGTACGAGTGAATTGTAAAAAAAAAATTACGTAATTAAGCGCAGTTAAGAAGCTGTGATTAGTCTTAACTTAATTTATTCATTTGTGTTATGAAAATTAACTATGTAAATTATATTGTATTTATTGTACTTAATTAAAACGTACACATACAAGTCTATCTTTCATGCATCTAATTTAAATAGAAATGGCTAAACAGTGGGAACACAATGGAATCAATTAACTTTAGTTAGACTAATTACAGATGCTTAACTATTATGTACAATTTTTATGCAATTCACTCGTACAGCGCCATCTAATTCATGTGTCAGACTGAGGGGCACGATATTTTTCCTTGTTAGACTTTATATGTATAGGTATCTAGGCAAGAACTACAATACAACTACTTTTTTTACTTTTTAGGTACTTTTAGTTAATTAGTTTAATTCTTTTTCTTTGTCTATATTATTTTGCTTATATTTAAGTTTAGTTTTTAATTAGTTTTAGATGTATTGTGCTGTGTTTATTTGTAGTTTTAGTATATAAGTTAGTTTATAGGTATTTATTGTAATGTGTTTGCTTGACATATTTTTAATAAAGATTATTCTGTTTATAGACGAATATCCCCTTAGATGTGCAACTCAATTTCTTAGTTTTTAAGTGTAAATTTAAGATTTATCTGTAAAATGTGTTACACTATTTGTTAACTCTGTCATTTCATGTGATGTTGAATAAAATTGTTCTATGTGTATTAGTTTTATATTTAGATTATGTAGTCTATTTTAATTGTATTATTGTTTATGAATAAATAATTTAGAACTACAATACATAACTCTCTGTTATAAATACCTACTTCATCAATTCTCAGTTCAATTACTCTGAGTGAAAATCTTTGAATGTGAAAGCCATAGCCGACGAGAGGTCTCGTTGCCGCAGGCAGAGAAGCCAAGATTACATGTCTCGTTAATAATTAACTTGTGTAAAGAGTTGAGCGCGCCATACAATAGGATTCCAACCCTCCGCTGTCTTTTTAGTTTACTCAGTTGCCATTCTCTACTGGAAGTATTGACTCAATTTTCTTAAATATATATGAAGAAGCCCGGTTGCTAAATTTGTACGCTGTTGCTAGCACAGGTAGATATTCACCTTGTTTACACATTAAAATATATAAACTATTTATTTTTTTATTTCATTTTGTTAAGACAGTTTGGCTATTAATAAAAACGAGATCTTTATTAATTTTATTGATTACTTTTAACGGAAAATAACATAACGTAAAGGTATATTTTATGTAGGTAGGTAGGTACCTACCTTATATACTAAAATTAATTTTGTTATTCAAAAATAGGTATGAACTGCGGAAAATACTCATGTGAAAAGGGCAAAATCATTAATTAGCTTTCAATTTATAAGAAAAAATATTAAGTAGCTACATTTCATTACTGTTTTTTTTTACATTTCATTATTTGTTAAGCACGGATATTATTGATTAACTGAATTACTTATTGATTCTACTTATCAAAATTAAAGCTGATAAAACGTCTCTCATGAATCATGATTCAATAAAATATAATATGCATTTTCAGTGTGCTCTATTAGAATTTATTCCGGGAATCCCGTGTTCACGTGTAGGTAATGCAGAATGAACTATATCCTGTAATCACGATCAAACAAGTAGGTTACATATATACAATGCACATAAGTGGATATGGTTATTCTCGAACATTGAGTACCTAACGGCCTGATTCGAATTTTAAGATACCTACGTCAATTAATAGATCTAGAAACGATATAGGCCAAGAAATAAGAAGTTATAGAGGGAAATGCTAGGAACACAATTTTTGACTACGTAACTTTGTTTGGACTAGTTAGGAGGTGAACATATCAAAAGTCCCCGGCCGTAGCCCTGGTGCTGGGGGGTAGAGGGGGAAAGAAGGTCTCATTTTTCGGTTTTTCACTTATATCTTGGAAACTTTGCGTCTTAGCGACATGACTACTAAGACAAACCGAAAGCTGATAAAATTTGTTACAAGTTTTATTCAGTCAAGTTTTTCGATATCTTGAATAGTTTTTGAGATATCCGCTCTTGAAAGTTTATTTAGGGCTTTCAATTTTATCTTGATATCTACATTAGTGACGCTGCTAGCCCGTATTTGGTATCATTTTCGTATAAATCGGGGGTGCTGAATTCAGTTTTGGTATCGCATTGACACCATTCCTAAGAAAAAACATATAAACTTTAAACAAATACCTTTTTTTTTAATTCCTCTTCACGCTTAAACCGCTCAACCGATTTAATTGAATTTTGGTATACAGATATTTTGAGACCCAAGACAGGAAATAAGATACTTTTTATGTCAATAATCATCCTTTAAAGTTGTGAAATGGAGTATGGGGGGAATTCAACTTCGTCGACGAAACTGAATTCCTGAGGTTAATACTGCTCAAGGTAAGGTTTGAAGTCATGTTTGGTATAATTTTCATCTAAATCACAGATGTATTCCGCCCTAAATTTCATCTAAACCGGTTCAGCGGTTATTGACTCCCCATACAAATTTCCACCCCACTTTTCACACCCTCAAAAGATGCTTTTGGTTATTAAAACTATCCTATGTTCTGTGTCGAGACTGAAACTATTTCTATACCAAATTTCAACGAAATTGGTTCAGCAGTTTAAGCGTGAAGAGGGATTTAAAAAAAATATATTTTTTTAAATTTTGGTTTTACTTCGGAATAGTGTCAATGTGATACCATAAATGAATTCAGCACCCCCGATTTATACGAAAATGATACCAAACATGGCCTAACAGCTTCACTGACGTAGATATCAAGATAAAATTATCCCTAAATAAACTTTCAAGAGCGGGTATCTCAAAAACTATTCATGATATCGAAAAACTTGTCTGGATAAAACTTGTAACTAATTTTATCAGCTTTCGGTTTGTCTTAGTAGTCATGTCGCTAAGACGCAAAGTTTCCAAGATATCAATGAAGAACCGAAAAATTCGACCTTCTTACCCCCCTCTACCCCCCAGCAGCGGGGCTACAGCCGGGGACTTTTGATATGTTCACCTCCTAACTAGTCCAAATAAAGTTACGGAGTCAAAAATTGTGTTCCTAGCATTTCCCTCTACAACGTTTTTTGAGCATTCATTTCCTGACCTAATATGAATTAGATATGAAAGTGTCAAATGTGACGATTCTTCAAACAAAAATGTCACTTTTACACTGACACATCTAATCCATATCGTTTCGCACATCCCGTGGATCATTTATAATTAGAAGCGATGACCAGTATTCATAAAAACTGGACAAGTGCGACTCGGACTCTCCCACCGAACGAGGGTTCCGTACTTTTTAGTATTTGTTGTTCTAGCGGCATCATCTGTGAAAATTTAAACTGTCTATCACGGTTCATGAGATACAGCCTGGTGACAATGACAGACTGATAGACAGATGGATAGACGAACAGCGGTCGAGTCTTGGTAATAGGGTCCCGTTTTTATTAGCCTTTGGGTACGGAACCCTAAAAAGTATAATGGGCAAGGGCAAAGAAACAGAGTTGTGCCGTTCTCGAGTACCTACTACGTTATCTGTTTACTTTGAGGAATATTCTCGAGCGAGACCTTTTCCATATGAAACGAAGAACGTTCTCGAGAACGGCACGTCTCTACATAGAAATCCGTTACACGTTCCACTTGCCCACTGAGGGAGAAACAAACACAAACATACATAATTACAAAATTCAGAAAAAAAACAAGGCTGGTTAGCAGTAACTCGATTTTGAGCAAGTGTTGCGGTGCCTAAACAAAAGCGGTTTAATAATGCAGTTTCCAATTGGTGCTGCGCAAATAGCAGGGGCTCCGCCCGCAATACGATGCTGCAAACACACGCTTGCCCACCCAAAAATACTACTCGTTTCATTGTTTTACATTCCTTCAAGTTTTATTTTGCGTAGGTGGAACGAAACTGAAAAGAAAACCGAGGCGGTTTAGTTAATTAAATAAGTAATAAGTTTTTGGCAAAACAAGCCAAAGAAGAAGTATATTTAATACGGAAATAAAATAGGCACTTGCCGTCTCTACTCGATCTCTACTCGTTCAGACAACTTACAGTAGGTACCTACCAACACTCCATTGTCACCAAAATTAAAATATACCTAGGTAATAAGTACAGTCACCTGCAATAATATGTTACTCTTCGAACGCCGCAAAAATATGTGACACGCTCTTATGGCTCTACGAATAAGATCGTGTCAGATATTTTTGCGGCCTTCATTGTGTAACATATTATTGCAGGTGACTGTACCTACCTAAGCTAAAAATCTAAACTATCAGATGCCAAGTGTTTGTAAAATAGATTGCAATTTTCGAAAGTATATAAAATATCAATTTCTAAAGAGCTTATAAAAACGGAGTAGGTAAGTAAATTTTATTAAAAGTTGCGCAAATCACAAAAACACCGTTATCCGTGAAAAGCCGTAAAAGTGACCCTCATTAAGCGCGTTGTTGTACTTTTGCCCTCGTCTCGGGCAGCATAAATAAATCAGATTTAATTAACTTATATTAATTTACTCGCAGACTCGGAGCCGCGCGCCCTCCGCCCACGCCAACAATCGTGAACTCCGCGGGACTTGCTACGGCTTCCTTAATAAAAAGTTTACACTTAGCGAGTTAACGTATCGTCCATTACTTTTTCCATTGAGTAAGCCGTACAAGAGCATTTAAATTAGTTTCATTTTGTTCAGCTCATGATCTTGCGGAATCTTTGTAAGTATTTTTGGAATCGGAAATCCCGCAATTTTTTTTTTATGTAACTCCTAAATTGTTTTTTTATTATGCAATTGGAGAATTTAAAAAGGGTTCCGTACCATAATGCAAAAAAAAACAAAAAAAAAACGGTCACCCATCCAAGTACTGACCCCTCCCGACGTTGCTTAACTTTGGTCAAAAATCATGTTTGTTGTATGGGAGCCCCATTTAAATCTTTATTTTATTCTGTTTTTAGTATTTGTTGTTATAGCGGCAACACAAATACATCATCTGTGAAAATTTCAACTGTCTAGCTATCACGGTTCGTGAGATACAACCTGGTGACAGACGGACGGACGGACGGACGGACGGACGGACGGACGGACGGACGGACGGACGGACGGACGGACAGCGAAGTCTTAGTAAT
This sequence comes from Cydia fagiglandana, assembly GCF_963556715.1. Taxonomy (NCBI): domain Eukaryota; kingdom Metazoa; phylum Arthropoda; class Insecta; order Lepidoptera; family Tortricidae; genus Cydia; species Cydia fagiglandana. The sequence goes on along the minus strand of NC_085932.1, from coordinate 7,825,637 downwards.
AGGGTCCCGTTTTACCCTTTGGGTATGGAACCCTAAAAAGGTGCCGACCATCGTGGGTCTCCTTCATATGACATAAAAGGTATGCCTTTTACGAAATGAAACATTACAAAAAAATCAAGACTAATAGTAAATTGGGGATGAAGATGAAAACAAAACGTTATGGTTACTTTTATTCGGAACGCACTACCTATTTCTAAATTGGCAGTGATCGCATATAAGACGAATAAAGGTGGGCAAACACAGCCTCGGCCTGGGTGGCGCGTGGAGTGGTCGGCACACACGACAACACCGGTAGCCACAAATATCCCCTGCTCACTTTCAACATCACAAATTCTATCATCGAGAGCACTCGGACGAAACTACGAGGAGTTTAAGCGCAAACAAGACTATTGAAACGTCTCTGGTATTTAGCGCGAGGAAGCTTTTCAAATATTACTAACTGCATCGCATATTATAAAATAACCCAAAGTCCGTCTGGTTGTCTTCATATTTCTTTGGAGTTAGAAATTTATTCATATATATGGTACAAAATCAAGTCAAAAAACAATAAATAAAAATAACTTAAAATTAAACTAAATACAAACTATTCTAAAATAAAATAAAACTAATCTAAACTAAATCTAAAAAAGGCCCCTGTGGCAAGGTCCCCAAGATAGAAATTATTTGTCAATTTTGAAATAACTTAGTTTTCACTGACATGGACAATGGACTAGGTGTATGGAGTATTCGAGTGATGCCGAATATTTCAGATTGTCGGGTATTGCAGAAAATAGCCTCTAATATAATGGAATTATGGGTGATTTTGTGTATTATCCGGCATTCAGACGCATTTACGGAATTCCTCGAACACAAAATAAAAGTACATTTAGCTTTCTTAAAATTTTTGTTTCTTAATGGAATTTAACTAAGTATTTTAAATATATTTTGGTGCATTTGGTTGCTGAAAAGTGGAAATATTAGTATTAAATCACTCCCAATACTTGGTCTTGTAAGATACTGCATTGATTATTGAATCAACTTCAAACATATTCCGTAGGTAGAGTCTGTTCGGAAAGAGAAGAGTCGCGGAATGTGGCCGGCCCTAAACATTCACGCACAGACCGGCTCGATTCGGGAAATGAATTAGAGATTCACTAGATATGAAATAGTAAAGATATGTGACGTTCCACGGCAAAAGGTACCTTATGGCGGCTGGAGCGACGTTAATAAGAGCGTAGGCGCCAACCACCATAAGGTACCTTTATCCGTGGGACGTCACATATATATCTTTACTATATAACGTATCTAGTTAATCTTTAATTCATTTCCCGAATCGCGCCGTCTAGCGCGAGCGCTAATAATGGAAAATATTTCAGTATACACACGGATGAATATAAATCCTCACGTTATTAAAATTACCGTTAAATAGCTGTTTACGGTTTCCCAGCGAGCCCACCCACAGACTGGCACTTGAAAAGTGTCACGTCAGCACTGTTGACCCACTGGTCCTTCGCTACTTATAAACGTTACGCCCTACTAAACTCCTCACACACTACTAAACCAACAGTCAACACTGAGCGTACGAATGTTAATCTACTAATGCGGCACGTGAAACTCATTATTAGTGATCGGAAATTCGGATGCTTTTATACCTAAACTTAGCAAATTCCCGGAAGAAGCTCAGCAAGTATGGAGTCGGCTTCTTATAAATATTATTTTAATTATTTAAGTTCCGGGATTCCGGGATCGTATAAAACATCACGAAATACTGAGAACTGTCCAAATATTTAGTTTATGACTATTTTCAGCGATTTTGTTAACATACCAACAATTTGGTAAATAGTTTTAACTACAAACAGGGTGTAACAAAAAAATACCGCATACCACATATTTTGGAAAAAGGACCAGCTGAAATATGTTATTTAAATACTTTAATTCGTATGTGTATATGTATCCTAATTGCCGGTATACCGGGAAGTCCCGGTAAATTTATTAGCAAAATTAAATTGAATCCGCCTCCATACTACTCAACAACACCGCGGCGTAGGTACTGAGGCCAAACATTAGGTATAAAAGCATCCTAATTTCCGATCCCTGCGTCATTATGTAAAAAATTGTGATATCAATAATTATTATGAAACTTTTAACGATTTCGAGAGAAACGAGCAATAGTATATGTGACGTTCCACGGCAAAAGGTACCTTATTATGGCGGCTGGCGCTTACGTCGCATAGCACCGCAATAATATTGGAGCGACGTTAATAAGAGCGTAGGCGCCAACCACCATAATTAAGGTACCTTTATCCGTGGGACGTCACATATTAGTAGATTAACCAAGAGATGAAATGATGCCTTTCACCCGAGTTAAACACTACTTTTCATTTCGAATATGGGGAAAGTAAAATGAATGTGTTTTTTAAAACTACTACTAAGTATAAATTTTTATAGTATTTTTCTTATGTTTGCTGGTAGAATTTACTTTTAAATGATGATTTTGGATGATAAATATTTAATAACATTCATTTGGATTTGATTTGGTTTGATTTTGTTTGATATTTTACATTTAATATTTGCTTCGGGTTGGTGTGGTGAAAAATTTCGTGTTTCACTCGGGGGCAAATTTTGTTTAACCCTCGTGCTTTGAAACCCTCGCAACGCTCAAGATTCCATTTTTCGAACCACTCGCTACGCTCGTGGTTCAATTTTGGAATCTTTCGCTTGCTCGGGTATCAATATTAGCACGAGCGGTTAAACAACAACTTTGCCCCCTTGTAAAACAATAGTACATTTCGATGCTAGTGCGGAAGGTATGTCATTACATCACGAGTACCGAGATATCTTGCCACGAGCCGCAGGCGAGTGGCAAGACTCGGGACGAGTGAAGAATGACATTTCCGCACGTGTATTGAACGACGTTTTTTAATACAGTTGCGAAAAAATAAGAAAAACATTGTTAATCGTACACTAAACAAAAGTGGTAACAGTGACAGCTCGGTTAGACGTCGTCTTTAAGTATATTATATCTATGGGCGTTTGGCAGCTATTCCGTTCCATTCAGTCAACTTATTAAGAACGGAATTTTCAATATTGAATATTAAAAAATAAACGTGTTATAATGATGAAGAGGTAAGTAATTAAATATGAAATATGTAATATTTTTCGTATTCTTACATTAACGGTAGGTTTTTATGCTGATTACGACGTTTAAAGGAAACTAATATTAACACTCATCAATAAGTAGTCGTGAATTGGAACAAGTATAAATTTAAAAAAATTGGAAAAGTAAAAAGCACTAGTTCGAGATAACCAACTTTCCGCACGCTAAACAGCTACGTAAAGTAGCACTTTTTGAGCAACTGTATTAAAAATAACTATTATACCCAAATTTCGATTGCTTATCGTAAAAAAAAAATCGTACTTATTTGGAACCGACAATGCTCTAGTGCAGAAACATATCATTTTCTGCACACCTTTTAGCACAACAATGACCCTCTTTCAGAGCATGAGAAATGAAAAATATACTGTCCAACACGGACTTGTATACTTGGTCAAGCAGATCTTGTCAGTAGAAAAAGTCGGCAAATTTGAAAAATGTAGGCGCGAAGGGATAGCGTCTCATAGAAAATTTTAATTTCGCGCCTTTTTCTACTGATAAGATTTGCTTGACCATCTATAGTTAGCGTCTCGTCAATTCTGTACAAAAATCGGCCAAGTGCGATTCGGACTCGCCCATGAAGATTGAACCGTTAAATACGTGTTATTTCTAGTCAAGATCGCGAGCCCTTTGGGGTCATCCATTAATTACATCACACGTTTAGGGGGAGGGAGGGGGTCAAGAAAATGTGACATATTGTGACATGGGGGAGGGGGGAGACACAAACTTTGTGACGTCACTTTAACTTCATCAGTAACCGAAAATTTATTTAAATTATTTTCTTCGCTGTACATTTAAATAACAAGTTTTTAAAACGATAATCGTTTTTATTCGTTTAATTTTCTTTCCTAAGCAGTTTTGGGTTATAAAATTACTAATAATTATATCGTCAAAAATATTTTGATAAAATATGAATAATACTTAGGTACTTAATTAATTCGATTTGGCGATTTCGTAGAAAAAATGTGACGTCACACTAGGGGGGAGGGGTTTGCCAAATGTGACCAAGTGTGACAAGGAGGGGGGGAGGGGTCAAAAAACCTAGAAATTCGTGTGACGTAATTAATGGATGACCTCTTTTCATCCTTATAGGAGAAAAAAAGTGTCCTAAAATTTCCATACATTTTTCAAACTTTCCTTTTTGTTACCGCCATACAAAGTACCTACCTATACCGGGAAATAGTAACACAATAGGAAAAAACTCTGGGACATTTTTTTATTCCATTAGGATCGAAAGAGCTCGTGATTCTGAGTAGAAATAACACAAAAGTGGCAAAAAAGGGCTCAATATATAAAATCGGCAAAAAATAAAAGAAACGCTCTTAAGATATTGTAATGTTGATTGATATGTTGAAATAAATTCCCTTTTCCCTCAACTGTTCACTAGTTGTCTTGCAGTTCTACGCTAATTAGCCCAGCAGCCTTCAGTAGGCAGTGTTTTTTAAACTTCGCTTCTTTGAGTACCACGAATCAAGTTAATTTGATCCAATGCCAACAACGAAAAATTATTCCTTTTCCCGTAATCCTAAAGCTTATGGAATTTGTTTATTGTTACGCGGCCATTGTTACAATTGAAATCAGTGAAATCCCACAAATCAAAAGTATTACACGCTTTGATTTATTGTTGTCACATTTGGTAGAGTTGGTAGGTCCTTATATTTTGAATTAGACCATGAAATTGTGAAATACATTAAATAAATGTATAGCAAAAGATACTTATTGCCTGTCTTATTTATATTTATTTGCCCTCACCTGGTGACTAGGTACCGAAGTTGTTCTAGCGAGGTGAAACTAAATATGATTCCACTTTTTTAATCCCTTAAGTTCATATGACAACTTCAAGGTCTACGTATATATGTATAAGTGGCATCATTGATCATAGAATTGTACAGTCAAGAAGTGTAAAAATATGGGTGCACACATCATACTCAAAAATATGCCCCATAGCTCGTATGCCAGCGCGGGCAGCGAATTAAGAACTATAATGGGACATCTTTTTGAGAAGTTATAGGTATGCACCCATATTTTTACATATGATTGTACAAATCGTCCGATTAGTTTATATTCCATCCATATTAACTGATATTAATATGATATTGGTAACATTTTACTCATTAGATATATAGGATAGGTAAAAAAAGAAATAAGACAATAGCCCGTAAATTTCACCCTATAGTAAATAAACTATTCATAGAAATTAAATTATTAGCCTTTCATAAACAAAACACAGTACCTATATACCATTCAGTATACGTCACATCACGAGCCGGGACGCGCTACGAAACGGCACCCGTACACGCATGCAAAGTTGCAAAAATAGAAAGTAAAGTATCCACTATACTTGACGCAAAACTAACAGGTGACAAGATCATAACATGATGCTATCTCTTTCATCCTTGTTAAGACTAACCAAGAGTGAAAGAGATTGAATTATTACCTGACTCGCCACCTGATATGACGTTTGGCGGCAAGAAAAAAAATTTGTTAATAATTACCTCAACCCTCTCCTCCTTCAAGTCGACACGCAGCGCGAGCTGCTCGCGCAGCACAACATCGGGGTAGTGCGTCTTGTCGAACGTGCTCTCGAGCTGCTCCAGCTGTTCCTCGGTGAAGATGGTGCGGTGCCGGCGCTTGCGCTTCGGCGGCGGACCCGCCAGCCCCGCCAGCGCCGCCGCCGCGTAGCCGCCGTACAGCCCGTAGCCGCCCGAGCCGGACACGCCGCCGCCCATGCTGCCCACTCCTGCGCAGAAACAACATTGACATACATTACATGATATGACATACTTAATAATAGTAGTATCTACAGAATAGTCGCTCACCACCCCTCGGCGACAAGCTGACTTCAGTATATGACCTCAGATTCTGAGTTCGATTAGCAATGACATGACGGAAAGTGCAAAATTCCGATTGTCAACATTGGTAAACGCAAACAGTTCCGTTACATGTCAAGTAAGTATGTATATATATATATATATATATATACTAAGAATACTGATGATAGAAATTCAGAGACTAGTATATACATAAGATCGTTAGAGGGAGAATTTTGAAATTTGTAACATAAATACTTAACTAGCGACCCGCCCCGGTTACGCACGGGTTACACAAAACCTTAACAAATTATACACCTAAACCTTCCTCAAGAATAGTGATTTTCATGCTGTTTTCACCTATCAATAGAGTGATGTTGATAGGTGAAAACTGCATGAAAATCCATTCTGTAGTTTTTAAGTTTATCGCGATCATACAAACACACAGACGCGGCGGGGGACTTTTGTTTTATAAGGTGTTGTGATGTGTTCATGTGTTGTAGAGCTCCACTAAAAAGGATTTTTTTAAATTCGATCTTATTTAAGGGCCTCAAAATGGAGTTAGAAAGTACTTAACGAGTTTGACGTAGACGAAGTCGTGTGCAGATGGCAGCATAAAGGATGATTCACACTAGAACGGTCCGGGCCCGGGTCGAGGCGTTCGACATTTCGTTTTCTAGAGAAAGCATCACATGCAGCGTGATGAGCCATCATAAAAAACGAAGTGTCAGACGCCTCGGCCCAGACCAGGACCGTTCTAGCGTGAATCAGTCTTTAAGTACTTTAGACCTTTACTGTTTTTGCTGACTCTGTAATATTTGAAACTCAAAATTATATATCTTCCGCTAGTTAGGCAGGTACCAAATGCAAACCAAATTTTGAATTATTCCTCATTCAATTAAGCAGCTTGCCTACTCTTCGGTCTTTATTAAAAATCAAGTCTACAAGTGCAAAACTTCAAAGTTCAAAGCAAACACACGCCGTGCTAATCAATAAAGATTTAAGGTGAGTACATTTTTAAAATCCTACCGCGTCACTATCTATCAGCTTAAACATGTATCTGAGGCAGCCGATGCATGAATATCCCGGACGGGAGCCCCGGGCTCTCCCCCGGCGCTCCTTAGCGTTAAAAATACTGTTACGAATAAAAATGGAATATTTTTGCATAAATATTCAGCTGGTAACGGTATTACTAGCATTTCCTCGGGAGTTGAAAGCTTTTGTGGCCGCCGGCGTGTAAAGACGTATCGATTACCAATTTATAAAAGATAAGCTATTCTGAGGTACCTATTTCTATTAACTGATTCGGTGCTTATGACACGCCTGCCGTGTCATCAATGTTTTTTACGTGTGGCGTATGAGTCGTATGACACGGGAGGAGTGTCATCATATTCTATGGCGCATTGCATGTCTGCCGTGCATGAAATGATTGTTCCGCGCGCATTTGGCTGTAGCCAAAAGTTTTCGAAAATGGAACACGCAACGAATCGGTTAATTCGTACAAGAAATATATAGCAAACTAATCCAAATATGTTGTATTAATAGTACATTGTGCAACATGGGGCGTAAGATAAATATTGCAAACGAGAAGTAAGTTAAATCGCGACGGCTTGCCTCGATATTATTACGCCCCGAGTTACACTGGTTACACACAATGTTTTTCATCACACTTGCGATACAAAAATTAAGTATAAAGACAAAAAACTGTTAATTATGGCACTAGAAACTTCATAACTCCCTAGGGAAAACTTTTTCTATAACTCCCGCTAAACCTGCGTGCAATTCCACATTTACTGAGCGAGTGTGATGAAAAATTATTTAGGTGGCTAGAGTTAGACTAAGACAATTCTGCAACGATTTTATAGCACACGCAATGCAAGTGTTATTTTAAACGTCAAACTTCTATGAAATTATGACGTATAGATAACACTTGCACTGTGTGTGCTATCAAATTCGTTGCAGGCTTGTCTTGGTCTAACTCTATTCATTCGAATATGAATTATATATTAATACAGGGTGTTTTTTTAAACTCTGTTAACTTCGGGGTATGGCCATATGGAAACTGAATGGCATAGTTTTTTTTTCGTAAAATGTAATTAATAAGTAATAACCAAGGCCTATTGACTTCCTTGGAATGACGTGACCCTTCATAATTGTACATGTGTGCTCCGTTTCTAGAGCTGTATTGCCAGTAATTACCATAAAAATATTTTACTACAGCAACATTGCTAGAACTGGCTTTGTTTATACGATTTCTAGGAACAAATCCAATTATTTTATCAAATATATTTTGATTAATATTTTATGAAGTAGTCAAAGTCATATGTAAATTATTATTTATTTTTCGAAATATGTAAATTATATTATCTATTTCAGTTTGTCTTTGTCTATGTTCATAAAATCTATGAAGGGTAGACGTGCCTCTACCCTCCTTGATAAAATTAAAAAAAAAATCTTTGTCAATAGGCCTCTTTGATAGGCCTTGATTTGAGTCTGGCCGGTAAGAACATAGACAAGACAAAAGTCCGTAATGTCAATGCTGTCATTTAAGTCATTTAACGCCAAAAATATAAATTTGCATATAAAACGATTTATTCACTTGAAATATATTTATTTACCTATTAATTTAAAAATAAAAACTATTCATATGTACGAGCAATATATCTAAATGCGTCTTCGCACAGACTTAGTTAAATTTAAACCGTTGTCGCTCTTCCTTCCTTGCTGTATTATGTATTCGGCAATGGCGACTTCATCAACAATTCTTATCCGGATTATGAAAAGCCCTAATGTGTGTGTGGAAACCGTTGTAGTAAACCAGAAACAGCGATAATTTCAAGGTAAGAAATATATCAATCTTTAAATAAAAATGAGCGTACTAATTACCAAATTCAAATATAATAATTTAATCTTGCTATCCCCGTCAGTCCCGCGGACGCTATATCGCGTCCGAAATTATAATCTAAAACCTCTCATTGTTTACGAGTAAGCTGGTAAATTTAGACCTTAGGAATTAGCGACGTTAGTTATTAGGAAGTTAGATTATATTGTTTAATTTGTGACCATTTTGTTTTAGAAAGTGAATCATGGCTTGAGCGTGAGATAATAATAATCCTGGCCCGTGATATGATTTCTTGGAAAAAGCTCAAAGGGCACGTATCTGCTGCATATACAGACTAGTTTTCCGGTGACCAAGAACGCTGCGTGGAGCTGTGGAGCAGAAATGTCCGATAACCGGATAGATGTAATAACAACTTGTAACCATTTGCCATATCAATGTATGTATTCATATGTATTGCTCCTAACATATATACACTAATCCTAATAGGAATGAAAATATTTATATCTTAATAATACGTAACTTTTTGTAACCTTTTATATTTGACGAATTTTTAAATATAGTACCTAATCATTATCTTATAACCAGGGGTCGGACAAAAAGTGCGGATGACGTAAAAATGACGTAATCTTGCACACAGGATGATGTTTGAGTTTGTATTTAAACTTCCGTGTCACGTACCTCCAAAAACGGAAAATTGCCACAATATTCGAGTAAAGATGACATTTTAGAGCGTTTTCTTATACATTAGTAAATATAAATTTTAGCAAAATATAATCGTGAAGATACAATAGCTAAACAATAACGAAGTCAATTTATTGTTCATCTGATTGACAATGTGTCAGTCAAAAACGTACTTACTCATTTCAAGTGGCGATATCGTTTAATAAAGAGGTTGATAAATGATAAGTGATAATTGTTTATGAAAATCAAAAATACTATTTGAAATCATCCTATAAGTGGTTTGACGTCATCCGCACTTTTTGTACGACCCCTGCTTATAACGTATTTCTTTATTTATTTGTGATATGCTAATTTAAGAGCCCAACAACGTGCACACTAGCACCACTGCTAAAATAAATAATCGTGATTATTTAAGTTAAATTTAAATTTTACAGATATTTAAAAAAGTGGCCGCTACTGACTGTATTGTGTATTTAAGTACCTTTTGAATACATCAAACTAGTTTTTATGTTGCTGGATTCGTCAATCTATGAGCTCAAAACAAAAACGGCCGCTTTAGTTTTGAACGGGAAGGTTGACGAATCCAGTAACATAAAAATTAGTTTAATGTATTCAGCTGTGGCGCTAGTGTGCACGTTGATGGGCTCTTAAAAACCTGACCCCAACAAAAAATAAAATAATACAAAAAGAAATTCCCTCTCCGGGATTCGAACCCAGGACCATTAGCTTCCTGAACTGGATTACTGCCAATACCCGCTAGGGGCGCTAGGCTAAACGGGTTGTCAATTCTAATTACAATGGTATCCTACCGAGCGCTAGTAGTATAAACGAACTTTTGAAGGGGACATTTTTTTGTATGGAGTTATCGTTCTTCTCCTAGTGAGTATTATATTCTTTGGTAATAACGTTGTTTAAATCTACCAAACAATTGAAACTATGACATATCAATGACATTCCGAATATCGATCGTCTGAGATAGTACAAACAGCAACACTCCTAATTTATTACAAAATATATATATAATTAATATATCGGTGGACCTTATTACAAAAGGCATAAGGTATAGTACCGATGTACAGTTAACAGTGTCGGCGATGGTACTTGTGTTTAGTAGCAAATGTATTAACTCATACTAAAGACTAATCCTACATCCTACATGAAGCTGAACAACTTCCATCACATCACATTTCCCAAAATGTCCCAGAAAGTTTCTAAGAAACCTTCCTTTTTTGTTACCAAATGTGTAAGGAAATCTGGTAACAAAAAAACCGGGCAAGTGCGAGTCGGACTCGCGCACGAAGGGTTCCGTACCATAATGCAAAAAAAAAGCAAAAAAAAAACGGTCACCCATCCAAGTACTGACCACTCCCGACGTTGCTTAACTTAAAAATTTTCTGGGACATTTTGGGAAATGTGATAGAAGTTGTTCAGCTTCACGTACTTTACCAGCATACCAATTTTTATAGAAATCTAAGATGTGATCGAAATGTACAAACTTTTTGAGAATTGCTCAATTATGTAAGCAGGCCCTAAGGCAAGTGTCCCGGACAACCCGATTAGAGTCCTGTGGACAAGTACAGGAAAGTATTAACTTAATACAAGGAAGTTTCCTTAATAGGAAACCTCTAATCAAGTCAATTCTAATTTAACAATTTGTTATGGGTTCAAACTGGTTTTGATACGATCTTGACGATCGTCTTAGTGATTGGCGAGCATCTCACGCACAATTTTCACTTCATTTCGCATGCACCAATCAGCGTGAGCGATCGTCAATGTCGTATCAAAATAAGATCACAACCATAACAAATTGTTAAATCTGAATTGGGTTCCTTGTCAAAGGATTTTTAATAAAATAACTCACACACACATGTCGGTCATCGCATAAGGAGGGTTCCGTTTCATAAAACCATCATGCAAAATATTTAGTAACGAAGGATCTGTGTAGAATTTAAGTCCTTATTACCCAACTGCATAAGGTAATGTTTTTCGAGTATATGTGGGTATGTACTTACATATATGTCCATTTCATAGGCCCTGTAGCCTAAAAGGCTGGACGGTTTTTGACATATAAAATGTCATTGAATTCGTCAGAATTGTGGTAGTTATATCATATTGTGGTAAGTAAGTGTAGGCAAATGCAAAAAGGGGACTTGTTATAATTAAAGCTATATTGAAGAGACCATTTCAAAAATATTATTATGTAGGGTAAAAGCACCAGTAGTCACTAGTCAGCCTTATAACAAAATTTCTATGTTCAAGATCGTATAATTTGCACACTTATGGACCAATAGGTATTATCAATGTTTTTTCAGTTCAAGAATTTAATAAAGTTTAATTTTTGTAAAGAATAAAACTTAATTGAATATAACTTTTGGACATATTTAATTAAATATAATAAAAGGGCCTTTTTGCCAGTTATCAGCCCCCTGTATACACAGCCTTGAGGAACCCAGTGGCCAGCCATCCCATTCTAATGGCTGATTAGTGGGTTCGAGTAGAGCGAGCTTATTGTCCAGTGGTCAGCTGGGTATTTAATGCATTTCAATCAAATAAATTCATAATAACGTAATTTTTTAAAGGGGCTTGATTTAACGACTTACACTTCATTTGAAAATAATAACAAATATAAATCCTATGGTCAGCCTCCCCCGGCTGACTTCTGGGTTTACGACCTTTTTAAAATTACTGCTTCAAACCCAGTAGTCAGCCAGGGGAGGCTGAATATTGGAGTTTGTACAAAAAAGTAGTTTCCAATAGTCAGCCGCCATAAAAATGTTACTTCCATACGGATTAACATTAATTTTTTACGTTTTTCAGATAGTTTGGGTATTAATTAGGTGAAGCAGTCCATATTCTTTTAAAAATAAATCACAATTTGGCTACTAACGTCTTAAGCCGACCACTGACTAACAGTCCGCCGGACGATATCGGCCGGTCAGTTGTTCGGAACTGTCAAATTTTTGTTCTAACTGACAGGCCAAAAACGTCCGGCGGACTGTTAATCAGTGGGCCCCTTTATCAAAATACCATGTGACATTCCAAAAAAATGGCGCATATCTCATAACCTTTCATGTCAGAAGGTGGTGTCTACTTTAAATTTTTTTTTGGATCATCGTATAGTATTCGTTTAAAATTAAGGTATTTTTCAATTAAGTCAGGCAAGAAAGGCTGACTACTATTGCATGGCTGAGCACTGGTGCCTTTACCCTAAGCAGTCGCGGATTTAATTTTATTATACCTAAATAATTCCTCGCGATTCCAACAAAGTAACTTTTTTTTAAATATTTCCTACTTTCGTAAATTTTGTCAAATTGAAGAAGATATTTTCTACATATTCTTGGTATGTACTTTGGTTGCTTTACCTAATAGCTATATTATAGGTATACCTATTTACTTAATAGCTTGTAAGTATATTTACATACATAAAATTACCTACTACGTATGTCACCCATCATCTAATATTTGCTAGATGAATAATTTATATTCATATCCTATGGAACGTAATTTGTCAGAAGCAGACTATAAATGTATTCTTCAAGCTCACCGTTCATGAACAACATCTTTGCAGACGTACCAAAGAGATCGTGCGCTCTGTGGAACGTGGTGTGGGCGAGATGGTGCAGCTGCAGCGGCGGGATCGCGGGCGGCGGGCGCGGCGCCAGGATGCTGTCGATGGTGAAGAGCGGCGCCGGCGGGCGCTCCGGCAGCGCGCCGCCCAGCAGCAGGGCCGTGCTCAGCAGCGCGGGCGCCTCGCGCGCCCAGCCGCCGCCCGCGCCGCCGCCGCCGCCCATCTCGCGCTCGCGCGCGCTGCCCGTCGCCACCGTCGCGACGTTCACCGCTGCACCGATACACGCACTCTCCACCGGGATTCACACCCACGCTCACCTTCGCACGACATCACAGTCTACTTCTTCTCAACATAGTCCGAAATAACAACAACTCTTATTAACCAATTAGTAAAAATTTTCTACTAAAGCACCAATCTATCAATAATTCGGTCATTGGTATTTGATACAAATTTTCAAAAAGGGTTCACGTTGTTTATCATGTTCACCAAGTAGGTTATTTTTTAGGAGATGATAGGACGCGCGGGGCGAGATGCGATTGCGAGTAAATCGTTTTAGTAAGTTGTCGCGCGGCGGCGGCGTGGAGCCGGGAGTGGGTGCCGGCGCGCGGCCCGGGGCGGGCGCGGGGCGTGGCCAGGCTCCGCCCTGCCCCGGCTTAATGGATGTGACAATACGACGCTCCCGAAACGTTATTTCAAATAACAACATTGATTCTATAACTCTGCTTATACGTAAGTTAGAAGTATGCGTTATTAAATCTGTAATTTGCTCACGCTTATTTCGCTTGTGCCTTAATATTTCTATCCGTTATAATTGAGATGAGAAGGATGTTAGGGTAAATGTATTAACTTTATGGATTGGATACGATAAAATATCAATTTCTTGTATTTATTATGCCTGTACAAGTGTAGGTACATCTTAGGTTTGTAGGTATCAAATAAAAATTAATTATTAGGTATGAATTTTGGGTTCCGTAACAAAAAGGTACAAAAGGAACCCTTATGGTGCGACTCTGTCCGTCTGTCCGTCCGTCTGTCACATTGCTAAATATCTCGAGAACTACTGAAGCTATCGATTTGGGGATAGTTATGAACAACGATAACCCAAACTCATGGAAGTGATTTTTTTTTTATTAATTATGTAAATTGCCCAATATAAAGAGGGGGCAACATTTCAAAGTCACGTTTACTAGGTCGAGTGGGGTATCATCTGAAATAGCTTGAATTGAACATTACAAAACATTTTTTTTTACATAGTGAAATAAAATTGACTTATGAAGGAAAATGTGTAAATAAATACTGCCAATACATGGATTATGCTAGCAATGTTTTTTTTAGCTAAAAGTTAAACTGGAGTTGAAGGAAAGTCGCTTACCTACTGAAGCCAAATTTTGTTCTGTACCATGACTCCCCCGCTGCGGAGTAGATAACTTTTAATGCGTGAGGCTGTTAAAAGGTAGCGGGCGACCTGTTTGGGGGCAGAAGGAACATACCTACTTGTCATGCTACTTGAAATAACATGATACGTTCGTACATTTCCGTGGAAATACGATGGTAAAGGATTATGCCTTAGGTACATCAGTATAAATAATAATAATAAGATAAAATAAAGGTAATACATAAATATTTGCATTGTCATCCGATTTACACATGGATACAAAATTTCAGCTCAATGGGAAATCGGGAAGTGGGTCACATTTAGCTTCCAAGATTAGGACCACACTAACATACAACATACATACTAACAGTAGACCTAGCACATGATTGGCGCGACAGTATCTCGCGGGCGAGATAGGCTACTCGTCTTTTTCTAACTGTATTAAGTAAAGGGCGTTGGGAAGTCTATCTCGCGGGCGAGATCCTCTGTTGCGCCAATAATGGAATATTCCATGAAATTGTCTACCGTTTGTCCCGTACAAACGCAAATTTTCTGAATATTTGCAGGTATTAGAGTTTCCTTTTCCTTCCTTGGTCAGAAATAAGCACAGAAAAATAATCGCCTGCATTAAATGCCGAAAAAAAGTCGCAACACAGAAAATGAAATGCGTTTGTACGGGACAGCCCATGAAATGCTCCTAATATGCTCGCCCGGCAGGGCCAGTTAAATAAAAGCTTGTAAAAAGCACGAGACTTATTGACAAGGCGGTAAATACACCTAGGCATTTTTCAAAAAAACGTAGGTATCTAAATAATTCAATTTTACTATTAGGTCTAAAATCTAAATCATTGCTAAAGTAGCTACCAAATTGTTGCTAAAGTAGCTACCAAATTGTTGTGGAAATGCTGAACCATGAAATTTGGGAAGTATTTAGAGAAAACTGCCGCGGGAATTTTATCAGAGGCTTTGGTTTTCCTGATACATATATACCTACATGATAAACCGCAGAATTGACGTTGTTTCCGCCCCTATCTACCTGAAGGTACCTAATTCCCGACTCAAAATCTGCAGCTTTTTACCGCCCACATTTTCTTAAATACGAGATATGCGTTCTAAGATGATGTCTTTTCGTAGACGTCAGAGGGATTAGAAGGCGGTTGCTAACAGCGATCAAATTGGAACTGTAAGCTGCGCCCGCGGCGGCGGCTTGCGACGCGACAGCCTTTTGCAGCTTACTGCTCCTAACAATACTTTAAACCCGCGTAGTTACGCGCGAACACAGAGAAATAAAGGACGGATCGGTGACAAAAAAACAGAGCTTTTTGTGGGTTTTTCATTAGATTGTGAAGATATGTCGGATTTAAGAGTTGTTTTGTATGTGTTTATTTATGTTACAATAAAAAAACGTTTTTATCCGAAATCCGAATACCTACCTACATATATACACTGTTGATACGAGTATATACTCAGACCCGTAGTCTGTGAGTACACACGTACAGATAGTACCTAATAGATAAGTACATTTAAAATAAAAATAGGATAAGTAGGTACAATATCTACAACAAAGTAGGTACAGGTACCTACTTACTTAGCATAATCTACATTTATAGAGATTGTTAGCTACATATAAAATAAGTACCTACAGTTGTTTTTCTAATTAGGTAGGTACTTCACAGTTTTAATTGTTAAATATTTTAATATAATATATAGGTACTAGGTACCTATCTATTATATTATGTATAATGTATGTCAATCTTGCTTTTAAATGTAATAGGTACTTACTTATTCAAACAGAGCTTGAGTCTTTTATGCTACTAAGCTAAATATCAATTAAATACCTACCACATAAAAACAGATCCCTTTAGTTTAATTGACGATTTACATTCATAATAAACAAGGCTTAGGTACCAAAATCCCGTAACCTTTTCTATAAATTTTCAACAGTTACGTACCTATTAATAAGGAGCCACTCAAAATTTCAAATCGCCGTGAGATCAAAATTAAACGAGAAGTCATATAACCATATACCTAAGTAATAACCAAAAAGGAAATGTTAAAACTTTATTATTTTTTAATTTATTTTAACTAGGTAAGTAAAAATCAATAGGAAAAGTTAGAGAGAACCTTGATGAACTAATTAATTATTTATGTATGTTAATTTTACTTTAAAAAAGTTGTAGAGGTACTTGTTATATAATAAACGGGTCGAGAAAATCGGGGAGGAGCTCGCCGGTATGGGCATTGGCCGCCAAGGCGTCAACGGTATTATTCACAGACTTTCAATGTGACCCAGTATCAGTGAGCTCTCTCGTTGAGTATTTGGAACAGAAGTCAAGATCAGGTTATTCTGGGCACAAGGTCGAGCTTACATTTGATATTAAAACCCACCAAAAACATAAATGTAAAAAAGGAGAGCCAAGTTCAATACAAAAATTATGCTTGGCTGTGGGGCTCGCCGCAAAAAGAATGGAGATCTAAATGAGTGCCACTGCCAAGTTCTATGCAAAATCCAAATATGTATTTATAGGAACAAAATAACATTATAAACAAGTATTAAACTCTATTTCTTTGCTTTATTGGATACCTATAACAATTGCTGTTATTTAAAAAAATGTGAGATCTTAAAGTAGGTTAGATTTGACTTGGCCAGTTTTCATTATATCAATCATTTTATATATATTGTAATTCTGATAAAACCTGGCCAAGCCAAATCTAACCTACTTTAAGATCTCACATTTTTTTAAATAATAGCAATTGTTATAGGTATCCAATAAAGCAAAGAAATAGAGTTTAATACTTGTTTATAATGTTATTTTGTTCCTATAAATACATATTTGGATTTTGCATAGAACTTGGCAGTGGCACTCATTTAGATCTCCATTCTTTTTGCGGCGAGCCCCACAGCCAAGCATAATTTTTGTATTGAACTTGGCTCTCCTTTTTTACATTTATGTTTTTGGTGGGATATCAATACTTTTTGTAAAGAAAACTAGGCAGGTATTGAGATTTAATGTTTTTTCTTGTGTTTCCGCTGTATGGTTTTTAGGGTTCCGTACCCAAAGGGTAAAACGGGACCCTATTACTAAGACTTCGCTGTCCGTCCGTCCGTCCGTCCGTCTGTCACCAGGCTGTATCTCACGAACCGTGATAGCTAGACAGTTGAAATGTTCACAGATGATGTATTTCTGTTGCCGCTATAACAACAAATACTAAAAACAGAATAAAATAAAGATTTAAATGGGGCTCCCATACAACAAACGTGATTTTTGACCAAAGTTAAGCAACGTCGGGAGGGGTCAGTACTTGGATGGGTGACCGTTTTTTTTTGCTTTTTTTTGTTTTTTTTTTTTGCTTTATGGTACGGAACCCTTCGTGCGCGAGTCAGACTCGCACTTGCCCGGTTTTTACTTCTGTTCTTTGTATAATTATGTGGTGCCGCGCGCCGCCGACAACACACCGTTGGCCGGTTGTTTAGAGCGTATTACAAGTTTTTTGTATGGGGACACCACTTATTTTTTGACTAAACTTTATTTTAATATAGCAAATATAATAATACATATATTGGGGTAGTTTCAAATATCTGCTTGTAACGGTTCCAACGCTACAATAAAATTAAATAATTTGGCCAAGCCCGAGATAGCTCGAGGCATTTAGTGTTCCGTACGGCTACCATCAGTTTGGCATTGACATAAACGATATCGTGAACGTAATTTACTTCCTATAGGTATATCTCTTTCGCACTAATATGTCAGTATGAGCGAGATGCATAGAAAGTAAATTACGTTCACGCCCACGGTAGCGTTTATGTCAATGCCAAACTGATGGTAGCCGTACCGCTCGCATCGTTACATTTTACAGAGGTTGTTTGCCTGTTTTTAGGATACCGTATTCAACTACACACACAGAACAATAGTACAAAGTGTCTAAGTGCGAAGGCCGAGCTTTAGCAAAATGTCATCGCTTTAAGCACAGAGCAATAGTACAAGTGTCTAAATGTGAAGGCCAAAGGCCGACCTTCGCGTAGCCCGAAGGCCCGAAGCGTCCAGGATGTCAGTGCTTTAACACAGAACAATAGTACAAGTGTCTAAATGCGAAAGCCGAAGGCCGAGCTCCGCGTAGGGCCGAAGGCCCGAAGCGTCCAGGATGTTAGTACTTAAACACAGAACAATAGTATAAGTATCTAAATGCGAAGGCCGAAGGCCGAGCTCCGCGTAGGGCCGAAGGCCCGAAGCGTCCAGGCTGTCAGTTCTGTGTTTCTTCGGCCCTACGCGGAGCTCGGCCTCCGGCCTTCGCATTTAGACACTTGTATTAATTACCTGTGTTTAGAACTGACCTCCTGGATGCTTCGAGCTTTCGGCCCAATGCGACTTCAGCTTTTGGATCTTGCGACTTAGACACTTGTACTTAAAAATACTTGGAAAAGTTACGGCTGCGATATATTACAGCGCGATTCTAAAATCGTGTCGCAAAAATTAAAATCGTGGTGCGTGCTTGGCCTATAATACTATAAATGTATACTCCTTCAATTTGAATTTAGAACTCATTTTTTTTTTGTTTCTAGTTCTATGCCATATATATAGACTTTAATATTATTTAGAACTGCTAAAAAACAAGATCGGCTTACTTTAAATATTTCGTCAATTTTACCTTTGTTTCTAAAAACTGTGATATTTAACTGTCATATACTATTAATGTCTTCCAAAATGATTTTCTCGTAACAGGACTGAGGGGCTACCGCGAAAACCGAAATTCGCAATTTACTCCAATGAAGGCGTAATTAGAGTGACAGAGAAAAATGCTCGCAATTTGCGAACTTCTATTTTCGCGGTTATAGCCCTGAATCTTGTTGCTCACCGATCCGTTCAAAAATATACATAAGTACTGAATATAATTAATATATATTATAATTATACAATTAATACAGAAATGTAATGGTACTTAATGAAAAGGAATATTGTGTATATTGTTTCGACGAATCAGATACTCTCAATAAAATCTATACATGAGGCCAAAGCTGTTCATAAATATTAAATGACTTTATTATCTCTATACGCCTTACTAACTCTATGTGTCCTATTGTGGAAAAAAAACACAACGCCAGTCAAGAACGGAATTCTTAATTTGAATTTTTCAGATTTTTGAGTTGCCTAGTCCATTGGTTGGAAAGCCCGTTCGAAATTTAAACTTATTTGCAATATAATAAGGTCGTATTTTGTAGATCTCTCTCATACTTATAGTAGGCTATTGAGATAAAATTAAATATCCCACAAAAATAAGCAAGCAGAATTAAACTTTGTGTCAAAGACATAAGTCATAAATTTCAATGCCAAAGTTTTAACTAAGGATCTTTCTCGTTAAAATTACTTCCTAGAATTGACCAGTGTAAGCATCAGTTAGCTAGCCCTAAGCAACCAAAGATCAAGCTGCTGTTGAAAAACTAATAAAGATAAAGTTAAGCTGATAATTTTCCCGCCGTCTCCATGCTTCTTTAAGTTGGGTATTGACTGGTCAGCTGCCTGTTAGCTATAGTTTTCGCGAAAATCGCCAGGACAGAGGTGAAAATTTTTGTATGAAAACTTGCAACTTTAAATGCATTTTTTGACGAAACTATTGCAGTCTAAAATGAAGTCAAAATCAGTCCATCGACTCAATTTTTTGCAAGCTTTCTAATGGTACCCCGCACGATTCTTACAAATGAAAAAAGTTTCAGCCTACCCCTCTCAACCCCCTAAATTTCCCCCTGTAATAAGAAATAAGCAGTTTTGACTTATTTACAATATGAGTGGTGGTAATTGCTATAACTGTTCCAAATTTTAGGTATCTATGTCAAACGGTCTCTGAGAAAAACGTATTTAACTGATTTGCAAGACCGAAGTGATCCCATAAGTGTTCCGTAAACAAAGTTTTGTACGGAACACTAAAAATATTTTTTTGTATGGGGACCCCCCCTATTTTTTAACTTTTTTTTTATTTTTAGATTTTTTCCTACGCTTACACACAATAACCGAGCTGGATTCCAAATTTCATCCTTCTAGGTCATCTGGAAGTAGGTTAGGTTTAGGTACTTATATGTCAGTCCCAATAAAAAATGTTTTTTTTGTATGGGGACCCCCCCTATTTTTAAACTTTATTTTATTTTTAGATTTTTTCCTACGGTTACACACAATAACCGAGCTGGATTCCAAATTTCATCCTTCTAGGTCATCTGGAAGTAGGTTAGGTTTAGGTACTTATATGTCAGTCCCAATAAAAAGTGGTTTTTTTGTATGGGGACCCCCCCTATTTTTTAACTTTATTTTATTTTTAGATTTTTTCCTACGGTTACACACAATAACCAAGCTGGATTCCAAATTTCATCCTTCTAGGTCATCTGGAAGTAGGTTAGGTTTAGGTACTATAAGTCATAAGTCAGTCTTAAAATTTACGACTTTTTGACCTTCATACCTTTATAACCGTTTGAGCTAGCTTCATGAAATTTGGGCTTCTAGATATCCTTATGGATATAATTAAACACACGTAGTTTTATGTGTTTACGTCAAAGATGTTTTGAGTTATAGAAGGGTCAAAAGTGGCACCAAGTGGTTCGTGTAATATTACACTCGGCGCTGGCTAGCCAGTTCCTTTGCTTGAACTTGGCTTGACACGCTGCCGCGTGTCTAGATTTGAATTAGGTTAGATAGTCGATTGTCCGCGCGTCCGCAACGCGCTGGGCAAAGGGCTGCTATTCCTATAACATATCTACAGAGCTAACGCTGTAGGAGATACAATATAAATGAGACCTCGCAATCTGTAACAACTGTGTTTCAATGGATATCAGTGTAACAGTGGTTCGCCTTCAGCGAATGTTCGCTATAAACGAAATACAGAACAACTCGCCGGGGCGGCGCAACTCTGCAAATATTGACAAAGGTGGGAGCCCGAAACCCAAGCGCAGCTCTGTTTGCCAGTAATTGATGTAATTAGTCGTGTCGGCCAGCTGCGATGCAATGTTTGGACAGTTAATATGATACTTTAGAGCGCCGGAAACATCTCCACGGTGTCGCGTTCCGGCAAATATTGGCCGCACTCGACGATGCGTGACACTAGGCCAGATTACTCGGTACAACCACAACCTTTAATGCCATTGTCCTGCCTACGTACCTGTTCTACCTACTTTTTACACTAATACTGGCCGCGGTGATGGAGAAAATAGGTCAAACTTAAATCTCGAGGCCGAAATTCTGTCCAGAACCTGTCTGTGCATTGTGACAGATGGTTACAAGATCAGAGGCATACACCACATGGTATTAGAAATGGTAGAAACTCAATACCTATAGTCCAAACCATGTTGCAGATACAATGAGGTGGGTAAGCTGTGGACAGGCTGGGGCAGGCGGTGGTAGAAACTATATACTTAGAACACCAAAATTTTTTAACGAGACAAATTTTATAAGTACACAACCCCACAGCAAATTCAAGTATTAAAATTGATATGCTTATCAAGATTTTCAGGGTCTACTTCTTAATGACCAGATACTACAAAAGTTATACCATGCTTTCGCAAAACCATTTTTTTAAAGCAAGTTGCATGACAATTATTATGTTAGTAAGATTTAGAATTTTATAATAGGTAATATTCTCTTTAGTTAAGTAGTATACATACTACGCTAGAATATAATTCTCTAATACTACGTTAAATATGTAAATTGCATAGGTACTGGCCGATGTTTTGGGGTAGGAACCACATTGTTAGATTTGGCAAATGTTGTCAGCAGGCTGTATCCCGCAACGTCATATGTATGCACGATTGAATGCGGACTTACGTCGTTTTTCGCGATTGCGACAATATGTGGATATGTTATGTGCAGGGGACGCGGTGGGCATATTGTTGGTTAGCCCGGATAATCCCGACCATTGTTAGCTATTTTAATGCTTATGCCCTTTGTTACCGACCGTCCTGTATTAAGTCATACGCGGATAATCGCCGTATTATACGGAGTTAATTTTCCATTAGTTGTACGTACCAATAAAAGAGACTAAGAGATTGGCAGCTGCTTATCGTGACGAGACAAATCTGCGAATGTTTTTCTGATTGTATGTCGACTCTAAGTGTCAACAATGGAATCGATACTAGTTGCGCTTTTAATTGAATTTTTGAGCATCTTATGTATACCTAATAAATAGTGGTTTAGATTTATTTATAAATATTTTAACAAATACAGTTAGAAAAGAACAGGTAGTCCATCTCGCAGGCGAGACACAAAAGAAAAGATATTTACATTTGTGACAATATGAATTCATAGTACAGAGGTAATCGAGATTCATCATAAATTAACAGATTTAACAAAGTTGTTCGACTGAGGAGTGCTTATTGGACCAATTTGTCGGTTTATCAAGCCGTGCGATTGGTCAAAGCGATTGTACCAAAGGCACATGTAAAATATAACGCGTACCTTCTTAATTACAGATGCTGCATCGATATGAATTAGTGAATCTAACAAGGGCCGAAGACGTGTGCGCCGCGCCGGCGCGCCGCCGCCGCCGGCTTTTTGACCACGCCGCCGCCGCCGATAAATGATCGGCGTGAAATCGGCGTGACCTTGAGTGTTGTTAATTAGCTATTTCAAGTTGGTTTTTGGATTAAAATATGATTTTGTTTGTATTATTTATGTCACTGTTGTCAAATATACGTCAATTATTAATTGAATGAAACTGAATAGCCAGTTGCAGAAACTATTTGACACACCAATTAAAGTAACTGAGTTATCCTAAGTATTCACCTTCAACTGTAAACGAACGAACGAAGACTGCTGCTCGTGCTGCTTGGACAGCTAGAAGAACAAACCCCTCCATTCTCAAAGAGCTCTATATCGCCACTCATCTCTTCCCAACATGCCATGGGTTAGATCTTAGATTCTTCGGACATATTATCCAACGCATGATGTGGAGAAACACACGAGTTTAAGCCGAATGAATGGCAAACGTGCTCGAGTTAGAGCATGTGTGAGATGGTCAAACGTTATGAAATGAAGAGGTCGGCTAGCGACAGTCTGCACCGTGCAGTCCATACGGCTTATGACCGCACGAAATGGAGACAAATTACATATGTGGTCGAGAGCCTCAGCAATGAGAACACGAGAAAGAAAATACGTCTCAGTGAGCCTGGTGTTTGTGTACGACAAAAAAAACATTAAAAAGAAGCTATAGGAGTCCACTATGTCTAGCAAATGTCAAGGATATGTGGAGATCTGTTTTGTTAAAGTACGTCATTTTTAATAGGATAAGCCATGGAAAGCTTGAGAATACGGAGAGTTACAGATCGGATCGAAGGTCATTGGGACCAGGTAACCTCTTAATGCAAGCCAATTACCCGGGAAATCAAGTGATTATATCCTATATTCATTTATAAACCCTATTTTACTCACAGCATATTCAAATTATACGTAGTTTGACTGAGCAGCAACCTGCATTGAACAAATTTTCAAGAAAAACAACTAATTAATGATTTTTCTTAAGAAACCTGAAAGTCAAGGTCACGCCGATTTCACGCCGAAATCACGCCGCCGCCGCCGATTTTTTGGCAAACGCCGCCGCTATCATTTTTTAATCGGCGCACACGTCTAGGCCGAAATGATGTACCTACCCGGGAAATAATTTAGGCTTTATATTTGCACCTAATCAGTCTAATCCCAATAAGAATCTCAAATTTAATCTGCTTCAATATCATAAAATTAATTCCTAACAAACTTAAATTGACGTCTACATATTGAGATTTGAAGGTATTAGAGTTCTTCAAAACGTGCGACAAAACTGTGCGCGTAGGTACCTTATGTTAATACTTACCTATATGTATATACCAGTATACCTATTACCTACCTACAATGCAAGTGTGGAGCAAAAGCAGTTTTGTAATTAATTACACTAATCTTTGATTTATGAAGTAAGTAAACCTTCAATTAGATGTAGGTAACTAGGTACCTTCTAACTGATATCTAGAGGTATATAAAATTATGATTTTTTGTTTAATAACTTTTAATTGAATGCGCACATTAGGCACAACAAAACGTATTCAATAAAAAGCTCAGATTATAGGAATTCATTAAACATTTAAGTCATTTTAGCATAAATCAAACATATGGTAATATTATAAAGTAACATGATACCTACGCGTATCAGTTGTAATAGGAGTCATCGCTGACTAATAGTATTAGGCAAGACGTAATGCCGACTAACAGGATTGTACGAAGATTCACCCTTTCTGTTCTTATCATTCTCATAGCTTACCAATCGCTCACTCGTTAACCAGAATAAGCATGGGCTTCGTTTACATATGTTATTACGAATCTGGAGATCACACGAATACTGGTTTGGTTGGACCTAATGTAAGTGTTTTGAGGTTGGAATCCCTCTGTTGTGCACCGCCTAGCGCCTTAGCGCGTAAGTCGCGTAAGAGTGTCGCCGTGCAAGCCCTAAGCGCATTAGTCTGTTAGCGGTTTGTGTAACACTGGAACTGGGACAGGATATTATTACCCAGGCACGATTTTTTATAAAACGAACACACTCCTCGAGAAATAATATTCAAACCACAGTCATCATCATCATCATCATCATCCTGGCGTCAAACCCGGCTGTGCCCCCGCGCAGGGCGCGAGGACCCGGGGTCCGCCTTCCGACTCCTTCGTGACCACTTTGCCCGATCTTCGGCATCCCTGGTGGTGAGTCCGTTGGCACGCATGTCCTCCTTAACGACATCAAGCCATCGCTTCTTGGGCCGGCCTCTTCTTCCCGTACCGGGAGGAGGCGGCGGCCAGGCATTTGTTACCCACGTAACTTGCCGGTCTGCGCGAGACGTGACCATACCAACGAAGGCGGCACTCTTGCAGTTTGGGGGTCATCCATTAATTACGTCACACGAATTTCTAGGTTTTTCGACCCTCCCCCCCTCCTTGTCACACTTGGTCACATTTGGCAAACCCCTCCCCCCTAGTGTGACGTCACATTTTTTCTACGAAATCGCCAAATCGAATTAAGTAAGTACCTAAGTATTATTAATATTTTATCAAAATATTTTTGACACTATAAATATTGGTAATTTTATAACCCAAAACTGCTTAGGAAAGAAAATTAAACGAATAAAAACGATTATCGTTTTAAAAACTTGTTATTTAAATGTACAGCGAATAAAATAATTTAAATAAATTTTCGGTTACTGATGAAGTTAAAGTGACGTCACAAAGTTTGTGTCTCCCCCCTCCCCCATGTCACAATATGTCACATTTTCTTGACCCCCTCCCTCCCCCTAAACGTGTGATGTAATTAATGGATGACCCCTTGTCTGCGATGTCACGGACGCCAAGACTACCCCGAATGTGGGCGTTTCGGACGCGATCCTTGCGTGAAACTCCGCACATCCACCGTAGCATCTTCATTTCCGTGACACGCAGTTCCTGCTTGTGCCGCTCTAGTAAAGGCCAAGTCTCACTGCCGTACAGAAGGGCAGGTCTAATGATGGTCTTATAGACCTGTCCCTTCAACTTAATCGGCATTTTGGGGTCACAAATAACCCCAGTCATCTCCCGCCATTTGACCCAAGCAGCAGATATTCGGGCTTTGACGTCGCTGTCGATGTCCAGTGAAGTGAAGTGAAGATTCAAACCACAGTATCAACAACCAATTCGATTCGATTTTAATTCGTACATTTAATCTACTTTGTCTACTACCTGAAGGCTTAACACAACACACAACACACGGTAGGTAACCTACGGACTTGAATGTATAAGAGACAAATAGCCAATTATTATTACGCCAATTGAATCTTAAATTTATGCCAATCTAGAGCTCCTGGCTCGTGCAAATCTGAGCGATAGAGAGGTAGAGATAAAGAAATTTCAGTTTTCGTTTTTCACGGTAGGTCCTCAGAGGGACAAGCCAAGGACACAAAACAGATAGGAACAGAAGTCAATCACATGTATGTACTTTACTTTTCATACCTACGCTCGGCGGTTGCTCTAGGGTTGCGAACTATGTCTTATGCACAAAAACTATCGTGGTAGTGGCACTCGTATCTATCGTATCGTATCTCGTATCTAGTTGTTTGATTTATTGTTGAGGATGAAACGGGAAGAATGTTAACATAAATTAATAATAACATGAAAAGGTAGGTAGGTAGGTATGAAAAGTAAAGTACATTAATAACTCAAATAGGTATTTTAATTTTAATGTCATTGTTATATTACAAATTTGTCATAGAAAATGACTTGCGATGATTTTGAGATTGGCGAAATACACGATTATTATATTTTAAAGTGTAATAAATCCGCATTATGATGTACAATGTAATAAATTCGCATTCGCATTCTCTCTGAAACCACTGGTAGCTTAAAAAACGATAATTCACCGTTTAATGTTGAATTTAAACAACCGTCCACTGTACAGTTATAATAACTTTTTTTTTGTTTCTCCATTATTGCATAAAAAAGTTCACAGACGCGTGTCGCAAGCGGATGGCATTCGCGCTCGCAGTGGTCCCAACCGGTCCGAGATATCGTGTCCATGAGCAGTGTCTATGTGTGCGTTGCTCGAGCGCGCTTTGTATGTAGATTGATTTCTGTACCTATCTGTTTTGTGCCAAGGAGCCCTACTCTCTGGCTTATTTTCCTACGAACCCGCGAGACATACCCAAACATGAAGGTAAAGAAAGAATACTTAAGACGGAATTAATTTCTTATCAATGAATGCTCCGGTTGTTCCTCTTTTTTCTTCTTCCTACATTACAATTAGGTAATAGTGCTGGGCCAAAAAAGGAGCCTAGGCAATACTTAACCTCGTAAAAAGTTAAGTATGAACGCGTATGTAGGTGCTCTATTAACCGCAAATACGAGTTGCGCAAACGAAAGCACTTTATAAGGTCAGTGCGGCCTTGAAAATGAGTTCGATTGAAAGTGCACCTTTAGAAAAGAGTGCGACAGAGCGTGTCGGTCGTGAACTTATTGTGGCCGGCTGCGCGGCGGTGATGAGTTTGATGAGTTTCTATTGACGTCGGCTATGGGTCTCCTTTAAACACGACTAGTTACATAATTAATATTTCTGTTCAAAAGAAGTGTCACCGCTATTGTAGAGACCAATCGGATTAAAAAAAAACTTATTATAAACTGTTACCTAGGTACAGCTATATAAAATTGCAGGAAAGATGCACGTTGCTTTAACAGAGTACGATGAGATTTTTGAAACTTTTAATGGCCTCCTGAATATTGCTTTCAGCTCAGTACTTTTACGGACCGTAGTTTGGCAAATAGAAATACTTTGTAATAGCTGTGTAAGGTGATTTCAGAATTCAGAATCACTCCCGATTAATACCGACTATCACCCATAATTACATCATATGAACTACTCGTACGTACAATAATAGCGCCGTCATTTAAATACAAAGTCAAGTCAAATATACTTTATTCATGTAGGCCTATGTAGTAACAAGCACTTATGAACGTTTTACATTTTATATTATCTTAAGCTAATTATCAGAGCAATTTACTTACATTCGAAAATATATGCTTTTATTTTAAAATGACATGCTGGAATAACATATATGAACCTAAGTATTTTGGTTTGAACGCTGATCCTACAATATAAGCTATTCTGAGCAGCTAAATTAAGCAAGTACACTACACTAACCTAGCACCCTAACCTAACCTAGGTAACCTAGGTGGTATATGTACCTAGTAGGTATCTTATACCCACCAAAAACATAAATGTAAAAAAGGAGAGCCAAGTTCAATACAAAAATTATGCTTGGCTGTGGGGCTCGCCGCAAAAAGAATGGAGATCTAAATGAGTGCCACTGCCAAGTTCTATGCAAAATCCAAATATGTATTTATAGGAACAAAATAACATTATAAACAAGTATTAAACTCTATTTCTTTGCTTTATTGGATACCTATAACAATTGCTGTTATTTAAAAAAATGTGAGATCTTAAAGTAGGTTAGATTTGACTTGGCCAGTTTTCATTATATCAATCATTTTAATTGTAATTCTGATAAAACCTGGCCAAGCCAAATCTAACCTACTTTAAGATCTCACATTTTTTTAAATAATAGCAATTGTTATAGGTATCCAATAAAGCAAAGAAATAGAGTTTAATACTTGTTTATAATGTTATTTTGTTCCTATAAATACATATTTGGATTTTGCATAGAACTTGGCAGTGGCACTCATTTAGATCTCCATTCTTTTTGCGGCGAGCCCCACAGCCAAGCATAATTTTTGTATTGAACTTGGCTCTCCTTTTTTACATTTATGTTTTTGGTGGGATATCAATACTTTTTGTAAAGAAAACTAGGCAGGTATTGAGATTTAATATTTTTTCTTGTGTTTCCGCTGTATGGTTTTTAGGGTTCCGTACCCAAAGGGTAAAACGGGACCCTATTACTAAGACTTCGCTGTCCGTCCGTCCGTCCGTCCGTCTGTCACCAGGCTGTATCTCACGAACCGTGATAGCTAGACAGTTGAAATGTTCACAGATGATGTATTTCTGTTGCCGCTATAACAACAAATACTAAAAACAGAATAAAATAAAGATTTAAATGGGGCTCCCATACAACAAACGTGATTTTTGACCAAAGTTAAGCAACGTCGGGAGGGGTCAGTACTTGGATGGGTGACCGTTTTTTTTTGCTTTTTTTTGTTTTTTTTTTGCTTTATGGTACGGAACCCTTCGTGCGCGAGTCAGACTCGCACTTGCCCGGTTTTTACTTCTGTTCTTTGTATAATTATGTGGTGCCGCGCGCCGCCGACAACACACCGTTGGCCGGTTGTTTAGAGCGTATTACAAGTTTTTTGTATGGGGACACCACTTATTTTTTGACTAAACTTAATTTTAATATAGCAAATATAATAATACATATATTGGGGTAGTTTCAAATATCTGCTTGTAACGGTTCCAACGCTACAATAAAAGAATATTTTTTTGTATGGGGACCCCCCCTATTTTTTAACTTTTTTTTTATTTTTAGATTTTTTCCTACGCTTACACACAATAACCGAGCTGGATTCCAAATTTCATCCTTCTAGGTCATCTGGAAGTAGGTTAGGTTTAGGTACTTATATGTCAGTCCCAATAAAAAATGGTTTTTTTTGTATGGGGACCCCCCCTATTTTTAAACTTTATTTTATTTTTAGATTTTTTCCTACGGTTACACACAATAACCGAGCTGGATTCCAAATTTCATCCTTCTAGGTCATCTGGAAGTAGGTTAGGTTTAGGTACTTATATGTCAGTCCCAATAAAAAGTGGTTTTTTTGTATGGGGACCCCCCCTATTTTTTAACTTTATTTTATTTTTAGATTTTTTCCTACGGTTACACACAATAACCAAGCTGGATTCCAAATTTCATCCTTCTAGGTCATCTGGAAGTAGGTTAGGTTTAGGTACTATAAGTCATAAGTCAGTCTTAAAATTTACGACTTTTTGACCTTCATACCTTTATAACCGTTTGAGCTAGCTTCATGAAATTTGGGCTTCTAGATATCCTTATGGATATAATTAAACACACGTAGTTTTATGTGTTTACGTCAAAGATGTTTTGAGTTATAGAAGGGTCAAAAGTGGCACCAAGTGGTTCGTGTAATATTACACTCGGCGCTGGCTAGCCAGTTCCTTTGCTTGAACTTGGCTTGACACGCTGCCGCGTGTCTAGATTCTCATGAGATAAGTGTAACTAAATCCCGAAGTAATAAAGAGCCGTATAACATCTGAATACAAAACGGAAAACCCAATTTCAATGAATACTCATAGTATATTGAATCAAAACACCTCAATGGTTAGGTACTTTAGGTAGGCGTACATTCAGCTGTTTACAAAGACCGCAATGAACTCATAAGCGTGCATAATCAAGCTGAATGCCCAAACAGAAATATATTACACTGAAAAGATCCCGGACAAGCCAACAAGGGCGAGGATTACGCGAGTAGTCACTCGGAAGAATTGTTTAGCGCTATCCAAATAGCGGTGTTCCGAACGAGAAAGGATCCACTAAGCAGATAATTTCGATCGATCCGAGCTCATAAGCTGTCAATCAAGTGTGTAAATTAAATGCGATGTCGGGTGCAGTTCGGGTGAACTGGAGTGAACACAATGCACCGCCGAGAGCTGTGAATACATATGTACATATGTGCTACGTGTACCTACCTTATGCTTAGGTACTAGGTACCTACATATTGCGTTCAAGTGTGCAGAGATGGGTAAGCTAGGAGTCGATCGATGAACTAATTATATGGACTTGTCGATTAACGTGCAGTTATTTGCATTGTCCTTGAACTAGTGCGACGGAAGGCTTGCGGAATAATTTCTCCATCTTTTTGTTCACTGCGCTACGATTTGCAATTTATATAAATAGCCAATCAATGATTCGGAGGTCAGTTACCGGTAGACTTCCTCTCCTTAACCACCTATCAAAACAAACACCGACAGGGGATACCAGCAAACATGAGGGCGCTGTTGGTGTTCGGAGTGCTGTGCCTGGCGGCCGCCTGCATGGCTGACTCCGCGCAGGACATGGCCGTGGCCGAGAGCAAGGGCCACCATCACGAGCACGGCGGCGGCCATGAGCACCACGGCCACCACCACCATCATCACGGCGGGCACGGACACAAGGGCCACAAGGGCCATCACCACCACCACAAGGGCCACGAGGGCCACCACGACAAGCATCACCACGAGGGTCACCACCACGAGCACGGCGGCGGTCACAAGAAGCACTGGGACGAGCATGACCACCACGGTGAACATCATGAGCACGGCCACCACCACAAGGGCGGCAAGCACGGCCACCACGAGCACCACGACAAGGGAGAGCACACCGACGGATACCACAAGAAACACCACAAGGATCACTTCCACAAGGATCACCACTTCCACGATGGACACCACAAGGAGGGCAAGCACCACAAGCACCACCACCACCACGGCCACCACGACAAACACGGGGGACACCACAAGAAGGGCGGTCACCATCACGAGGGCCATCACGAGGGCCACCACGGCCATCACGGCCACCACGACAAGCACCACTACGACGAGGACCACCACGGTCACAAGGGCCACCACGGCCACGAGGGGCACCATCATCACCACCACGACCACGGCAAGAAGGGCGAACACGAGCACCACAAGCACTGGGGCCACCATCACGGCAAACATTAATAATAATAGCTGTGTTACTGTTATGGCGGCGTTCGAAGAAACGCATACACCAAAAATTAATTTGTTATTGTTGATGTTTTTATTTTTATACGAACAAAATAAATGAAATAGTTATCTGTTATTAGTTGTGATTTATTATATAGCTGCTCTACCGTGTTACCGTATTGTCTAAAAAAGTAGGTAACTACCTAAATATGATTAATTTTACGATACCTACTACAGTGTGGAAAAAACAAATGGGCCCTGATTATGGCGAACCATCTCCACTCGTTAAGATAACAAAATTTGCTTAGTTATTTCAGAAGTTCTTTATTTATGTTACTTACCTATCTAAGAAGGATAAGTAGGTATATGTAGTTATCGACTATTGGAATCTTCTGCCTTCTTCTTAAGTATCAGGTAGCACTTGGTAGCCGAGCAATAAGACTCAAAACGGAGGTCATGGGTTCGAACGTTTGAATCGTAGGTAAGTATGCTCTGGTAGGTAAAATAACTCGTATTCTGTACCAATTAGTTTCTCGGAAGTTATACCTATACTTTAAGTAAGACTCTTAAGACGAAAGTGGACATACCAACGTAGTCCCTATTTTCCTCTCTGGATATTGATGTTATGTAAAATATTCAGACATGATTTGATGCATATTAACCAAAGCTATGCCCCAAAGTTTAATTTTTTTTTTTCGATATTTTATTAATGTAAAAATTAGGAGCGAAATTCAGATATCATTAAATTTTTTAAATACTCCTAACAATATAATAAATAGCTAATAAACAATTTGAACGTAGGGGCATAGCGCTGGTTAATATACAACAATTAGTTTCAAAATATTTTCAATAATGTTAATATATCCTAATCCTAGACGAGGACAACGTTTGTATGAAAAGGCGATTTTGCGTGAGTCCTCCAGGGTCCCTACGGTTTTCGCAACACGGTGTTAAGACGAAACAGGAGCTGAGTTTTAAATATTTTTGGTAAATATACCCGTCTCGCTAACGGAAGTGGCCCCTAAAACTAGTGCGATAAGGACAAGGCGAAAAATCCTGCGTAAAAATCTCAAAAATCGAGGTTTCGTACTCGAATGTTTCCTCCTCCAAAACTTAACCAATCGTACCAAATTTGGAAATCTAAATGATTATGAAATTATCTGTGTCGGACCGTTTTGCTTTTTTGGCTAATCGATATCAGTTTTGAATACTACGCCTCTCATTGCGGCATAGTCAATGAGGCCATTTTGGCCATTTTTGAAGGGCTCTAGCGCCTTAAAAACAAAAATATCAAAAAAAGAAAACGGTCCGAATATTGACAATATTAATCTGTGTTGAAAAAATCATTGCTCCAGCATCAAAACCCACGGAGGAAACAGACGAGTACGTTTGTATGGAGAACTGACCACTCCTGTTGGCTCTTAATTTTTCCCTCATGGTAGGTATACGGGATTTTATCGAATACCGTAGTGACAGCAAAGTTTAAATGGCAATTTTGAAAATCTTTCACACGGCGTCTATTGCGGAAAATGTATAATAGATAAGATATTTTTTTACATAATGCATAATTTACCTACAAAATGTTGCCACAAACGTCAACTGAAAAATAGATCTGCGGATTTTTATCCGCTTTAGATCCCAATTCTGCCCCACCACGCAGAATTCAAGTAACTATGTAAAGTAGGAGACCACGCATTACAACCGTATTTTCAGTACTAAATACCGTACGTACAGTACATTCTCGCGTAATAAATTCCAAGTTCAGACCAAAGAGTAAACTAGTAAAGTATCTACGTATACTTTAACATATTATTAGCCATTGGTTAGTTAAGACTGATTTTCCAATGTCACGGTCACGGTTGCTATGACTGACAGTTATGAGTCATTGAAGAGCTCGTATTTAATTGATTAAAAACAAATAACTAAGAAAAGTATACATGTATTTAAAAAACCGTCCAAGTGCGAGTCGGACTCGCGTTCCAAGGGTTCCGTACATTACTAAATTTTTAACAAGGGGCTATTCATAAATTACGTCATTTCAAATTGGGGGGGGGGGGGGGTCTGGACATCGGATGATGGTAGCATGACGTAGGAGGAAACGGGGTAATTTTTGGATGATTTTAGGGGGGGGGGGGTTGAAAATGAACTACTATTAGGTGCATGTAACATCGAAATTTCAAAACAATAGAACCACTAGTTTAGCTACAAAAAAATAAAAACGATTTGAAAACCAAATTTTTTTTTTGCCAAACCAAGGGGATTCTAGGCTTGAAATTTGGTAAAACGATATCTTATATGTACCTAATAAGACAATTAAACGCGCCTAAGAAAGGTATACATTTCAGCCAGGGGCAGTTTCACTATGGGAGTGCGGCTAGACCCCCTAACATTTTTTTTACTAATTTCGTTTTCAGACTTTTCCCTGCACCTACTTGTAGTTTAATATCTATTTTATTTTTCTTATTGGTTTACTGTTACACTGATGCTTACATAAAACTATTAAATTCTTAATAACTAAGAGCTTAGTGTACAATAAAATAGAGGGAAACCCTGCATGCAAATGCAAACTAATATTTTGTATTAACAAATTAAATATAAATACTAACTAATTACTTAACTAAGTATAGGTATGGTACCTACTATATATTTTGTGAAGCTGACGTTTATACTTGTTTAAAGGAGTGCAAAACACTTCAATTTTGTTGTAGTTGTTATGCAACTTACATAGTCTTGGAATCGGGAAATTAAAGCCAGACAGTTCTTTGGAAAGGCGGAGATAAAAGGTTGATAGGTTTCTAAGATTTTTTTTAGTTTTACTAGTTTAAGACGATATTAATAGCCAAATTTCGTAGTTCTCGGTCAAGTGTCGAAATATACGTTTTTTGCTGCATAAACAGCCGTATCTTGTTTTTACGTTAACTTAGAAATTTGATTGTTTCACAGCTTCAAGGGACTGTAGACCTGAGCATATAGTAATAATTTAAATTCGATACCTCCACGCGTTCCCGAGATAGTGATCCAAAGGACTCGAGCCCTGTTAGCTCTTTTTTTAGGGCTCGCCTCATCTCTTGACGCCTAAAAGGCTAAAAGCCTAATGAAATAGAAAAGGCTTTTAGCCTTTAGGCGTCAAGAGATGAGGCGAGCCCTAAAAAAAGAGCTAACAGGGCTCGAGTCTTTTGGATCACTATCCCGAGATAAAGGGTCTTGAGGGACAGACGGATGGACGGGGACGGACGGAGAGTTATAAGGTTCCGTTTATTCCTTATTCCTTTTGTGTTACGGAACCCTAAAAAGAACTAACCATCTTTTGTTTGTTAAATGCGATTACGAATAGATATAATATTTCGACATTTTCAAACGTTTGAAAACGTCTATTACATAATATATTCGTCTAATCCTAAAGGGTGGATAAAAATTTCCACAAATTTGTGAGAGCAGTTATCTTTCATAAAAATACCTACTTAATTAATATTTCTTGAGATTCTTCCATGGCCCATTAATTAATTTAGATATACCTACATATGCTAGTATAAGGATGTAAATTATAACATAATTAGTAAGTAATAAAATAATTGTTTATTTTGTTCGTATAAAAATAAAAAAAAACATCAACAATAACAAATTAATATTTGGTGTATGCGTTTCTTCGAACGCCGCCATAACAGTAACACAGCTATTATTATTAATGTTTGCCGTGATGGTGGCCCCAGTGCTTGTGGTGCTCGTGTTCGCCCTTCTTGCCGTGGTCGTGGTGGTGATGATGGTGCCCCTCGTGGCCGTGGTGGCCCTTGTGACCGTGGTGGTCCTCGTCGTAGTGGTGCTTGTCGTGGTGGCCGTGATGGCCGTGGTGGCCCTCGTGATGGCCCTCGTGATGGTGACCGCCCTTCTTGTGGTGTCCCCCGTGTTTGTCGTGGTGGCCGTGGTGGTGGTGGTGCTTGTGGTGCTTGCCCTCCTTGTGGTGTCCATCGTGGAAGTGGTGATCCTTGTGGAAGTGATCCTTGTGGTGTTTCTTGTGGTATCCGTCGGTGTGCTCTCCCTTGTCGTGGTGCTCGTGGTGGCCGTGCTTGCCGCCCTTGTGGTGGTGGCCGTGCTCATGATGTTCACCGTGGTGGTCATGCTCGTCCCAGTGCTTCTTGTGACCGCCGCCGTGCTCGTGGTGGTGACCCTCGTGGTGATGCTTGTCGTGGTGGCCCTCGTGGCCCTTGTGGTGGTGGTGATGGCCCTTGTGGCCCTTGTGTCCGTGCCCGCCGTGATGATGGTGGTGGTGGCCGTGGTGCTCATGGCCGCCGCCGTGCTCGTGATGGTGGCCCTTGCTCTCGGCCACGGCCATGTCCTGCGCGGAGTCAGCCATGCAGGCGGCCGCCAGGCACAGCACTCCGAACACCAACAACGCCCTCATATTTGCCGATGGCCCGTGTCGGTGCTTATGCCAATAGGTTGTTATGGAACGGAAGTTGGTCGGTAACTGACCTCCGAAACGTTGATTGGCTTTTTATATCAATTGTAACTAGTAGCGTACGATACCGAAAAGTTTTACAGTATAGACTTAGACTTGTGCCTAGTACCTACTTTATTTTAAATAAATATAATCTGGACGCATCGCCTGTAGGAAATCTCAGATGGTCAAATTATTTTTATTTATAAATAGTAAAGTCCCCTTTACATCCATATTATAATTTATGACTAGACGCTGACCAGAGCGACGTCGTTGGAATTCTTCATTAAATATACGAAAATATATTAAATAGGTATTATATTAAGTTTCATATTAGAGGAGGTTATACTTAGTCGCGAATGGTACTTCGAAATCAAAGTGTTTGTGTGGTCGGAACGCTTGATTAAATTTCTCTTAACCATCACAAGGCTGAATTGATTTAAGTAAGAATTGCTTTGTATTGTGTTGTGCACAAAAGTTTCTAAATGTTTTAATAAATGGCATCGGTCTTAATAAGGAAATATATAATTATCGCATTTTTTTATAAGTATGCATATTTACATTTAATTCAAATATTGTAATAACATACAATAGAGCCACTTAGCACTTCCCTGATGTCTGATCTATTGAAATTTAGTGTGTATAAAGTGACCGTAATTACGGAAGTACGTACCTTCGTACTAGAGTGAATTCCAAAAAAATTGTATGCAATTAAGCGCAGTTAAGAAGCTGTGATTAGTCTTAACTTAATTGATTTATTTGTGTTACGAAAATTAACTATGTAAATTGTATTGTATTTATTGTACTTAATTCGTTTACATACCGGGTGTGGCCTGTAACATGAGCAAATAATTAAAACATAGATTGTACTCCTCAAACGGTGACAGTTTTGTTCAACAACTTAAAAATTATGAAGTATTTAGACTCCCTATTTTTCATACAAAATAAATATTATCTTCAATGGACGCCATCGGCACGCCATATGATTGTGATTGACGTTGCTCGTCACGTCTTAAACATAACAAAATTCGCAATACATTCCGCCTTAGAATAAACTTTAAAGTGTATTAAAAATCAAACCACAAGTTATTTTTAAAAGTCGCTGAACAAATGTTGGTCAGAATGAGGAGTACAAGCCTACAGTTTAATTTTTTGCTCATGTTACAGGCCACACCCGGTATAAGTCTATAGCATATATATGCTAACACACTTTCATGCATCTAACTTAAATAGAAATGGGTTAACTGTCGTAACACAAATGGAATCAATTAACTTTAGACTAATTACAGGTGCTTAAAAACTATGTACATTTTTTTTGCAATTCACTCAGTACAAAGTTCGTACTTCCGTAATGACTTTACAATATAAGGTGGTGGTACTATTGCTCGACATGCTAATGCCCAATAGATGACACCCTGCTGTCACCTCTATTGACAATGACTTAAGTTTCAAGATGACATGTACTGGGACCGCGTCGAGCACCAGTAGCACCACTTTAGGTAGGCTAAAATCTGGAGCTGATCTGATATGAACATTTAGTTTAGTCTCATTAGAAAGGCCTCGAGAAATATAGTTAATATAACGGGTTGGCTTAAAGTAATGAGAATTTTCGTTTTCGGAAATATAAAAAAAAAGACAATAGCTGTGGGTTTTCGAAATTTTACAGTGACAAACAAGAGCATATTTTAAATTACAAGAAAACATTATATATACTATAACATCTCCCACATCCGATTTCTCATAACTGTGTTCAAACCCTCTGCGTCATGCTTTGGACAACGTTTTATTTACATTCCATAACTGTTTTATTGCCGTTAATTTTAATTATTTCGGCATATTAGCTTGTTATTATCTTATTATATAATATCTTATTATATATTCACAATTGCTAAATGATTAACATTTTCATGAAATCTGCAACTGATTGATATTTAGAGAAAATTGTTTATGTATCATATTTTGGTAAAATGTATGCAATGACGTTTTTAACTGGTTTTAGGCTCTCGCGGAAAAACGACTAAACGTTTCCAACCCTAGAATATCCCCAAGACTTAAATCAATCGAAGAATTTTGGCAAATATTATATACTCTGATATGTATATTGCGATAGTAGGCAAAAATATTATAGAATAAAATAAATTTTACCGTGTAATTACAAAACGATCAGTCAGAGAGTACTTGGTAGTTTGTCCAAAGTGAAAAGCAAACGGTCAGAAGCATGTTACGTAAACTAACACAAGGGAGGCCAATTACTTCATTCTTGAATTTGGTTCTAATGTTGGATATTGCATAGTTCTTCAATATAACATCCAGAAATCCATGGCCATTGTCTTTTTGTCTTTATGTCCGAAAACAAAAATTCTCATTACTTTAAGCCAACCCGTTAGTCCTCGATAAAATTGTAAACAGCGAAAAAAAAAATTTCATACTGACTTTTATTTAAAACAACGATGTTCCATTGATCTCCACTGTCCTTAAGGAGCATGGATGTATTGCGTGCGTCGTGGATGGCGCAAGTAGATACCTACGAGCTACGAGCAATCTACAAGAGACAACAAAGCACGGCGCGGTGAAAATATTCGTCGGCCATTATATTCTCTGAACATGCTAAGTTTTAGCAGGCGTGTCTCTCTCCGCGATTTCGTCGCTTTGCTACAGGTAGCTAAAAGTACATCCGTTCGACCCCAATTTTGGGGTTTGCCATAAGCCGCGCGTGGCGCAGTCGCCATCTAGCCGCCATACGTGGGTCACTCGATAAGTTATGAGATACAGAAAAACTATTCAAGATATTAGCACTATTTATATTACATTTTTTCAAAATACTCTCTATCATTCTATATTCAAAGTTCCATTCATCTAAACCAAATTTGAAAACATTTTTGCCAGTCTTGATCCGATAGGGCAGAAATCGCAACTTCATCAGTTTGTTTGAGCAAACGCGGGATCTAACGACAACAGAGCTTCCTCACTCCAAGATATTGATGTAGGATTATATTAACGCCCCCCGAATTGACCGCTAGGATCTTCTCTATGTCCTTGTATGTTATTCGTGGATCTTCTCGCACCAACATTTCAGTAGTCCACACGTTTTCTGCAGTTACTGCTGTCACAGAATAAATAATAGTACTACCGTACAGAAAGGAAGCTTCCTACAAAACCGAAGTTTGACAGCGGTTCAGGGTCGAATCATGCTATCCCTTTCTAATACATGGCACTATCCCTTTCGGCTAATTAGGGTTGTCAAAATTCAAGTGATTATCTTATCTGTGGTCGTGCACGCAAAAGGAAGTCAAGTGGTGCCAACCCTAATAATTGCTCGGAGCAATGCTGAGCCGAGCGGAGCCGAGTTTGGCCGAAGTCAGGATCGAGCTTCGCACCCCTGCTGCTGTTTGCGGGCGACCACTTCGGTGGTCACCTTCGAGGCTGGTTTTACCCCTTTTAAATTCGTTGAACCATCTAAAAACTGTTGCCCGTGAAGGAGCAGAATCTCCTATAGCGGGCCACTCACACACCTGCCGCAGGGGCAATACCGGTCGCACGGCGGTCGGAGCAATTTTAGGCTGTTTTCTACACACTAGCCTGCCACTCAGTGTGTAAGTGATAGTACTGCTGAACGCACGTCGACGAGAAAGGCTCCTGTGTTATCAAAGCACCAAAGGATTGGTATCGCCTTGGCACTTTCTGTGCTACCGAAAAAAAAAGAAAGAAAAAATATTGGAGAACTGGTTGCAGAAAAGAGGCATATTTTTTGTTTTTGTTTATCCCATGGGTGGCCGGCCTTTATATACATCTATTATCCGTGTCCAAATTTCACGTTCTTTATTCATTGTGACTTAGTGACCTCCGTTTGGTTCGGTAGTCGCCAATGAACTGACTGAAATTGTCCCAATCGTACTACACATGTAACAACCTAGCAGGGCGGCAGATACAATCTAGGGAGCTAGGAAGGTCTTGCGCCCCTGCCGCCCTGCTGCAGGCCTAATCTAAAAATTGCCCCTGCTTCTCTACACACATCACAATAAAGGAGGAAATTAAAGGTCCAATTCCAATATTGCCCCTGAGGCAGGTGTGTGAGTGGCCCGCTTATCGCTGACTGCAATCGTTGCAAACACAATTGTTCAGATAAACCAAATTTAAAATCATAAAATATCATAGCACGCAAATGTTCGCGGTTAAGCTCCATCGTTTCAAAGAAAAAACGCGGGAACCGTTTTGGAAAAATGACTGTAACATATTCATTTTTAGTGTTCCGTACAAAACTTTGTTTACGGAACACTTATGGGATCACTTCGGTCTTGCAAATCAGTTAAATACGTTTTTCTCAGAGACCGTTTGACATAGATACCTAAAATTTGGAACAGTTATAGCAATTACCACCACTCATATTGTAAATAAGTCAAAACTGCTTATTTCTTATTACAGGGGGAAATTTAGGGGGTTGAGAGGGGTAGGCTGAAACTTTTTTCATTTGTAAGAATCGTGCGGGGTACCATTAGAAAGCTTGCAAAAAATTGAGTCGATGGACTGATTTTGACTTCATTTTAGACTGCAATAGTTTCGTCAAAAAATGCATTTAAAGTTGCAAGTTTTCATACAAAAATTTTCACCTCTGTCCTGGCGATTTTCGCGAAAACTATAGCTAACAGGCAGCTGACCAGTCAATACCCAACTTAAAGAAGCATGGAGACGGCGGGAAAATTATCAGCTTAACTTTATCTTTATTAGTTTTTCAACAGCAGCTTGATCTTTGGTTGCTTAGGGCTAGCTAACTGATGCTTACACTGGTCAATTCTAGGAAGTAATTTTAACGAGAAAGATCCTTAGTTAAAACTTTGGCATTGAAATTTATGACTTATGTCTTTGACACAAAGTTTAATTCTGCTTGCTTATTTTTGTGGGATATTTAATTTTATCTCAATAGCCTACTATAAGTATGAGAGAGATCTACAAAATACGACCTTATTATATTGCAAATAAGTTTAAATTTCGAACGGGCTTTCCAACCAATGGACTAGGCAACTCAAAAATCTGAAAAATTCAAATTAAGAATTCCGTTCTTGACTGGCGTTGTGTTTTTTTTCCACAATAGGACACATAGAGTTAGTAAGGCGTATAGAGATAATAAAGTCATTTAATATTTATGAACAGCTTTGGCCTCATGTATAGATTTTATTGAGAGTATCTGATTCGTCGAAACAATATACACAATATTCCTTTTCATTAAGTACCATTACATTTCTGTATTAATTGTATAATTATAATATATATTAATTATATTCAGTACTTATGTATATTTTTGAACGGATCGGTGAGCAACAAGATTCAGGGCTATAACCGCGAAAATAGAAGTTCGCAAATTGCGAGCATTTTTCTCTGTCACTCTAATTACGCCTTCATTGGAGTAAATTGCGAATTTCGGTTTTCGCGGTAGCCCCTCAGTCCTGTTACGAGAAAATCATTTTGGAAGACATTAATAGTATATGACAGTTAAATATCACAGTTTTTAGAAACAAAGGTAAAATTGACGAAATATTTAAAGTAAGCCGATCTTGTTTTTTAGCAGTTCTAAATAATATTAAAGTCTATATATATGGCATAGAACTAGAAACAAAAAAAAAATGAGTTCTAAATTCAAATTGAAGGAGTATACATTTATAGTATTATAGGCCAAGCACGCACCACGATTTTAATTTTTGCGACACGATTTTAGAATCGCGCTGTAATATATCGCAGCCGTAACTTTTCCAAGTATTTTTAAGTACAAGTGTCTAAGTCGCAAGATCCAAAAGCTGAAGTCGCATTGGGCCGAAAGCTCGAAGCATCCAGGAGGTCAGTTCTAAACACAGGTAATTAATACAAGTGTCTAAATGCGAAGGCCGGAGGCCGAGCTCCGCGTAGGGCCGAAGAAACACAGAACTGACAGCCTGGACGCTTCGGGCCTTCGGCCCTACGCGGAGCTCGGCCTTCGGCCTTCGCATTTAGATACTTATACTATTGTTCTGTGTTTAAGTACTAACATCCTGGACGCTTCGGGCCTTCGGCCCTACGCGGAGCTCGGCCTTCGGCTTTCGCATTTAGACACTTGTACTATTGTTCTGTGTTAAAGCACTGACATCCTGGACGCTTCGGGCCTTCGGGCTACGCGAAGGTCGGCCTTTGGCCTTCACATTTAGACACTTGTACTATTGCTCTGTGCTTAAAGCGATGACATTTTGCTAAAGCTCGGCCTTCGCACTTAGACACTTTGTACTATTGTTCTGTGTGTGTAGTTGAATACGGTATCCTAAAAACAGGCAAACAACCTCTGTAAAATGTAACGATGCGAGCGGTACGGCTACCATCAGTTTGGCATTGACATAAACGCTACCGTGGGCGTGAACGTAATTTACTTTCTATGCATCTCGCTCATACTGACATATTAGTGCGAAAGAGATATACCTATAGGAAGTAAATTACGTTCACGATATCGTTTATGTCAATGCCAAACTGATGGTAGCCGTACGGAACACTAAATGCCTCGAGCTATCTCGGGCTTGGCCAAATTATTTAAATTGGAGCGAATCGGCAACTTGTGTTCTATTTATATTTTTAAATAAATTTGCTTTTTAAAAACATATAATTCAGGTGCGTTCCATTTTCGAATTTCGAGCATCTCAAAACTTATCGAGTGACCTACGTATCTGTCCTGATCGTAACAGACGCGTTTTGTAAGAGAGTGAGTCTTCTGTACCTAGTACTATTATTTATTCTGTGGTTTTACACAGATCTCAATTCTCTAAAATAACTAATGAGTCCTAAAGCCGCCAAAGCGGCTCCACACTCTCTCAGCAGACATGAAAACAGCCAACCTTGAACTACAACCCTTTTGTCACGCACGACGTAACAACAGCGAACCTAGCGCCGCGCGCCGATAAAATGGAATGGATGAAAAGATGATCAGCCAGCCACCGAACATGATTATGTATGTCTCAAAAATTACAAACGGGAGGATAACAGTAAGAAACAAAATTTGTAAGTTGTTTTATAAGGTGTTTTTTCTAGAACTGGATAGGTAAGGGTAACTTTTAATTTCAACCCTAGATATGGCAGAGACAATTTGCATCATTAATGAAATAAGTTAAATTATTTCAAATAACCCGCAATGACAGGTACCTAATACGTGTTAAGTGGAATTTCCCAAATGAAACTAAAGTAAAACGTATGTTAACAGTAAACATCGGGATGTATTTTAAATTCACTATACCTACGCGATATAATCCGTTTATATAGTTTTTATTTTATAAAGATTAAACACCTTTAAATGAACCAACACTTTTTTGACGCAGTACCTACCCTGCACGAGCTCGTATTAACACTATTATCTGGGAGACCGAGCTTTGCGCAGAAAAGATATAATCGCCTGAATCGCTTCGGGAACAGGATGGTACGGCCGTGCGTCTTTGTTTTGCTCGACTTCGCGGGGGCACTGCCGTGCCCCCAGAAAACTCAAAAATGCGCGTTTTACAACATATAAGACCTAGCTAGATCGATTTATCGCCCCCGAAAACCCCCATATAGCAAATTTCATCGAAATCGTTAGAGCCCTTTCCGACATCCCCGAAATATATATTATTATAATTATAAATAAAATATGAATTGCTCGTTTAAAGGTACAAGATAGATAGATTGAGCTTATTAACAAGCACCTACCTGGTAAAATAAACAAAATTGCTACTTAATTGCTTCGCTCACCAGAAGAAACCCTTGTGGGAGCGAGTAAGGCACTCTCCTTTCTATTAAACTTTTAATACATCAATCAACCATCGTTTTAATTTATAAAACTTTTACGGATTCTTTCAATTCTGGCTGAGCGATGCGAAGATCAATTTAATTATTTATCTTGGTTACAAAATCGTATTTGTACTCATTTGATTTTCTGTTTAGGTACCTACCTACGCACAATAATAAGAAAACTTATAGTTCGTTTTTTTAGCATTAGAAATAAGGTAAACAATCTTGATGTGTCTTTTAATTGAAAAACACATTTTAAAAATAAGTTATGGCAAATATGTAACATTTATGAATCTAATACGATCATTTATATTCTTCTGCTTTCATAAGTAATAGTTAATGATTTTTAAAAAGCGTTTTTTAATTAAAAGACATGTCAAGATCGCTTACCTTCTCTCAAGTTCTTTCTAATGCTAAAAAACGAACTATAGTTATACCTATGAATGACATGTTTCCATTTTTAGGGTCCCGTACCCAAAGGGTAAAAACGGGACCCTATTACTAAGACTCCACTGCCCGTCTGTCTGTCACAGC
Organism: Cydia fagiglandana; assembly: GCF_963556715.1. NCBI lineage: Eukaryota > Metazoa > Arthropoda > Insecta > Lepidoptera > Tortricidae > Cydia > Cydia fagiglandana. The sequence goes on along the minus strand of NC_085932.1, from coordinate 7,781,326 downwards.
CTGTCACAGGCTGCATCTCATGAACCGTGATAGCTAGCCAGTAGAAATTTTCACAGATGATGTATTTCTGATGCCGCTTTAACAACGAATACTAAAAAGTACCTACGGAACCCTCGGGTGCATCCGACTTGCACTTGTCCGGATGTGCACACACAGGTAATTTATTTTATTTTTATTTGTATAAGTTTTTATTTATTTATTATTTATAGTAGGGTTACTTACATCAACTTAGTCAACTCGGAATACAACAGCTTCCGCCACACATATATAGGTAACCATTGCTTGTCTCTTCATGCCTCTGTTGATCTCCTGGCCCACTTGCACCAACCCACAAACCTGGGGTTAAGCGGTTAAACCGTTAACCTAATGTCAAATTGTACTGGTAACCATGGCAACTTCAGGTTTAACCGGTTAACCCTGGATTAGTAGAATGGTGCAAGTGGCCCTAGAGTCCATTTAAAATACATTTTCTCTGTCGATCGAGCACTTGAACTTGACCAAGATGTTGCAATTTTAAACTCAGTCCAGTCAGTTTTTAAATCTATCCATGCAAGCTGTTAACTATTGCCCACAGGAGAGAAATAAACTAGTGTGTTCGCGCGAACTGTACATTTTTCTCTCCTGTGGGCAATAGTTAACAGCTTGTGGGCATGTAAGTAATGATTTTATCATAGTTCTCTAAATAAAAGGAAGACCTTTTCATGTGGATAAGGGTTAAGTAAGAAAATTAACCTTAATAGCCCTTTAACTCTTGTGCATGTCTACAGGAAAGGGGTCATCCATTAATTACATCACACCAATTTCTAGGTTTTTTGACCCCTCCCCCCCCTTGTCACACTTGGTCACATTTGGCAAACCCCTCCCCCCCTAGTGTGACGTCACATTTTTTCTACGAAATCGCCAAATCGAATTAAGTAAGTACCTAAGTATTATTAATATTTTATCAAAATATTTTTGACGATATAAATATTAGTAATTTTATAACCCAAAACTGCTTAGGAAAGAAAATTAAACGATTAAAAACTATTTTCGTTTTAAAAACTTGTTATTTAAATGTACAGCGAACTAAATAATTTAAATAAATTTTCGGTTACTGATGAAGTTAAAGTGACGTCACAAAGTTTGTGTCTCCCCCCTCCCCCATGTCACAATATGTCACATTTTCTTGACCCCTCCCTCCCCCTAAACGTGTGACGTAATTAATGGATGACCCCAAAGACGTAACACAGTGATCTGTTTGACCCAAAAACAGCCTCCTAGCCCAGTATTTATTTATCACATTAAGCGCATGATTGATATATATATATACTTAATGCCAACCGTAACTATATGCCAAATACAGCTTTTTAGCACTAACGATCACAAAGCAAAGCCGTGGACGGACAGACAGACGACTGACATGGCGAAACCTTAACGGTTCCTCCTAGTTGATAAAAAATTCAAAACTAAACAATTTATAATATTTTACATAAAAATACATATATATAAAGAAACTCACCATCAACTTTAGAACCTCTTCTTTTTGTCAGTTACATAAATTTGACATGCTGCATTTTTAATTCAGTCAGGCCATTAGTTCTTTTATAGTAGGCAGGCCATTAAAGTTTCAGCCCTAAAACAAAAAAAAAACAGAAATACATACAGAAGCTGAACCAGCATAACATAACCCCAGTAAATTAGCAATATTGTATTGTTTCATGATTAATCATGATTTTTTTACTGCCATTTCACATGTAAAGTGTAAAGCTCTTGCAGTTCAAGAAAGAAAAATGAAAGTTTGGATGTTGTGAGTGATTCAAAGGACAGAGATAGGAAAAAACTTTGCTGACTAGAAAACTTTTCACCACATCAGCGGTCGGCAACACGCGGCCCGCGAACCTCTCGCTTGCGGCCCACGAGCCGCGAGCCTCCCGAGCAAGGCTATTTTGTACCTAAATATGTAATATTGACATACTGCTAAAAATATATACCATTTATTTTTGGCTGGGAAGAAGAGAAGAACCTTCGTATTTGAATACGTAGGTACTTCGCTCAAACACAGTCAGAACGAAAGAGCCTTGCCTTGCTCCTTTTACTCTACCGACCTTCTGTAAATAAGTGGACGAGTACCTGCGTACAAACGGAAGAGTTAGAAGCGATGAAAAAGCTTGTTAAGTTGTTACTTAGACGGTCTTACCTAAAAGACGTCATTATTACCTAAGTATACTTAGAGTAGGCACGCACGAGCAACTTTGGCTCCGCAACTTTTTTTTTGTCTCTGTCAAGCCTATGGGTAGTACGAAAGTGCGAAGTTGTTCGTGCGCGCCTACTCTTTTTTTTTTAGCCTGGTTAAGTGTCCCACTGTTGGGCAAAGGCCTCCCCTCGCTTCCTCCACTCAACCCTGTCTTTTGTAGCCCTTCGAGTGGCATTGTCCTCCTCGAGGTCTCTACGGTAAGTGGCGGACTGGCGGTGGCCGCGAGACGGACAGACATAACAAGCCGGTTGAGTGGCGCAGCCATTTTGGAAAAATATACGTCAAGTGGCGGGGCCTCAACGGGTGATCATCGCGAATTTGGCGCATGTTAAGCCCCCTCCAGACTATGCGCGTGAATCGCGGGCGAAGCCGCGAACGCGAGTGTGGAGTCGATTTCGCTGTCTGCGAAAATCGACTCCACACTCGCGTTCGCGGCTTCGCCCGCGATTCACGCGCATAGTCTGGAGGGGGCTTTAGAAATATGACCGTTTCCCAAAAAAAATGTCTGAATGATATATATAAACTATATATCACTGAATTCAGCATAAAATGGGTTATTTGATTGTATACCAATGAATTCTATTCTATTTATGTGAATAATGCTAGACTTGTTCTAATCTCATATTACTTTTTTTTCTACTTTCATGTAAAAATACGTATAATTACGAAATAAAACAATTGATTGTAGAAAAAGCAGTACCGTCTTTATGACAAAACAATACATTTAACACGATTCGCACAGTTTATTTCACTTTTTATCAGTGCGTATTCCGTTTGAATGTTCGCGGCTCGACGACGGTCGGCGCGTAATGGGCGAGGTGGGGCAGGAACATCACGTCATTTCTAACAAACTTTGTTTTACGCGGGAATTCGACCGTTAGGGAATACCATCCTTGTTTATTGACGAATGCATCTTGCAAGAGTGAGCAAGCAAGGCATAGTTTTAACGGTTTTATTTTAGGCGCGAAATGCAGCGTCGCACAGATGTCGCGAGACGGTCTCTGCCAATTACGGGCTTGTTATGACCGAACCTTCTCGCGGCCTCTGCCACGCAGGCATATTTAATGGCTCCTCTATACGATGGGCCTACGCCGGCCACTCCAAGGGACGCATTTATGCGTTAGAGGGAGCAAGTAATATTGCTATCTCATTTTACCGCATGGCTGCGTCCCTTGGAGTGGCCGGCGTTGGCCCATCGTGTAGAGGAGCCATAAAAAAATGGCCGCGCCATTTCTCCTACCGTTCAACCGGAGGTGCTGCCACCCGAAGGGGTAGTTTCCCGGCCGCCATCTCCATTTCGGTCTGCCTGCACTCCGGCCAGCACCATCTATGGTGTTCGGTGGGTCCCACTCCGTAACCATTTTGGCCCACCTTTCAGGGTGCATGCGGCAGACATGTCCAGCCCAGTCCCACTTATGCTTAGCGGTCTTGACACCTACATCTACATCTCTAGTTCTGGAACGCAGTTCCGTTCCGTGTTTCTGATTCTATAAAAAATAACCGGCCAAGAGCATGTCGGGCCATGCTGAGTGAAGGGTTTCGTAGTTACCTTTCTGTCAAAATAGGCCAAACGGGGGCTATTCGTAAGTATCATAAGGGAGTACCTTTGCAGCGCTTTGTATGTACATTACGTCGTTTTACTAAGAAAAGAAGATTTTTGCAAAAACCATTATCATATAGGTAAGATTAGGCGCGCACGAACAATTTTGTCTCCGCAACTTTTTTGTCTCTATCGTACTACCCATAGACTTGACAAAGACAAAAAAAAAGTTGCGGAGACAAAGTTGCTCGTGCGCGTCTACTCTAAGTATACTTATACTTAATAATGACTAAGTATTTCAGACTACTGCAGGCGTGTCTCACTCCGCGATTTCGTCGCTTTGCTACAGGCAGCTAAAAGTATATCCGTTCGGCCCCAATTTTGGGGTTTGCCATAAGCCGCGCGTGGCGCTGTCGCCACCTAGCGGCCATATATGTGCTGATCATAACAGACGCGCTTTGTTAGAGAGTGAGTCTTCTGTACTATTATTTATTCTGTGACTACTGTCAGTTACATATATTTTTGAAATGGTATTTTCACTAGCTTTCATTTGAAACCCACATTAAGTACTAAGTATGTTAAAACCGCAAAACGAAAAAAGTAAGAGATACGATTTTTTTCAAAGTCACAATATACTTACAAATACATCCTATCGACGATGCGCACGATGTCTGGTTTTAACCCTCGATTCAAATTAAAGAGGTTAACCGCTGTGTATGTGTGTGTGTGTGTCTGTCTGTTGCACTGTAGCTCGAGTGCATCAAATAGGATACGGTTTATTTTATTTCAAAGCATTTTGTCTAGCGGTAGTTCTTAGAGATGATTTATCAAAATCGGTTCAGCCGTTTCATGGATTGGTTTTTTTTTTGTATAAGTAATCGGTAAGTTATAAGTACCTACTTCACTTTTCCATTCAAAAATAAATACCATAATTTAGGTAATATTAACTCATCGTTGAGAGAAGCTAGTAGGTTCAAATTAATGTTAAGTAAGTAGGTACCAACAGTCAGCAGCTGAAGTTGCTAAGCGGGCGAGGTGTTCAAAATTATCTTGACGGGACTACATATATTGTTAAGAGATAAGAGCGGGTCAAGGTAATTTTGAACACCTCGCCCACTTAGCAACTTCTGCTGCTGACTGTACCAACATGCTGCTATTAGTTTTGTTCACCGCGATTTTTAGGCCATATCATATAAGTTCTAATTAAGTAGGTCCATACAAGACTTGATAAAAAAAGTGTAAAATTACCTACTTTACTAAGGGGTCATCCATTAATTACGTCACACCAATTTCTAGGTTTTTTGACCCCTCCCCACCCCCCTTGTCACACTTGGTCACATTTGGCAAACCCCTCCCCCCCTAGTGTGACGTCACATTTTTTCTACGAAATCGCCAAATCGAATTAAGTAAGTACCTAAGTATTATTAATATTTTATCAAAATATTTTTGACGATATAAATATTAGTAATTTTATAACCCAAAACTGCTTAGGAAAGAAAATTAAACGATTAAAAACTATTTTCGTTTTAAAAACTTGTTATTTAAATGTACAGCGAACTAAATAATTTAAATAAATTTTCGGTTACTGATGAAGTTAAAGTGACGTCACAAAGTTTGTGTCTCCCCCCTCCCCCATGTCACAATATGTCACATTTTCTTGACCCCCTCCCTCCCCCTAAACGTGTGACGTAATTAATGGATGACCCCTAAGTACCGTAAAACCTCCCAACCCAACTACATAGCCCAATACTGCAACTATGGTCCTACAAAAGAATGATGATCAAGAGGCTTACTTAGTGGAATAAATTAACGAACTAGGCTACACATGTACCTACCTAATTAATTCAGTAGGGATCACACAGTTGTTTTATTTTGAATAAAGCGAAGCCGCTATATCCATGACCCACGTGGCGCCGGTGTTTTTGCCCCGTCCCGACGACAAAACACTTTTAGGCCCATGTCGCAACCGCAATCACCAGAAACCGTAATTAGGCGTAACGCGTACGGCGCGGCCGCGACGTCCTTGCCGGTGGTTTCACTGTGCAACCCGCGACTAAATCTCATGATATAAATGCCTCTCGGACACTCAGGCAATCAGTACAAACCCAGGTTTCAATCATTAAACAAGAGTTCATTAAAACACCAAAATGAGGACGCTGGTCGCCCTGGCCGCCCTGGGGTGCGTGGTGGTTGTTTGTTCTGGCCGCGAGCTCGGGCAGAAGGAAACAGACCTAGTCGCCGCCGCGAGCCACCATCACAAGGACCACCACCACGAGGAGGGCGGCGGCAAGGAGCACCACGAGCACCACCACCACGAGCACGGCGAGAAGGGCCACAAGGGACACAAGGGCCACCACCACCACCACAAGGGCGAGCACGGCCATCACGGCAAGCACCACCACGAGGGCCACCACGAGGAGCACGGCGGCGGCCACAAGAAGCACTGGGACGAGCACGACCACCACGGCAAACACCACGAGCACGGCCACCACCACAAGGGCGGCAAGCACCACCACAAGAAACACCACGACAAGGGAGAGGAGACCGAGGGCTACCACAAGAAGTACCATAAGGACGAGTACCACAAGGACCACCACTTCTACGACGACCACCACAAGGAGGGCAAGCACCACAAACACGGCCACCACCACGGACACCACGAGAAGAAGGGCGGCGGCCACAAGAAGGGCGGCCATCACCACTCCGGCCACCACGAGCACCACCACGGCAAGAAGGGCCATCACGACAAGCACCACTACGACGAGGACCACAAGGGACACAAGGGCCACCACGGCCACGAGGAGCACCATCATCACCACCACGACCACGGCAAGAAGGGCGGCCACGAGGACCACAAGCACTGGGGCCACCATCACGGCAAACACTGAGACTGTTAAAATATTCGTTATATTATATTGTTATTTTATACAATACCTCCATGTAAATAAATGTAAAATAAAGTTGAATTTTTAATTATTAATATTAGTTTTAATTATGAATTAAGATACCGGCTGGTATTCAAATCATTTCCGTTAACAATCTTTAAGTCCTACCGTACTTACAAGGTACACAATTAAATCAAGTTTGGTGCTCTTAAGCCCCATTTAGACGGTTCGAGAACTTACATGCATTATTAGATAAATTGCTAACTACAGAGTGCAATGGTCGATCGACCAAATACCGAAATGTAGGTACCTACAGTTGTAGTGCATAATTGTTTTCCATCATATTTTCTGGGCAGCGTTTGTATTTGTCATGCTAGTTAAGTAAATGTCAGTACTTTTTGTGCCGAGACTGACTGAAATAGCAAAACACGTTCGTAAATTTCAGTGAAAATAAGATGGAAAATAGTTATTGCACTACGCCTGTAATGAAAAATGCATGCAAGTTCTTGAACCGTCTAAATGGGGATTTTTGAGAGAAATGTGAGTTACAAATACCAAAACACGAACTCGCCCTGTATGACAGTCAGCGTCAAATATATTCTAGCAGCCAAAGTGGTCACGCAGTAATATATGGTGTAACGAACTATTTGACCACTTTTGCAGCTATAATATATTTGACGCTGAGTGTACGACTATAGACTCTGGTCTATTTGTGCCTGTAAAATGTGCTACTTTTTAATAAGTATCTAATAATAATACCAATATATTATTACCTAAGCAGTCGTGAGCAAAAAGTACATAGGTACCTATCTACAATCGTACGGAACTCAAACATATCATATTATTTATATTTACCGTCAATGTTTAACTCCAGCTGAACCCTAAATTAAAATAAGAGTAGTTAGTGACGCATAGTGTGGCCCGGTATATTTCTGTAACAACGAAACCAACTCAGTCCGCGCGGAGCCCGAGCGATGTCGTCACCGCGCGGAGTCACTCGTCCAGAAACCAACAGCAATATGATTGCTAAAGATCAGCCTGTAATCGACAGCAGATGAAAGTGCTCTTATCTATAAATTCAAAGTACGGAAACTCTTGTGACACTCTGCGTCAGTAGTTGTCCTCCTAAACACCCACGTGCAACAGTGGTAAGAAAACAATTTATTTTTAAATAATTATCTGCATTATTACATCATTGCTGTGTTAACGACGCACTACTCTAACATTTCGTTTTCTTACAGAGGATGAAAATCACAGTAATAGCAGGGCTTTTAGCCTTGGCCATCGTTTCATCCCGGGCGAGGAACGTAAGCGATTTAAAAGGCGACCAAAATGTGAGCGCCGAGGTGGGTGCCATACTGGGTGACGATTTAGCGGGCGCCGGGACCGTAGCGCGCGACCAGACGGTCGCGGGCACAGAACACAAAGAAAAGCCCAAAGACAGCCACCACGAGGCGGGTGGCGGCCACGAACACAAGGAGCATCACCACAAGGAGGACGGGGAGAAGGGCGACAAGGGATACAAATCCCACCACCATCACGACAAGGCCGAGCACGGACACCACGATAAGCATCACCACGAGGGCCACCACGGCGAGCACGGCGGACACAAGAAGAAGCACCACGACGAGCACGACCACCACGGCGAGCACCACGAGGCGGCGCACGGACACAAGGGCGGCAAGTTTGGACACAAAAAGGGACACAAGAAGGGCTCCAAGACCACCGGATTCCACCACAAGTCGCACAAGGACGAATACCACAAGGAGCACAAGTTCTACGACGACTTCCACAAGGGCGGCCACCACCACAAGCACGGAGACTTCCACGGCCACCACGACAAGAAGGAGGGCCACCACAAGAAGGGCGGCCACCACGAGAAGGGCCACCACGAGAAGCACCACGGCAAGAAGGGCCACCACGACAAGGGTCACTACGACGAAGACCACAAGGGGCACAAGGGCCACCACGGCCACGAGGAGCACCACGCGCACCACCACGACCACGGCAAGAAGGGTGGCCACGCCGGCGGCAAGGAGCATGGATACAGCCACCACAAAAAGGGCTAATTACCAAATATACTTGCACATGTTTTTTATTTGTTTTGAAGTCATTTTGCATAATACTAAGTCAGTACGTATATAATTTAGGTTAGACTTAGATCCAAATTTAATTTATGTACCCATTCGAAAATGCTAATCATAGACTTACTAAATTATAATTCATTAACAACAATTTGTTTGTAGACATTAGAAGCATATTGGGATGATTATCTAGCTCTGTTGAGATAATAATCAGTTTAATATGTTTAGCTTTACAAATAACGGGATAGAACAGTGAGGCTGTTATTATTAAATGTTGTGTTTTTCATAATCATCAATCTTTATTTTGGGTTTCTTTTATTACTAGCTAAAGGTTAATGTGAACCTGAAATGCAGTTCGGGTTTATTTACTAGCTAAATACATTACAAAATCTACTAGCTAAATATTTAGGGATTAGCAACAAAGTGAAATAGCAAAAGAATCATAATACTCAATACTGAACCTGTAAGCACATTTATTTTATTTTTATGAGATATTTCATCACATTACAAAAGGGCCATGAGCGGAGCAAGGTGGTCAAACTCAATTTTTTCAGTAATATTCTTTGTCTTGATATTTTCATCCTGATTGGCAATGAAAATTAGGTTGCCATCGTCCCGCCATCCATATTTCTTAACCCAGTGTTTTAGAGTAACATCTGAAATAGGAGGAAAGACATAACATGTTTAACTAAGTAGTAAATGGTTTTTAAATAATTGACATACACTAACTAATTTAGAATTACCCCATTTAGATTGCAACAGTGATTAACTAGGTATGTTACCTAATGTTACTGTGTTAGTGTTGTTCCACACAAGTTAACTGTAGTGTGGATGGATTTTAAGGTTGTTTAATGCAGTAACATAGTTTACAAAGCCTCACCATCAATGCCACCAAGCAAATTGGCCAAGTTATTCTTCTCAATAGTCTGGAAGGTGATGCCGACAACATGGCAGACAAACTTGCGGATGGAATCGTGGAACCCGCTGATGCGGTTGCATAGCTCCGGCATCTGGTGCACACGGTTCCAGAATTGGGCGAAGTCACACTGCTCCAGGATGTCGGCTAAGTATTTGATTTGTGATATTGTTTCATTTTCAGGCTAGAAACATAATAAAAACAGTTTAATCAACAGAATTTTGCTATCTAAGATTTAAGGAATGTACAAGTTACACCAAGGTATAAATCTGACCTTATTCCAGTGTGTGAACCTACTTTGATTGTTAGAGATTTGAGAATTCAAGCTTTTTGTTAATTTATATACAGACCTACTTGCAGTACATTTGTATATTAAAAACATAAAAATATGTAAAATTGTTAACTTACCACTGATTCAAGTAGTAAACACTTGCATAAAGTAAAATCAGTATGCGGGAAGTTCGTCAACGCCTTCAGAAGTATCTGACAGGTTATATCGGCATTGAACTTCTCCGGGTTGAACTGGTACAACTTCAGCACCGCCAGGTTCGCTTCCAAATCGTACGTGTTTTCCCGAGACTGCATATCAACATAGCGCTCCAGGGTCTGCAGATTCGCTGGGTTATATCTAAAAGTTACAAATTAGTTAAGACTCTATTCAAGGTACTAAAAGATGACACTAGCAAAACAGTGTACTTACCGTTCTATACTTTTCAGTATGCCGGCGACAGTTTGTTTCATTGTTTCTGCCATTTTAGAAGCTCTATCGGCTTTAGGTATTTAAAAAGCTTGTAAAATATTAAAGTTACGCGTGGCTTCGCCTTGCATTCATATCAAAGAAACGTCAGCTGTCAAATATGAATATGACCATAGACTTATAATATATAAAGACGTAGTCTCAGCGAGCTGTCACTGTTGCCACTTTTGTTTAGTGTACGATTAACAATGCGGCCCACGTTGCTGTAGCCATGTCGATAAAGTCATATCGATAAACTATCGACATTTCTTGCAATTTTAATTTAACTTCAAAGGCTTAACGATACCTAAAATGACCAAAAACGCTTTTATTCTTTATTGTGGTTATCAGATCACAATTTTATAGTCACGCCCCAGCAGGGAACCAAGGGAAAGTTCAGATATTTAATTAAAATACATAAATACCTCCTAAAATAGGTGTTCCGCAATAATTGAATTATATTATTATATTATAATATATTCATTATCCATTAGCATTTCAATTATGTTTATGTTTAACGAAGATATTGAAGCTTCAATTAATCGCTATTTCGTTCCGCTGTGTAGCGTTTATCGATATATAACATGATTAAAATCGACTTTTCACATCCCTAAAAGAGCACACATATACGCTTTTACGCACACGTATACAGACTGGGCGCATCAAGAAAGGCAACACTTGATTTGAAGTCCACCTTGTCAACTGTTATGGTTGTCCTTTTTTGACAAACGGCATTTTTAAAAGAGCGAGGAGAGAGAAATGATACTGGTTGCTGCGCCTTGAAAGAGAACAGAAAAGGTTGGGCCCTTGAATATGACATAAGTGACACATGCACAGGCAAAAAATACTATAAACAATCAATGCGATGCGGACGAATTTATCTGCCAAGTTTTGAAGTTGTATGCCAAGTAAAGGCACGTATAGAGCAGAAAGAGATGTCAGAGAGCCTGCTACGAAAATCCAAGGCCCCTACGTTTTCTGTTCTCTTTGACGGCGCAGCAACTAGTATCATTTCTCTCTCCTCGCTCTTTTAAAAATGCCTTTTGTCAAAAAAGGACAACCACACTGTTGACAAGATGAACTTCAAATCCAAGTGTTGCCTTTTTTGGTGCATCCAGGCTGTATGTGCGCGTAAAAACGTGTATGTGTGCTCTTTTAGGGATGTGAAAAGTCGATTTTAATCATGTTATATATCGATAAACGCTTCAATATCTTCGTTAAACATATACATAATTGAAATGCTGATGAATAATAAATATATTAGAATATAATAAAATAATTCAATTATTGCGGAACACATATTTTAGTAGGTATTTATGTATTTTAATTAAATATCTGAACTTTCCCTTGATTCCCTGCTGGGACGTGACGATAAAATTGTGATCTGATAACCACAATAAAGAATAAAAGCGTTTTTGTTCATTTTAGGTATCGTTAAACCTTTGAAGTAAAATTAAAATTGCAAGAAATGTCGATATTTTATCGATATGACTTTATCGACATGGCTACAGCAAGGTGGTGTTAAATTGTTAATCCAAGGGCCCAACCTTTTCTGTTCTCTTTCACGACGCAGCAACTAGTATCATTTCTCTCACCTCGCTCTTTTAAAATGCCGTTTGTCAAAAAAGGACAACCATACTGTTGACAAGGCGGACTTCAAATCAAGTGTTGCCTTTCTTGATGCGCCCACCCTGTGTATGTGTGCGTTAAAGCGTATATGTGTGCTCTTTTAGGGATGTGAAAAGTCGATTTTAATCATGTTATATATCGATAAACGCTACACAGCGGAACGAAATAGCGATTAATTGAAGCTTCAATATCTTCGTTAAACATAAACATTATTGAAATGCTAATGGATAATGAATATATTATAATATAATAATATAATTCAATTATTGCGGAACACCTATTTTAGGAGGTATTTACTTCGAGCAACACGGAAGGGAGGCGGCATTCGCACTATTTCCCCTCTGCCGAGGTACAAGATTAGCGCGTCAATCTAATCTAGCGCGGGTAATAAAACTAGTTGCACTTGGATTTTTCACTAGACCGAGTCCAGACGCGCGCGTGAACACTGCTGCACAAAAATGCCTGTTTGCTCGGTTTTTTGTTATAAAAAGAGGTCGGGGAAATCAAATTTACAAAAAGAAAGTGTTACATTTCACACGTAATATTTTTTTTTACATATCATACGTTTAATTACATTTAAATACAATTATTATATTTTAGTCTCAAGTAATTGTTGGATTTATCGATTTTGCTCGCTCAGTACAAATTGCGGATCGGTCGAGCGACAAATCCGACTTCTCATCACCCAGAATACAATGATATACTTCAACGAAAATGTCTTAGTGTGCGTGTTGTGAAACTAGTCACTCGTCCGTACACAAAAAGAGATCGAGGTTTGCAAGATTTGTCTTTGACGTGTGTCATTTTCTATGTATTTGTGTCGTCATTACAGATTGGATTTTGTATGTAAGTGTGTGAGAAGTGCGACTGTGTGCACCTTTCCCCCCGCGAAAAATGGCAGAATGATTTGTACGGTGAGATATCGCTTGGGCCCCTCCCTTCCGACGTGTCGGAAGCCGGTGTTGCTCGAAGGGTATTTATGTATTTTAATTAAACATCTGGGCCCAGTTTTATAAAGTTACAAGTTACAGGTTACAAGAGTACAGGCTACAGGCACCTGTAATGCACTGTGAACGGCTACAGGTGTTTTATAAATACACATAAATAATTACAGTTGTAAAGAACCACGGTCAATCTCGATTACATGTGAAATCTACAGGTGTGAAGGACATCACTATTTTAAAAAAAACGTGTGTCATAGATACTCGGTTCTCTACTAAATTATGTGTTTTTGTTTGCTGTAAAATATTAATTACTGGAAAAATGGCCAGAAATGAAGGAAAAATCGAGTGGTTGAGAGCGGCGTTCCATGCCAAGGATATACTTTTTGGGCCGTTTTCAGATTCAGATTAAGTTAGATTTAATGAAATATTTACGTAATAAGTAAATAACATGTAAATAAGTAGGTACTCTTTCACATTCTTACATCAAAATGTATCGTTTCGGTAGCGGCTCAAAGATAAATACGGTGTGTATCGAAAATTATGAATAGTAGTACACTTTACCATAATGTGAATGCACTATACTTATATAAAGAGACGAATGCTAATAAATCAACGACAAATATCGGCAATAATCTCTTTCCATTTCCTAGTATAGTAGATAAAATAAAACGAATCGTCAATAAAATCAATATCAAACATATTGTCACTTTATTTCCTATTTACTATATATTTCAGATACATTAACAAAAACTGATAAGGTCAGTGCATGGAAAAGTATGCATGCCCTGGCACAATCGTTGGCGTTGGTGCTTAACAATAAAGAGTAAAATCTCTCAGAAAACGAGTCTACAAGTAACTGCTGTTGTGCTGTTACAGGACTCAAGACGTATGTAAGTTTTTGTTACAAGTGTACCAATCTACACTTGTAATTTACAATTTTTTTATAAAACGCCTGTTCGATTATGAGTTTAAAACTATAAAACTCCCGTATTTTCGTCTATGGTTGAGCTACAGGCACTTGTACCTGTAACCTGTAAAATTGTAACACAGTACTTTTATAAAACGCAAATTGTAAAAAACGGAGCAAGTGTTGCCAGTAAACGCCTGTAAACTTGTAACTTGTAACTTTATAAAACTGGGCCCTGAACTTTCCCTTGGTTCCCTGCTGGGGCGTGACTATAAAATTGTGATCTGATAACCACAATAAAGAATAAAAGCGTTTTTGGTCATTTTAGGCATTTGAAGTAAAATTAAAATTGCACGAAATGTCGATAGTTTATCGATATGACTTTATCGACATGGCTACAGCAACGTGGGCCTCATTGTTAATCGTACACTAAACAAAAGTGGCAACAGTGACAGCTCGCTGAGACTACGTCTATATATATATTATGTCTATGTGTTAATCGTACACTAAACAAAAACAAAAGTGGCAACAGTGACAGCTCGCTGAGACGGGATCTCTATATACATATGTAAATCTATGCGAAAATCGATATTTCGTTATCTGTCTCTTTCTCACTATTACATATTCGAGCGAGTGATTTAGTACCATTATTTCATTCATGATTTATTTTGAGTATTTGTCTGTTTTTATTGTTTCGTGCTATATTCTATTAAGGCTCCTGTACACAATGGGCCAGCGCCGGCCACTCCAAGGGACGCAGCCATGCGGTAGAATGAGATAGCAATATTACTTGCTCCCTCTAACGCATAACTGCGTCCCTTGGAGTGGCCGGCGCTGTACAGGGGCCTTAATTACATGATATCTTCAGACTTCAGACATTGTACGGATAGTTAAACTTTATAGTGAGAAACACACGGTAGATGTGTAGAAGAGTAAAGTAAGTATAGTGTATAATATGAGAGAGCGAGAGAGAGAGATATTTTGAACGGACCAAGGTCGCAGTCCTGGGCCCAGTTTTATAAAGTTACAAGTTACAAGTTTACAGGCGTTTACTGGCAACACTTGCTCCGTTTTTTACAATTTGCGTTTTATAAAAGTACTGTGTTACAATTTTACAGGTTACAGGTACAAGTGCCTGTAGCTCAACCATAGACGAAAATACGGGAGTTTTATAGTTTTAAACTCATAATCGAACAGGCGTTTTATAAAAAAATTGTAAATTACAAGTGTAGATTGGTACACTTGTAACAAAAACTTACATACGTCTTGAGTCCTGTAACAGCACAACAGCAGTTACTTGTAGACTCGTTTTCTGAGAGATTTTACTCTTTATTGTTAAGCACCAACGCCAACGATTGTGCCAGGGCATGCATACTTTTCCATGCACTGACCTTATCAGTTTTTGTTAATGTATCTGAAATATATAGTAAATAGGAAATAAAGTGACAATATGTTTGATATTGATTTTATTGACGATTCGTTTTATTTTATCTACTATACTAGGAAATGGAAAGAGATTATTGCCGATATTTGTCGTTGATTTATTAGCATTCGTCTCTTTATATAAGTATAGTGCATTCACATTATGGTAAAGTGTACTACTATTCATAATTTTCGATACACACCGTATTTATCTTTGAGCCGCTACCGAAACGATACATTTTGATGTAAGAATGTGAAAGAGTACCTACTTATTTACATGTTATTTACTTATTACGTAAATATTTCATTAAATCTAACTTAATCTGAATCTGAAAACGGCCCAAAAAGTATATCCTTGGCATGGAACGCCGCTCTCAACCACTCGATTTTTCCTTCATTTCTGGCCATTTTTCCAGTAATTAATATTTTACAGCAAACAAAAACACATAATTTAGTAGAGAACCGAGTATCTATGACACACGTTTTTTTTAAAATAGTGATGTCCTTCACACCTGTAGATTTCACATGTAATCGAGATTGACCGTGGTTCTTTACAACTGTAATTATTTATGTGTATTTATAAAACACCTGTAGCCGTTCACAGTGCATTACAGGTGCCTGTAGCCTGTACTCTTGTAACCTGTAACTTGTAACTTTATAAAACTGGGCCCACGCCCGTCTGTTACGACTTTTATATGGTATCAAAATGGTTCTACAAATTCTGAATGCATCCATAACTAACCAACTGTCAACGACAGTGTCAAGTCAAGCTCAAAGTGTCATCCGTATCCGTATTTTCGTTTAGCTGAGCGTGTGCCAGATTTCGTTGAAGTTGTTTTCTCAGATAATTATATTTAATACATAATAATAATAATATTTACCACTTCAGAAATTGGAAAAAACTATCGTGTTGTTTCCTTGTGAAGCAACTTTCATTCTGTAGATAGGAGGCGTTAAAAGGCATCGCAATGGATCAGATGCTATCAAGTCCTTATAACATACCGGGGATTGGTACCCCTTTGCACCAACCCGAGGAAGACCAGCAGATTCTGCCGAACGCGCTGCAACAGCAACAGCAACAACAGCAGCAGCAACCGCAGCCGCAGATGCAGTCACTTGCGACGATGAGCTCTCCGCTCGTGGGCTTCGGGGGACTCATTGGCACCCCACAGCGCTCTATGCACACATACGCTCCCACCGCCAGTTATGCCACTCCACAGCAGATGATGCAGCCACAGACCCCGGTAAATTTTAAAAACAACCTGTTGACTTGTATTGTTTTTCGAGGACAAAAATTATAATGATTACCTTGTATTCATCAGAGGCTGTTTGTGTAAAGGATAGCTTCAATAATTAAATTCCTTGATGCTTATGAGTTATGTACCTTGATAGATGAAGATCTTGAGGCAAATAGTATTTTATTGCTCAAAGAAGAAAAAAATTAAACAACCATATAGGTTTACTAATAATTATTGAGCCGTTGAGAGTGCCTGGTGGTGTTAAGTCCCCTATTATTTATCCTTTTGAGATGCTTAATAAAACAAGAAAAAAAGAAGTAAAAAAATCTCTTGCAAGGTTTTTATGTCCTTAATAGCTACCTGCAGGCATATGATAGATTACTTGTCTTCATCCATATGACAAAGTAACTATAGGTATATTTTTTCCTAAGTTATGGTTATGGATGTTGTCTGAGTGTGTATTTATCTGCAAAAGTAGGTATATCATCGCCTAGTACCCTACCCATAGTACAACTTTTGCTTAGTTTGGGCCTAGATTGTCTCCAAAATATGTATTATTAATTTCTTTTATTTTTAATACTGCACAATTGAAAGTGATGGACACCATTTATCTTATCATGCTGTCACATAGACAACAACCATCATATCTGTTCCGGTTCAACAGTTATTCTTATTTAATTACACAGCTAACATTTTTAATGCACATTAATTATTATGTCAATAAAAAGTAGGTAACAACAAATTTACATGCTCACTGGTACTTACTTATCAACTATGAATGCAATTGGTTACTAGGTTTACTGAAATCACTTCAATATGTGGATGTGGTTTTGATGGATCTCGGATGTAACACCCACCAGTTATAGATAATCAAAATACCTAAACAATTATTATGTGATTATGAAATTCATAATCGTGATTCCTAGTCGTGCTGTTTATTAAAATAAAATTGCCTCCTCGTCAACTCCTCGGTCTTAACATTTTTTTGTTTACATTTACAAAAGGAATTTCATTTTCATTTACATAAGGAATATGAACATGTAAGTTGAGGCTATTTATATTAATTTTGTGCAGCAAAACATGATGTCACCGATGATCACAAGTGGGAACTTAGCCAGTCAACAGATGATGTCACAAGCCAGTCCCGCCCCAATGACTCCGATGACACCACACTCCGCCGACCCCGGGATTCTGCCACAACTGCAGTAAGTTACAAAACCGTAATTGATGTAACTCTAGCCGAAATTAAATAAACTACATACTGGATTTGTTGCCCAGACTATTACTTATTTTTTATTGCATTTGTACTTTTCATAAAACTGATCTTTTAAACATAAGAAATTTAACCATAATATTAGGTAATAACCTATAGGGTAATTCGCCAGTACCGGCTACTTTTAGTAATTGGCCACCCTAAACTAATATGAATTCTATTCGCCCATAAACAAAATTCATTTTAGTATAAGGTTTCAATAACTGGCCATTTTTCAATGACTGGCCACCTTATACTAAAATGAATTCTATTTATAGGAGCATAGAATTCATTTTGGTTTGGGGTGGCCAGTTACTGGTGAATTACCCTACAACAAATTCACTCTTGTAATCAATTTGTATGATGGTTGTAATGAGGAGGTTTCTGAAAGAGTGAGGAGCTCATTTTTAGGCCCACTTTTTAACAGTGTCACCACAACTCAGCTTAATTAGCTTTTGTGACATTGATGGAAGCTTACTAGAGTCTGTTCAGAAAGAGAAGAGTTTTGGAATGTATTGGCCCCCATACATTCCACGACTTCTCTTTCCGAACAGACTACCAAATTTTATATCATTGTGACTATTGTGAGCACTGCCACCATGTCAAGTTAAGGGGGTCACTTCATAGCTTGTATCAAAAATGTCATTTTTAACAAAAACTTTTTTTTTTCATCCTTTTAATTTAAAGACAACCAGTCTAAAGGTAACCGGTTTTTTAACTTTCATCACCAGTCAGGCACCGTTTTACTGTCTCTCCTTCGAAAAAAGATTGTTCTGTGTACTCAATGTGTTATTTGCTATATTCCAGGAACATAGTATCAACGGTAAATCTGAATTGCAAGTTGGACTTAAAGAAGATCGCGCTTCACGCCCGCAACGCCGAATACAACCCGAAGCGGTTCGCGGCCGTGATCATGCGTATCCGTGAGCCCCGGACCACGGCGCTCATCTTCTCCTCCGGAAAGATGGTCTGCACGGGCGCCAAGAGTGAGGAGGACTCCCGGCTGGCGGCGAGGAAATATGCTCGGATTATACAGAAGCTTGGGTTTACTGTAAGTTGGAATACGTATGAGAATTATGTCCGTCTCCACACTGTACAAACGAATGTTTTATTCTCTTTCAGCCTTTTTTCTTTGTCAAATCAAAGCATTTTTTATCGTAGAAAAACTCCTACGAAGTGATTTGATGTGCCCAATGATAGGTACTAAAAAGTTAGGTACAGTCGTTAATACCAGTTTTTGAAGTAATACTGCCTTAAAGAAGTTTGAAGTTTATCCTATCTAAAATCTTTATCAAATAAATTTTTTTTTTAGGTAGATGTGTCGTCCTCCATTGCTAACCCCTAAACAACAGGCCAAACATTGGCATGCTTGCAAATCCCCTATTGCAAATCAGAAGTTAAAAATACATTTGTTCCTGTTTCTACTATATATACAGCTTTTTTTTTTTAATTGAGAAGGTACATTATACATTATATTTATTACAGGCAAAGTTCCTTGACTTCAAAATACAGAACATGGTGGGAAGCTGCGACGTCAAGTTCCCCATTCGCCTTGAAGGCCTAGTGCTTACTCACGGCCAGTTCAGCTCTTACGAGCCTGAACTTTTCCCCGGACTGATCTACCGTATGGTGAAACCTAGAATAGTCTTATTAATATTTGTCTCCGGCAAAGTAGTATTAACAGGTGCCAAAGTACGACAAGAGATTTATGAAGCTTTTGATAATATTTATCCAATTTTGAAAAGTTTCAAAAAACAGTAGTATTCTTAAGTTATTCCATAATTTGTTGCTAAGTTATATTCTAGAAGTTCATTCTAAGTTTTGAAAAAGTGTTTGAAAAGTTTTTTAACTAAAACTTAGTCTAGCATTAATATCTACTATTGCATAGTTCTTGATTTAAGGATTTGAGAAATAAATAAACAGAATGATTTTTATTATGTTTTTCTTCTATTACTTAAATTCCAATAGATTCATTTTAAGGTCAAATTGCTTGTTTAAAGTAGTCTTTTATACAACCAATAATTTATACCGGACCGGAGTCAGATAACTGAGGGCGTACTGCGAACATCGAAAATCGATATTTCGTAATCTGCCCCTATCGCTCTTGCAGATTCGAGTGATAAGTGGAGAGGCAAAAG
This sequence comes from Cydia fagiglandana, assembly GCF_963556715.1. Lineage (NCBI taxonomy): Eukaryota > Metazoa > Arthropoda > Insecta > Lepidoptera > Tortricidae > Cydia > Cydia fagiglandana. Next base: position 7,761,402 of record NC_085932.1, on the reverse strand, counting down.
ACGAACGACTAAACGGAAGTGGTTCGCGGTAAGCTCTCTTGTCTGTTGTAAGAGTTAGTTTAGTAATCATGGAAGAGCTAGAAGACCTAAACTTTAAACGGGTATAGTACATGAGTAGATGTAGCTGTCGTGACTATTGCCAGGGGTGCGAAGCTCCTGACTTCGGCCAAACTCGGCTCCGCTCGGCTCAGCATTGCTCCGAGCAATTATTAGGGTTGGCACCACTTGACTTCCTTTTGGGTGCACGACCACAGATAAGATAATCACTTGAATTTTGACAACCCTAATTGGCCGAAAGGGATAGTGCCATGTATTAGAAAGGGATAGCATGATTCGACCCTGAACCGCTGTCAAACTTCGGTTTTGTAGGAAGCTTCCTTTCTGTACGGTAGTACTATTATTTATTCTGTGCTATTGCAGGGTTTTCTTAACCTTTACTCCACACACACCTAATCAATTCCTCAGATAACTGTGAATTATCTACGAAATAAACACCACTCTGTATTCAAAGTCTGGTGCTTGTTGGTTGTCTGCAACTGCATCTATTTCCTCAGTATGTCACGAAAGTGCAATAAGACCAAGAACAGAAGTGTTAATGTTCCGTAAAGGCTCTTTATGCATTTTATGATGATGATGGCGCCTGTATTTCGAGCAAGTTGAGGCCCAGGTTAGTATGCGCCATGCACGAATAACATCACGATACATGCATCATTTACTAATGCAAGCATAATTCGCGGATTATTTGCATTAACCCGTCTTTACTTGCTCTTGCTCAACATTTTGCTTATCATGTGTACGTTAAATGCGCCATGTGCAATAACAAAGTTTACATTTATGATAAATTGCAACACTGCACTAAATGTCACTGTCAATGTCAAAACTACCTTGGAAAGATTTTAATTTCATCCACAACACAAGTTTATTAAAATAAATATTATATTATTATTAATGAGTAATTTCCTAATTTAAGCTAATTAGTGATTTATTAATTGATATGGTCGATAGTAATGCACTATATTTAGAGTTCGGTTCAGTATAAGTGGAATTTATGGTCTACGGATTTTCTGACCTGTGGGCGGATTATTATTTCCGGTGTTAACAATTTAACAAAAAAATGCTATAATATTTGATAATTATAAGAAAATATATTTTCCATTTATAACAATGCGTACCGACGTCGAGAAAGAAGCAGGCTCGGCGCTCCTGAAAAAATATGGCCAGTTCTTCAAGCAGCAATATCAAGATTGTATATTGATGTGTAACAATGAATACTGGGAAGAAAATAAAACATTTTTACCCGTGCAAGTGGTTATGGAGTCGTCTGAACTCGTTCCTATTACAGAATTGGTTTCATCGGATAACACTTTAATGACGAAAGTGCTCAGTGTCCTTTCTTCACTTTGTATTGAAGTGATGACCTTAAAACGGGAGGCATATGAAAGGTTTGTTTTCATCCTTAAATTTTTTAATGATTATACCTCATGAAACTTAAATATTATTACATTTGCAAATAAGTTGTTTTGAAGTTGTGTGAAATAATGATTTTTTTATTTAGTAATAACTGAATGTTAAAAAATATTACAGGCATTTTATATTCCTGGCTGCTTATGATGAATACACCAAAAGTGACATAAGTTCACAAATGGAAGCAATATGCCAGCTGAGTGCCTTCACAAGCCGCTGCGAAGACACATTGAAGAACCTTTGCACACAGACTTTTGCTTTATTTGCTGAGAACATAATCAATCTGTGTAAGTAATTACAATTTTAAAGTCACCTGTTATGAAGATGATCACTTCCTTAAAATAGTCTACTAAAAATACTATGTTATGGTATTAAATGGCAGATATTATAGTTAATTGTTTTAGCATTAGAAAAAAGGTAAACAATCTTGATGTCTTTTAATTGAAAAACATGTTTTAAAATTATGTAACAATTATGATAATTTATATTCTTCTGCTTTCGTAATAGTTACTGATTTAAAAAGTGTTTTTTAATTAAAAGTCATGTCAAGATCACTTACCTTCTTTCTAATGCTAAAAAAAATTAACTATAGAAAGCTATACTTATGTATTGTTTTCTTCTTCTTTCTGCAATGATTGAATATTAAGGCTAGTAATAATTTAAAAAAAATGAGATGAGTTTGTGAATGTCAGCTATTGCTAAGGTGCATTTAATTTATTTCTGGAACATATTTTCTTATATACCAATTGATTTCAGCAAAGATCCAGCTCCACTACATAATCAATCACATAGGAGAGATGTTCACTACTGTTGTTCTTTTGGAGCTCTTAATCTCCAGTTCATCTCTGAGCAGGAACTGGCACAACTATTGCAAACGGCTAAAATCCTTGAAGCAAACTGTGGACTTGGCTGATGATAAGTTCCTTGCAGTATTGGGAGCTATTGATAACATAACTGCTAAAATTATGAATGATGATATTGTGCACAACTCCCTTAACAGCCTGCTTGGTCTAAGGAAGACCTTGATAGACAGGAATTGCTCAATGATTGCCGACCAATTCAGTCATTATCTGAGACATGCCATAGCCAGCCTTGACAAGCTAGTGCAGGACAAGCCTAATGTAAGCAGTATGAACAAGTGTATTAAAATTAATGCACTTTTTGTATTGAATTCACACTTGTTTGGAAATAATGACAAGAAGAATTTCAAGGCTCTCATGGAACTCAACACTAAGGTACCTATCCAAAAATAATTTGCGTCGTAATTTCTTGTCAATTACAACACGAAAATTAAATTTTGCTCAAAATCATTATTTGAATTGTGCACTTTGGTGCTACTATTTATACTAAGTATTATTTGTGACTGCCAATGGTGCACTGATTATGATTCTGAGTTTACTGCAAGATTGTACAAAAATAAAATTTTACTTTGGTGTGCTTCAAGTAGATTAGATAAAACAAAATGCCTATTATAACTGCATAACGTAGGGGCTATTCATAAATTACGTCTGGACATCGGATGACGGTAGCATGAAGCAGGAGGAAATGGGGAAATTTGAAGCATGATTTTTGGATGATTATAGGAGGGGGGGGGGGGGTCAAAAATCGACAAAAATCGATGACGTAATTTATGGACAGCCCCATATCATTGATATGAATTTATACATAAGTATGTAATTTTGTTTTCTTGCAGGCACATAGCATACCGATTGTTGGAACTACAGTTTGGTTCCCGGAACAATTTCTCCAAAGATATTTATCATCACTTTGTGCAAGCCATGGAAAGTTGTCCCAGACAATGCTTAAAGCCCGGCAGGCATATATGAGTAGCAAAAAGTCATCCCTCGCTCGAGATGTTACTACTTTACAGACAGTGTGCACACAGTGGGTACTCAGCATGGAGGATATATATTCTTCTAGTCATCGAGAGTTAGGAGCGGCAGAAATGAATATACACTCCAAGACCCTATTAGACGGACTTGATTTGGCTTCCAATATCAACTATTCAATCTTAACATTAATCAACCTGCACCTATGTTTAGGAGTACCTCTATCAAAAAGCGTACTGAAGTCATTGTTTGAGGTAACAGAGGTACTAAAGAGTATAAAAAATGCAGTTAGCCGAAATCACGATCAGATATTGAACTCTGTAAACATGGTTATTCAACACCTGACATTTCAAGCGACATGTTCCGTTCTAGAAGTGAAAAAGACATTGATGGGTGACAAAAACTATGCAAATAAGAGGCTAGATGACTTAACATGCATTGTTATTGCAGAAAGAGCCCTCAAGGGGACAGTCACATTGGAACGTAACATTGCTGCCAACATAGCTCTAAGTTTTATTCCAGAAAGCATTTATCTTGAAGATAGCTACGAAAAAATTGGGTTACTTCTTGAGAAAATACAATCACTGGCGAACTTTATGAAAGTTATGGAGGACTTATGTAATTGCTCGTGGGTAGTTTGGCACCAAAATGTCATACCTATTTATTTTGAACAGAATTTCACCACCCAATTGAATGTCTTGAAATTGAAATACTTTTTAATGGTATTGGAGGACTGTGTGGTGTTTTTACATAAGACTGATAAACAGTTTGGAGAAGACAAAGGCAATGAGTTTCTTGACAATATCAAGGTGCTAATAACAGAAAATGTTCTGAGAACTACGAACCAAAACATAGAAACTAACTTACGACTACACATTCACTCCCATTTGCAACTTGATGTTATCAATCCATTTACGACAGATATGACAAAGAAGTTGCTGCTAGTTATTGATAGATTTAGAGTCCAGTGTGTCTACATGGCAGTCATACCATCGCTAGAACATTACTTGTCCACAATGTATTACAATTTGACTACTGTTGTTTTATCAGACTGGAAAACCTATGGGGAAATGAGGCAAATGGCTAAATTCAAATTTAATCTAACCACAGTTCAAGACAATCTGCCCACGCAAACGTTAGAGCAAGGCTTAGATGTTCTAGAAATCATGCGCAATATACACATATTTGTGTCCAAATACCTTTACAATCTCAACAACCAGATATTTATTGAAAAGAGCAGTAATAACAAACACTTGAATTCAATAAATATCAAACACATAGCAAACTCCATAAGGACCCATGGCACCGGTATAATGAACACCACAGTAAATTTTACATACCAATTTTTAAAAAAGAAATTCTTCACATTCTCTCAATTTATGTACGACGAGCACATAAAGTCACGACTCATTAAGGATTTGAGAAACTTTAAGGAAATTGCAGATACTAATGGAAACATGTATCCATACAAGAGCGCAGAAAAGTTCAACAAGGGTATAAAAGTGTTGGGACTCGCAGAAGATGGCCAGAGTTACTTGGACCTGTTCAGAGACCTGATCAGTCAGATAGGCAACGCTATGGGTTACGTTAGAATGATTCGGTCCGGTGGAAGACATTGCTGTGCTGATGCCACTGCGTTCTTACCTTCCCTAGAGCCTACAAAGTCATTTAAAGACTTAGCAGAAGAGAGTGGTGTAGATGCTAAAGTAATTCAGGCAGCTGAAGTTTTGGAGAGCAATATCAATTGCTTGATAAGTAATTTCATTCAAGGAACAGAATACTTTAAATTGCTTTTGGATGTATTTGCACCAGTTTTCAGAAACCCCAAAAATGTTCATCTAAAGAATTTCTACATCATTGTGCCCCCACTGACTCTGAATTTTGTAGAACACATGATTTTGTCAAAGGACAAGATTTCAAAGAGGAATAAGGTCGGAGCCGCATTTACAGATGACGGATTTGCTATGGGTATAGCATACATACTCAAATTACTTGATCAGGTATTCAGTTATGTTTTAGTCAAAAGAATATTTCCAAATTTGATATTACACTAGTATAAAATTAAATTAATACTTTTTCAGGACCCAAGTTTTGAGGCACTCCACTGGTTTGATTCTGTATGGAAACATATCAGAGACGAAAGGAAAATCCTCGAGGAACAAAAAGCTAAGGGGTCAGTACAACTGCAGCAAGCACTGGCTCTCACTGAGAAAAAGATCAAGACCTTGGAGGAGGAATATAAACTCCTCTATTATAGTCTGACTAGTGCTAGAATATTTTTCAGGTAGAAATACCATTATTTTTAATACTGTGAAACAATTGATAATTAATATTTCTAATTACATAAGCAAGGGAACAAAAGTATAAAATATTATAGTGATATTAAATGTTATAAATTATAAGCCATATATGTGTATAAATAAAGAATTGTAATGTAAGTTGTCAACTGTCGTTTTATTTTGTAAACTTTAAATAAACCCTTGATCTTGGCCCATTAATAAATAAACCGCTTCTGAGGGCTTACTGAGGAAAACGAAAATCGAAATTTCGTTATTTGCATCTCTATCGCTTTTGCATATTCAATGTGATAGAGGCAGATTTGCATCAATTTGTTTGATGACAGGTCAGATTATAATTATTTCATAGTAACTTGCATTTGATTTCAGAAATCAAAGCACCATTGGCATGGCCATCGATGACTGGAAATCGTATAATCTGAGTCTTTCAAAAATTATCTAATTTTTACGTTTGGCACAGCCCAGACCCCGCCTAGTGATCGCTTGGCGTACACTACGTGATCGTTACGCGGACCCACGAATAATAATAAGGAGTAATGTATAATTTTCTGTCTATAGTTCGTTTTATTAGCATTAGAAAGAACTTGCAAGAAGGTAAGCGATCTTGACACGTCTTTTAATTGAAAAACGCTTTTTAAAAATCAAAAACTATTATTTATGAAAGCAGAAGAATATAAATGATCTTATTAGATTCATAATTGTTACATATTTGCCGTAAATAATTTTTAAAATGTGGTTTTCAATTAAAAGACTCGTCAAGATTGTTTACCTTATTTCTAATGCTAAAAAAAACGAACTATAGCAGTGGGTGTGTTAAACGCGGAAGTAGCAAAGATTTACTGCATTCTGTTTAGGTTGTAGTCGTACCCCGAGATCCTCAAAGTCAATAAATCACATATTTTAAATTATAAGTAATGTTTATTTACTTATCATTAAAAGACTAACTTAATATCTAAGAATGTAAATACATACAACACAATGAAATTACTTATGCGAAATAAGTGTTTTCTTGGACTTGGACTTTTTCAATAGAATGGTGTTTATAAATATCACCCATATTATAAGTATCATTTCATACTTACTCAATTCTGAAAAGTTCTATAAATAATTGTATGAAGGTATTAAAAAGTACTAAAGTAATCAGAAATCAAAACACGTCTTTAAACAGGCATGAATATTAAGTATACGAATTACGAACCGAAGAGCATTGGGATAAAGAATCTATTAGAACAAGTAGCCTTGCTACTACAAAATTTTTTGGTTAAATTATCCTCCTAAGGCCCAGGGTCCTACTTATAGTACCTCATCAGTTCGATCAAATTGAAATCCTATTCAATTCAGAACAGAGTCGCTTTTGCTTTGTTTCTTTCAATTTTCCAACAATGCAAAATCAACTGTATTTCCTACACAATTGGTTCAAATTTCAATGGCTAATTTTGTATTTTTAATTTGTATAACTGGGCCTTAGGAGGTTATGTCATGTTAGTCGAACATTCGTGCGTTTGTACCACCGTCATTATCCTTAGCAACTTACATTTAGAAAATTCGGACGAATTTCTACTTGATGATCTCTTTTATACTTTACCGTGGACGTCCGTGACATCGACAAGTCTTATCGTCACGATAGAGTAGGGGATTTAGATTGATTGTATCTCTTCAAAATTACCGCACTGCATACAATTTCATTCATTTCGGTCCCGTTTTATCGTGACAGTAAAACGTACTGTTGCTGTGGACGTCTACGGTAAAGTATAAAAGCAACTGTTCAGTTTAGTTTTATCGTGTGCCATTCCTATTTCAAAATGTTTTTGCAGAGTAATTTTGACAGGCAGCAAAATGCAGGCGCCATAATCATCATCGAAAACTGATAAGATGTTGTGGCTTCTCTCATTATTTTAAATGATTGATGAGGAGAATGGCTCGCATTCATTATAATATAGTCGTGAGTGCAGCAAGATAATGACGAATGGCCAAACCGCCGAATATAGTCGAGGGGTTCTCAAAGTGTATGTGTTTATTCTTCATCCGAGGAGGTGTGGTCTCGGGGCCAGTGCTTGGTCTCGTGGTGGTGCAGCGGCCGCGGGTAGGCGTTGTAGATGCGCACGTGCGTGACGCTGCGTCAGTCCGCCTCGTGCTCGTGCAGCTGCGCCAGCAGCGCCGCGCGCCGCGACTCCAGCTCCGCGTCGCTCCACGCCGTCGTCGTCGCCGACGCCGCCCCTCTGCACCCACCAACGATACCGATATGAGGCCTGATGAGGCTTGTCGTTTAGCAAAAGAAGCCGATTTTGGTAAATATCACGATCAAATATCACGCTCTTTAAAAAAATGACCCGCAGTTCAAAATAGGGAATATTAGGCAAAGCTCTGCGTAGGTGGCACCATTAGCACAGAAGAAATAATAGTACTACCGTACAGAAAGGACACTTCCTACAAACCCGAAGTTTGACAGCGGTTCAGGGACGAATCATGCTATCTCTTTCTAATACATGGCAATGGCACTATCCCTGTCGGCTATTTAGGGTTGTCAAAAATCAAGTGATTATCTTATCTGTGGTCGTGCACGCAAAAGGAAGTCACGTGGTGCCAACCCTAAAAATTGCTCGGAGCAACGCTGAGCCGACCGAAGTCAGGAGTGTCTCCCCACTGCCATTAGCACATACAGTAAACAAACCTCATTTACATCATTAATGACACATCACATAATGACTCATGACACATTGCCTACCGCGAAACACGACAATCGAAAGTTCGGTTTCGGCCTCTCTATCACTCTTGTTTATTCGATCGATAGAGAGGCAGATAAAGAAATCCCGAATGTCACGTTTCGCGGTATGCCACCTGTAAACAATCCGCCTTGGTGCATCAATGTCATAGTGAAAACTTGTCAAAAAACTGTTTAAGGCCTAGTATGTATAAGTTACTCTATGGTTTACTAAACAAATCAGTGCTGCACTCTGGCGGCAGAACATTGCAGTAATACTCCCTATTGAAAATTCTAATACAAACAGGGAAGGGACGTTGAGTGTGGGCGGAGCTAGTAAGGTTACTAAAAGTTACTAGCTTGTTTTCTATCACTATAGCTGCTACTTTCTGCGAAAAAAATCTAGCAAGTTCAACCACTGGCTGACTTACAGCGTTAATTATTCAAACTATATATATCCATAATTATGCAAACATACGATTAGCTTACAACGGTAATGGGTGAGCGGTATACCTCTCCTTGTCCTTCTTATCGCGTTTCTCTTTCTTCTTCTTGGGCTTGTAGGCGTGGTCGGAGTCGGCGACGGGGGAGGCGGGCGCGCTGCGTTTGCTCTTCTTCTTCTTTTGAGGCGGCGGCGAAGAGTCCGAGATACCGCCTTCTTCTGGTGACGCCGAACGCTGTACCATAATATAATGTTATATAATGTCCATAATTATTCAGTTTGTCAAGGATTGGGGTCAGATACCGTGTTTGTACCGTACTTGTGTTTATTGCAATTGTTTTTCTGACTACTGATGATATAAAATCGCGTTTACACGAAGATGAGTGAAGGAAATTGGTGTCCTTCGAGTTTCATAACTCAAAAGGGCACGTGCCGTATGTAACTGGTTCGCAGCGTGCATGTGCAATTTATGGAGTTGCAAGCGTCCAGAGGCTACGGTAACCGCTTACTGTCAGGGGCTTGTTTGCCGCTGACGTGGTATTAACGTTTTGAACGCCAAGGACACCTAAAGGTGTCATTACCAGTCGTGTCCACAGCCCCAAGGACGACTATAGCTGTTAAGGCGGACGCTGTCAAAGTAACCTCCACACTTTCGAGTAAGGTTTTTTGAGTGATGTTTGCGTTTCTGGCATAAAGCGTTCAAAGGGTTAAACAATGTAGTGTGGTGAGTACTCACGGGTGTGGGCTCGTCGCGCGGTTTCTTGTGCTTCTTCTTGGACTTCTTGTGTTTGCGCTCCTCCGAGCTCCACGAGGCGGCGCTGGCGGCGCCCGGCGACGCCGAGCGCGGCGCCGGCGCCGGCGTGCCCGACCGCGACTTGGACGGCGACTGCAACACCGTGTACAATATATAGTTGGTCAAGCAAATCTTAAAAAAGGCGGCAAATTTAAAAATGTAGGCAAGAAGGGTTATCGACCCATACAAAATTTAAATTTCGCGCCTTTTTCTACTGACAAGAATTGCTTGACGAAGTATACTAACGCGACGCTACGAAACCCACGCTCCGAGGGTGCACGCGTGAAGCTGACGCCAACCACCATAAATTGGGTAAACAAATGTGTGGCGGTATCGGGCGTGCGTTCCGTGGCTCTCGGGTAATGTTTATAGATACCGGCACCAGAGTTGAGGTCGCGCACACAATAACAAGTACGTAAGTAATGTAATAACAGCGATGACTTGAAATGATTTTTTTTCAGACGATAGTATGTTCGCAGGCCAACTGAAAAATTGCCCTAAAGGAAGGTATTCTCTCCCACCCACATCTAGACAACTGCACAAAATAATAAATTTCGAATCAGTGGAATTTTTTTTTTACATATGTGTAAAAACTGTGCCTATATTAATCTAAAAAATATCTATGTCAAGCACGTCGCGCATATTATTTTACAGTACATATGGTCCTATTTTCCCGCACTAGTGCGTAAAACAGCACTTTTCCTGCGATGTCAAAAATTTAAAGGGTTCATATGTACTGTAAAACGTTGTACGATACACGTGCGAATAGGTAATTCGAAACTCGTGTCGATTTAAAACACTCCCTTCGGTCGTGTTTTAATTTATCGCCACTTGTTTCGAATTTCCTCTTTTCTGCACTTGTATCGTAAATAACTATTTTAATACAGTTGCTCAAAAAGTGCTACTTTACGTAGCTGTTTAGCGTGCGGAAAGTTGGTTATCTCGAACTAGTGCTTTTTACTTTTCCAATTTTTTTAAATTTATACTTGTTCCAATTCACGACTACTTATTGATGAGTGTTAATATTAGTTTCCTTTAAACGTCGTAATCAGCATAAAAACCTACCGTATATGTAAGAATACGAAAAATATTACATATTTCATATTTAATTACTTACCTCTTCATCATTATAACACGTTTATTTTTTAATATTCAATATTGAAAATTCCGTTCTTAATAAGTTGACTGAATGGAACGGAATAGCTGCCAAACGCCCATAGATATAATATACTTAAAGACGACGTCTAACTGAGCTGTCACTGTTACCACTTTTGTTTAGTGTACGATTAACAATGTTTTTCTTATTTTTTCGCAACTGTATTAAAAAACGTCGTTCGATACACGTGCGGAAATGTCATTATATGTATCATGTAGTAATGACATACCTTCCGCACTAGCATCGAAATGTACTAATTTCATGACGCGCGCTGAAAAGTGTTACTTTGTTTACCTGCACAATCCATTTAAAGACATTTTCTGAGCATATAGCATTGTAAATAAATACTGAACTATATATGACAATCTTACACAGAAAGTATACTTTGATATTGTGAGCACCCAGGCGGGGCGGCACGGCATGACAGTCCCACGCTAAAACGAGTAACTTACCAGAGATTGGGAGCGTGAACGCTTCTTTTTCTTGGAGCGCTTAGCCTTCCGCGGCTTCGGGTGGTGGTAGTGCATGCAGCTCTCCTCCTGCTCGTGTTGGAAGTCCTGCAACAAAAAAATATCATGAACCTTTAGGTCCTTAGTGTTTGCGATAGGTAGATATTGCTGGGAGCACCTCTTGAAGGTGTAATGCTCTCCATCCTCGCTTTGATCTCCTCAGAGGGTCGTGACACTCGTGACTTCCTACGTCAAGCACATGAATCCGGATGCCATATTTCCAGGCTTTCCGATTCCACGTGACTTCTAAGGCATCATACAATCGTGTATGCAGGGGTGGCAAGTTAATATCTTTGCTGTCTGTACAGTACATTAGCATGGATTTTCAATTTATTTAATTATCCAAAATAATTAAATGTCAAAAGTGCAGACTTAGACGGATCACTTTCAACACTTTCGTTGTATCACATAAAGAATGTGCGAAGGCTTTTTAAGTTTTTACCTTGTATATCCTAAGGCGGTCCTCTTCACTTGGCACGGCGGCGAACTCCGGCGCCTCCAAGTCCAGCTTTTCCTTGACTTCGCTCCACGGCAGCTGGTGGTCCACGTTCGCTTCGCTCAGTGCCCATTTGAATGCGCTTTCTACCTTCTTCTGGGCCTTGGATTCCTCTTTAATTTTCTCTTTGTTTCTTGCTTCAGCCTGTTAAAAATTAAAGGTTAACGTAGCAGGTGGTTCAAACTGCATCAATAACTAGAAGCAAAGTCAACGACATTAGACCCTGTGCGGCAAGAGAAAAGTCGTGGAATGTATGCGGCCCAACATTCCACGACTTTTCTCTTTCCGAACAGACTGTACCTGCGGATGTTGTTGACATTTGCTTAATATATGATAACTGACTGGTCTGAAGCTCATATGACTAGTCAGTTGGCATCAATTCCAAGCACGTGCTGTAGTGCACGCTGGAAGCTTTTGACCTCATTACTTCACTTCAATTCGCCTATGTAGGAGTAACCTCACCTTCTCTAGCAACGAGTTGTACGTGAGCTTGACGTTGCCGGCGTCCAAGGCGGCCGACTTGCTGTCCTCGCACACCACGGTGGCGAACTCCTCGAAGCTGGTGTCCTGTTTCACTTCACCTATGTAGGAGTGACCTCACCTTCTCTAGCAACAAGTTGTACGTGAGCTTGACGTTGCCGGCGTCCAAAGCGGCAGACTTGCTGTCCTCGCACACCACGGTAGCGAAGTTCTCGAATCTGGTGTCCGGTTTCACTTCACCTATGTAGGTGTGGCCTCACCTTCTCTAGCAACGAGTTGTACGTGAGCTTGACGTTGCCGGCGTCCAAGGCGGCCGACTTGCTGTCCTCGCACACCACGGTGGCGAACTCCTCGAAGCTGGTGTCCGGTTTCACTTCACCTATGTAGGTGTGGCCTCACCTTCTCTAGCAACGAGTTGTACGTGAGCTTGACGTTCACGGCGTCCGAAGCGGCCGACTTGCTGTCCTCGCACACCACGGTGGCGAACTCCTCGAAGCTGGTGTCCGGTTTCACTTCACCTATGTAGGTGTAGCCTCACCTTCTCTAGCAACGAGTTATACGTGAGCTTGACGTTGCCGGCGTCCAAGGCGGCCGACTTGCTGTCCTCGCACACCACGGTGGCGAACTCCTCGAAGCTGGTGTCCGGTTTCACTTCGAACTGCTTCTCCTTGAGGATCTCCTTGATGACCTTCTTCTCGTCGTGGAAGCGCGCCTTTAAGTTCTCGACGTAGAACTTGAATAGGTCTAGTGGGGTTGAACCTGTTTGACCTGTAATAAAGGGTTAGTAGGTGGATCAAGATTTATTTGTCTCTAGTATTGCTGAGTTTTTGTAAGCAGTGTCGATTATAATTTTGACGTCATAATAAAAATTGTTTGAAATTAAGTAATTTCAATCAATTTTTCACTTTATTCTATTATATTTTACATTTATAAACGGTGCGGTGTGCCGGTCAAGTTTTTAATTATTAGTCGAAGTTGTGCATACCTAGCATAGCAGAGAAGCGCATGTCGGCCGAGATGACGGGGTACAGCTCTACCCACAGCGACATCGACGTCAATTTGCCCTCCTCATGTAGACTGTCCAGCAACGCCTGTTGGGCCAAACAATTAAATCACATACACATATTTTGATACGCTGATGATTCGCTACTTTGATAGTTTTTTTTACTAAACATTTTGTTGTGACAATCACCCCCTTCTTGGTGGCGTATATCGGATAAAATATAATACCCCTGAGCGATCCACATCTTATTTACATAATATAGAAATACTATTTACAAAAAATAGTTAAGAAGGCCATTTTTTCTGAGTGCGTTTAAAAATATTTTACTTCTCAATTGTTCAATTGATGCCAATAAATTATAATACTTACCAAAAAGTTATCCCTGTTTTTCCTCTGCTGCCTTTTGTTTCTCTTTTTGAGCTGTTCTTTTTCTTGTAAATATTCGGCTTCCATGTTCTTTATGTGCTGTTCAAAAACTGTAAGATGATGACAGAAACATGTTAGTTAACTATTAGAGCTAGCTAATTTGGCATGGTACAGTCGAAAGTTTTAATTTATCACCCATTTTGTACCTTATCGTCACAGTGACAATAGTATGAGGTCTCTAGGGACTTTCATACCGATTGTCACTCTGACAATAGGTACGAAATGTCAAATGGGCCATAATTTAAACTTTGGACTGTACCTAGAGATCTGATTATTATTAGAGACTTAGAGACACTTTGGAAAATGTAAAATTAGTTATAAAATATTAGGCAACATGCTAGGGACGGTTACGGACAGTCGAATATGTTGCTTAGCACACTGGATCCGATTTGCAAGTTGCTCCGATGTTTGAGTGAGACAACGCTATGTGCGTAATATAGCGACAACTCCGACGTGCGAATCGGATCCAGTGTGCTCTGTGTGTTATTAGCATTTAAAATGCCTATGAGACTCATTTTTATTTTATTTATAATTTTTATATATGGGTCCGCATTTTCTAAGTGCAATTGCCATATTTTAAGGCTATACTGGTCACCTATGAGCGCGTCCTCCTTGTCCATGCCGAGCAGACTGACGTCGTTCTTGAAGGCGGAGTTCTCCAACAGGAGCACCTGCGCCTCGCTCCACGTGCTGCTGTATGTGATCTCGCTCATGTTCTCCAATACCTACAATAACATTTAGGGATTAACCGTTTGAACGGCGCGTCATCCTGAACGTTGACGGAATTAATGAACGAAGTTTGATAATGAGCTGTAGCCGCACGCGTCAATTGACGTCTTTGGCGTTCGTTCAAATACTTATGTCGGTCGGAGTTGGTACATGTATTGGCATAGGACGGCCACGCCACAGTACGGAAATCGTTTAATCCTCTAATTCATAAACTAGAGAAGCCTCAATAAATAATTATTTGTTTTATCTCATTTTAACAAATACATAGGTCAAAATGGCAGAATAAGACAAACGATTGTTGGATAATTCAGTTCTTGTTGTGCATTTATAAATAACGTCATTATTGACTATGTGTGCAGAAGTGGCGCAACATACCCGGCATAACAAGGGCCAAGAAAATTTTACTTCTTATTTCACTTCGCGCAGCATTTGGTGCTTATTAAGCTCACAGGAGGCAACACTGCCGAAATATTTTTGGCATATACTATAGTTCGTTTTTAGCATTAGAAATAAGGTAAACAATCTTGATATGTCTTTTAATTGAAAAACACATTTTAAAAATAACTTATTGCAAATATGGAACAATTATGAATCTAATACGATCATTTATATTCTTCTGCTTTCATAAGTAATAGTTTTTGATTTTTAAAAAGCGTCTTTCAATTAAAAGACATGTCAAGGTCGCTTACCTTCTTGCAAGTTCTTTCTAATGCTAAAAAAACGAACTATACGAGTCGTCAACGAGGGGTGGGAGGGGGTGTAAAATATTGTTAAAAATAGGTCACGTAGTATAGGTATATTCCCAGTATGTGCAATCTCTAGACTGTAGGTAGACTATGCTTCGTGTTTACCTGTGCTAACATTTTCATATTTCGTTTCTTCAATGCCTTTGCTTCCTCTTTTTCGCGTTTTGCTATCGTAAATATGCAGTCTTCAAAAATGTCCCTACGGTCCGACTCTGGTACACATCGCCATATCTGTCAAAATAGTCACATTTACACTAAAACATTATATAAACAAGTATTTCCAATAGAATATATTTATTGCATGTACAGTGGCCATCAGATATATCGGAGCGGGCAAGGTGCTCACAAATATCTGAACACGCCTCTATTGTCAAGGAGTTAAAGTCCGTGTTCAGATATTTTTGAACACCTCGGCAGCTCCGATATATCTGAAGGCGTACGTATATCATTATCATTGATAACTTACCTCTAGGTTGCTAAACATGTCATCGCATTTGTAATACTTTGTCATGGACGTGACACGGTCGCAACTCAGCAAGAATTCTTCAAGATTTTCACGATTCTTCTTTGTTTTTAACCTGGAATAAATGAGTAAATAAGTATTCATTTTTATCAAGCACAAACATCTGCGAGGGATTAAAAAAATAATAATATTAATAAAATAAATAAAAAATCCACCACCTCCAGCAAGACTAATGGTGAGTGAATGATAATGGGAGGTAGTCAATTTTTAAATTTTTCCTTTAGATGTAAATTTTATGAATCGCTTCGGGAAAAGGATGGTACGGCCGTGCGTTTTTGTTTCGCTCGACTTGGCGGGGGCACTGCCGTGCCCCCAGATGACAAAAAGCAATAAACAAACAATTAAAAATATTGTATGTACTTATCTACATACCTTAATTCTTCTCTCTCATCTTTAATCTTCTGTGTTTTGTATGCATTAAAAGCTTGTTTTTTCTCATTGAGTTTTTTAAATATGGCATACCGCGGGTCTTTTGATATAATTTTCACACATTGTTCCCATGTAGCGTTTGATGATATATTCTGAAAAATGTCGTTAAATAACTCTAATTAATATATATTAACCTCTCGCTTCCCACCATTGTGATCTTCAATAAAGAGAAAGTTTAATATTAAATTTAAAATTTCTTGGTCATTTGGGATCATCCATTAATTTTTGACCCCTCCCCCCTTCCTTGTCACACTTGGTCACATTTTGCAAATTCCTCCCCACCTGGTGTGACGTCACATTTTAGGCAATTTTGTTTTCAACGAAATCGGCAATACTAATTCGGCATTATTTTTTTAATAAAATAATATTTTTGGTAAAAGAAATACTAGTAATTTTATAACACAAAACCAATTAGGAACGAAAATTACCTACTTCCAAAACCTCATTATTTAAATGTACAGCGAATAAAAAAATATAAATTAATTTTCGGTTACTGATGAATAGTGATGGATGAAGTTAAAATGACGTCACAATGTCCCCTTCCCCCATGTCACAACATGTCACATTTTTTTGACCCCCTCCCTCCCCTAAACGTGTGACGTAATTAATGGATGACCCCTTTTCTGCATAGCATTTTTATACTCCTGGGAGTTACCAATATAATAACAATAATTCTAATCGAAGTAAAACTCGTTAACCCTTCATAAGGCAAGAAGAAGTCATTTAAACCAAAGTTCAAAATCAATGTGGGAAATATTTCCCTCTGCCTTATGAAGGCTTAAACTTAATTACAAAGTGCCCATAATGCTCACGACATTACCCCACTGGATGGCTATGGACAGCTATGTATATACAGGGTGTAATTTTTTACGTGATACAAAATATGTTTATCTAACTCCATAAACAACTAGCAATTGAATGCTCCTACTCTCGTTGAAATCAGACATTTTTTTTTTTCGTGATATTTTTTGTACTTTTAAACGATATTATGATATCAAAACAGCTTTATAAGATATTTAAAATGTAAAGTGAACTAAATTACTTTTCAAAGTAGCATAAATCACAAAAAATGTTTAATGACTTGTGATTTACGCTACTTTGAAAAGTAATTTAGTTCACTTTACATTTTAAAGCTGTTTTAATATCATAATATCCTTTAAAAGTACAAAAAATATCACGAAAAAAAATAAAAAAATTAAAAATAAAATTGTCTGATTTCAACGAGAGTAGGAGCATTCAATTGCTAGTTGTTTATGGAGTTAGAAAAACATATTTTGTATCACGTAAAAAATTACACCCTGTATAAATAAACAAAATGTCGTAGAGTTTTGGAAATGTATCTTTACTTACTTTATCTTTGAGCAGTTCTTTGAAAGCTTCAATAGCTTCTTTCTTGTCCTTGTACTGTGGTTCAGCGACGGCGTCGCTTGCTTCCCCGGGAGCCTGAGCTGGTGATGCAACGTCTTCTGGCTCAACTAAAAATAAACATACATATTATGTTTCTTCATTCTTTCAGTTATACGAGTAAGAGACTTAAAAAATAATTCTCGCTTTGTGTGGTAGGGCACAACACAGCCAAAGAGAATTTCGATTAGAGGGATATTAACTATCAAAGTAAATGATGCAGTCAGTACATTTACTGCCATCTTTCGACACAAATGATTAACACTTTTAGAACGCCATTTGACTTTGATCTTTCGATAATTTGAGAGCAAATAGACAAACGAATGGATGAAGTAGTTTGCAGTAATCCTCAATCTGCCGTAGGTATGGTAAAGTGGCTGGTTAAACAATAAAATAGTAGCTGGTTAAACAATAAAATGGTGGCTGGTTAAACAATAAAATGGTGGTTGGTTAAACAATAAAATGCTGCTTAGATAGCACACCAACAGGCGCGTCCACGTAGAACGATCCGCTTCGCGAGGAAATTGCCGCGTGAAGCAGCAGTCTTCGAAATGATTGCCAGCCCATTTGTTTCAACAAAGCATCATTATTTTGACAGAGGTTACCTTACCATGCACTAGACAAAATACTGCTAAAAACTCACTGTCATCTGGTATAGGTATAGAGCCGACAATAGAGGGATCTATAGCAGCAAGGGTCTTGGCCATGGCTTCATCAAGGGCTGAGCTGCCAGTGCTGGGCACCGCTGGAGACCCTGGCAGAGGCACCTCTCCGGGAGGCAGGTCTCCGTTTAATGCTGCTCTGTAATGACAAATTAACTTCGAGGTATGTCATACAAATTGACTCTGTATAAATGCATTTATTCTAGACGTATTTAACATTAGGATGAGGCTCTTGCTATAAAAAGATTACATTATTTTAAACAGTTTTTTTTTGTGATAAAGTGTGGCAATGGCATCATTAATGTCATATTGTCATATGACATTTATAATGAGACTCCCACAATTTATCCTCTTCAAGTTGGTGCAAAATTAGCTTAGACAAACCCTATCTTTAGTTATACATGTTGTTGGGTGCCATGAGAGTCATATAGTATCATACAGAATTAAAATTTAATCCCAGGTAAAAAAAAAAACTTAAAAAGTTTTATACCATAGAGGTACAATAATATAGAGAGGACACGGGGGAGGGGCCAAATGACCGAACAAGATACACTTATAGAACTTTCAGTAGGATTAGCAGAGAAAGCGGTACTATTGCTTGTCCTTGTCACAGTCTCATTCTTTCTTTGTTCCCCACCTTTTTTGTTAGTATGGGCTATGGTGGGCAACAAATAACCCGACCGAATTACGTAGATTGTTTTTGGCATATTGTCAGGAATGTTAAAACGTGTTTTTTATATTGTCGCATTGCGTATGTTTTGTCCCTCACGGAGGCACGCGCACACCACTTCTATAGGATGCTACTTCTATGTTTTATACACAGTTTTCTGTATACTTTAACCCTTCGTATGTCTAAGCACTGATCAGTGCGCACAAATTTAAATCCTTTTGTTTAATACAATAGGTTTAGATTTGTTTGCACTGACCAGTGCTTATACATACGAAAGGTTAATAACTTACTGTGCAGCTTCCTCTGCAGCTATCTTATCTTTGATCTCCTGCAGCTCCGCAGGCACCACCCAACTGGATTCTTTGGTCTCAATGTTGTGGTAGTACAGCCGGCCAGCATCTGTTGTATACTCTTTCCACACACAGGCAGAAAGCAGTTTCTAAAAATAATTCGTAAATTTTGCATGTTATAAATTGTTTTATTATTAAAATATTCTATAGGTCAGGCCAATCAGAATGTAGGAGAAGAGAGTATTTGGATTATTGAGTAACACTATGAAATGTTGTCTTTGAATAATTACGAAAATGGACAAAATGGTGGAATTATGGGGAGTTAGAATAAATTTAAAAGTGGAAAATTTACTGTCTTGGTTGTTTTTTCCACTTCAAAATTTATTTTAAGCTTAATAGCATTGTTCACAGATGTTCCGGCTTGTTAAAAATTATGCGTGATGTTCAGATTTAACCATTATTTTGAATTTCTCACATTTGGAAGTAATCCAGAACTACCCAAATACATTTTAAATATTTTTCTTCTCTCCTTAACTCATTATGTATTAGAAATAAAATTACATGTATACAATGAAAATGTCTAAATTTTGAGTCATATACCTCAGCAGGAGTTTTCAGATCATCTGGCTTTTCCCAGAGACTCTGCTTAGACACAGAGTTGTAGTAATATGTTCTGCCGTCAGGAGCCTTGTGCTCTGACCAGGGACTGGTGTGGTTTGATATAGGAGCAATTTCTGGTGCTGGAGCAGTTAGATCCTGAAATTTTGCATAAAAATTACAGTAATTAGTCAATCCTAAGAATTTATTCACCTGATTGATGTGAAAGTAGCCAATTATTAATCAATGTTGTGGGTTCCATAATAATAACAAATCTGTATGACTTACTCATTAAACATGCAAATATCTAATGTGTTGCTATTTTGGGATATGTTTACCATAAACTATTACAAACTGCATGTGGTGCATCTCTTTGTGAACCCAAGTGCTGCACATAGAAGGAATTTGAAAATTTCTGTGAGCATTTGCAGTCCACTAGGACTACTTACAGCTCCAGCAGTCAACTGAAATTCAATGTAACCTCAAAAATAATGGTAGTAAAATACTGTGGCCTTACGGGTTTAAATGGTGGAAACCCCGGTGGAGGCATCGAGAACGGAGGTATCATAGGTGGAAAGCCCATAGGTGGAGGCATCGCAGCCATCGTTGGAGTAATCCCGGGTACCGGGGGCATCGCCACTTGCGGCGGCATCGGGGGTGCTAGCCCGCCTAACATCGGCGGGGGCAACAGCGGCGGCGCTGCCATCAAACCTGGCGAGCTAGTGCCAGTGCTTGACGCGTCCTGTAAAAAGATATACAAAACGGCATCAGATATATACGACAACCATAAAAGCACACCACTCTAAAGCATGGTGGGAAATTACTTACCATTTTAGTGAAACGAACTATAACACTTGAGCTTTCTTAGCATATGATCTCAAAATAAGGAACTGTGTAAGATAATAAAGAATTTAATCCGGTTTCTATTTTGCTTTATTGCGGGATCGAAACGTCAAGCTGAAAGTTGACGATTTGCACCACAGATAAAGAAATAAGAATACAAAATAGATAATAAATACATTCCATTGACATTATGGTTTTATATTGTGTTAAAGTACCTTTACTTGGCAAACAATTTTAAAACTTGGCATGGATTGTATAATCCCTAGTGAATGAATCTAGAGTTAGGCTGTCTATGGTTCAAGCGATGTTTTCAATTTGACAGGTGGTGTAACGTACCGTATGCGTACCATGCAGTGCTACAAATTTGTAATATTCCGATAAAATAGGCGCCACTGTCTTCGTGCAGGTCAGAAAAATATACGCTCCGATATTAGTTCTGCGATTTCACACTGGTATTTAAATATTACAGAACATAACCTTGACTATTGATTTGATTGGTAGAGTGTTGACTAGTGACGCAAATTTAGCGCGCCCGTGCTTTGCTATCCACGACTGTTGTATAGTGTGTAGTGGTTGCTAAAACTGTGATATTGTTCTACGTGTGTAAATAGTTCAAAGTACTGGTTAGAGCCATATCGTGTACACTCCACAAGCACAATGTCTAGTACATCACAAAAGCATCGAAACTTTGTGGCTGAGCCCATGGGGGAGAAGCCAGTTACAGATCTAGCCGGCGTGGGGGAAGTCTTAGGGCGGAGGCTCGAAACAGCAGGTTTTGACAAGGTAAAGTTAAAAAGAGAACATACATACATGTCATCATATTGTGTAAATGAAATGATCTTCCTGCAATAATATTGTTTACATTTCAGGCCTATGTTGTACTTGGCCAGTTTTTGGTGCTGAAGAAGGATAAAGAGCTGTTTCAAGAGTGGATGAAAGAGACCTGCAGCGCTAACTCAAAGCAATCTGCAGATTGTTACCAGTGCTTACAAGAGTGGTGTGATGAATTTTTGTAAATTGACCTTGACTTGGGATGTCGGACTAATATTTTCTTACCTGTAAATAATTGGAAAGTAAGCAGTTATGACTAATCTATGCATTTTTGTATGTGTTTGTTAATATGTAATTTTTAATGGAAGTGAACAAATTGTTACAGAATCTAACTAGATAAGAACCAGTCTTAATTAGTTAGTTTATCACATAATAATTATGATTCATTCACTAGAACATGAGAGGATAATATTTTTTTAATATTCATTTAACAATATAATAATTATAGTAATATTGGTAACAATGACTTCGTGAATATTGACATTTCTTTTAAGAATATAATTATGTACTATTAATATTTTTTTATTACAATAAACATATGTTTGCATTTTGAGTTATTTTTTGTGATGACATAATTATACAGTAAAATCTCATATTCCGGTACACCCAATAATCCAACAGTGAAAAAAGGGTTGCAAGCTATTATTCTGTCTAAGTTTACTATCTACAATTGCATTATCTTATCAGTAGCTTTTTTTATAAATGGGTAATAGATTAAATATGGTTGATAGGACCGAGAAAAGTAGCGCTATCTTGTGTCGGAGGCCAAGTCTCGTTTTGGGTCGCTGAGCCAACGGAGTAAGTAGTAAGCAATTTTTTAAAACATTTTTTTGTAGTGAATACAAATAACATATGCAGATTTCCCAATGTGAATATCCCACTAATCTGGCTCTCTTGTGTCAGTGTTAGTGCCGGATTAGCAAGATTATACTGTAATAACTACACATTGGCAGTGTGAGTAGGCATCAGTTTCTATTGTAGGGTAAGGTTATAGTGAGCTACTTAGTCAATATCGGATGCAATAATTAATAAGTCATACTACCACCACCCTGATCTGAAACTACCTATATTTAGTTCCAGAATAAGCTACCTTCTATAAGAAAACCACTTTACCTAGCACCTAGGTTAAGTGGTAGGGTACACATGAAAGTTTTCAGACTGAAGACAATTTCAGTAGTATAACAAGGATATTTTTAATTAAACATATTGACCATACCTAATATCCCCCTAATAGCATAATAAAAATACCTGTTTACTTTTCACTTGTATTTACATAATTTCATGATTATAATAGGAAATAAAATTATTGATTTATATAACAATGCAGTTTACATTTCGCTTTTACCTAAACAAAAATAGTAACAGTATTGTAGTAGTGTAAAATACAGTGCCCAGTGTTGGGAGTTCTGATATGTTGTAACCGGAATGCATCACAGTCACATGAAATATTAAGTGCCACTTTAAATTGTTGTAATCAGTTTGCCAGAGAAATGACCTAATCTATTGTATGCTTAACTGAAGTATTTATGTGATCATCACATTAGTCACAAAGAAAATTGTTATAAAAATTTAAGTGTAGACAACATAAGATGATAAAATTTAAGCCATAACAACAACAAAGAAAATAAAGAAGAATATGAGAACTCCAAATATTTTAAACATTAATGCTCTGTTGCCAGTTATATTTTGGAAATATTTCATTATTTCTCTGTGACCTGCTTCTACATTCATCTCGGCTTCTTGTATGTTGGCATCAATTCTCCCAATGGCCTCATCTTGCTCCTTTACCATGTGAGCTAGTTGTTGGAATATGCCCCCCAGTTCAACTATTGTACTTTCGATATTATGCATAGTCTCTGCTCTTTGCTGCACATAGGTATCAGTGTCATCTCTTATTGCTAACTGCTGGGTCTGCATTTGGAGACCTGAAGTTTCTCCCAGGTCTATGCTGACCTCATCCTGTTGCTGTAGAAAAGACGGGACTTCTTTGACAACAGGGCCCACCCTTGAAAACTGTTCTCTTCTATTGTTTTGGTGTTTTAAATTTTCTGACCTCACTTCAAGAACCTGAAATATAATTTTCAAAATAACATTAAGAAGTTGTAATGGCTACAAGAATGCAATGTTCGAATTGTAGTATTGAAAATTAGATGTTACCTGCTTAAATTGGTTGCTCATGGAAGCTAGTCGTGATTGCAGAGCTAGTACCACACTGGAAGAATGGTTGTGCATACTGCGGCGGCCACGAGGCATTTCACCAAGCCGGGCTATCTGCTGATTAAGTGCGCTCAAGTCTCCCTTGATCATATATGTCAACTCCTGAATTTCTGTAGCACGATCATCAAACAAGGACTTTTTCTTGGCCACTGAAAATAGTATGATGTTTCAACTTGTAATAATAACAATTGTAAGATGAATTTGAAAGAATCTGTATTCAAAAACTGAAGAGGAGAAAACAGATCAGTTAGAGGAAATATGGTTTGTATTTTAATCTGATAAAAACTATACTTACACAAAGCTAATTTTTCCAGTTTAGCATATGTTCCTGTAATGTTTTTACTAATGACTTTTGCCATAGCCATGAATTGTGAATAGGTCTCTAGTACTGCAGCTTTGCGTTCATCACGAACGACGGGTCTGGCTAGAGTTCGGCCTTGGAGACTCCGCACGGTTGAGGCGAACTCGTTGGTCCTGTCTCTTGCAGCCATGACTGGTTCAAATATGGGCTCTTCGAGAAAGTCGAAAACAAAGTCTGGTTCTTCAAATCCACTTCCTTGTTTGGAAGCAATGAACGGAAAGGATCCCTGTTTCTCTGTCTGCAGATATTTAGATCCCTTCTTATCAAATTTACTGTAAGAATTTAATTCATTCTCCAGTAGTGGTGTCTCATCGGAGGTAGTCACTGACACTCCTCCTACATTACGACGCCGAGGAAGCATCGCATTCTATTTCCAAGTCCTTACAATCCTACAAATTGTTATGTTTTGCGGATTTAATAGAAAACTATGCCTAATTTGTAAATTAACCAGGAACTCACTATGTTGAAATCACAAAACATGACATCTCCACGACAGCACGGTACGTCAGTGTGACACTCGTGAGTCTGAAGGCAGCAAGGCCCCTACGTTTATTGTCCTATTTGACGGCGCAGCAACTAGTATCATTTCTCTCTCCTCGCTCTTTTAAAATGCCATTTGTCAAAAAAGGACAACCATACTGCTGACAAGGTGAACTTCAAATCAAGTGTTGCCTTTTTTGATGCATCCAGGCTGTGTATGTGTGCGTAAAAACGTGTATGTGTGCTCTTTTAGGGATGTGAAAAGTCGATTTTAATCATGCTATATATCGATAAACGCTACACAGCGGAACGAAATAGCTATTAATTGAAGCTTCAATATCTTCGTTAAACATATACATAATTGAAATGCTAATGAATAATAAATATATTAGAATATAATAAAATATTTCAATTATTGCGGAACACATATCTTAGTAGGTATTTATGTATTTTAATTAAATATCTGAACTTTCCCTTGGTTCCCTGCTGGGGCGTGACGATAAAATTGTGATCTGATAACCACAATAAAGAATAAAAGCGTTTTTGTTCATTTTAGATATCGTCAAACCTTTGAAGTAAAATTAAAATTGTAAGAAATGTCGATAGTTTATCGATATGACTTTATCGACATGGCTACAGCAAGGTGGTGTTAAATTGTTAATCGTACACTAAACAAAAGTGGCAACAGTGACAGCTCGCTGAGACACCGTCTATATATATATTATGTCTATGGAAGGCAGTGTTGCCGCTGTTGCCGCCATAGAAGTACGATCCTATAGAAGTGGTATATAAATAGTGCCTCCAAATAAATTTGACCAATCATAGTGTGCGCATTGCGTATGTTTTGTGCGTGAGGGACAAAACTTACGCAATGCGCACACACTATGATTGGTCAAATCATGGTCAAATTTGTTTGTTGCCCACCATAATCCACACTATTTACGGTGGGGAACAAATAAAATGCGAGACTGTGACAAGGCCAAACAATAATAGCTCTATCGCTGCTACTCCTACTGAGAGATACATAAGAGTCATAAGACTATCCTGTTCGGTCACTTCCCCCCACCTTTCAAGTGTTAAGTAGATATAGTTAGACCGTAAAAAGTCTGCAGCGATTTTCATAGCCCACGCAGTGCAAGTATCATTTTAAACGTCAAACTTCTATGAAAATATGACGTAAAAATAACACTTTCATTGCGTGGGCTATCAAATCCGCTGCAGACTTTGTTTGGTGCGACTATATACACTAGATTCATGGTTGGCGCATCAGTTATTTCGATATTTTCGAAACAAATTTAATCAAAACCCTCAAGTACCACAGTGATTTATTCGTTATTCTTTTATTCACTACTAATACGATTGAAGAATAACTTATATTGTGTTTAAATAAAATCTTCTCGTCATGTTGTAGAATAGCACGACGGCGACGCGTTTTATTCTTAGGTACCTCTCTAAACGTCACCTCATGAGCTCAGTCAATCACTAGCGCTACTGATTGATGCGGGCGAAAATAAAACCATTAATAAAACGAGTACCATAGAGTAACTTATATATACTGAGATAGAGTATACACTCAGCGTTGAGACGCTACGCCATCTAGCGAATTATGTCAAACTAACTGGCACAAGGGTAATTTTCTAGGGAAATTTCAATTCTGTTCATGGTTGATTAGGGTAATAAAACTATTCTTTGTATAGTTAAATTAATTTATTAAATAGTTTCATTGCCCTAAAAACTAAAGGCATCCTGATAATCATTAAGTAAAACAACTTTTAAAATGGTTAAATTACTTTATTTACCAAATTTTATAACATTTAACAGTAATTTTAAACAAATCCACTAACAAAGTTACAGCAACACAACAAAAAGTACTATAAAAATCTTTTAACAATTTAAAATACAATATACTCGTCATATCTAGACGAGTAAGCAAGTTCTCGTAAGCCCCCGGATGATCCGGATCTAGGACCTATGATCACCTAGGTACTTACTAATGGAGCCTTTGACAATCGAACTGGAAATACAAATTCTTTATTGCAGTAACTAATAATACATTGCAATCGATACCTATAGTTCGTTTTTTTAGCATTAGAAAGAACTCCACAGAAGCAAGCGTGCAGTTTTTATCAGGGTCTTTAATTGTTAATAATTATTGAATTATCTAATGAAGCATGGTCAATACATATAATTTACTTCAAATTATTACCACTAAAAGTGCCGGATTTGGACCACAAGCTTACTTCTGCGAAGTTCTTTCTAATGCTAAAAAAAGGGACTGTAAGCATATTTCAGGTAGGTACATTATAATTGTAAGTGGCAAACCAATATGTCAGTAGGAAAAGCGTAAATTGATATTTGCCGTTTGTACTGGTCTGGTGGTGGTGTTTGTATAGGTACCTACAAGTCGCGCGAGTGTCTAAAAATACCTAAGTTAAACAGTATAAGCTTAGTGGTCTGCCTGATTATAAAAAAAAAACATATAACTATCAGGTAGTCACAATTTATATTGCCTACTACCTATATTTTACAATATTCTACATAATTCACAGATAGTAAACGGGTACAAAAACGGGCGCTGAGGCTCTAGGATATAGTCACAAATAAATACTAGCTATTTATTATGCTATTCTGTCTAAAAAAAATGTGAGGAGTGAGATCGTCGGAGGAATCATCTCGATTATACCTTTTCTGCTACCGGATACTTTCTGCTAACAAGAGCTGTCCCTCTCAGCAGAAATTATCCTGTTACACTTGTGACAGGATATATTTAGTCCTTATATTTCTAATAAGGAGATCACCATAAAGGATGGCTCACGCTATGAGACAGGGCTGAGACCGAGCCGGAGTACCAGCGCTTCGTTTTATATGGAAAGCACCACGTGAACACCGATCAGCCGTCATAGAAAATGACGTGTCGAACGCCTCGGCTCGGATCCCGCCCGGTCTAGCGTGAGTCATCCTTAATTTTTACTTAAAATGTAACATTACGTTAGCTATGTTTGTACGGACGACAATCCTGTTTACAGAAGTTGTTGGAAGTTACAGAACCGACCTCTAGCTGACAATATTCGTTACCATACATGTACCACACACTCTCAAAAGACACAAAGGAGACTGGCGAAGCCACGTCACAACTACTAAAAAAATGGGTGAGTCAACTATTCCTTGACGTTATGTACATTATAAGCGCTTATTACACTTCCACACCGTCGGGCCTTAATGCGATCGTGGCCGACGGTGCGCCCGAGCAAGATCGTTTTGCGTTTCACGAAATATAAGGACATCGTCAACAATATTTCAATTGTAACAAATACTTTGTCTCGAATTGGCAAACATGGTTGATACTTTTGTAGTTGAACTATTTTTTACACCAAGAAATATTGTGAACTATGTGACAATATTTCATGAAACCACATGAAACGGAAAACGATTCTTGCCCGATATCGGGGCAATCGTCAGCCGTCTGAAGGCAGAATAAGTGTAATAAGCCCTATTGTGTCCAGGGACTGTCTCATATCAAACATAAAGTGTCATTCTATGGAACTTGCTAACTATGTAAACATACAACTACGTAAACATTGAAATTGTCTCTGAATGATGAACTTCCTTCCGACTTTTGTTTACATAAGTAGTTAGCAAGTTCCATAGAATGACACTTTAGGCAAATAATCTTTCAGAAAGAGTCTTTGTAGTGTTACGCTAATACTAGCACCCAAAAGAAAGGAATGAGTACCTATTGTTTTGTAGTTCAGAAAACCATAACTATGGCAATGAGTGGGAAAACAGGTTGATTCACCCACTTATACACTTGTAGTGGCCACATGTAACCAAATACAGGTAAGTACATATCTAATATCGCCTGGCAAACCAAGCATTTAGGTGCAAAATTCAAATTTCATATGGGAGATGATAGAATATTCCCGCCATTTTTTTTTCAATTTGCCGCCTTTTCTACTAACAAATTTGGTTTGCCAGACCATATACCTATCGTTACATTGTTAACTTAGTTAGATATTTGCTAACTTTAAATAAACTAGGTAAACCCTACCTACCAGGTAGGTTTACCTGTAATCTATAGTTTGGGAAGAGTCGTTTGTCAGTGGAGCATTTTAAGCAGAAAGAACAGAGAGGCTATCGCAAAAACCGAAATTCGCAAATTGCGGGGATCTTTCTCTTTTACTGCAATGAAGAATTATGCCTTCATTGGAGTAAAAGAGAAAGATCCCCACAATTTGCAAACCTTTGATTTTCGCGGTTATAGCTCAGTACTCTCTTTTCCGTAACAGTTTTTTACTGACAATTACTTGTTTACCAAACTATATAATTACAGATTTCAATACCTTTCATGTTAATATACAGTATGTCTTTTGACAAACTATACTTAGGTACACCTATTTGTAGTAAAATAATTAGATTTATTTCTATCTCTATTCGAAAATAAACTCGTCTAGTTTCACATATTAATACGTATCGCCCGTCGCTTAATAGGTACGTAAACAATAGGTACGTAGAGTAGAAGTGAAATGCTGATATCACTGTCGATAACTAACTTATAGCTGCGCCCCTTCCGTCAGTTAAGTAGGTACACAATAAGTAAGGTACATGTGAATTGCTTTAGTATGCTTTGTTATAACTGTATCCAAGAAATGTTTTTCGGAAATAAACAATTTTTTTTATGACCGACTTATATCGGGCTTTTATTACTCGTAATAGTCGTAATGTAATTTACACCTAGCCTTTTGGCGCGCGAATGATATCTGAGGGTCTACTACAGCCAAAATCACAAAATCGAAAAACGTTATTCTACCTGTCTGCCGGTAGCAGTATCGGCTTAGGTACAAACAGCAATACTCTTAACTATCCAACTGTGGACCTTATGCTTTTTGTAATAAGGTTGAAACCATGGTTTCATAAAGTGTACACGCATTGTGACCCCGGGTTCGAATCCCTAGGGTGAACTTTTTGTTTGTTATTTTTTTTCCGTTATTTTTTTCGTTTACAAAATATCAGAAGATTCTTAACAATATTTTAAAAATAAAAAAAAATATTTGCCTTGAATTGCCGATAATATTCAATGCTTAATATTTTTTCGTCGTCTTTCCTCTTAAAAAGTATATTGGTAACGGACATAACGGTGTCCTGATATTATGTGGAACGGAAAACGAATCAGGCGACTAATGTCGTAAGGAAAAATGACTTAAAATAATAACGTCTAAACTAAAATGTCTAAATACCTATTATTGTCAAGAAATTTAAAAAACTAAAAGTATCAATAACGAAGTACAAAAATAAAACTAAAAGTCTAAATGAGAATAGTAGGTACCGAAAAAAAGATATCGCGAATTGTATTTTCGAAATAAATGTAACCAAGGCGATGTCTTAACATCTCAGGTTTAGGCTGCGTTTCCACCAGAGATGTGCGAGGTAGCTGGGTGCATAGCCAAGTTGCAAATCGTTCACACTCCGTAGCGAACGAAACGCCCAATGTCTCTGTCACAGTAATATATAACTGAATAGTATACTTAACCGTTATCTGAGACTGTCTGTTCGTCTGTCTGTCACCAGGCTGTACCTCATGAACCGTGATAGCTAGGCAGTTGAAATTTTCACAGATGATGTATTTCTGTTGCCGCTATAACAACAAATACTAAAAACACATTATAATAAATATTTAAATGGGGCTCCCATACAACAAACGTCATTTTTTCCCTTTTTTGAGTAACGGAGTCCCTTCGTGCACGATACTAACATGCACTTGGGCGGTTTTTTTTTACATTATTATAATTCGTAATTTTTCCTTATAGACATTAATCGACAAATAATTCCGAAAAACTGCTTTTAGCATGCTTACTAACTAGGGTGGCAGAGTAAGACCAAGGTAACGCTGCAGTGTTTTTCAAAGCAAAGACTTGCAAAGTGTTATTTTAAAATCATAATTTCATAGCTGTTGGACATTTAAAATATAACACTTGCATGTCTGGTCTGAATCTAGCAAGCAGCTTAGGTATGTTTGACTTAGGACAAAGTGTTCGCTTGAGACTTGGGTTCTATTCCCGCCATCGGTGAACTTTTTCGTTTTTTTTTTTACTTTTTGCGCTGAGTTTTTCCTTTCAGAAAACCGGCTTAGGTACAGTCGACGTCAAAGAGAAATTTACAGCCAAAGTAACAAAAAAATGTTTACACGACCTAAATGCTATGACAATAAAGTCGTGTAAATAATTTTTTGTAACGTTAGTCGTAAAGATCTCTTTGACGTCGACTGTACAAACAGCAATACTCTTAACTATCCATCGATGGACCTTATGCATGGTTTCATAAAGTGTACACGCATTGTGACCCCGGGTTCGCATCCCACCTAGGGTGAACTTTTTGTTTGTTATTATTTTTATTTTTTTATAGCGACGGCTCCTGTGCTGCCCCCTATAGTTCCTAATAAGTATTAGGAACATATTAAATATATTAAAAACGGGTCACTCACGTATTTTAAGTGTAAAAAAATTTTGTTATTAAAAAAGTGTTAGGAACATTAAAAAAAATACCTAGGGGACTTGTTTTTCGCTTCTTTTTCTTATACTTATTAACCAATAAATCGAAAAATGTCATACGTAGAGGCATAGCTAAGTAATAATAGTTAATAAGAATAATAAGTATAAATTAAATTATGTAAAAATAATTTTCCATAATGTCAATATCCTGAGAGCAAAATGGGGATTACGTTTGTTTGAAGAAGCGGTTGTCCTATTTCCTCTTAACCTTTCGTATGCCTTGTCATATCAGTAGGTTATTAAATCAGTAGCAAATGTTTAACAAAGGCATACGAAGGGTTATGTATTATTAGATATTAAGTATAACGGAAAACTGCTGTACAAAGAGTGCCCTGGGCCCCGGGTAGATGTAATAACCGGTATTATACAAAAAGACAGATGCCATTTTACTATTAGGTACTGGTTCAGGTAGTGTGTGATGTGCCTTAAATAGTCGTCGAGTGAAAAATGTACTCATTGACTTTTGGTCCCTCCTGCATGCTCGCTGCTTCTTGGACTTTAGTGAGAGGCCTAACTGAGGCGATTGGTAAGAAGTTACTAGCTGACCCAGTCCGTAGGCTGTCTGGATCAAGGTCATTTTTATTATGTTCACTAAGAAAAGTGTAATATTTAAATTAGTTTTAGTCCCAAAGTTCAGTTGCCTTCTATTAGAAAACCACCGCACAAGTTCTTTACCAACCGCCTGAGATTGGAGTCACAGCCCGTAACATTGTTCTGCAGCTTTTCGAACTAAGTACCTACTTTTCGTAACTATTTATAAATCGCCCGCTGTTTAAGTGCACTCCTGCAGCCTTGAGACTCTTCTTGTGTTCTGAAAAAAAAAAGCAACAAAGAAAATTTTATTGAGTTATAAAACATTATGTCACTATTGTAATAACCTAAAAATTCTAAAAACAACTAGATTAATTTACAGTCATATTGCTGGCATTTTGCTTTTGGAACAAAATGTGTGAACGCATGTGACCTGAGTTCGATTCCCAGGAAAGGTGAACTTTTTGTGTTTATTTTAAAATATATTTATTACAAAATTAATAAGTAAACCCGCGCTAGTGTAGATGGAGGTCTTTCAAAATGTCAAATGAATAGAAGTTTTCGGGGTTCCAAGCTTTTAATTATCGCTATTTTCACTCCATATTCATAATTGTGATAAATCTTTGATTATAATCATGGTAAACCATAGCTATAGCTCAATAAATACTAGTGGTACTTATAAAAAAAAGTGCCAACTAAAATACTTATATGCATTTAGAAAAATAAGATTTTTGACACCCCCCCCCCCCCACCCCCTAAAATCATCCAAAAAACATGCTTCGAATGACCCCGTTTCCTCCTACGTCATGCTACCGTCATCCGATGTCCAGACCCCCCCCCCCCCCCTAATTTGAAATGACGTAATTTATGAATAGCCCCATGTAAGAATTTTGATAACTTCTGTTTTACTGGACCAACATCAACAGTGGCGCCAACTGGTGAGCAAAGAACGCTAGCCCTCATTTACAGTCATATTGCTGGCATTTTGCTTCGGAACAAAATGTGTGATCGCATGTGACTTGAGTTCGATTCCCAGGAAAGGTGAACTTTTTGTGTTTAATTTTTATTTGTAATTTTGATTGCAATTTGTATCCTTTTTTAGTTTTAACAAGATTAAAATATGCTTCAGCAAAATAAATAATGTTCTTTACTAATTGTTATACTTCGTTTTATTTAGCATTAGAAAGAAGTTGAAAGAAGGTAAACGATCTTGACATGTCTTTTGATTGAAAAGCGCGTTTTGTAAATTAAGAACTATTACTTATGAAAGCATATACTATGATCGTATTACATACATAATTGTTACATATTTGCCGTAACTTATTTTTAAAATGTGTTTTTCAATTAAAAGTCACATCAAGATTGTTTACCTTATTTCTATTGCTAAAAAAAACGAACTATAGTACATAGTAATTAATAACAAATAATAATAATAGCAAGGTGAGGTCTATTGTGACTTTAAGAGCTGTCGAAAGAGGGCGTTAAAATAAACGATTCTATATCAAAATAAAAATGCAAATTTTAATAAGTTTTTGGCAAAAATTACATTTTTGGTACAAGCTTTTATCGCTGACTGTATTTCAGCTCAATCACCGGCACCGGGAAGTGGAGATCAAATTTAACTTGCAAGATTTGATTACAGACAACGGGACAGGTGAAACTAAATAAAAGCTAGTAAAAGATTTCAAAATTAATAACATAATAACTAAACCCGCGTCGCACGTTCGATCCCCGACCGCGATGTAAATTATGTATTTACAAAAAAAATATAGAATTTAATGGGCGGTATCTTATCTTATCTTATAACTTTAAACGAGCAATTCTTGTTATTTAAATGAAATTTGCTATATGGGGGTTATCGGGGGCGGAAAGTCGATCTAGCTAAGTCTTATATCTGGGAAAACGCGATTGTTTTCTCCGTGGGTTTTGATGCTAGAGCAATGATTTTTTCAACACAGATTAATATTGTCAATATCTGTGTCGGACCGTTTTGATATTTTTCTTTTTTAAGGCGCTAGACCCCTTCAAAAATGGCCTCATTGACTATGCCGCAATGAAGCTATCTAATGAAAAATATATCCCATCAAAAACATAAATGTAAAAAAGGAGAGCCAAGTTCAATACAAAAATTATGCTTGGCTGTGGGGTTCGCCGCAAAAAGAATGGAGATCTAAATGAGTGCCAAGTTCTATGCAAAATCCAAATATGTATTTATAGGAACAAAATAACATTATAAACAAGTATTAAACTCTATTTCTTTGCTTTATTGGATACCTATAACAATTGCTGTTATTTAAAAAAAATGCGAGATCTTAAAGCAGGTTAGATTTGACTTGGCCAGTTTTCATTACATCAGTCATTTTATAAAGTTATTCAACATATATATTTTGTAATTCTGATAAAAACTGGCCAAGCCAAATCTAACCTACTTTAAGATCTCACATTTATTTTAAATAACAGCAATTGTTATAGGTATCCAATAAAGCAAAGAAATAGAGTTTAATACTTGTTTATAATGTTATTTTGTTCCTATAAATACATATTTGGATTTTGCATAGAACTTGGCACTCATTTAGATCTCCATTCTTTTTGCGGCGAACCCCACAGCCAAGCATAATTTTTGTATTGAACTTGGCTCTCCTTTTTTACATTTATGTTTTTGATGGGATATCAATACTTTTTGTAAAGAAAACTAGGCAGGTATTGAGATTTAATGTTTTTTCTTGTGTTTCCGCTGCATGTTTTTTACTTCTGTTCTTTGTATTAATTATGTGGTGCCGCGCGCCGCCAACGACACACCGTTGGCCGGTTGTTTAGCGCGTATTACAGGTTTTTTGTATGGGGACCCCCCCTATTTTTTAACTTTTTTATTTTTAGATTTTTTTCCTACGCTTACACACAATTACCGAGCTGGATACCAAATTTCATCCTTCTAGGTCATCTGGAAGTAGGTTAGGTTTAGGTACTATATGCCAGTCACAATAAAAAAGAAATTTGTATGGGAACCCCCCCTATTTATTAACTTTTTTTTGTTTTTAGATTTTTTCCTACGCTTACACACAATAACCGAGCTGGATTCCAAATTTCATCCTTCTAGGTCATCTGGAAGTAGGTTAGGTTTAGGTACTTATATGTCAGTCACAATAAAAAATGTTTTTTTTTGTATGGGGACCCCCCCTATTTTATAACTTTTTTTAATTTTTAGATTTTTTCCTACGCTTTCACACCATAACTGAGCTGGATTCCAAATCTCATCCTTCTAGGTCATCTGGAAGTAGGTTAGGTTTAGGTACTTATATGTCAGTCACAATAAAAAATGGTTTTTTTGTATGGGGACCCCCCCTATTTTATAACTTTTTTTAATTTTTAGATTTTTTCCTACGCTTTCACACAATAACTGAGCTGGATTCCAAATTTCATCCTTCTAGGTCATCTGGAAGTAGGTTAGGTTTAGGTACTATAGGTATGTCAGTCAGTCTTAAAATTTACGACTTTTTGACCTTCATATCTTTATAACCGTTTGAGCTAGCTTCATGAAATTTGGGCTTCTAGATGTCCTTATGGATATAATTAAACACACGTAGTTTTATGTGTTTACGTTAAAGATGTTTTGAGTTATAGAAGGGTCAAAAGTGGCACCAAGTGGTTCGTGTAATATTACACTTGGCGCTGGCTAGCCAGTTCCTTTGCTTGAACTTGGCTTGACACGCTGCCGCGTGTCTAGATTTCTAGACGTAGGAAGACTAATGCATGGATTATAAATTATCTACTTAAAACGATATTTAAATCAGCGCTGGGGGTCTACCGCGAACACCGAAGTTTGCTAATTGCGGGCATCTTTCTCGTTTACTCTCATTACGGCGTAATTAGAGTGACAAATTCATAATTCACTTTAATTGAATTTAGCTGACCTGCTAGATATCCAATAGTAGTACTTGTGTAGCCTGCAGTCTCTTTCGTTTGTCTTGTTGGTTGGAAACATGGGGCTCATCACCTGTAATTTTAAAAGTAAGAATATAAGAATAAGAATACATTTTATTATCAATAAAAACACGTAACAGAATATTGCAGGGGTCTCCGCACTAGGCTACGCCTGTATCGCGGGGAACCAGTTACAATTAAAATTAATTAATTGGTCATTTCTCCATACAAACGTACTCGACTGTTTCCTCCGTGGGTTTTGATGTTAGAGTAATGATTTTTTCAACACAGATTAATATTATTGTTAATATCTGTGTCAGACCGTTTTGCTTTTTTTGATATTTTTGTTTTTAAGGCGTTAGAGCCCTTCAAAAATGGCCTCATTGACTATGCCGCAATGAGAGGCATAGTATTCAAAACTGACATCAATTAGCCAAAAAAGCAAAACGGTCCTACACAGATAATTTCATAATTATTTAGATTTCCAAATTTGGTTACGATTGGTTAAGTTTTGGAGTAGGAAACAGTCGAGTACGAAACCTGGATTTTTGAGATTTTTACGCAGGATTTTTCGCCTTGTCCTTATCGCACTAGTTTAAGGAGCCGCTTCCGATAACGAGACGGGTATATTTCCCTAAAATATTTAAAACTCAGCTCCTGTTTCGTCTTAATTAACACAAGTTCGCAATTCCTGTATCGCTGTTATATTGCGGTGCATGGATAGATATACCTATTTTGTTGACTGTAATCAAACACTCAAGCAGATTTTACTTCACATAGCTCAAAGTGGAAAAATAAAGCTATCTAATGAAAAATATATTTCTAGACGTAGGAAGACTAATGCATGGATTATAAATTATCTACATAAAACGATATTTAAATCAGCGCTGGGGGTCTACCGCGAACACCGAAGTCTGCTAATTGCGGGCATCTTTCTCGTTTACTCTCATTACGGCGTAATTAGAGTGACAAATTCATAATTCACTTTAATTGAATTTAGCTGACCTGCTAGATATCCAATAGTAGTACTTGTGTAGCCTGCAGTCTCTTTCGTTTGTCTTGTTGGTTGGAAACATGGGGCTCACCTGTAATTTTAAAAGTCCATCATACGAAAAGAATACAGGTAAAGAGGTATGTACCTACCAGGTAGTGATCGGTAGATTTTTTAGGGTACCTATACACTCAAAGTTAAGTATTGTCGAGGCTCGCGAAGGCCGAAGGCCGAGCTCCGCGTAGGGCCGAAGGCCCGAAGCGTCACACGAGAGGGGGAAGTTGGAGCTTAAACACGACCCAATAGGAAAAGTGTCTTGACAACCTCAGGTCGGGCCTACGGCCTTATGTACAATTACAAAAATAAATTACAATTGAATATAACATACATACATATAATCACGCCTATTTCCCGGAGGGGTAGGCAGAGACCACGGATTTAATATAAATAGGTATCTTATATATAAATTACAATTGAAAGTTTAACAAATATCCGTACATTTAGATAAGTTTCCACGTAGATGTCGCTGTTTCGTGCATTCAAAATTCTGCTTCGCGTAATCATGGTTTTTAGGGTTCCGTACCCAAAGGGTAAAACGGGACCCTATTACTAAGACTTCGCTGTCCGTCCGTCCGTCTGTCTGTCACCAGGCTGTATCTCACGAACCGTGATAGCTAGACAGTTGAAATTTTCACAGATGATGTATTTCTGTTGCCGCTATAACAACAAATACTAAAAACAGAATAAAATAAAGATTTAAGTGGGGCTCCCATACAGCAAACGTGATTTTTGACCAAAGTTAAGCAACGTCGGGCGTGGTCAGTACTTGGATGGGTGACCGTTTTCTTTTTGCATTTTTTTCGGGTTTTTTTTGCTTTATGGTACGGAACCCTTCGTGCGCGAGTTCGACTCGCACTTGCCCGGTTTTTAACTATTTATTTACTGGGAATGTAGCTCACGGCCAGGCTGTGCTATTACAAATTGGAATTTAGACATATTGCAATTACAAATTGGGATTCTCCTGTATTTCTTCGATTTTTCTTGGGATAATGATGACCAGTCCCATTATTACTTATTATGTATACCGTGGAGTCAACATCATAATCTGCCACTTTTTCGGTTTAGCTTAGAGGTACGAGCGTATGTTTTCGCTTGGCACTAATTGTTCACAAAGTATCTGAGTGCGATCCCCGAGACTTTTAATTTTAATACGTATATAGTACGGAGAATGGAATGGAGTTTCCGTAAGGCGCGAGTAGGGTCCAACCTGAAATATGCGGCAGATTCCTGCAGCTGACCTGTCTCCACACGTATTGGCTCGCCTTTCCTGTGGCATAAGACAGTGAAGCCGAGAGGGTAATGCAGGTGCTGGGCATCCCTGCGTTTCCTTAATTCCGTCCCAGGCGGTGTAATGTATGTTACACCATAAATCGTCTGCAATAGACGTAAAGGCCAATGATGAGTACAGAGACGAAATGTTCCATTATTTTCCAAAACATACTATTCTATTTTCTTTCCTCAGCAGCCTAGTGACGTCTGAATGATGTCTGTGTTATGTTATAAATGTTATAATGTTGGGTGGCTGATGGTGATGGATGAGATGGCCCTACACATTTCTTAAAAAACATTTTACTATAATAGCCTATAATTATGTCGGACTACCTGACGCCCACAACTTCGTTTGCGTGGAATTGAATAATTAAATTTTCGTTGAATTGTGTGTAAAAAATCTAAAAAGTAAGTACTTATAGATCTTATAGCAAAGTTACGTACACTTATCACGTGTTTAAGGGTTAAATAAGAAAATTAACCTTTATAGCCCTTAACTCTTGTGTATGTCTACAGGAACGACGTAACATAGTTTTCTGTTTGACCCGTTTACTGTGTTAATAATGCCTAGAATGTCTACACTACACATTCTAGGAACATCTATATATATAGTTTAAGACATTCTTATTTTTAACTTCCTACTCCGTCTTTAAACCGTAAAAGTTATAATTATAGTATATTACGCAATTTCAGTTCTTTCCTCGCTTCGGTCTCATCGTCAGGCC
The DNA here is from genome assembly GCF_963556715.1 of Cydia fagiglandana. NCBI lineage: Eukaryota > Metazoa > Arthropoda > Insecta > Lepidoptera > Tortricidae > Cydia > Cydia fagiglandana. The sequence goes on along the minus strand of NC_085932.1, from coordinate 7,722,982 downwards.
CTGGGAATATAGACTGGTAGTAACGAAATATCGCTGAACGATCATGTGAACCTCGGTTCCTTTAAAGATTTCCAGTTTCATTATCATATTTTGGGTCAGGGATATTTACTATCATCTTCGACGAGGAAAAATATCGTAAAAAAATCTTATCAGAATAAAGCCTACATTTCTTTCTAAAGGTAAACTTCCGATGGCAGTTCCTTTTGTTATAAATAGCGCCTGTACTTATACCAATCCTTGTGGTGTTAAGTATAAATGTGATTGCAATAAACTTAACTATAAGTAAGTAAATAAAAATAAACCTAAGCTATACGGCTACCATCAGTTTGGTATTGACATAAACGCTATCGTGAACGTAATTTACTTTCTATGCATCGCTCGTAGTACTGACATATTAGTGCGAAAGAGATACTTATATAGAAAGTAAATTACGTTCACGATAGCGTTTATCTCAATGCCAAACTGATGGTAGCCGTACTAACCCATAATAACTATTGTACAGTTGTTACTCTTCGAAGGCCGCAAAAATATGTGACACGCTTTTATGGCTGTTCAAATAAGATCGTGTCAGATATTTTTGCTGCCTTCGTTGTGTAACATATTATTGCAGGTGACTGTACTTAATAACCCAACTCGCATCGTTACCTACCTACCTATTAGCTGTATAGTACCTAAGTAAACTTAATGAACAAAATTGTATGAATGACATTATTAAGGGCATCCGATAGCTGGCGCGGGTAGTATGAACGTTAGCGTTATGACTGTGAGCACGGCGCGGCGGATTTTACCTGCATTGGCACCGGCGCGCGTGTGCCCTCGCGCCTTCCTCGGAACTCCTGCCTCTGCAAATCCACACTTTTTTACCTTTTCAATGGAATAAGTAACCTAAACAATAGCTTTGCAAATCCAAAGGGGGGGGGGGTCTGGATATCGGATGATTCGAAGCATGATTTTTGGATGATTTTAGGGGGGGGGGGATCGTCACAAATCGATGACGTAATTTATGGACAGCCCCTATGTTACTACAGTACCTATACGTCACTATCCCTTTCACATTACCTACATAATCCACATCACTGGTAACTAATGATAATATGTGTGACGTAAAATTTTGATTTATCTAAAACCCAATTGTCAAATCCTGGAATGATGACAATGGGGCCAACCTATAAAGCGCCTTTCCAAAAAAGTAGGTCTTCGAGCCACCAGTGAACATACAGCGAGATGCATAAAAATCAGCTAAATGCGAGTCGGACTCGAGCATGAAGGGTTCCGTACCATTACGTAAAAGTGCGAGTCACAATTGCTTTTCTAGGGTTCCGTACATAAGTCCGACTCACGCTTAACTGCACATTTCTAGCCCCCTCCAGACTATGCGCGTGAATCGCGGGCGAAGCCGCGAATGCGAGTGTGGTGTCGATTTCGCAGATTGTTCTCGCCTTCGCGCCTTGTTCTCCGTTTTTTGTCGGTATTTCGGCCCGCGTCAAAGGAGACGCGAAGCGCGAATTTGCAAGACTCCACATTAACACAATATTTTGACTCCTCTGTGGCAAGATAAATACTAATTCTATTATGATTATATTATATTAAGCAGCTATATTTTACGGTTTTACAATAAAACAAAATGGAAAAACAGCTAAAGCACGTATGATGCCATAGATAACTAACAGTTAAACTCGATCAGCTGATGCTTTTCCGCCATATTGCCGCAAACCAAACTGCGAAATCGCCGTGAAGTGTGCGAGTGTGGAGTCTTACGTCAACTTCGCGATATGTTCGCTCCGCGACGTCGCGCCGCGATTCACGCACATAGTCTGGAGGGGGCTTATCGAGCTATCACGGTATATGAGTTATTGCATGATGACAGACAGATAGACAGACAGACAGACAGACGGACGGACGGACGGACGGACGGACGGACAGACAGACAGACAGGCAGACTGACAGACAGGCAGACAGACAGACAGACAGACGGACAGAAAGCGGACGGAGTCTTAGTAATAGAGTCCCGTTTTTACCCTTTTGGTACAGAATAACCCTATTAAGCGAATTAAAAAAATTGTGAAGGAACCTCTTACGTGAAGAATTATATTTTCACTTCTCATGCTCAAAAAGTGCACTTTTATGTCGTGCGTAGACGACATAAAATCGCATTTTATGCTCTAAAGCATAAAAGTAAAATTTTCTTCTAAGACTAAGGTAATCGGTCTCAACCGCCAAACAGTTAAAGCATATTGCACAATTTTACTGAGCAATAAAATTGTGTAGATGACAAAACTTGTTACCTATATTATTTTATTTTTGCTACAATTTATTAGAAATCCGTATTTTCTGTCATTAAATTTAGTAAATCACATAAAATAGGAGTCGATTATCGTTCAAAAATGCTCCAAAATGTTTGACTTGGCAGAAAACCAAGCATCTGAAACTCTGATCACATGTTGAAAATTAAAAAAAAAATCAAAAAGTTAGTTGGCGGGAATTGGTTATGTATTATGTTCTTTCGCTTTACGACAATTTGGTGGTGTAAATTGCCGTGAAAATGTGTTTTATTTTCCTCGCAATCGAAGTGAAAAGCAGAGTGTACAACAAGGGCATAAATGTCCATTTTTACCCTCGTCTACTATTTTGCTAAAAACTTGCCTCGGGTAAAAATGGGTCACTTTATGCCCTTGTTGTACAATCTACTATTTTTTTCTTGCTCATCACACATAACAGCGGAATGCCCAGGGTGCCTAGATCACAATACTTGATAGAAAACGCCAATCGAAACTTAGGTAAATAGTGCATGACTTTTCGATAGTGGATTTAAAGTTTTCTGAGATGAGATAGGTTTGTAACCGCCTTGATGAAGGTTTGAAGTCTAAAAGTAAATAATTACTTAATTCATAATGAGTATTACCTATTACTATTATTTATTTTACCCGAGCGAAGCCGGGTTTTCATCTAGTATACCTATATAAATGTGCTGTCTTTAAGAGGAACAAACTATAAGCGCCATTGGGATCTGTAGCACATACGATCTTCTTCGGGAATTCAGTAATAAATACCTACAACTAAGTTCTAATTCAAACACAGTTTGCTTTAGTAGGTACCTACCTACCTACTACATCAAATTCAACGCTTTCACACACTGATACTACACGCTGTTTTGTACAAGTAAGTACACATAGGCTAGATATAAATTATTTGTTGTACCTTGACCGTTACATAGGTTCTCATCTGGTTCCAGGTCAGGTGGAGCCGTAGTTGGCTGGGCTGTTAGAAAAAAATGGATATTAAGCCCCCTCCAGACTATGCGCGTGAATCGCGGGCGAAGCCGCGAGCGCGAGTGGAGTCGATTTCGCTGTCTGCGAAAATCGACGCCACACTCACGTTCGCGGCTTCGCGCCGCGATTCACGCACGAGTGTGGAGGAGGCTTTAGACATTGAAACATTCTTATTAAGAGTAAATTGACAAATATTTAATACCTACAACTAAGTTCTAATTCAAACACAATTTGCTTTAGTAGGTACCTACCTACCTACTACAGCAAATTCAACGCTTTCACATACTGATACTACACGCTGTTTTGTACAAGTAATAAAGTAAGTACACATAGGCTAGATATAGATTATTTGTTGTACCTTGACCGTTAAATTGGTTCTCATTCGGTTCCAGGTCAGGTGGAGCCGTAGTTGGCTGGGCTGTTAGAAAAAATGGATATTAGACATTGAAACATTCTTATTAAGAGTAAATTGACAAATATTTACAGAAGCTCACCAGGTAAGCGCAGGGTTGGGACGGCATCTGGGCTGAGCCGATTAGACCATGTTAAATAATTAGTTTCAAAGTGAGCATGACAGACTCTCCGCCTTTTATAAACATAATCAGGCTCTAGTTCTTGCACCACCGAGCCCACCGTCTCCACCCACACGGAAAATCTCTGTGGGTCCTTTTTTGGGTGGGGAAAGGAATGCAGCGGCATTCCGTTAGCACCTGAAAAACAATAGTTAAAATGGCAAGAATTGATAACTTTTAAAAGATGTAGCACCAAAATCGTTGCAGACTTCTTTTGGTCTAACTCTTGTAGTATTTTAGGAAAAACTAACCGGAAAATAGCATGAATTATACAGCTTGGCAAAAAGAGTAGGAATTAAAAAGTGGCAACACTGTAGTGTCGTCCCGTTTTCTTATACAAATTGGTTTGAAAGGGACGACACTACAGTGTTGCCACTTTTTAAAGTCTACTCTTTTTTGCCAAGCTGTACACATTGTATAATCCGTTTCGCATCTACTAATCAGCTTGAGCGATTATTATACATCGATAGTTTATAAATAAATACAGAAAAACACATGACCGCGCGCCGCGTCGGTACAGGCCTGTTAGCACTATTATTTTAAATTTTCCCGCTCGGTATTTTACTTACGAGAGTTGCCGCATCCCCGAACGCAGCAAAGTTTCTCAGATGCGGCCATTGTCTTCGCCGCCGAGTAACGATATTCATAAATTTTATTACAAAAAACGATATGCTATCTGCGTATCAGGTTACACGAAAAGTCAAAAAGACAAGTTAAAAGACAGTTTTGGTAATCTTTTTTTATTTCATTGCAGTGACAAAAGTATAGCCGGTCAAACAACTGCGTCAGTAGAAAAAGACGCGAAATTCAGATTGTCTATGGGACGATAACCCATCGCGCTTATATTTTTTTAAATTACCGCTTTTTTACATACCATAAATACTGATAGTCGTAACAGACTACTGCACCGCTGTTTTTCTGCGTATAACTAAACGCTGAGCACTGTGAAATGTTGCACCAGGAAATAAAACAAGTGGATGAGGGGTAAAATGATTGCCGTTACCAGCGACATCTCTAGATTCATGACAAGACATATGCCCCCATACTTCATATTGATAGTTCTAAGTGAAACAGCCCTGACGAGTACGACAGAGTACGAGAACGTATTGGAGTATGCAGAATGACAAGTTTGTGTTGTATATTGATTGTGCAGTGAAAATGTATTTCGAATTGTTTACAATATATTAAATTAACGTTATGTATTAATTAATAGCTAAGAAAATGGGCCGAGGACTATGAACGTACGTGCTTATTTGTGCATTCACAGTGTTGCGTAGTTTGTTTCTTGCTCATCATAACATAGGTCATTGAAATAATGGTTGAGAACGGCGGTTCGAGCGGGGGCAGCGACAGCCCTAACGCGACTTGCGGGAGGTCGGGCCTGCTGGAGACGCTGGTGCGCGGGGTGTGGTACCGGGTGCACTGCTCCCTGGAGGACGACTACCTCAGCGTGTGCCTCGACGACGGGTACGATGCGACGACAACTCTCAATGGCACCCTCAACAATAACAATGTCGAAACACCCAACAGTGACTTCACGGAAGTGCCGGAAGCGATCGCGAATCAAAAACGAGTAGTGCAAGTGGTTAAATCCGACAATAATGGGCTTGGAATATCAATTAAGGGGGGAATAGAAAATAATATGCCCATATTAATATCAAAAATATTCAAAGGTATGGCGGCAGACCTGACTGAACAGTTGTATGTTGGTGATGCTATCTTGTCGGTCAACGGAGAGGATCTTAAGGATGCTACACATGAAGAAGCTGTAAAGGCTCTGAAAAGAGCTGGCAAAATGGTTCAGTTGGAAGGTGAGTCATTAATATAGTACTGCAGTTAATTTAAAAATTACCTCTGCTGAGATGGATATGCTACTATGACAGTGAATCAAGTTGAACAAGAAAGGCAGACAAAACCTTTATTCAATATTTAGAAACAAATGATATTAAAAATATCACAATTTTAAATATTTTTCTGAAACTTGAATTCTTTAAAAGGTACATACCCTGAATGAGTCTTATTTTTTTTTGGGAAGACTTATTTTCATGGCCAGGAGCCCTGTTGTGGATTAAGGACAGCCCTAATAGACTTCTTATTAATAGCCTAAAATATAATCCAACTTTCTACATTAAGTGTCTAATAAAGTTTGTACAGACACAGTGTTTTACTAAATATTTTTGATTGTGCGTTTTAGTGTTTTAAATTGAATAAAAAATCCTTATTGGTCCAATAGTCTTAAAAGGATTGGTTGCTAGGTGATCAGCACCTCTAGCACAACTGGCCGCGACAGGCGTGAGAAGTGACAGATCGGCGCGACTTGGCGGCTTGTCGCGTGTTGGCAGCACAACTCACGCGCGAGAGCCGCGACAAACTCGCGATCAGGTGTCACTGTCAGAAAATGACAACGATCGCGACTTTGAACTAAAATCCGTAGCACAACTGCCTATTTTGAGACAAAATATTCTCTCGTCTTTATGTCAATCCGCGAGTCGAAGTCTACGCGACTTTATAACGCGACTCGCTCTCGCGGGTGCTTTGCTTGTACTTTTTTAACGAAACTCATGATAATTATAACTTAAAAACTAGTTTCATATATTATGTAATAATATAATTTGTATAATTACTTATTGCCCTAAGGAATAAGGAAGTATGGAACAATCACTAAATGCGCTTTACGCACGCTTATATCGATTATGCACGGTGATATCTACAAGTACCACAACACACCCATCATGTTTACAACTTTAATTTCAAACAGCTAGCTTGTAGGTACTCAATTAAGTAATTAGGTACATATGTAGGATTTTTAAATTTCAATTCAGGTTCGTAAGTTTGTAAAAGTAATCCTAAGACTTCCTTACACAAAACTTTCATCAACCTAACAACGGAGCCCGCTTGCTTGTACATAAATGAAGCCGATGAGGTGGGTAGGTACAAATGTTCAAAACAAACTTATTAAGTTTAACTATCCAACTTATTAAGTAAGCCATAGTCTTATAGTCTTATATAAAAAAGATACAAAAGATAAGACATAGTAAAATAAAAGCAACAATAAAAGCAATAGATGCTCTAGAACACGCTAGAAAGCTAAAATGGAGATGGGCTGGACATGTGGCTCGCCTTAAAGACCACAGATGGACAGCCATAGTCACGAACTGGAAAGGCCCAGACGGCAAGCGCCGAAAAGGCAAACCAAACATGCGCTGGGAGGAAGACATGAAAAGAATTGCTGGTCCAAATTGGAAAAGAATAGCACAAGACCGTGAAAAATGGATATCTTTGGAAGAGGCCTTCACCTAACGGGTTCCTACAAAATAATCAACAAAAATTTATTAACAAACTTATGTATAACAAAAGGAAATAAAAGGCTTTTTATTTTTATTTATTTATTAGTCTTATAGTAATATTTAGGATCACGGTTAGATGTCTAATTTCAACAATATCTTACTATTTAGGTACCGTTTGGAACCTTCCTCGACTTCAACAAAACATGTGGCCTGTGCCCGCTGCATCGTACTGTAACAGAATGATGTAATACGTGGCTATAACAGGATCATGTCCGGCTCAAAATCATGCTTTGTATGAAATATTATCAGTCAACACCCACTAAACCATTCCGTCCTCTGCCAACACCATACCGTGACGTGACTGGACCGAGCCGACCAACAATATTTTGAAGGAGTCGTTACGCTCATGTCATAATCTGAGTAGGTAGCATAGGTACGGTTATCATATGGTCTACCATATTGAAACTCCTCTAGATCATACCTGTGTTCTAGATGTTTCACTTCATGTTTGACAGGGCCTAATACGATCATGCTATGATACGTTGCTGTCAACATTAGGTATGAAGTGGGCCTTGGGGAGCTATTAATTAATAATGGCTTCTAGGAGTTCTAGGTACTTACCTACCTACTTTATTTTTGTTTCTTTTCAGGTAAAAATACAGGAGAGAAAAAGAAACAATATTTAAATTAATAGTATATTGCTTTGCCTTATATATTTCTTATTATTAAAGCACATCTTGCATCCGCGACTTAGACCGCGACTCGAGTCGCCATTCCCGCGGCTGTCAAATCTGTCGATTTCCGTAGCATAACTTGTACCCGCGACTGCAACAGCCGTGTAGAGAACTCAAAGTCGCGGCGCGACTCGTCAGTGTTACCCGGCGAAATCAAAGTCTAAACAAATCGATATTTGCAAGTGGCAACACTGAATCGGAAACCAGGGATGCGCTAAATCATTCGTTCTTTGGTGATAAAAAATCTAGTTTTTTGTCGATGGTTAAGTTTTTCCTGTCAAAGTCAAGGAACTTTCAAATTTTGTCAACATTTAATTACGGGAAAAAATATGAAAAAATGTAAGTAATAGAGCCTTATATACTTAATATTGATAATATTCCTTAAAATATATGAAGGAAATGAGAGAAAATATAGTTCGAATCAAAACACACCCGAAACGTTTAGCCATTTATTTTAGAGTGACATATTATGATGTAAAGAATCATAAAAAATACAAATTTAAATATTTGTCAAAAAACTAAAGAGTTCGCAACATCCTCCCACCTTTTGGGCAAGAGGCCCAAAACTCTTCTCTAGATCTCGGTAGAGTCCTGTGTTTCAAGCGGGTTCAGGCGTTGAACGGCTCGTGTGAATTATTGCCCATCTGCTGTGCGCACCTTAGCCACTCTTACACAATTATCTCTTAAAGACCACTTTATAATCTACATCACCTACCCTTAAATACGATTCCCTCTCCTTGCCCTGCTGGATGAGCCTCTCCACGTACTCGTTCCTGAACCATTTTCATTTTCGCGGAAGTTAGTGCTGCTGATGTTATCCGTGATGTACTTTGCGCCAATTCTTCCACGTCTTGTGAAAAATGTTCGTACGTCCATAAGAAAGGCTTTGGTCGTTAGCGACATGGTCAATTTAGTCAGATGCACGACTTGGTAAATTACACACGTGCATAAAATGATCCATATCATCCCTCCGAACCGCAGGAAAAGAGTACCGGTTAGGTTTATAATGTATTTATAGAAGTAAATAAGTGTACACAGAAACGTACTATAATCTGCAGTATTGTTAGCGAGCAGTACTTTCTTAGTTTCTATGTTGACTTCTCTGTCATAAACTGTCAACTTAGTTTCATTTTCCAATACTACGTTCATTAGGACACTGCATGTGTTCATGATAGGTCCTTGAAGCGTCCATCCAAATTTATTCTTTATTGCCACGAGGTTATTGTTCAGTTCCACGAAACTCTCCGTGAGCAACACGCCTGCGTGATCTGCGCCGATCAAAAGCCCGATGTCAGGTGCGGTCGCATCGCCGACGTCGCTCAGGGTGATATTATGTTTCTGCAACTCTTTGAACATCTCATGATTTACATTTAAACGAGGAACATATCCGCAGAGCTTAGACTTGTCGCGCGCGGTCATTCTACATTGATACTTCTTATCCAAACTTGCGACAGTGAACTCGTAGGTATGAAACAGTTCCTTTTTAGTTTCGATCCCACCAAAAAGACAATTCGACACGATTTCTTTGCCAACAGGCTTCAAATTTAAACTTTCTATTATATCGCGACGTAAATAAGTCTTCTGTGCTCCCGAATCAATAAAGCATCGTACCGGTATACATTTCTTATCGCTTATAATATTCGCCATAAACGTTTGCAATAGTATAGTACTAGCCTTATTTTGAGTTACGTTGTTATTTAAGTCTGACGTTTCAATATCTGAAGTTTTATCATTTTCATTTTGACTTGACGTTTTAACGTCAGGGCACATCAATATAGAATGACGTTTGGAGCAGAAAAGGCATTTTGTGAAATTTTTGCATCTTTTCGTATTATGTCCCGTTTTTAAACAAATATGGCATGCTCCTTTTTTATTTAGCACATCCTTCCTAGCTTCATACGACATCTTGTTAGTTTTGTAGCACTCGAAGCTGGTATGCGATGCCTTTTCACACCAAACGCAACAAATCTTCTTACCTGCGTCTTCCGTTGATACCAAGCATGCCGCGGTAGGTTGAGTAGAAACGCTATGCAAACTGTCACCCGATGCTATTCCGCTACGCGCAAGCTGGATCCGCTCCTCCGACTCCACCTCGCGTTTCAGGAACTGCATAAGCCGGTTCAGATGATCGTCGCTCTTCTCCTCGAGTACGTGGGATCTCTGCCATGCTCGTAAAACAGATTCGGGCAAGGCGGACTCAACTAAAGGGAAAAGTAAAGCAGCGTATTTATCTATAGTGACACCTAAGCTTTGTAGTGCTTGTAATTGCGTATTTAATTTATCGTATAAGTGGCCTAATTTATAGGAAGTATTACCTTTGGCTTGTGCTAATACAAGATTAAGCAGTTCACGCACATAAATGTCGATCAACATTTCGTCACGTGCAAACCTGGACTTCAATTGCTCAACAGCCTTCTTATAGTTAGCTCCCGACGGCGGAAAGCTCTCGACGATCTCTCGCGCTGGAGTATCTGGAACAGTGCATTGGTATAAATACTGAAACTTATCTCCGTCGTCTATAGATTCGTCGTCGTCGATTTTCTGAAATTGACACCAAAAACCAATCCAGTTTTTCGTATTGCCGTCAAACTTCCGTAACTCAAATTTCGGTAGACGGAATCGTCTTGAATGACATGCAGAACTGCACGCCGACTTCTCACAACATTGATGAGATTTGTCCATATTATTCGACTCATCGCTGCCGCTAGACTTGCGAGACCTCTTCTTGCGTTCGTTCTTCCGGGAAACGTTGTCGTACATGACTTTTATACGCTCCCAGTCGCTTTCATACTTATCGCTGGTCATGCAGTCTTCATAAATTTCATCTTCAGTCATCTCGTCCGTTTTTAGCCATTGTTCTTTTATACGTTGGTCGACGTTGAACAAGGAATCGGCTCGAAGCTGGAGCTTGTTAAAGGCCGCGGTGATTTCGTCGATGTCGGTCGACTCTAACTTAGCCACAATATCGTTTTTTGCGGTTGCGAATAGCCTCCTGGCTATACTTCGTTCTTTTCGTAACATTTCCATTATATTTAACGGTCGCCAGATGAAGGAAATGAGAGAAAATATAGCTCGAATCAAAATACACCCGAAACGTTTAGCCATTTATTTTAGAGTGACATATTATGATGTAAAGAATCATAAAAAATACAAATTTAAATATTTGTCAAAAAACTAAAGAGTTCGCAACAATATATATTGTTTAAAATTTTCTGTTTAATAAACCTTTTAAATAAAATATTTTTGTAAGTAACTATAATAATGGAATTGCTAATATTGGTTTTGTTCTCATATTCCTGTTGTAAATAGTGTTTTTTTTTTTCAGAAGAAGTTCAGCATTATCCTAGACACGATTGATATCCCAGCACCCAAAGGAAAATATTATTAACAGGAACGTGCCAACGGGACCCGAAGTGGAGATTCAGGAAAAGAAACACACTAGGCAAGCTTGTAGGTTTCAAACGCGGAGCTGTCCCCTTTTCTAAATTAACTACTTAAGATGTGAGAAGCGCTTTAGCTTTAAAAACACCACTGAGGAAGTGAACTATTAATAATTACCCTAATGGTTATGGCGTACCTATCTAAGCTGCCACAGTAACTCTCAAATAAGTTTCATATAGTTTTTCTTGTGCCAATAATGGATGGCATGTGTGTGTACTGTGTACCTAACTGTTTATGATTTGACAAATTGATATGAAAAGCTTATTTCATAGTCCTCGATGAAGTCATGACCATATTTTATTGTCTTGTTTACAAACCAATTTTCTTTCCAGGGTGATATTTAATTGTCCTACGCCGCATGTCGAAGAAAAAGGAAGAGAGAAAATACTTTTCAAGGGTAATAAAGAAGATTCTTACAATTTCTCTATAGTGGTTCTAGATGTTAATATATATTAGGTTTAATAATAAGAAATATATAAGGCAAAGCAATATACTATTAATTTAAATATTGTTTCTTTTTCTCTCCTGTATTTTTACCTGAAAAGAAACAAAAATAAAGTAGGTAGGTAAGTACCTAGAACTCCTAGAAGCCATTATTAATTAATAGCTCCCCAAGGCCCACTTCATACCTAATGTTGACAGCAACGTATCATAGCATGATCGTATCAGGCCCTGTCAAACATGAAGTGAAACATCTAGAACACGGGTATGATCTAGAGGAGTTTCAATATGGTAGACCATATGATAACCGTACCTATGCTACCTACTCAGATTATGACATGAGCGTAACGACTCCTTCAAAATATTGTTGGTCGGCTCGGTCCAGTCACGTCACGGTATGGTGTTGGCAGAGGACGGAATGGTTTAGTGGGTGTTGACTGATAATATTTCATACAAAGCATGATTTTGAGCCGGACATGATCCTGTTATAGCCACGTATTACATCATTCTGTTACAGTACGATGCAGCGGGCACAGGCCACATGTTTTGTTGAAGTCGAGGAAGGTTCCAAACGGTACCTAAATAGTAAGATATTGTTGAAATTAGACATCTAACCGTGATCCTAAATATTACTATAAGACTATGGCTTACTTAATAAGTTGGATAGTTAAACTTAATAAGTTTGTTTTGAACATTTGTACCTACCCACCTCATCGGCTTCATTTATGTACAAGCAAGCGGGCTCCGTTGTTAGGTTGATGAAAGTTTTGTGTAAGGAAGTCTTAGGATTACTTTTACAAACTTACGAACCTGAATTGAAATTTAAAAATCCTACATATGTACCTAATTACTTAATTGAGTACCTACAAGCTAGCTGTTTGAAATTAAAGTTGTAAACATGATGGGTGTGTTGTGGTACTTGTAGATATCACCGTGCATAATCGATATAAGCGTGCGTAAAGCGCATTTAGTGATTGTTCCATACTTCCTTATTCCTTAGGGCAATAAGTAATTATACAAATTATATTATTACATAATATATAAAACTAGTTTTTAAGTTATAATTATCATGAGTTTAGTTAAAAAAGTACAAGCAAAGCACCCGCGAGAGCGAGTCGCGTTATAAAGTCGCGTAGACTTCGACTCGCGGATTGACATAAAGACGAGAGAATGTTTTGTCTCAAAATAGGCAGTTGTGCTACGGATTTTAGTTCAAAGTCGCGATCGTTGTCATTTTCTGACAGTGACACCTGATCGCGAGTTTGTCGCGGCTCTCGCGCGTGAGTTGTGCTGCCAACACGCGACAAGCCGCCAAGTCGCGCCGATCTGTCACTTCTCACGCCTGTCGCGGCCAGTTGTGCTAGAGGTGCTGTACTGGCTATACTGGTCATTCATCTAGATTGATCAATTAACTCTAATAAAAATTATGGCAATTGGAGCTTGAGGTCACTGTAAATGCTTTCATTAATTACAGTATGCCGGGAGAACGTATTTGAAGTTACAATATTTTGCTATATATTTGTACTATTTTCTCATTGGATCAAAACAAATAAATTAAAAAACATGGTTTTGCATATGATCTGGTTAGTATAGTTATTAGGGTTTGCAATCCGGATCCAAAATGTATGAAATTGTCCGGATCTGGATCCGGATCCGCGGATCTTCCTTACATTTCGGATCAATCATGCAAACCCTAATGCTTATACAGCACTAATACTATCCTACCTTGTGTCCCAACTGGGCTGGGTTAAGTTTGCAAGTCAAAGAGGTTAAAGAAGCTATGGTTATCTGATTTGACTGATTAATTTGTCTATATTTCTATTGTATATAGTTGCTTTATATCGTTCTAATTCTTTCCAATTTTTAGTGTATTTTCCCCTTTCCTTTTTGTGTAATATATGTATGTTTATCCTATAAATTTTGTATGTATTTATATCCTTTATCTTTCTGGTACCTTGTTGTACATTTTGCTGCATTTGTCACCCTCTTTTCACTCTCTCCTCTCATCTACTCAAAGGTTAACTGGAAGAGATCCCTCAAAGGGATAAGTTCGCCTTTGTACTTCTTGCTAATTGTATGTTATTTTTAATATGTCTTTTTGTACAATAAAGAGTTTACTACTACTACTACTACTACTACAAAATACAACCAGATCCTGCAGATCTATGGGACTCAAACAGTTAATAAAGACAATGGACTTGGAGGCATTCACAGGCTATGGTAACTGCTTACCAAAAAATGTATAATATTCACCTCATTTTTTATACCAGGTCAGAAGCAAACATAATGGTAAGTGGTTTCCATAGCCAATGAAATCCTGCAAATAGATAAAGATTTTTCTATGAGGCTCCGTAAGAGGCCAACAAATCGCAATAGAAATATGGATATGGAACCCTAAACTATATATTATCCTTGGTGGCTGTTTGTTGGTACCAGCTGCTTTCACCAGCCAAGCAATTTTCGCAACAATAATCATTACTCGTCAGTCCTTTTTTAGGGTTCCGTACCCAAAGGGTAAAACGGGACCCTATTACTAAGACTTCGCTGTCCGTCTGTCCGTCCGTCCGTCCGTCCGTCCGTCCGTCTGTCTGTCACCAGGCTGTATCTCACGAACCGTGATAGCTAGACAGTTGAAATTTTCACAGATGATGTATTTCTGTTGCCGCTATAACAACAAATACTAAAAACAGAATAAAATAAAGATTTAAATGGGGCTCCCATACAACAAACGTGATTTTTGACCAAAGTTAAGCAACGTCGGGAGTGGTCAGTACTTGGATGGGTGACCGTTTTTTTTTGCATTTTTTTAGTTTTTTTTTTATGCATTATGGTACGCAACCCTTCGTGCGCGAGTCCGATTCGCACTTGCCCGGTTTTTAACTTTTTTTAACGATGTTCGTAGACGTCCTATCCACTAAACCGACATCGGCTTTACCCGCATTGCCGTATAGGACACGTCATGGGAATTCATGGGATCGTGAACATTTTGCCATGACACCCCCGAATCACTCGTCAGTCCTGGTTTTATGAGTGTTTAGTAAAATTTTCACCATTTATTCTTCATATTTATAACTTTACAGTGAAGTACCTCCGCGAAGTGACGCCATACTTCCGGAAGGCGTCAATCATAAGCGAAGTGGGATGGGAGCTGCAGCGCGGCTATATGGCGGAGGCGCCGCCGTCGCCCCCCTCGCCACGCCGCCGCCGCGCCGACACCCGCTACGTGCCGCTGTTGATGGCCTGCGTGGCTAAGAATCTGCGCCATCACGACCCAGGTACTTATGTAGACCTACCTCTCGCGTCGAATGATGATCCCATAGCTCAGGTAACTTTGAACATCTTTAGTCATATGTCTTAGACCAGTGTTTTTGCAAATTTTTTCATGACGCAACATGCTTAGCACGAACAAATTGTTTCGTTTTTAGGGTTCCGTACCCAAAGGGTAAAACGGGACCCTATTACTAAGACTTCGCTGTCCGTCCGTCCGTCCGTCCGTCTGTCCGTCTGTCTGTCACCAGGCTGTATCTCACGAACCGTGATACAGTTGAAATTTCTTAATTAATTTAAAATTATTTCTGTTGCCGCTATAACAACAAATACTAAAAATAGAATAAAATAAAGATTTAAGTGGGGCTCCCATACAGCAAACGTGATTTTTGACCAAAGTTAAGCAACGTCGGGCGTGGTCAGTACTTGGATGGGTGACCGTTTTCTTTTTGCATTTTTTTCCGTTTTTTTTTGCTTTATGGTACGGAAACCTTCGTGCGCGAGTCCGACTCGCACTTGCCCTGTTTTGTATTGTTTTAAGGCCGGCAGAGGCTTCGCGAGACCCCAGGGGGTCGCGACCCACAGTTTTGAAAAACACTGTCTTGACGAATACTTTATTTTTAACCAAAATTTATCCCAACGAAGCATCCTGTATATTTTTTTGGATTCGATATTCAGTAAGTAGTGCCAAGTAAACGGGTAATCACAAACGATGCGCATGAAAAATGTGGTGACGTCAGAGCAGAGTAATAAGTTTAGACCGTTTCAGAGGATCGCACGATCGAGGTGTACTCTCCGGACGGCGTGCACTCGCTGGCGCTGCGCGCTTGCGACGCGGCGGGCGCGGCGGGCTGGCACCGCGCGCTGCACGCGGCGGCGCGGCGGGCGGCGCGCGCGGCGCTGGCGCGGGCGCGGCCCGGCCTGCGCGCGCTGCTCGGCGACGTGCGCTACGCCGGCTGGCTGGCGCGCCGCCCCGCCATGGATCATGTCAGTCTTACACTATACCTACTCCGACGGTTGCTGACACCAATTTGAACGCAACGCTCGTGCGTAAATGGATGTGTATATTCAATTCCAGCTGAAATGCTTACGGCGAGGCGTCCGTATTTTGCCTATCGCTTGCATTATATTTGTTCAACGATAGAGGGTGTAATCACCCTGGGTGTAATCATTCTTTATCTTTACAGGTGGCAATAACTTCCGCTACGATAACGAAACGTTTTGTGTCTCTATCACTCTTCTATTGACAATTGTATGTGGGCTTTGCGGCCTGTTCAGATTCAGAGTAGATTTTTGAAAGACGACGTGGTTTACCAAGAATTTATTAGTATAGTTTTTTTTTTTAATAGTTTTTAAAAATTTAATTTTTACTTTACAGATCAGCGCATCCGGGGGCTCCGATAGTTCCGATGAAGCCGAGGGATGGCAGCCCACCTTTGTAGCTATCACGGATCGAGAATTAAGGTATATTTTATTGCATGTCTGTCTTTGTTATTCTGAGCATTTTATTTCAATTCTATTTCTTAGGAAACAGCTTTTTTTACCACAATTTAAAGAGTCGAGGTACGGGTCGTCTTCTTCCTTTATGGTAGTGCGAAGTGTCGCCTATTCACTCGTGAAACAAATGTACAACAATGACTATGTGACAATAATGTAACATGCAGCATTTAAGCGAGTATATTGTTTTCACCTCAGCAGCTCGAACAAGAGTACTTTGCTTCTTAAAAACAGTGAGCAAAATGCGATTTTGCTCACTGAGTCATTTTGTCTCACTCAGTGAGCAAAATCGCATTTTGTTCACTGAGTGAGAAAAAATGAGTGAGCAAAATCGCATTTTGCTCACTGAGTGAGACAAAATGTCATTCAAGTGACCTTTATAGTCAAATGTCATTTCAACATGCGGGGTCTAATACAAGTTCGATATACTTGGGTTCTATTATCTCTGTCCCTCTAGGTATGTTCTCACTGCTTAGGGTGAAAAGTTTTGTGTACTACACGAGATCAAAGTTTGATATTTCTTCGAGTGCTTGTTTTGAGTCCCGTGCAAGCGAAAGATTCTATAATAGAATCTTGAGCGTAGTAAGGGATTCAAAAGCGCACAAGATGTAAATAACTTTGATATTGTACAAATAACTATTGTGGTGGTGCACCGTGCACCGTGCAGGTTGTACGAGGCGGCGCCTTGGTCGGCGGAGGCGTGGTGCGCGGCGGGCGAGGCGCTGGCGCTGGCGGCCACGCGGCTGGCGTGGTGGCGGCGCGGGCCGCGCGCGGCGGCGCTGGGCGTGCGCGCGGGCACGGCGGGCGGGCTGGCCGTGCGTGCGCTGCGCGCCGACACGCCGCACGACCTGGCCGCCGTCGCCGGCGCGCTCGTCGACGGCGCGCACCGAGCCGTGCGCGCGCAGCCCGAGTTCACCTTCCGTAAGATTATAACTGTCGACTTGCTGTCGCTCTATTTGGACACACGTCGCCTTAGATTTACAATTTTTACAGTTTCGATCTACTAGATATATATTGAACTAGCTGATGCCCGCCCCTTCGTCCGATAGAAACTTTCCTATGTTTTTTATCGGTCTGCAAACTATCTTTATATTGAATTACATTTAAATCGGTTCAGCGGTTTAAGCGTGGCGAAGAAACAGACGGACAGAGTTACGTTCGCATCTATAATATCAGCTACTCAAAGATTGTCTGAAAGAGATCGCTTTTTAGCGATAAGACCGCCTGTTGTTTAGCTTTGCTTGTATTTGTTTTCTTTTGTATTGTCTTCTTTCATTGAGGTGTGCAAAAAAGAGTATTGTATCGTATCAGTTGTGATTAATGAGAATGAGAATAATATGTATCGTATTGCAGGTTGCCGATTCCGGGGCATGTGTGCGCGGCTGTCGCTGGGCGCGGGCGGCGTGTGCGTGTGGGAGGCGGCGGGCTCGCTGGGCCGCGGCGGCGCGCGAGCGCTCTACCGCCGCCCGCTGCACGCGCTCAAGGCCTCCGCCGACGACGACCGCTCCGCGCTCTGGCTGCACTTCACGGACGACGACACCGTGGTCAGTACTGTCTCTAGCCCGCCGCCGAAGACGACAGCCCAGACACAATAATCCAAGTCGTTTGACCTTGAACGCATGCTGCCCCTGCCACGTTACGGCATTTACTTCACACACTATTTTAAGAGTACTTACATTTCCTAATCAATTCGGACGCTTATAACCAGCTCTCTCTGTCTTTCCCTCACTCCTTAGGGGATTTTTATGTCTGTGGTCTAAGGCAAAGCAATTTCGCCACATTTGATACTCGTATATACAAAACGATATTCACAGCTGAAAAAACTTGGATTTGAAAATGGAATTGAATAGCTCATATGAAATGTTTCCCCAGGAACTAGATATGGAGGGCAGTCCGAAGCCGGCCGTGTTCATCCTGCATAATCTGCTATCGGCGCGCGTGCACGCTCTGCCCGAGGACTCGGCGCAGCCGCTATAACCGCACCACTAGACATCTGTGAGTCACTCCCATTACCGACCTACTACTCCACCGGCGCGGCGGCAATTCTGTACTACGCACGAGTTACGCAGGGTTTTCATTCAGCTCGTTAGATGTTGTAGTTATTACGATCGCGGAAAAATGCCGAGAAATCTTCATTTAGAATCTCGAATAAATAATACTCCTTTGATTTATTTCTTGTTTGTTATGTTTATGTGAGACTATTAAAATCTTGTTAATATTAAATACGATTTTGGTGTGCGTAGTGATTAACATTGATGTTGGCCGCAGACTATGGCCGCTTTAGTGCAATTATGAATGTATTTTACGAAATAAGAAGCACAACTAGTGCTCAGTGGAAGTATCCTTATAGTTACTACTCCCGTCGGCACGCAACTTATTTCAGATATAAGATGATATAGGGGTCAGCGGTAATTTAACGATATTTTGGAAGTGGTAACTATTAGGAACAAACGCTTGGTTTGATGTTATGGCGTAGTAAAACTGGTAGAGTCGGACCAAACAAAGTCTGCGGTGGATTTGATAGACCAGGCAGTGCAAGTGTCATTTATACGTCATAATTTCATAGAAGTTTGGCGTTTAAAATAACACTCACTGCGTGGGCTATCAAATCCGCTGCAGACTATTCTTGTCTGACTCTAAATGCTATTGTGCCCTGGTTTTATGTTTGTTTTATAATTATGTTATAATTATTACATGCTCTTGCTCCCCTGGTTTATGATGAAATGACATACATGTATGTGTAGCAAAAATGTCATGATAACTAGTTTTTTAATGAAAGGGAGGATACGTAATATTTTCTAACTTTAAAAGCATGGTACGCAATATTAATTTTGATTATTGTCCCATTAGTGCTGTAGCATTTATACTCAATGTGAAACTCGAAATTATCATATTATTGAAATAAATTGTAGCCACATATACCTGTCTGGTGTAAATAGAATTTTACTTGTCTAAGTAGAACGAAACATGTCGGACCTTATGCAAAATAATCGAAACCTAGTTATTCTGCCTATCAAAGCTTTCTTATTAAGTGATTTTTATCTAAGTACTTTTATATACAATATCTACGCTGTAAATAGCTATTACTTATACATTCTACATCTTTACATTTCCCTATTTAAGGTAATTGGTTTGCTTTAATATTTGTAGATTTTGTAGTGTTCAATGTTAAGATATGATATAAGACGTCATACAGGATGATTTTGTTATCCCTGAAGGGTGAATATGTACTCATACTGGACAACTTTTACTATGGGATTAACCCTGATCTCGCGAAAAAAAATCAGTTGTTCTATAGAAAACATTGACTCTGATTCACCGAAAAATTTTCAAGGTTGGCCCCATAGTAAAAGTTGTTTAGTATGACCTACATATTCAGGGTTCGGCCAGAGATAACAAAATGACCCTGTATAAGCTAGGCTAATTTTAATTATGGTTAATATTAATGTGTAGTGACGTAGCGAAGTCATTTGAATAACGACAGGCAATATTTAAGGTGATAAAAGAAGGTTAGAAATATTTATTTTATTACCACATTAATGTCATATTTTGTAAGCGTAAAATGTAACTGAACAAATGTATCGGATTTTGTTTACACTCGTAACTAAGAGTTCCGGTATTACCGGTGTTTATTGGATTTGTACTCATCTCCTTCAACGCCTTTATTCTAGTTATAACTATTTAAACTCTTTAACTATTTGGTATTAAAAACAATGTAATAATTATGTTATATTAATATTTACTTTAATTATTCGAAATATTGTTACGTAAATTGTGAATCTCGCAGCTGTTTGGTTAATGCTTTAATTTTAGACAACCGAAGAGGCGTAATTGTATTGTTATTTGTTATTATTCATAAATTTATATTTTACATAGGTAATTATTATAATTCAATCGATTCGATGAGGTGTATAGGCTGGATTGTTATTAGCTTATTAGTATGTGTTTACGTTATTCACAGTATCAATAACAATACGTATACAGTACCGTTGGTATGGATACGTTACTTATAGAAATTTTGCTTCTGAGTAATTACGTACAGATAAATTAGTACAGAATGACAATTAGGGATGTGTGCCTTTGTATTAAATGAATTTGTCTATGCAATGTTAAAGCATTATAAGCCAGAGTCTACCGCGAACCACGTTCGACGTGTTACCTCTCTGTCGCACATTTAAATTCGTACGTAAGTGTGACTCCCGGCAACACGTCGAATTTGGTTCACGGTAGGCCCTCAGAGTCCCGCCGACAAAGCAATGCTCAAATTATTGTCCACGGCTACTGTCAAAAAAATCTAATAATATGTGTCAAGTCAGGGCCAGTCGCAGTATTATTATCAGGTGTATTCAATGACTACTTAAACTAAACTATTTTTAAGATGAATAAAAAATAAGTTTGAGAAATACGGTTAAAACTGTATTGATTTTAAGGTGAATATGAATACCTTGAGATCTGAACGAATAGCTCACTACTTGGTTGGTAAGCTGTTTGGTTATTTTCAATAGTAACGCCACGTAACGCCAATAGTCCCTACTATTACAAAGTAAAATTCACCACTGTGTGTCAATTATTGACGTGACAAGTGGCTATACAAAAGTTTTCCATGAAAATGGTCGTAAGTGGACTTAAAGGCGAGAGTAGGATCCTTGAAAGTTATTACCAGCTATGCTTATCATAAAATCATCAAGCTAGTCATCAATGTAACGTTACATCACAAATGCCACTATGACTGTAGTCTCACCTAAACCTGCCTGGTTTATTGGCGTTCAATTCCCTCAACTCAGTCCCTTTTTCTATCGAATGACAAGGTACATAGAAAAGTGATATTTTTTTTTATTTTTTTTTTATTATGCATGGGTTTACTCATGGCCACAGACTAGCCGAGGCGTAGACGTGGCCTACGATGGAGCGAGCTCGCCCAGAAGGTGCCTGTTCACTCTTGATTTGAAGGTTGCCGGGTTATAAGAGCACGGAAATATAGACGCCGGCAAGGAATTCCACTCCTTGGCAGTGCGCATAAGGAAAGTAGAAGCAAAGCGCTTCGTGCGAATTGGCGGAATATCTACCAAGTAAGGATGGAAACCGGCCGTGCGTCTAAATATATATAGCGTGATATAGTTTCAATTTGGACGTCCAAGTACCAGTCCAAAAAAATATGGATACGCTTTCCGGATATTTCCATGTAACTGCTGACTGAAATGTACTCTTGCATTGCGCATTGAATTGCGTCAATTTGGTGGATGCCGTAGAACGACTTCTTATTATTAGTATTACATATTTAGTTTGAGCAGCTTTCGCATCATACTCACGTGTATTGTTGAAATTGTATTGTTAGTGTTTTGATTTTGTATTAACGTACTCATGTGATGTTTTCAAGGGTTCAAACCCCGGCTCGTACCAATGAGTTTTTCGGAACTTATGTACGAAATATCATTTGATATTTACCAGTCGCTTTGCGGTGAAGGAAAACATCGTGAGGAAACCGGACTAATCCCAATAAGGCCTAGTTCCCCCTTTGGGTTGGAAGGTCAGATGGCAGTCGCTTTCGTAAAAACTAGTGCCTACGTCAAATCATGGGATTAGTTGTCAAGCGGACCCCAGGCTCTCATAAGCCGTGGCGAAATGCCGGGATAACGCCAGGAAGAAGAAGAAGTACTCATGTGATGTTTGACAGCTATTTTTAATCGATTATTTACTTCAATATAGTAACCTTGTATCTACATGTACTTATTTGGTTTAAGAAATTAGACATTCAAGCATTTATTTTATGTACAGTTATTATGGACTGTTTAGTTTACGTACGTCGTACACAATGTGTTCTACAAGTTTTGTGGGCATATCGATAATATGCTTTGGTTAGTAATAGTTTTAAGTTTATGCTGATACTTAACTAAGTTACCATGACAAGAATTCCATTTATAAATGTTGTAGCGAAGTTCTAAAACGATTCGGGACTATGATGTCATCTAGAGGCCCTTTCTAAAGAACAGTCATCATCATCATCATCATTGGCCTTTACGTCTATTGCAGACGATTTATGGTGTAACATACATTACACCGCCTGGGACGGAATTAAGGAAACGCAGGGATGCCCAGCACCTGCATTACCCTCTCGGCTTCACTGTCTTATGCCACAGGAAAGGCGAGCCAATACGTGTGGAGACAGGTCAGCTGCAGGAATCTGCCGCATATTTCAGGTTGGACCCTACTCGCGCCTTACGGAAACTCCATTCCGGGTTTTATTTTGGAGTATCCTTCTCCTAGATGGATTGCAAAACAATGCTAACAGGACCATCTCCCCTGTGACGAAATAGCTTCTTACTTCGTTTCGTCGTTCGTTCGTTCGTTCATAGGATAGGGTGTCGTACGAGGCGACTAAGTCCACAAACGAAGTAAAGAACAGTACATAATTACTTATACTTACAATAAGTTAATCATAATCAGGTCAGTTCTTTACAGTAAGTAATTTGAATCTTAGAAAGTACCATTATACTTCTTCTAATCTCAGACATATAAACTATTATAATAAAAGAAGTAAAACAAGATTATGTGTCATCACTGTGTTGGCAGGTGTACTACGAATTATTGACGACATACGCCAACGACAAAGGAAAAAATAATATCAATCGGAATAACTAAAAAGAGTAGGTAATATAATATTATTATATTCTCTCTCGGCCGATTTCGACCACGGCGACTGTCTTTCGACTCCGCTGCTGAAGACGTTCGTATAACATTTCACGGAATGACGTCACTTTTTTTTTTAGTCTACTTTAGTGTCTCACTGCTGAGCATATTTTATATTAGTGTCTTTCAGAGATTACCTGTCAGTTAACATAGTAAAAAAGGCGTAATTATATGATAGTTTAGCTGTCTGAGATATCTTGTATCAAGTTACAAATATATAATCGATATTAAAAAGGAGTCTCTACAAATTTTAAGACCGACTGAAAGTAAACGTTTAGGTTACCATAATACCACTAGTGACTGTGTGAAATGTTGCCATATCAATGTTTAAGTTAAGACTAAGACATAATCTTCTTGTAATCTACGTAGAATTTCTACTGATGACATTCCTTCGTAAGTTGAACGATTAGTTTTTTTAATTATTGTATAAAAGAATACATCATCAATATCATATACTTAGATTCATTCATTCATAGCATTCAAGGTAGATGAGTGGTATGTACCACTATGGAAGTGATATAATCATATCGGTAATCCAGCATTGGTAATGAGAGGAATATAGAAGTACGAAGAGGCATATGTAATGCTATACCTAAAGACTCTCGAGGCCCGACATGGATACATTGGTATCCAAACTGCCAGTGTATCCATGTTGGCGCTATCGCGCAACCTAAGAAGAGGCCACGACACCACGTCGGATACAGACATGAAACTGTCAGTGCCATGTTAAATTGTAATTCATAAATTGATATCTCTATTCTTTTTCACGGTGTATGAATCTCAATTCATCGTTAGTGCCATTCGCCTCTTCTTAAATTGCGAGACCTAAAGGGGCCCACACATTACCAATTCGCCGGACGATATCAGCCTGTCGGTTGTTCGGAGCTTTCAAATTTTGCGTTTAACTGACAGGCTGATATCGTTCGGCGAACTGGTAATCAGTGGGCCCTTTAAAAGCTTACCAGAGGGTGAAAACTGTGGTGATGTATTTTTCTGGTTTCTTAGCGTCATTTAGACTGATCTGATGTAGAGACTGTGTGATCATATCTGAAGAATATGCAGACAAGACATAAGCTAAGTATTAGCAAGCGCTTTGATCGCTTTTATATGGTTTGCTATGAAAATATACTTGTACGAATCACTTCTTCGATCTAAGGCGTGTTTTTGTGATCGGCATGGAAATGTAAATTTTGTTACTTAATATCTTACTATTCTACTTCAGATCATTCCTTAGAAAATAAAGATAATTTATTTTAATTGTGATCACTGCTGGAGTCTGGCCAGCGAATCGAGAAACCAGACCAGTAAATAAGTTTTAGCAGTAGTAACAAGTTGAATGATTGGTGATATGTACTGGATAGGGAGCGCCACCCTATAATGAACCTTCAACAGCCCAATGTCATTGACACCGGTTTTCTTTTTATTGGTGGAATTTTCAAATTCGCCAGCCAGACTCAAGGTTATAAACTGAAAACGTTTTAGATGAAATTGTTTAAAGTGTGACCCTTGTAGCACATTATTATAATTTGTAGCCAAAACTGTCATTACGATGCATTAATACAACGAAGAAAATGACTTCTAGTTTCATTTAACCTCAAATCTCTTTAGAAATAAACCCACAATGGCATAGCAGCCCATTCTAAATCCCGGGAAGATGGAAGCTCGATGCCCTCGAAACCTGTAGCGTTTACTAACATATACAATTATTTTATTGTAAGTTCTCTCTCTTCGCAAATTTGAAGTCTAGTTATGTTTTGTATTATATTTTGTTTATTTTAATTTCGCTTTGTGGGTGCCCTGAAAATTGGTGTCATGGCTTATCTACCTATGGCATACCAAATATGCGGAGTGGCCTCCTATTTCGTCTGTAATTAATAACTCTGTTGTGTTTTTATTTGTACCTAATACGTTACCCCAAATAAACAATTTCAATTCCTATTATTGTTTTCAAATGAAAGATTGACCGAAAAGTACTTAATATTCAAGGAAATTTGACCGAAAAGTACTTAATATTCAAGGAAATTAGTTTAAATATCGTTGTATCGTACACTTTGCATTTAATTCTCGTTCACTCATTCGTTCATTCACTACCTTTTTTCCAAATACTCTACATTTTCAATTTATTATAGTTGTGGGCGTGATTCACCTCAACTCTCCTGCCGACATCTGCCTGCCGATGCAGTTGCAAAAGCCTGAAAAATAATACTTATTATTTACGTTAAGTACCTACAGGATTTATTATTTACATACTATATAATGCTGCAGAGTGCTGCTATAATTTATTCATATGTTAAATATTCATATAGCTTTTGGATTGTGCCCCGCCTGTCTATTAGAGAGGCACAATTTGAGCGACTAAACCATTTACAATTTTAAACAGGTATAGATTTCAACATCAACACACATTATTTCAATATGTAAAACGCATTTTTGTCTTATTTGCCAATGTATTATTGATTTTTTAACAGAGCTATTTTTTAAGGCCATAATTCGATAATAGGCAAATAAGCATAAAAGGCAAAACGCCAAAGTAGGCAAATACATTGTTTATTTTTTTATTTAAGAAGGATAAAAATATTAAAAATTAAAAATATATTTATAGTAGGTACATAATGTACATATGGTCCTATTTTCCCGCACTAGTGCGTAAAATAGCACTTTTCTTGCGTATGCCAAAAGTTTAAAGGGCCAATGTACTGGAAAACGTTGTAAGATACACGTGCGAATAGATAATTCGTGAATTTCCTCTTTTCCGCACTTGTATCGTAAATAACTATTTTAGATAAGTTGTATTTTCACAACTTTTTTATTTCGAGCAGGTACGGCTCAAGCATGACACGCACGTATACCCTAATTAAAAATAAAATGGGTTCCTAAACGGGACGTCCCGTGTTATAAGTAGGGGAAACCCGTGTAAAACTGTATACCGGGGTAAGACCGTAGACTGCCCATATGTCTGTCACTAATTCATATTTTGCCGCGCTTAATGCGCTCGCTGTCATCCGCCAATAGGAGCTATTCATCAGCAAAGGCTAGGCTGTATGCACGCGCTGCGTAAAAATATTCAAAATAATTATTTTTTGGTGTGTTCAATGTTATTTTTCGATGTACTAATGAAGCAGTTTTAGTGGATAATACTTGTAATGAGGTGAGTTACTAATTAATTACATTGAATTGTGTGTCTTTTGTTATAGTTACCGATAATTCATAATAGTAAAAAATCGATTGCGTGTGTAGTTGTGAGCGGCAAGTTTGTATTTGTTACCCTCGGGCCACAACCGTATGGGGTGAAACCGTATATTATACGATTTTGACCTTAACTATGATTGACAAATACAATATATTATATTGTTTTAGACACTGTCAAAATGCCGCGCCGGTACAAAAGAACAACTAAGAACAAAGAATGGGACATAAACCCAAAAAAAAAAACATTGATGACAATACATATCTGTTCTGCCTTGAAAAATACGGTACAAGTCGCGTCAATGAAGATTGGGTGCAGTGTGCAGTTTGCAAAGGATCGGCTCATGATGGCTGTACCGGTTACGACTCAGAAGAGTAATGTTAGTTTCATATTTATGGCATGCGTTGCTGATAACTAGCTACCGGTTCAATATCGTATACGGTATACGGTTTTGTACAGGTGTCGGGTCAAAACCGGAAAAAGCAGCGTTTTTGTTTTGTTATGAAAATTTCATTTTTTGTTAAGGTTTTCCTAATTTTCTTTGTGGCATGATTTTTCCACTTAAATTATCTAAATAAACGTGTTTATTTGATTACTTGGTCCTTTGTAATTTCTACTCTAGAGCTTCTAATCCTTAGCTATACGGCATTATCCCGGTCTCCCCTACAACATAGGTACTTACTTCATATTATTTCTATCATCAATATCATCATTTATCATATCATCATCATCGGCCGGTTCGTCATTATAAATTGAACATTCATATTGTAAGGCTTTGACAACAGATCCAATAAAAGACAAAATTAACTCGGTTTCATGATTAAGCCTGCTGGTGGCAGTTCGATGCCTATTGGGTCGAGAGGCGTCCGGCGAGCAACCGAACAGGGCACTGCCCGTCGGAGGGCTCTTGCCTGCCTCCTCAAATATCCAGCCGGTACCAAGCAATTATCGACCCTAATATACCAGCCGAGGACACATAATCAGCTATCGGCTACCTCATGAGTAACAACGTATCAACTGACATCCCCTATGTCTGCCCTATTGTCTCAGCTTTCTATTGTTGAAAAGTGGAGTAGAGAAATAAATTCATGATTAGGCAAGTTTTGTCTAGTCTATTTTGGTTGCATTATTATAGGCACGTATATTTTTCTTCGCCTACCTATTTAAGACTTTATTTAAAGCCAGTTGTTATATCGTTATACTTAGAGCCAAGATTTTCAGCGATTTACTCGTAGAAAATGAATGAAAGTAGGACATTATAAGGAGGGATGTTTTTAGCGGGGGACTGACCCAATATGTTTTTTTTACTTCATTGGATTGGGTTGCTAATAAATATGTATGATATTACCTTTAAGTAGGAAGATATAAGGGTACACAGCTCGCTGTAGATAAAGTACCCCCAGCCGTAAAATTGCATGGTCACTTTACGAATGAATCCATTCATAATGTGGCCATGCGATTTTGCACCAACCTGTATATTTCGAATAACTAGAGTTATTAGTAGGAAAGGAAAATAAAACTAGTCAGAAATTTGGAATACTTACAAGGATGCCAGAAATTGTTCATCAAATCATTAGTAAAGTCAAGTGTAAAAATATGGATGCATACAGTCAGCAGCAGAAGTCGCTATACACTCCAGGTGCTCAAAGAGAGGTAAACGTTTAAACTGTCAAAAAGTTGTTGACTGTCATGGTAGCATTTACTTGTGAGCGTTCAACATGTCACAAATATCTTAACAGTCGCTATTCATTAATTTCTACACTTACAACAAATCATTGATACCTTAGCTGTCAAAAAACCACTGGTATCTAAGCGGTCAACGTGTCAAATATATCTGAACAATATGGAAAAATAGACGTTTAAAGCATACATGTATGGTCGTATATTGAATGAATAATAGCTATGCTAATTTCAGGTAAAGCGTTTTGACAATCATCGAAAGCAGTACAGTCTTGTCATCACATACATCTATCTCACGTTTTGCCCTTCAACCATTGACAGTGGTCTGTCAGTCAACTTACTGCAAACTATTTCTTTTATTGAATAGAATCATCAAAACGAATGAGTGACACATAGCGAAAGCTAACTGAAGCCGAATTTAGAGCCAATTGTCAAGGCACGTTGTGGTCTTGTTACTATGGCGTTTGCTTTTCAAAGCAGAGACCGCGGGTTCAAATCTCAGTCGGACGCACCTAGAAATTACAGCTTTTCTTTTTGGGTTTCATTTATATTATTAATTTGTGGTTTTATATTAATTTCGCATAAGTTTATATGTTTTTTGAAGATATTATGTCACATGTAGCGTATGTACGACTTTCTAACAGGACGTTGTAGGTTTGAACCCGCAGTGGGCGTTCCTTAGATTACTCCTTTGCCGAATGCCATTTGATGTTTACTGCTAGGTTATACTAACAATAAGTTCAAAGATATACAGTATGTATCAGGACGAAAGGCCAAGAAAGAGACCCATTAATGTTTAGATCATACTGGACAACTTTTACTATGGGACCAACCCCGATAACGCGGAAAAATGTATGTATGTATGTATAAACTCTTTATTGTACAAAACACAAAACACAAATTTATGGCACAGGATAGGCAGTACAAAGGCGAACTTATCCCTTTAAGGGATTTCTTCCAGTTAACCTTTGAGTAGATGAGAATTGAAGAAGAACGGTAGACAAATATAGCACTGAGTACAATAGACTAGAGGAAAGTCAATCAAATTATAAAAGAGGGCGAAAATAAATAATATAAGATAAAATTTGGAATTAACAATATAACAAATATATAGAATACCTACGTTAAATATAATAAATATATAATATCTATAGTCACGAACAAGTTAATTCCGGTCCGATAGCCACAGCTTTTTTAACTGCCCCTTAAGCGACGCAACGGACTGCGATTGCCTTAAGGAGGGAGGCAACTCATTCCAAAGTTGAACAGCTCGTACCGCAAAAGATTTACCATACGCACGAGATTTGTGATGAGGTGTTGCCAGTGCAAGATTGGTACTCGATCGAAGGCGATGGCCACTACCATCTGCCAAAAACTTGAATTTTTGTAAAATAATTGGAAGTTTTATACATTTTGCTGGTCTGATGTTGAAATTTGCTATGGGAGAGTAAATTTTTTTCCGGGGTTTCAGGGTTGGTCCCATAGTAAAAGTTGCTCAGTATGACCTAAACATTAATGGATCTGTTTCTTGGCCTTTCGTTCTGATACATACTGTATATAACTCCGTATACTCTATCCTCTCTGCTAAGTTGTAAAAACAAAATTCGTCATTCCTCCAACAAAATAAAGAGAGGAGTCATAGTTGGATATGCTTAACACCTTTACTGCCCGTGCTTCTCACGTGGGGTCACGGCTAGCCTCTATTACAAAGCCATAAGGTTTACATGTTAGATTGGGACAGTGAACGTGTTAGGTTAGGTTTTCAATTCTATTGTTTTCTTCTTCGTTCTTTGATCGATTCGGAGCATCGTATTTTAGTACTATTAGTACTATATAGTATATTTTAGTACAATAAGCGGGCTATGCTCTACGGTTTGGAAGAACGGCCGCCTATGACAGTTAAAATAAAAAAAACCGATCATTCTCGTAGAACCTACCAAAGAATATAATACTCAGAACCTACTTATCTATTGTCTAAGTTTGACACTTGACGATAAAATACTTCTTTAAGAAAGGAGGTGTCAATTCGTAGCTGCTACAGTATTTTTTTAAAAGTTAAACTGATAAAACGTTGATGCTTAGTTACCATTGAAATAACAACTGCTTAGCAACTGGTGGCACCCTGGCTGCTGACGTACGTGATTGGCAGTGCGTGTAGGTATTAATGACAGCAGCTTGAATTTGTGTGCTTCATAGATATAAACTATGGATGAGCGCATGCATACGAATTGCCTGTTGCGAGCTTCATGTCAGCAAAAAAGCGCCATCTGTTACACACTGCGTACAACTACGTGAGCTCGACTCTCGCGATAACTTTGTACGGGCGTACAAGGCTTGTTAAGTTTATTCGCGGTTTATATCAGAGGAGCGTCGAATAAGTTTATGGTTAATCAAAACGATATTTATTGTATTAAAATGGGCGAACTTATCCTTCTAAGTTTCCGTTCTTCTACGTTATTTCGTGATGTCATTATCGTCTCAGGCGGCAATGCAATATTTTAAACATTCGCGCCGTGCGGTGTGCCGCCCTGTGTAAAGGCTCCTCTTCACGTTGGGCCAACGCCAACGCCAACGAGAGACGCATTTATGCGTTAGAAGGAGCAAGTGATATTGCTATCTCATTCTACCGCATGGCTGCGTCCCTCGTTGGCGTTGGCGTTGGCCCAACGTAAAGAGGAGCCTTAAGCCGGCTCTGTCAAGGTCGACAAGTTGGCCGAGCTACTAGCTACAGCAGTACAGTTCGATAAGTACCTCCCGAGCTTTCGCGGGTAAAATGCGGCGAACAACTATTTCTGTCAGTTTCTTGTTTGCAAAACAGGTAGAGTAAAAAAGAAGGAATCTATACAGCAATACAAACTAACTAACTATTTTGGCTCAGTGATCCAAAGAGAATCTTGGCCTCCGAAACGAGAGCGTGCCACCTGTCCACAAACATGATGCAAAAATATAAGTAGGTAATGGAAAGTAATAAATACAGCGATGTGAATTAATCGGTGTTTGAAAATGCGCGCTTTGTTCCTAGCGCTCACCTGTTAAATTTTTTTGAGTTTTACCTACAGTTAATTAAAAACTTATACCTGACAAGAATTAATATACTAGGTACCTAAGTCAACGAATAAAACAATAACAAATACTTGATCTTGTTATTTTGAATGTTTTTAATAATTATGTAAAAGAAACGGGAACAAACTCTGTAAGTCAGACAATAGGTACTTTAATTTCGGTAATTATATCCGGTAGGTAATCAACTAATCATATTTAAGTAAATTTACCTATACAAATCACGCATTATGCATTTCTACTTCATAATAACTTCCAAAGAGAAATGACGTCCTTACAAGGTTAATGCATTAGCGCTATGACGTACGAGCGAACATCAGTTGCGCGTGAGAATGAAATAAAATTATCGTTTAAAATTGGTTTTAAGCAATAAATAAACCTAATTGGAAATTACTTACCGATGATATGAGGTCCCATTTTTTTTCTTATACTTCCTATAATGGTTTTTGCACCCTTTTACAACGCAATAAGGCATTTTTGTGTTATGCTGCGTGACAACTTTCTACTGCGCAATTCGCCACACGACTGAGCGCCGGGGTGTGATAAATGCAAATATCACACCCATGTAGCGGCCCCCTTTTTAGTGCTCGTTAGCCGCGTCCTTACGAAGTAATATATATGTCCATGGTGTGCTTAGATACCACTGACTTTTTAACAGTTATTGTCATTGTGATTAAATAAGGGTGTATGTGCTAAAGAAAAACTCAGAAGTTAAGATATATGTGACGAACTGAAAGCCTACGCTAAAATGACAACTTAGATGTCCTTATTTTTGTGACGATTGAAGTGTATATGTTTTCTTGGACACCTTGCCCGCTCAGGTATATCTGCTGCTGACTGTACAACTTACTCAAAAATATGTCCTTAATTCGTAATTCGTTGACATAAGAGCTATGGGACATATTTTTGTGTATGATGAGTGCACCCATATTTTTACACTTGACTGTACATATTTACCTAATATTTCTTTGAAATACCCACATGAATACTAAATAATTTTGTTTTAAAGATTTGAAGATTTTACGGTATTAAAAAAAATATGCATCACTGCCTTATTCGAACTTCAAGATATAATATTCACAAGAGACGACACGTACTAGATCCATTCTAGATACGTTGTAGTTTAGATATCAACTACTTAGTTCTCTTTTGCAGCGCAATTCGGCCAACCAATCGGCGCGATTCGGGAAATTAGAGATTAACTAGAAACGATAGGCTACAAATATAATGACCACCAAAAAATACTTTGGTACCCTAAATAAAAAAATCATGCTTACCAAAAAAAATTACTGAACACCAAAAAAATAAGACCTAAAAATACAAAAGTACCACCGTTTTAATTACGACTGCCCTTCAAATTGTATTCAAATACCAAATATATTGAATGACCACCAAAAATCATTAATGATCACCAAATCTTGAAGACCAAATTAATGCGATATTTTCACCTAAATAAACCACTATGATTACCAAAAAATGTATAGATATTACCAAATAAAGTAAACTGATACCAAAATTACTAGCCCCTCCCGCTCAACCCCCCGTATCCCGCACCGCATACCTACCTAACCTACTTTTCTAGTAGCATTTCGTTATGCTACTAGAAAAGTAAGTTAAACTGCTATCAGTTAAGTGGGTTAGGTTAGGTTAGCACTGCGACCCTTACAGAAACGAAATGGTAATATAAAAGTAGGTTAGGTTAGGTTTGAACTGCGACCTTTACAGAAACGAAATGCTACTATAAAAGTGGGTTAGGTTAGGTTAGAACTGCGATCCTCACAGAACCGAAATGCTACTAGAAAAGTGGGTTAGGTTAGGTTTCAACTGCGACCCATACAGAAACGAAATGCTACTAGTAAAGTGGGTTAGGTTGGGTTTGAACTGCGACCCATACAGACACGAAATGCTACTAGAAAAGTGGGTTAGGTTAGGTTTGAAGTTTTGAACTGCGACCTTTACAGAACCAAACTGCTATCAGAAAAGTGGGTTAGGCTAGGTTTGAATTGCGACGCTTACAGAAAAGTAATGTTACTGGAAAAGTGGGTTAGGTTAGGTTTGAACTGCGACCCTTACAGAAAAGAAATGCCACTGGAAAAGTGGGTTAGGTTAGGTTTGAACTGCGACCCTTACAGAAAAGAAATGCTACTAGAAAAGTGGGTTAGGTTAGGTTAGAACTGCGACCCTTACAGAAAGAAATGCTACTAGAAAAGTGGGTTAGGTTAGGTTTGAACTGTGACCCATACAGAAACGAAATGCTACTAGAAAAGTGAGTTAGGTTAGGAGTGTGTACTGTCTCTTCCGAAAATCATTATTTCCAGATTGATATTTTTGCCATTCGCAATTTTTACCATATTACTTTTTCTCGATAGCTTCCATTTCCGAAATCATAATTGACCATTCGCATATTTTCCCATTATTTTAATTTTCAAATAGCTTATTTTCCTAATAGGTTTTCTAACCATTCGCATAATTTGGATATGTATTCTTTATTGTAATATACGAGACACTAACTAAAAAATAACTTCTTTCTGTAAAACAATGTCGTACAATAAAATAAGTCCGTTCTGGTTTTGCTCGCAGTTCACCTAACACACTCCTCCTCGCTTCGCTCGTCGTCGCACCTATCTATTTTCTGTCTCCCGTGATTGTAAACAAATGAAATATAGTGGGAAATTATGCGAATGGTTAGAAAACCTATTAGAAAATTAAGCTATTGGAAAATTAAAATAATGGGAAAATATGCGAATGGTCAATTATGATTTAGGAAAAGGAAGCTATCGAGAAAAAGTAAAATGGTAATTGCGAATGGCAAAAATATCAATCTGGAAATAAAGATTTTCGGAAGAGACAGTACACACTCATTTTAATAGGATAGCAAGATGTAAAAATGTGGTTATCATTTCACATTAAAATGGGGTTTGAAATTTGGTAATCATTTACTTTTTTTTTATTATGAATGAATTTTTGGGTTAATAATGATTAGTTTGGTATCATTTCCTTTAAAAGGATAGTAAAATGTAATAAAATTGGTAATCATTCCACAATAAAATGGTGTTATAATTTTGGTGATCATTCATTATTTTAGGGTGGTAAAATATATTTTTTTGGTATTAAATTTTATTAAATCTGGTGATCAGTTAAATAGCAGCCGAAACGATATAGTAAAGATATGTGACGTCCCACGGGTAAAGGTACCTTATGGCGGTTAATTGGCGCTTACGCTATCATTAACGCCGCTCCAATATTATTGCGGTGCTATGCGACGTAAGCGCCGGCCGCCATAAGGTACCTTTTTCTGTGGAACGTCACATATCTTCACTATTTCATATCTTGTGACTCTCAAATTCATTTCCCGAATCGCGGCGCCAGCCGCTATAAGGTACCTTTTGCAGTGGAATGACACATATCTTTACTATTCTATAGGTAGTGAGTGTCTAATTCATTTCCCGAATCGAGCCGTATGTCACTTTTACGTTAGATAGCGTAAGATATCTATTAGATGTGAATTGGATCTTTAAGTCATATCCCGTGGAAATCGTTCAAGAGTATCTTCAGAATCGCGCAAATGTCAAATTTGACAGGTTAGATCTTAAACATATCGTTATCGTATCTTGGTGATGTCTTAAAGATATCTAATAGATGTCCATTTCAAAATCAGAATCGGGCCCTCACTTTATAGTAATTTTACATCAGCATAAATGAGCTAGGTACATAAAACATATGGCCAAAAATGGGACATAAATATACACACAGGTACACACTTTTCTTCAGCAAAATGTTCGATTCCTGCATTATTGCAGCGAGATCTAGGTATTACCGAATATAACATTATATCGTAATCTCAAACATTGCACTCGTAAGTTTCTAATTAATATAATAACTTACATAGGTTTCTCGTTAGGTTCATTTTAATATAAATCCTTTTATAAGTCATATAAAACCTAGGTTATATGAATAAGATTTAATTCAATGTAAATCTTGGCATTTTAAAACAACCTTCAATAAATATTAAAATCTCATGACGAATGCTCTGAATAATCCAGTTGTTAATCTAATTGTTATTCCGCCACTGTAATAACGGCTACGTAAGATGTTATTTACTGTGCGCATATTAAATTGCTTGTACAAAGCGAATAAGTTAGATGTGCTGCATCTTGGAGCCGCAGTGCATCGCAAATTATGATTTATGCCTCTGCGCTGGTGAAACTTTCATTTACCACCCGATATATATCCGTTGAGGTTTCATTATACTTACCAGAGACAAGTTACTAACATTAAATAACTGTTCGTTGTGTAGGCAATGTGGTGTTCCTATAAGTTTTTTTCAAAAGCACCTATAGCGTTTTTACAACTTCTAACTAAACTTTTCACGAATGTTGTAAACACTTGTAAGCTGTAACACAAAACTAAACCTGTATTAAGCTGGTGGCAGCTTAAAAAACATAGAGTAATTTATATTGGCGTGAATTAACGTGGTCTAGTGAATTCCTTTTAAAGTCAAATAATAGATGAGATGATGGTAAAGAGTAAGGACTCTACAAGCAAAAGAATGGTAAGCGTATGTTTACTTTCTATTAGTTTCTTTCTATCTTATTTTGCTATGGTGTGCGGTACATAAAAATACCTATAGGTAACTACTTTATGCTATATTATTTATATTTGCGTGATTTTAAGTAGTTACACTACGTACTAGAAATCTGGCCACCAGAGGACTTGGCTTGGTGTCTTTCTTTAGTATCAGAATTGTTAACGGATCTTCCCTACTACAACGACGGGAACTCACCTTGCACCTATGGTCTGTATAATGAACCTGTCTCTGAGCGTACGTTCTGGGTTCGCTCATTAGTTGCATGCTCGGATGTCGTTGCCCGTGCCGACATGGACGGTGGTACTTGCGACTAATTGTTGTGGCCTTCCTACTCTATTAACATTATTAGGGTACGTGTGAGCGAACTGACCTATTTTTTAAGGTCTATTGAAACGCAATTTAAAATGCGTAGGTAGGTTATTATATTTGCCGAAAAGCGTGTTTAAACACCGTGTTATTTAACTCCGTTAATTTCAAGGGTGCTATCCTGAGCTTTTTTCGTTCAGTTACTTGCTTTTATTTAGTTTACTCAACTCGACGATAACGTAATAAAATAATTATAAAATTAATTATAAAATTAAATCAGTGTCATGTTTAACTCGATACCCTCAGTTTGTCTAAGTACTTTTTTTTAAATATAAGTACATAGCTGAAAATCATAACGATACATGGTACATATTTAAGTAGTTAAATAGTGTGATTTAGACAGGTTTTTAGGCGCTGTAATCATGACATGAACCTGAAACAACAGCCCACAGGTAACCCAGTTAGGTTTCCCGTTTTCCTCACTCATCGAAACAGTGTGTTCCCAAAAATGCATTACTCTTTTCTTATCATAAAGCGCATTAGCGGAAAAATGTTTCAGTATCATGCACGAAACATGACATAAATCTTCCTCGACGTCATGGAGCACAGGCTAAAGGCGGCGCAGCCGGGCAGAAAATTGCGAACTACCTACACAGTGCAAGTATCGTAATCAGGGGCGCTCAAAACTTGGGTGGGCGGGCCGTGGGATGTAAGTATTTAATTTTTATAATGTTTGATCCGATTGACGAGGTAAGTATATGCCTTTTTTGGCCGTGTCATTGGATTAGTTTGAATGGCATAGGTACTTAAGCTGTACTTTACCAATGTCATTTGTGTAGGTACTAATTTGAACATTGAGTTTACACTCAACAATCTCAATATAAGAATTATTTGGATAGATTTACTTTATAAACATTAAGACATATTCTATAATTCTTTTCTGATTAAAATGTATTATTTAGCTCAAAATGACCGGTAGGTATAGACAGAGGCGTAGCTAGGGGGGAGGCGGTGGGGGCGGTCCGCCCAGGGTGTCACCCATTTAGGGGTGACACCCGACCGTGAACATCAGTAGTGCCACCTATAAAAATTCGTAAAATGAAAGCGATGAAGTAAATCCTGAGATTTAACAAAAATTACAATTACTCTTTTTGAATTTTGGGGTGACACGCACAATTACCGCACCGGGTGCCACCCATGCTAGCTACGCCACTGGGTATAGATTAGCGTAGTGGATCGAGTTTTTTATTTTATTGCGGAAAGAAGTTAATTTTATTGTGCTTCAGTAATGCCCTGATTTTAAGTTTAGTTCTATAGGTACCTACTACTATTTATACATAGAGATCTACTCTGGTGCCAAAGCATATTGTAAACTAAACAAATACCCCAATAAAAATCATAATGTATGTAAGTCAATGTACGGATTATAATTTGCTTGTATTCTCGTCGTCGCTTACATCTTCATAGTGAACGCTGCACATGCTCGATGGGAATATTTCAACACGCGCCTCGCAATGTTGCCTTTGTATTCAAAGTTGGTGCCAACTATGTTACAATTTGCAGTAAGCAATATGTCGACCCGGATGGAACGCTCTTCGGTCGGCAACTGTTACAAAAGTTCACGTAGCTAAGAGCGTGACAATATGTTAACATTTTCAGGGTTAGGTAAAAGAAAAGTCGGGGTCTGTTACTATTGTTTAAATAAATGTACCTAAATATATTTTGGAATAATATTGGGCAAAATATTACAATATACACCTAGTGTTGTACCTAAATACATTAACTTTTATAATTTATAAAAGCATGTAAGTATTTAAAATAGAACTGAACTGCATATTGAAGTATTCATTACAGCAAGTAGGTAAGTATGTACCAGTAGCTTAATTTGGATCGTTATTACAAATGGCACCAGGATGGCTTTTGTATAATTATGTAGGTACCTATTGAAAAACAATGATATCTACTCATTTTTAGGGTTCCGTACCCAAAGGGTAAAAACGGGACCCTATTACTAATGGCTCCTCCACACGATGGGCCGACGCCGGCCACTCCAAAGGACGCATTTATGCGTTAGAGGGAGCAAGTGATATTGCTAACTCATTCTACCGCATGGCTGCGTCCCTTGGAGTGGCCGGCATTGGCCCATCGTGTAGAGGAGCCATAAGACTCCTCTATCCGTGTGTTCGTCTGTCTGTCAACAGGCTGTATCTCGTGAACCGTTGAAATTGTAACAGATGATTCTGTTGCTGTGTTAAAAGAAATACAAAAAAGTACGGAGCCCTCGGTGGGCGAGTCCGACTCGCACTTATTTTTTTATTATAAGCCCTCTCTATGTGTCTCACTACTACGCAAATAATGTCTTCATTTCAAGGTGATTAAAGTTAAATGAGCCAAATATGAGCTATAGCTAGAAAAAAAACGTTTATATACATAGTTTTGAAATTGGTAGATTTCGAATGGCTGATTGTGATTGATTGCTTATGACAGCACTGAACGCAAATTTCGAGCGCCATTGATTCGTAGAGCCGGTTGTCACTCGAGACATGGCATTCAATTAATAAAAGGTATTCACGGCGCCGGTTCTTCCCTAACTCGCCGATTTATCTCGCAGCCGTTATGCTATAAATTCAGCTAAAACGTCGTGTTCACCATTCAAATTATTACCGGATCTGCGGTGGGCATTTTCAATTGATCTCAAATTATTATATAAATCCGCTGCCTCCAGGATTAAATTCAGTCAATTCATGAACATTATTGCGGTTTTTATATTATGATGATATTGATGATATTGGCATTTATTAGCGGCAGGTAATACTCGTAGTAAATTATGAACGAAATTCACACTAAAATCTGTGTACTATCTATCTAGAGTTTTTTGTAATGTATTATGGAAGGAATATCAGCTTTCAGATATGGGGTTTCGTGCACAAAGGGTGTACAGATGTAAGGCATATATTAAATTATTTTCCTTCGTAAGTTCACGGAAACGTACGAACGTGTCTTGTTATTTCAGTCAGTCTCGGTAGGTACACAAAGTACTGAGGTTGACTGAAGTAGCATGACAAATACGAACGTATCCGAGAAAATATGAAGGGATAATAGGGATATAATTATGCACTACATCTGTACATATTAAACGAATCCCTATTACTAAGCCTTCGTCCGTTGTCAGACTGTCTGTCTCAGAGATGTATCGCAGAAACAGTAGTACCTCTAAGCTGTAAATAAAATTGCACATAATGAGTATTTGTGTAGCTGCCTATTGAATAGCGCCGGCAAACGCATATTTAGTGGTTCTGTACCTTCACACTATACAATATTTTTGATTTCATCATCATCATCTCAGCCATAAGACGTCCACTGCTGCATAGGCCTCTCCCTTTTTTGGGGGGTGAATGCCATAATCGCCACGCTTGGCAGGCGGGTTGGCGATCGCAGTCGAGTACACCGAATTTGAGGGACGCTGCTGCCCGTCCACCGGTGGTCTTGGACGTGGTTTAAGGACGTACCCGGGTCCTGGACGTAGTTTAAGGACATACCCGGGTCCATTTTTGATTTGGGAACGATTATTTCCAAAAGTGTGTACTGAATCAAAAATCGATCGAATGTTACGATCATTTATGTAATTTTAAAATTTAGTTTTAAGATATTTTGTGTTGTTTTTAAAATTTTAGGATAGTTTTTGCTCGTTGTTACTTATTGTTCTTGCTGTGCTCACTAATTTTGGATGGCATTTTTATACAAAGCCTCCACTTTTATTGTAATCATGCATTGAATGTCGTCTGTATAGTGTGCCTTATGAATAAAATAAAAAATAAAAAACAAATAAAAATAAAATCGTTCCCGAATGTTATATTTTAAAACCGACGAATGATATGCCAAACGCTGATTTTACCAGAATTTTTTTTTAACCTTTCCAATATATATATAAAATCGTTCCCGAATGTTATATTTTAAAACCGACGAATGATATGCCAAACGCTGATTTTACCAGAATTTTTTTTTAACCTTTCCAATATATATATATATATGTTGAATAACTTTATAAAATGACTGATGTAATGAAAACTGGCCAAGTCAAATCTAACCTACTTTAAGATCTCAATTTTTTTAAATAACAGCAATTGTTATAGGTATCAAATAAAGCAAAGAAATAGAGTTTAATACTTGTTTATAATAAAATAAGGAAATTCTGTTATGGACTGCAAGTACTTATAAATGTATCAACCACAAAAACTGCAATTTTAGCATACTACGGTTATATTTATTCCATTCTAAACTATGGTATCATTTACTGGGGAAACTCAGTAAATGCCTCATCAACTTTCATCCTACAAAAGAGATGTGTTAGAATTATTTTTTCTCAAACATGCAATGAAATATTGATGTTATGTTCCTTATAATAGGCTGCGAAGTATGACGTTTCAGGTTCGGCTAGGACAAGAGGTATTTAATGGAATTTCATACAAATCTTGCAGGCCTAGGCCGGCAAAGTCCTCTTTTTTAATTTCCATTTCACAGATATTTGTGACACAGCATCGTGGCATTCAGCCATTAAAAAAAACTAGAGGCAGTATTTGCTTTATGTTTCGTAATGACACTCTGCCACTACGCCTATAAAAAAAAAAAACAAAAAATAATGTTTGCTACAATTTGCAGTTTTATTTGTATAAAATCAACATGAACTTAATAAATAATACATTAGTAACCAAATTCTGTAATTTTAAATTATAAATTTAACTACACAAATAAATACATTTAAAATATTTCATCTAAACGTTAGCGGTAAAAAGGTCTACTCAAACACGCGTAGTTATTTTTTTAAATTGTTATGGAGGCAAAGTTGAAAAAAATTCATTCTGTATTTCTGTTTTATTGGATTTATGGTGCGTTGTTGATTTTTTTACTTTAATATGAGTCCCGACAAAATAATGAAATTAATTTTAATTGTAATCGTAGGAGTTGGAATTGGCAGCGTCACCAGAATTGATTTTAAATAACTTGCTGCCTCTGCCGCCAAGTGAAAGACGAAGTATCTATATGGTTGCTTATGGCAATTTTATTATTTTAGAATCTAAGAAAAATGGCTTACAGTTTATTAGAAACAGTTTTGTGTCATATTTTAAAGAAATGAAAGTAACTACAAAATCGT
Organism: Cydia fagiglandana; assembly: GCF_963556715.1. NCBI lineage: Eukaryota > Metazoa > Arthropoda > Insecta > Lepidoptera > Tortricidae > Cydia > Cydia fagiglandana. The sequence goes on along the minus strand of NC_085932.1, from coordinate 7,681,814 downwards.
GAACACTGTGGAAATTATACTTATTTTCTCCATGCATAAAGCAACGATGTATGTGAAACATGATATCAACATGAAAGACTATGTAAACTTATGTGACGAAAACGACAGTCAGACGGATACAAGGCGAAAAAATCAAAGATACATGAAAATATACGGGTAGTAAAAATACACGACTCGTGCAAAACATACGCGTGATAAAGATATAGGTACGTGTTTAGTTATATTTTGGGTGTAGTTTACTTTTAGTTTTTTCTATAAATAAAACTTGGGTTTCGTGGATTTTTTATTTTATTTATTTCATTGCATGTTTGAGAAAAGCACTATACATACCTCGGCGGGAAATGGGGTTGCCCGCGCTCAGACCTATCCGGCCTCGCTTCGCTCGGCCGTCTATATGTCTTCGGCCGGCAACCCCTTTTGTCCCGGCCTCTGTAGTAATGTACTATTGGATTGAGAGATGACGAGTCATGTCGGACTATATTCATGACCCAAGGTTTCCTAACCCTAACTAGTATTTACATTTTGCAATGCTGTATCTTTATCAAGAACAACGCCTCTGAATTTCATGTTAAACAAACAAACAGGCCTGTTAGAAATAAGTATTTGCTCAACTTACAAGTTCCTGACTCAAAATTGACAATAGTACGTAAAGGGATGTATTACACTAGTATTAAAATATACAATCATTTGCCAAACTACATCAAAATGATGTCAGGAACAACATTTAAAACTACATTAAAGAACATACTCATAAAAGCAAGTTTTTATAGTTTAAATTAATATTTTGATTATAATTTTAACGATCTCATGTAATAATTAATGTTCCTCTAAATGTAAAAATGTTAGATATTATTATAGGTATTATTCAGTACTGATGAGATGAAGGAGATGAACCTATTGCATGCTCTGACGGGTAGATTATGTGTTCTCATAAACATTGTAACATCTTTACTACTGTAAATGTACCATAATCTTGCAATAAAGACATTTTTGATTTTGATGATTTTGATTTTTGATTTTATTTTGTTCCTATAAATACATATTTGGATTTTGCATAGAACTTGGCACTCATTTAGATCTCCATTCTTTTTGCGGCGAAGCCCACAGCCAAGCATAATTTTTGTATTGAACTTGGCTCTCCTTTTTAACCGACTTCCAAATCCCAAAGAAGGAGGTTATTAATTCGGTTATATGTTTTTTGTTATTTTTATTATTTTTATTTTTTATGTTTGTTACTCCATATCTCCGTCATTACTGGACAAGTAGTAAGATAGTAATGAAACGCTTTCATATAACTATGTTACGTCATATAATTATATCCCTAGGGTTATAACTATATAACGGCTTTATCTATCTTACTGCGACATATGCATACAGATTGGTCCCGTTTTTGTCAAAATCCAGTTCTGATGATGGGATCCATGAGGAATCGACGGAACTCCTCAAATCTTAAAGGCATACATATAGTGATTTTTGTGTTTTTATCAACAAATCAAGCATATACATTCAAAAACGTGACATTTGATGAAGTGGAACTGCTGATGATGATCAGAACGGAACTCTTCAACGACGCATAGTTCACCTTTGGCGATTTGTCCTCTTCGTTATGTTTGTTAAGCAAGTTAAGTTTTTAAGCCACATTTTTGTCAAGCTCGAGTTCTGATGATGGGATCCATGAGAAATCGAGGGAACTCCTCAAATTTTAAAGGCATGCGTATAGAGATTTTTGTATTTTCATCAGAAAATCAAGCATTTTCATTAAAAACTGTCGCATTTGATGAAGTGGAACTGCTGATGTTGATCAGAACGGAACTCTTCAACGACGCATAGTTCACGTTTGGCGATTTGTCCTCTTCGTTATGTTTGTTAAGCCAGTTTAGTTTTTAAGCCACATTTCTGTCGAGCTCGAGTTCTGATGATGAGATCCATAAGGAATCGAGGGAACTCCTCAAATCTTAAAGGAATACTTATACAATTTTCTGTATTTTCATCATAAAGTCAAGCATTTACATTAAAAACTATCGCATTTGATGGAGTGGAACTGCTGATGATGATCAGAACAGAACTCTTCAACGACGCATAGTACACGTTTCGTGATTTCGAATTTCGATTTTGACTTGGACTGGGATTCGGACTCGTACCCGGATCCGGTTCAGACCCGGACCTGGACTCGGACTCGGACTCGGACCTGGACTCGGACCCGAACTCGGACACGGACTCGGACCCGGACTCGGACCTGGACTCGGACCCGGACTCGGACCCGGACTCGGACCCGGACCCGGACTCGGACCGGGACTCGGATTCAGAGACCCGGACCTAGACCCGGAAAACCACTATGATACCTAAACTAAATAAACCGCTATGATTACCTTGCCTACCATAAAATGTAGGTATAATGGCTCCTCTACACGAAGGGCCAACGCCGGCCTCTCCAAGGGACGCATTTATGCGTTAGAGGGAGCAAGTGATATTTCTATCTCATTCTACCGCATGGCTGCGTCCTTGGAGTGGCCGGCGTTGGCCCATCGTGTAAAGGAGCCATAAAGTATGATGATGCCAATCTTACTAGCCCCTCCCGCTCAAACCCCCGTACACCGCACCGCATGCGCCGTTAAGTGGGTTAGGTTAGGTTTGAACTGCGATCCTCACAGAACCGAACAAAACTGGGTTAGGTTAGGCTAGAACTACGACCCTTACGGAAACGAAATGCTACTAGAAAGTACTGGTTTTACCTCCTTTTCTACATAGTGCACCATCTACCATAATCTTTGACCGGGCCCCATAGAAGTCGGTTTGTTTTTCTTAAAAATTATTTACATTTATGTTTTTGGTGGGATACGGTCTATCCGAATCCTGATGCACATACGGACATAACGAAATTAGGGTTGACTAGGTAACCCTAATAAAATGGGCGATGGTACGGAAGCTCATATTCTTGTATTAATAAAGGCACATAAAAATGTAGGTACGTGTCATTTAAATGATAAATATGAGAACCGCTGTCATATTCTATGCATCGAATTTACATAGGTAAACGGCGGGTAAACGTTAATTAATTAATTTGAAATAAATTTCGCGAATGCCTGTGACTCTGAAATATTTGAAATTTACGTAGGTATCTGAAATATTTATTTAAAATTTAACACATTTGTTTCGCGAGTGACGTTGAATTGTTGATGATAGAAAATCAAGACATTCTATTAGACTCCTGAATCCAAAACAATTAGCCGACGGCGCCCGGAGGTACCTTTACTGGTTGCACATAAATATATTTCTAGAACGAAACTTATGAGATGTCCGTGACCGTGTCCATCCACAGGTTTATTTGTGGAGTTTAGACAAGTATGAAAGTTTGCATAAAAAAGTCGTCTGTAAGTGCTTTGCAAGTACAATCACATTAGGTAGGTATATTATATTGGAGCGGTCCAGCCGGCCTAGCCAAGGTTACAATCGCTATCGCTTCGACAACGAAAAGCGTTATGTCTCTCTATCACTCTTCCATATTAGTGTGACAGTGACAATTGCGTTTCGATCGCTACGAAGCGTAAGCGATTGACATCTTGGCTACGCGGCCAGGTCTTAATAAAAAAATAAATAATAAATATCTGAACAAAGTATTAATTAGCAAGATGTTGAAGTGCATGTTTTGATAATTTTGAGCACCTTCGCCGCTGTACGAGTACCTATGTCTAATTACCTGATGATGACAATTCATTGCTTTCACAATTTATTCCCACACATAACAACTCACATCTTACATAAACATATCAAAATGTGTTTGTGTTTATGTCCTTGGCACATTAGTGCCTATTGTTTCACTCATGGCGGAAATCAAAATGTAATTTAATGTTGTCTCGCACCAAAGACACTGGTAATTGAAGGCTCGTATACGCGGCCTGCAGGCGACAAAGCAACTTTGTTACGGCAAACTAAACACAGCCTAAACGCTAAGTTCATTAGCACGTCAAACCAGTGGCGATGGATTGGCATGCCTTATTGCCTCCAATTTATTATTTACGCTGTAACAAGAGCGACGTCGGACAACAACAAATCGACAAATTAGCAAGGGTTTGATGTAAAAACTATTCAATTATTAATACGGTAAAGTGTTTTGTACCCCCTCAGTTCAACAAGTCAATCCGAACCTCTCTCTATTAACAGTTTCTGAATTATGCACGATTTTAATCGCGTCAAGTTTAAATTGAATTAAAAAGAAGGAAAGGTATTATCTAATTTGTTATCATAGCTGTTTCAAAGTCATCAGCAATCATTGTAATTCAGAATTGGGATGTTCCTTTCAAGTTCCGCGAAATGAGAGTCGGGTTTAATTGGGTCACGAACGAAACGCTGTCGAACATGACCGGCCATTTACGGAACGACTTTTTCCTTTATTTCACCGCGAATCCTGTTACAACTTACAGCATTGGAAATAATCACTCGTATTTAATTTGACGATTTAAAACCGACGTTGTTTTCATTTCATGCAAATTCGGAGACGAAAATTATAGGTATTCGTATGAATAAATCAGTTAAGCCTATGTACGCCAAGGACCCTTAAAGGCATCGTTAGTTATTGGGCCAATATTATGATTATAAATGTACATACATACACGTACGTGTACTTATGTCCGTACATACTTCCAGATGAATATTACTCGTAGGTTAACATTTTCACTACAAAGCGAATAACACGCGTTAGGTATTGCAAATATAGCGCTCAGCTCGTGCTGGCAGTGAATGCGTCGTGCGTCGGTTTTAATGGCTCCTCTACACGATGGGCCAACGCCGGCCACTCCAAGGGACGCAGCCATGCGGTAGAGTGAGATAGCAATATCACTTGCTCCCTCTAACGCATAAATGCGTCCCTTGGAGTGGCCGGCGTTGGCCCATCGTGTAGAGGAGCCATAATAGCAATCATGTTTACGTGTGTTGTGACATTTTCTCTTAGTATGACATTTAACAACAAAGTATACAGCGAATGGAACAACCAGAAGTAATTGCCATCCTCTAAAACTTTTACAAATAGACATATGTATATCTCTCACACACTTTAATTGTTAAATTTAAAGAAACATACCTCTAATTTGTAAAGCTATTAGAGAATGGTAGATTTAGACTAGGCTAAATAGGCAGCGAAATTGATAGCACAGACTGTGCAAGTGTTATTTTAACCGTCAACCTTCTATGAAATTATGATGTTTAAATACCACTTGCACCGTCTGGGCTATCAAAATCGCTCCCAACTTACATTAGCTTAGAACTCTAACAATATTTGATATGTAATATAACTTTGTCTTGAATTGTAATTATTTGTACATCTACATATTTAAATGTATAACTTTATGTTTTTAGGGTTTCGTTCCCTCAAAAGGAAAAAACCGGTCAAGTGCGAGTCGGACTCGCGTTCCAAGGGTTCCGTCCATTTTTGACAATGTATTTTTTTATATGTGAAACGCGAGTGAATTGCCTTTAAAAAACCCGTTGGGGTCGGATCAAAAACTACGTAATTAGTCCGACTCACGCTTGACTACATATTTCTAATAAGTTTTCCTGTCATCTATAGGTAAAGACCTATTTTATGTATTTTTTTCAAAATTTTAGACCTAGTAGTTTCGGAGATAAAGGGGGGGAATGGTAATTTTATGCCTATTTTCTTGAATTACTTCTAAACTGTTTATTCTAAAATTATAAACAAAATATATTTGAGATTCTCACATTGAGCTCTTTCATTTGATATGTAACATGATATAGTTTGAAAAACTTTATTTTTTAATTTTCTCATTTACCCCCCAAAAGTGGCCCCATGGTTAAAATTAATTTGTTTACGTTACATGTTCGTCTTTGGGTCACAAACTTACATATGTGTACCAAATTTCAACTTAATTGGTCCAGTAGTTTCGGAGAAAATAGGCTGTGACAGACGGACAGACAGACAGACGCACGAGTGATCATATAAGGGTTCCGTTTTTTTCCTTTTGAGGTACGGAACTGTCTGTCTGTCCGTCTGTCACAGCCTATTTTCTCGAAAACTACTGGGCCAATTAAGTTGTAATATGTAAATTAGTGACCCAAAGATGGACATATTTTTTTTTATAATTTTAAAATACATAGGTTCGAAGTTATTTAGGAAAATAGCCGAAAAATGTCCATTCCCCCCTTTATCTCCGAAACTACTGGGTCCAAAATTTTGAAATAAATACACAAAATAGTTCTTTACATATACATGACAGGAAAACCTATTAGAAATGTGCAGTCAAGCGTGAGTCGGACTTATGTACGGAGCCCTAGAAACGCGAATCCGACTCGCACTTGGCCGGTTTTTTTAAATAAAAGTAATCAAATACTTTTGAAAATCATCGCTACAAAATTTCCAAATGTGACCCTTCGACTTTTGAACCAAACGTATATAAACTCTGAATAAAATTAAGAAAAATAGATTAATAAATATTTTCATTGAATATTCGTTTGAACCTGATCGGTTGAGCTATTAATTATTTTTTTCAAACAACTTCTCTTTTTATTAAAAGGACGTAACCTAATGATGCTTAGGTATAGTTATTTAATTTTTCATTTTAATTGTTAAAATTCGTTAAAAATTGTTTCCTTTACGACAGTTGCATGGATTCATGATTTACATTATTTTCTCGTGAAATTGTTAGTAGGTACATAATTCTTTAGTTTGGAGTGTCCTGGAAGTATATTTTTAACAAATTATTATTACGCTGCACAAACTTCTTCAATGATAAATAACTTGTAGTAGGCGTAATCATACAGCCTCTGGCCATGTTAAGTATTCAGAGTAAAAAGTTAAAATTTCTCAACGAGAATTCAAAATTTTGTATCAGATTTCTGAACGCATAGTCGCGCCCCCGCGCGCGCGCCGCTTCTGTCGCCCTCATTGTCGTTTTTCATCAGCCGCGGCCATTACGTCCTATTAAAATAAAAGTGTTTTTAGGACGAAATATGTAAAGAAGAAGATAAAATAAGAAGATTGGAGAAGATCAAGAGCATACGCGTTACATACCGATCGATGGGATCATGATCTTGAACCTATTCTGCATAATCTAGATCCCTATCTCCGCCACCGGCGTCGAGAAGTAGATATCGCTCGGTATCCAGATGTAAGCCTCGCTCTCCAATAGTGCCAGCATTCGGTTAATTATTTAATACACTTAATATTCCGAAAAGGAACATTAATTATTATCAGGTAAAAAATATGATTTGTTTATGCTATTTCTATCTGGTGTTAGTGCTGTGCGTTGGAGTGTTATAACTAGCCAACTCTGGTTGCTGATAGTATTGTGCTGTGCATATGCATTCTGGAGCGCTATTCAGTATCTGTTTCTAATTGCATAAAATGGCTGTGCTAATCATTTTGGAGTGTTAATCTAGACATCTCTGTTTGATATTCGCACTTGGCAACCTTGGCGTACTACACTAGGTGCGTTCACTGCCAATAGCCAAGGGATATTGTCACATATTCCTTGCCAACAGCACTGAGACATTGCTCATGTCCTACCTGATAATAGGGTGCATTATAAGCCACCTACAAGTCTTGCTAGATAAACTTACCTACTGGGTTTTGTGGCGTGTTTGACTAGACACCGCTTTTAACCTAATGAGTTAATCATGTGGTATGCCAGATTAGGCCGTCTCTTGATATATACTCATCTTCAAGTAGGTGAAATTAAGAAGGTACTTACTTATTCTAATGTCAGCAAGCGAAGAATTAAGCGAGCAAACCTTGACATTGTCGGAGGGACGCACCAGAATTTTGGATATTATAGGAAAAATCCTTATAGGATAGTGTTGTTGTTTGATTACAGATAAATAACTAAGAACATTATAAAAGAAGTATGACCCGGACAAGATTACAAAAAACTACTCTGCGCTGTAAGAAATTATTGGTCCTTCGAAGATGAACCCAGAGACTTAAGCTGCAGCTGGCGAGATTCTTGCCAGTGGGGAACGAGGCTTAGTATTGAAATGATACAAAATAAAGTTTCCTGTTCTCTAACTGTGATGATTTAGCTCTCAAAAATTGTGTACTGTACCAGCTATAAGAAGGTATTGTCACTTTTAAGTGATTCTGTCCATTTTTTGAAATTAAAGACTGAATCATAATAAATGGCATAAGAGGTTTATTAAATCTTTTAAACATGCTGTTGACAAGTGATGTTTTAAGAAAATTTAGCAGAAGAACTTTAAACTCCGGCAGCCCAGCCCGTAAGCCTGGCACTTTAAAATTCAAAGGCTCAACTACCAACCATATTTTCTAACGTATGATTTGCTGTTGTATTTGTTTCATACAATAAAGTATTTATTAAACATAACAATATACACAAACCCCTGGTCAAAAGCAAGGAAGAGGAAGCAGAGCAAGACTTTCCTCTCTGCAGTCACAATGTGGTCGCAACAGTGGTCGCACACAGCGACATCACAACAGCCTGTGTTCATTTAGAACAAATTCTTAAAAGCTGTGGTTTACTTAATTGTATGAACCTAACCTACCTTTTTTCACATATAAGGATTTTGTCCGGTCTATCTCATACAAAGTTCCTTTTTTATCTGTGCCAACACCTGCAAGTATTCCGAAATATGATCACTTCTGTGAAATTGATAGTCGAATACTAGATAAATATGTGACTGAGGTATATACTGTGTGTACAAATATATGCCTATGATGACCTTATAAAATAATGTTCACTTTATAGGTGTACCTATAGGCAAGATCCATATAATAATATAAGCACATTTAGGTAGTGCAACTGAGCGGTTTTAAGTTAACAAGATATTAGAATTGCCAGAAACTAAGAACACAAAATTGTTAAATGAGCACTAGCTCCAAGATGTTTTTACTTGATTTCTTGAATGTAGAAAACATATCTGTTTCATGTGGAAAGATGAGATTTCAGTTTTTAGTCTTAACATACCTAGACTATTAAACTAGATATCTCTCTAGCTAGATATATGTGCCAGACCTTTTATGAAGTGTTTAAGATCACATACACACACAGACTGTTTAGATGATAGATATATCTATTGTTGATACTCCTTATAACAAATGTTATACTATGTAGGGCAGGTACTTATACAGGACACACTTAATTATAGTCTTGGTACCATTACCTATGTGGAGTTATAATCAAATGGAACTAGCTTCTTAGTACCTCACAAAGCTGGCTAATATATAGATTTATTTCTTTACCTACTAGGAAAAAAAAAAATTCAAAGTTAATCAAAAGATAAAGCCCTTTATAAATTGGTACATTGCTAATATAAATTGGTTGTTTGTATAGTCATAGGATAAGTTTGGCTATTTATATGTTTACACAAACGCTTTAAGGGTTAAAGAGCTGAAAAGACAAAAATACATAATAAGTATACTAAATTCAATATATTTTAAGGAAACATAGTGTGACATTTTTTGGTGGCTCATTAAAATAAAGATTTATAAATATACTTTCTGCAGATATTTACTTACTTACAGTAATAGTTTATTGACACGCTGGGGCGGCAGATTACAATGAGTTAGCTGTTGGATTATGGAAGGAGTCAAGAAGAATATATATTACATTAAATTTGTTCAGCTTATGGTGGTCTTTTATGTTTAAAGACTTTCTTTCCGGTTTAACAGATTGTGAGATGCTTCTGAGAGCACAGCTTGACAACACAGCTATCGCAATTATTTATAAACCGAATAGGGAGCATTCTACGGGACAACGGTAGACAATTTCATGGAATGCTCCATAGGTGAAATTAAATCCTGTATTTTTATGTCTAGGAACATTTTGCAGTGGTGCGAAAAAAGACATTACAATATTCTACTTAAATGATATATTTGTGCTATTAAGTGATAACTTGGGATTTTAGAGTTAATACAACGTTTTAATACAAATTTGAAATGTCTTGCAACATTTTGCAACTTCATATACCTATCGAGTTATTGGTAGCCGTGCAGATGAAATATGTGAACGCTATACATATATCCTGGTGAAGTAACCCAGATGTTTTTTCTACATAAGTAGGTAGATGCTTTCACGTTTTCATGAATATAAAAATTATTTTATCTACTTATGCTTTTCTTTAATTTGAAATGAAATCTAAGGTATTAAAGTTATAGGAAAACCAGAAGGCACGGTCACTGAAACTACTCAGTTTTAAAAAATATTTATGAGTATATGTTACATTTAATTGTAAAGATTAGAGCCCCAGCTCTCAATTAAATAAACTTATTCTATTAACCGATTTCAAGTTTCAACAGCGTCTTATCCATGGTTATCCCAGTGTTATCCGGGGAGTGCCATCAGCCATCTCTGAACGAGCAGGGAAGAGGAGGAGGAGACAGGAGGAATTTCTGATTGGTGAGGCCAACAGTATGGTGTAATCCCTTGCGCCCAACACCGTCAAGCAGCATGATACCTAAACACTTGAAATACTGGTGTATGTTTTGTGAAAATAATTACATTAATTATTTTATGGTATCTGTTCCAGAAGTGCTTGCCGTTTTAATAGCATTACTTATGCTAGGTATAGAAGTGTAATTTTCTGTAAATTTGTTCTTGGGTTTTTATTGGGGAATAGGCTCTCCTCAAATGATACAATTGAACATTTTAGGAAAAACGTTTTTTAGATTACACCCACCTCAACATTAAAGTGTGAGCTGATACCTTAATCAGTCTTAAATTACTTATCAACAATGTCACCAACTAATGAAAATATTTCATTAGGTACAGACAGAAAAAGTAAAAAATTACTTTATTTCTTTTATTAGCCATTGTGATTGTACGCAACGTGCAAACCCTGTAATTGATAAAATATGAAACTTTATTCTGATTTTTGATAAAGACCTTTATGGCTTTATAAATTACAGTAACCTTTGCTACCTTCAAAATTAATTTTTCAAGATAAAACTAAATTGAAATTGAGTAAGGTTGCTTAAGCTAAACATTGGTTAGCTATATATAAATGAATGATAATATTCGTGATGGTAGATTATTAAATTGTTAGTGATTATATATTATTGCCTTCAAAAACCTCATGCAAAATTGCATGTTAACTCCTAATTTCTATAAGTACCTACTACAACTCAAGCAATAAAATTCTATGTCTATTTCATAGAAAAAATCGCTTCCCAAACGATTTGTAGATGGACTAAGTCCTACTCTTAAAAAATAGTGGTGTTGATATTTTTTAATCTCACCACTCATTTAACCCATTATGCGCAGCCTGACAAGGCTGCTCAGGCTGACAAGCAGCAAAATCGTTTAGGAGTTAATATTGATGGAAGAAAACATGACACTTCTAATAATTTTGCTCAATTTCATAATCATAGTTCCATCTAATTCTAATAATTATATAAAGATATATCCTTACTATCTAGTTAATGAGAAAATAAGTGTTACCTACTAAAGGTTGTAAGCAGCAACACACTATTAAGAGTTGCTTATAGTTGTTGAATTCGTTAAAAATTGCATCTCATGCTAACATTTGATTTCTTTGATAGTCCTATAATAATTGAGTTTTAAGTGGTACTAATGAAATACCTATTAATAAGAAACAAATTAATTTTGTTTCAATCATCATATGACAGGCAGTTTGATGAAATAATCATCTCTATAATCACTAGATCTCTAAATAATGTTGTTAACAAAATATACATATATATTGAAAATAGTTGATGATAACTAAAAAGGTACCTACTTTAAAAATGAAATTGTTAATCATTGATTTCATTATTGTAATACAAAGCCAAAACAAACTTTGAATACTTATCTCTAAACATCTACAAGTTATTTATCATTGAAGAAGTTTGTGCAGCGTAATAATAATTGGAAATTAAACGAACTTACCTGTAAGTGAAGTTCTATTTCAATTATATTAGCTGCACAAACTTCGAAATGATAATCCCTTCCCGCCCAGTACCCGCGTTGTCCTGAGATGACCAGGGATTTTAATAGTGAAAAATCCCTGTCAAAGTTTAAGATAATATTGGCTTTGCTGAGTTGCGGGCCAAGCTGTCATATCAGTTGGCATATTCACTGCCAGCGCGAGCAACGAGCGAAGCTGATAATATGCGTTTTCCGCTTTGTAGCGAAAAGCTCCTAAGACTAGAGAACCTGCCTAGTTAGCGGGTCACTGGCAGTGAAAGTATTATGTCTTGGCTTGTTACTCTAAACTAAATGAGGGCGACAGAAGCGGCGCGCGCGCGGGGGCGCGACTATGCGTTCAGAAATCTGATACAAAATTTTGAATTCTCGTTGAGAAATTTTAACTTTTTACTCTGAATACTTAACATGGCCAGAGGCTGTATGATTACGCCTACTACAAGTTATTTATCATTTCGAAGTTTGTGCAGCTAATATAATTGAAATAGAACTTCACTTACAGGTAAGTTCGTTTAATTTCCAATAAATAATCTTATTTGGACTCGGCAGTAGGTCTAAGGAAACCTCATTAGGAAAATAGGCACCTACCTACTCCCTGCTTTGCTAACATATTTACAAAGCTGAGTTAAAGATAACCTGGCCTTTTTCGATATAATATTATTATTCCTCCCGAGTGATCCACCGCTTTGGTTAGTACGGTTCCCTGTTCAAACCCCGTGGGTGTCGTAAGATGCAGCTAATGGAGTTGGGCTGAAAAGTATTGTGAAATTGTTATTATAGTGCTCCTGTTTTGTTTTTTTTTCTGCTACAAAGCACTGCCAAACCTATAGTGCTTTAGGATAAATTTTGAATTTTATGTAGGGTAACTATACAGTAGGGTCTAAACGAGTGGAAGAAGTGAGCAAAGACCTTTTTAATTGTGCGTGGGACCCAAAGGTCCAGTAAGTAAAACTAAATAATCAGATTAATTAGAAATTGGAATCATCATGGAAAAACAGAGCAACTGGTCCGATGTTCATTACAATTATTTAAAATAATTTAATCGATATTTTGATTAAAATTATGTCCCGCGGATACAAAGGATTCAGCGCTAATTCGTATTGTCTCTACGAGGCATTTTCTCTATATACCAGGATACCTATGTTATCTGCCGGCTACGACGCACATTGGATCGAAATGACTAAAAAATGAACATTCACATCTTTTTTTAAAAACCTATTTATAAAAATTCTTTTCGGTTGGAAATGATGTAAGGAATAAAAAATGTCATACATTTTTTTTAAATAAGGCTTTTTTTTGTTAGCCTGGTTAAGTGTCCCACTGCTGGGCAAAGGCCTCCCCTCGCTTCCTCCACTCAACTCTGTCTTTTGTAGTTAAGGCTTATATAAAGCAGAAAAAAATAAAATCTGTTTCTTTTTGTATGAGACTGAAAAATAGGTATCTTATTATAAGAAAACCGTTACCGATCTCGCTTTCGAACCTTTAGAATATTATTCTCCTACTTAAATACAGTAGAAAATAGTAAACAGCTTATCTCGGTAGGAGCCCGTTTTTTTTATTGTCCAGTCAAAAATTCAGTACAAAAAAACAACATTTTTCTTAGTGTTTTATTTTTTTATTTTCAATAGTTTAACGGTATATTAACAATAATTTAGTGTAAATACGACATATTTTCACTTACTTTCATGTTTGCTTATATTTAAAAAAATCATAATTTTCTCGTACGTATAAAATTAATATATTCTTTGTCATAGTTATAAAAATGTCAAAAAATGTCGTATTTACACTAAATTATCATTAATATACCGTTAAACTATTGACAATTAAAAAAATAAAACACTAAGAAAAATGTTGTTTTGTACTGACTTTTGACTGGAGTACTTATAAAAAAAAAACGGGCACCTACCGAGATAAGGTGTTTACTATTTTCTACCGTTTTTAAGTAGGAAAATAATATTCTAAAGGTTAGAAAGCGGGATCGGTAACGGTTTTCTTATAATAAGATACCTATTTTTCAGTTTCATATGTACAAAATAAACATAGTTTATTTTTATCTGCTTTAAATAAGCCTTATTTTGAAAAAAAAAAGTATAAAACATTTTTTATTCCTTACATCATTTTCAACAGAAAAGCATTAAAACAGGGTTTTAAAAAAAAATGCCAATGTCCAGCTACGTACGTATGTAGCGCTACGTACCGTAACCGTAGTTCAGCGGTGTATGTGTTAAGTAAGTTAGTATAATTTCTTGTTATCAATAATTATCATACATCGGGGTTTTCGGTGCGGGAATGTTTTACACTAGCCAAATAACAGGTAAAAACTGTAAAAAACTATAGTAATTTAACATTTCTAAGAACATTTGGACCTTACTACCTACGTTTAATTCATAGTTTGGTAATTATTTGACAATAAACAACGTTATAAATACACGAAATCATTCCTGCACCCGCACCTAAAACCCCGATGTATGATAATTATATTCTTAAATTATAAATATAAACTAGTGCTGATATATCATAACAAGAAATTACTATCTGAATAGGCCTTCTGGGCTTTGGCTCCAAATCAATAGCTGAGGATGCACTCGGGATTAACGCTAAGATGAGAGAGGCAGAGGAAAATTGTTGTCAATTACTATTATGCCCGTGAAGCCAATTTAATGCTTCGGTCCTATCAAGGAATAATATATATCGGTTTATCGGTAGCGGATATCCAGTCGTCTCTAATTAAATTATACGGCTATTTTTTTCGCCAAGTTTTTTAAACACCCCGCTTCATAAATGTTTACGGTCTTTTTCGTCCTTTCCACTTTCGATTAGATAACATAAATAATATAATAATGTGTTTTGTGTTCGAAATAGGTATACTTATTAGCCTTCATTTATATACCTACATAGATGTATATTTTGACATTTATATCATTTTTAAGGTATGATATTATTATTACCTATATCATTTTTCTTATAACTTAAAATTTAAGAAAATGTACTACGGTACATAACGCTAGTTAAAATACCGTAGGTCTTAATAGGTAGTACATAGTTGGAACATACATAAGGAACGCAACTTTGTGTTCACATGGTGCTCACTATACTGTAATATTATCAAAACCGGGTAGGTATTAGGTATACACCGTGTAAAAATATATTTTTTTAATAGGTTTGTTGCACATCAACTCTTCACTTGTGTGTGTGGCACTCCTCTCTTCCATTTTTCGAACAGGGGGTGCTTTTTAATTAAGAATAAGAATAAGAATAAGAATAAGAATGGTTTATTGCCACATACATGAAAATAACATAGAGTTAGAATTACTTACATAATAAAATACAACCGTTAAATTATCAAATTATACAGAGCAAAAGGTGAGAAGATTTTTGTATTAGGCAAAGGGTTCCAGTCTCAGCGTGTGCCAGGCCTAATTAGTACCTATTAGATTTGATATCGATTTACTTATCCGCTTTTGAGTTATCGTCATAAAAGGAAGTAAGTGCTAGTAAGTACTGGGTACCTGTAATAATTATGGCGAAATATATTCAGATACTTAGGTACCTAGTTTGGAGTTGTTGTGGTAAACAGAAATGTTTGTTCTTAGTCTGGATTCCCTATCTCTTCTAATACCTGAATACGTACTCAAACTTCCTCATGTTGTTCCATCAGAACTCTCTGGAGGTATTGTAAGGTTACATTTTGCCGGGGGCGACTGAGTGATTTACATGATTAAACTGCGTGGAAAATTATTTTAGATGTTTGCTATAATATTAGGCTTCTGTGGTAGTTTTCTATTTAGCAATAATTTCGCTAAACACATACATAATATGTATTGTGAAAAACATTACCTACAATTTATGGGTAGGATTCAAAGTAGTCAACAAGTAAATATTTTTATGCATAAATATCTTTTAAAAGTAACGTGAACGGACCTCTAATGAACAGACCGGAAGCGGTGCGACAAACTTAATTTTATTTCAAAAGACATTAAAACTCGCTGCCAGGAGTGAAAAATAATCTGGGCAAAATTATTGCCTACAAGATGTACGGCGAAGATAGGCCGGCCGCGGATTACTCCATTGTTAGGGTTGAGCCTTCTTTATTACAAAATATAAATATCGTTTTTCATTACCCGCTCTCATTAGGAGTTTGGCAGGAGCAGTTTATTTTAGGACGTCGGAAAAATTTACCGCACCCTGTTGGTAACATTTGGCAGTTTACTGACAAATTATCAAAGAAAATACGGGCAGGTATTTATTTTGTATGAAAACCATTAAGCTATTAAGTTGATAGCCAACGGGGCCGTGAACTGAAAATTGATCCGAAGATTTCTATGACTTAAAGATGCAAATATTAGGTTTTTGTGTAAATTTCCTCAAAGCGGTTGTGAAAGGAAATCCATCCCAAGGCGCCTGAAGGCGCGAATTTGCTCCTTCGTTTAATTTAATAGAACATGATGTAAAGCTGCATTATTTGTATGTTATTTCGACTCCTCGGACTACTAACTTAAAAACTATGTTTTGTGTTTGAAACTATGTTTTGCAAGCAAAAAAGTAGTGCTCCCTGCGTAGTTTGTGAAAAACTGCAACATATTTTAGAACTGGATACACATTTTAGAACTTTAAAAAGTGCAAAATAAAATACAAGTGCTTCGATATGCACGCACCAGCTCTAAAAGCTGCTTGGGTATCAAATAAAATAATAAATAATAAAAATATTTAGTTTGTAACGTTTTCCAGTTTGTTGTAAGTACATTAAATTTGTAACAATTTACATAGGATCAGGATAGGTAGGGCCTTTAACTTTGGAAGCCAAGATCCTTTTTGGATGGGTAAGCCATAGTAGTTAACTAGTTTTTGGCTATTTAAATAGAGGCTGGTAAACACCTGATACGTTAATTAGCACGTTTAATGGTATTTTCACGAGCCCATCACAAAGCTTGTATTCGTCTGTCTCTGCTTTATGTAATACCTAGAAACCCTTACTGCAATTACTTAATTATTGAACATAAGTAACTTTAGTAACTAATTTTCTGTCGTAGATAAATGCGAAGGGGAAAAAGTCAAAGTATAATAATACGATTATTTTTCACTCAGCGACAATCCTTGCGGTACCCGAAGTTGTAATTAGTTGAAAACCGACTAAAGAGTAAAACAATTTCTGCCTATCCATTGTCTTCACAGAGATCAGAAATTAATTCACTTAAGTGTTATAAAGGGTTTTAAAACTTAAGTGAAGTTTGCAAAAAAACACTTTATTAAGGTTTGATAATAAATGGATGGGATATTGAATAGAGGCTCTCTCTGATATGATAGGATTGATACTGCCATATTCGAACCTCAAGATATTCACAAGAGACGACACGCACTAGATCTATTCTAGATACGTTATAGTTTAGATATCAACTAGTTCTCTTTTGCAGCGCAATTCGGGCAACCAATGTTACTTTTACGTTAGATAGATTAAGCTATCAATTATATGTGAATTGGATCTCTAAGTCATATCCTGTGGAAATCATTCAAGAGTATCTCCAGAATCGCGCAAATGTCAAATTTGACAGGTTAAATCTTAAACATATCGTTATCGTATCTTGGTAAATGATATCTAATAGATGTCTATTTCAAAATCCGAATCGGGCCCATAATATTTTTCGAAATAATCCGTTAAGTTACCGTGGAACTTAAATGGTGCAGAGGCTATAACAGAATTCTGTATAAGTAATTTACAGCAAGTTTTAGTTCCATGTTCGTTTATTCAATATTTACTAAGTAGGTAGGTATTACACTAGTGTACCTAGGTAAGCTACCTCTAGATCAGCGCTCGAATGAATGGTTAGGTAGGTACTTCTCAGATGTCTCATAATATTTTACTCATAAAGGCGGCTTCCTCAGAAATAAAGTTTTCTACGAAATTTTCGCCATTCAAAAATAATATAATACTTGCTAAAAACAACATTCAAAGCAATATAATTCTGACTGAATTTACTTAACCCACAAAGTGCAACACAAAGTGTAGCTAATAGCAACAAATTCCTTAATTAGAAATGTTGTCAGAACCTACGCAAACTGCCTTGCTTGTTCTCGTATTGGGGGAGTATTCTCATTGTGCCGATACACCATCTATTTCTTTATATTTATTACAATTTTTTTTTCAAGGCACATTCATTCATATTTATCAGTATTACTTTATTATATTGATTTTTAATAATCTAGTGTATTTATCTGGCACCTATTACGTTTGAAAAGTAAATGGATGGCATTGCACAAATGTGGTAGCTTAATGAACAATATCTGAATAATGAGATAGTTATTTTATTCGTATAGGTAACATGGATACAGGATTATTTAAGCTACAGTAAAACCTCCCAATTATACATAGTCCAACTATGGTCCACAAGTTCAAAAGGAAATTAAGTATCAATACCAATATTTCTATTGGTTTAATCCGAGTTTTATTTTCCATTTATAACATACGTGGCCTTAGAACTACATAAAAATACAGTAAAAGACCTGATCTGAACGAAAAAAATTACAGTTAATTTTGGACCATAGTTGGGAGCTTTGGAGAGGTTTTACGGTACCGCTTTAAACAAAGTATTTCTATAACATTATTATTTCGAAAGTTCATTGAAGACAGAATATCATTAAAATATTTCTGGAAGAAATTTAACATTTTAAAGTAATACTGGAATTCAGTTTAGTAAGAAGAATATACAGAAATAGGAGATGGCACGGTAATTTAATAGTTTCTTGGCGAAAGAACTCGGAAATTGTACAATTTGCCGAGATTGCATTGCATGATTTCAGGAACCGCGTCTGCCTACGAGTATCTCCATACACGTAGATTATTAACCATCTCTGCTTACTTTATTTACTATCGTAAATACGTCATTGTTTCTGCACTTCAATTAAAAATTAAGTTTTTTTATAAACGTAAATAGTTTTTTGTACGTAGGTATATGGGGAACACGAAGCAAAAAATTGTTTTAAGTAAAAATCGTTCTGAAGAGGATGTCTAGAGTCAGTCCATGAAAAGTCTGCAGCGGATTTGATAGCCCACGCAGTGCTCGTGTTATTTTAAACGTCAAACTTCTATGAAATTATGACGTATAAATGACACTTGCACTGAGTGGGCTATCAAATCCGCTGCAAACTTTTCTTGGTCCGACTCTAAACAATTTTATAGACTTTAAAGGGGGCTTAAAGCAAGAAAATTAGAATGAAACAAAAGATAGGCCACACCATAATACAGTTATAACATGATAATCATGATATTACCGTCACGCTCTTTTTACACGACTGCACAAAAAAGGAGCGCATTGTATTCAGCGTCCATGTTTGTAATGTGAGTATTTCAATCAATCACTCTTAAAATATACTTTTGTTTAAAAGTTTGCTCGTCAGACCCCTCGGGTATACTAAAATTATACCTACTGCTATGGTATGTAAGGTAACGAATTACAATTGAAAATACGAGTTAATGAAAATTTGTCGTTTTTTTTCTGTCAAGCCAACTTTAGGGGTTAGCCAATTTAATCTTTTAGGGTTTTTTTATTGAAGTCTGCCCTTGCAGATATTTAAGTTCATTCATGGCATTTGCCTTTGATTAAAACATGTAATAATGCAATATAAAAACTATAATATTTTGCGTTAGTTCCCTCTTAATCTAATGTTGTAATACGATCTTAAACATCTTTTATTTTGCTACCTTTTGCTAGCCAGCTGTGACAACTGACTGACTGTTTTTGTCTGAAGACATGTCAGTTTTGACACTGACAAATCAGTATCGTATCGGAATCAGATCTAATAACTAAAACCCGAATTAGCCCCCGTATATCTGTGTGCGCTACCACTTACAAGATTCGCTTGCTATACGAGTAGGTATGTGCTACGGACGCGTCTAGCGTCTTTTCACCTGAAATAGCATGGGTTAGTGTGAAAGAGTTAACGTTAAATGTTTTGCACTTTCTAATTTTTAACAACTTTTCCTTCTACTGTCACATAGGTACAGTACATATATACTTATTATGTATGACGCGTTCATTTGGCACTACATATCGGCCCAATTAAAAAATCTAGTATCTCCCACTGCTACTCTGTACTTAATTCTGTATGCATCACATACATAGATATTACATTTTTCTTTTGACTGACACAGTAAGATATGACTTTTTTTCAAAGTATGTAGTGCCGATATATAATACATACTCTGATTGTTGATTGTTCGCGTCGGCGCTCGGAATACGCCCGCCGAAGAAACTTATCGTTGAAGCGTGCCCCTTTATCCCTTCCATTTGGAAAATATTTATTTAGCATCCTTTCCTTAAGCCCCGCTCTCAGGTGCGAGATGGCCCCAACTCAAATAAAGGGCAAGCATTTAAATAAGGCAGTTTCTCATTAGACTTATAGTTATGCTTGGTCTTAGTATTGGTAGATTATATTTAAATAACGAATCAGAAGAAGGTGAATACTTATTGTTTTAACTCAATATTAACCGATTTTGATAAATATCAATTGATTATTGATGTCTGTGCAACTCGCCCTATCAATTACCTACACAATCCTACTTTATTCATTGATGTCGTGTGGTTTTAAATAGTCAGTCACCAAGAATAACCGTATAATAGCATCAACTAAATCGTATGTAGGTATAACTGGGTATATTTTAATAACTATAGTATATTTGTAAAGGTTTGTTTCCGTAAAAATCATTTGGACAACGTAAGCTCCGTTTCTCCGCGGTTCTAATAGTGCTCCCGTTCGCCCACTTGGAATTTGCATTCCAAGTCTTTTACTATTTACATTTCCTTAAAATTCTCCGTAAACTTAAGTTTAAAGGAAAGTTCCTGTGTCGGGCTATTATTTTGCTTTAACCGGCCCCAATTTCACCACGGCTACAATTGTCAGTGACATATGTCGAGCTACAATTGTCAAGCGACAGGTGACATATTACAATTTTATGAAATATTTTCTATAGAAATGCTTACATACGTGACAGGCATTTTGCTACAATTGTATGTATTACAATTATGTTGTGAAACAAGAATTATTATTTTTAGTCGACATATTTGTAGAATTGTCAGAGAATCTTGACATGTGATTGAAGGTGTGTCGGATTTGCGTGACAATTGTAGTATTTCGTGGTTGATTCACGCGTAGTTCAAAATGGCTCTCCATGCGAGTAGTAGTGACGCTAGTGATAGTAACAGTGATCTTGATGAATTCGCACATATTAGAAGATTTAAAGAAAGAATTAATTTTTCTTTTGATATTACGGATTTTTCATTTAAGGAAAAATTCCGTCTTAGTAAAGTCAGTGTAGAATATTTAATAAATAGAATTAGGATTGTTCATTTTTTTTAGACCACCATTTTTATTTTATTTTCTGAAAATATAGGTTAATTTAAGATACCAATTTGAATGATTTAGTAATTCGTGGCTCGGTTGAATATTTATAATTTATTGAAAATATGAGATACGACTTCTCGTAAATTACATGTCGTCGGCTGATTAGGATAATGCACAAGCAACAACAAGCATTAAAAAAATAGTTGTCATTGTCAATTGATTGTAATGTCACCTGTCGACAATGTCAGTGTCACGTGTTTCTATAAATAACAATCGTCTGGAATGGAAAACTCGTTTATTTTGAATCATTAATTTCAAAATACCTACGCTATAAATTTGAGAAAGCTGATTCCAGAAATCTGCCTAAGTTATATAATATAACTTAGTTTTATTGGAGTATGTATCCATATAGCATCCAACTCCAACCATAACTTGGCTGAAATCAAGGGAGCAAAAATACAAATGTAAGTTACCTATGTAGTTACCTACATCATATATATTTTAACTGATTCGATTTGTAAGAAGATTGGATTCATAAAATCGTTACAAGCGTCCATTGCTAAAGGTAGCTTAGCACCCAGTGGGTGCTTTCTACCGGCTTGTCACCATTATTTGGATATTGTACTACATACTTATACTACTATATTAGGAACATGCCAATTTTGCTAATTATATCCTATTATTTCAGGTCATCGTGATTCCAATTTAGATACAGCTGTGAGATATGTAACTGCACTTGGGCCCAGAACAAAGTTGAGCATTTTGTATTGAAACGAACGTCATATTAATTATTAATCGTCGTAATACTTTACGACCGTAAATAATGCCTGGGAACAGAGTAAATAACAAACCATACACTTCTCTTCTGGATGGTCAACAAGAAGCCATCATTGTCAGATGCTCGTGCAGAACATGATAAACATACATTTAATGTAAAGGTACTATTTTTTTTGGAAACATATATAACATATTTCCCAAATTAATAAAAAAGTAGGTAAACAAAAACATGTTTTATTATTCACAACTCTTTATTAAGTCTTGTCCACCATGATATCAGCAGCTTGAACTGCAACATGTACCTGGAAATTAGAAATTATATCTTTTTAAAGCATTTTCAGGCTGAATTTTGAGTATGGCTATGTATTCTTGTATATTCCTTCTTTCTAGTAGGCACCATCTCTGTTTAACGGTTTGCCTTTAGATACTCTGGCTACATTACCACAGAAAATAAATAGATACCATGACCCTACCAATAGAGTGAGCTTTTAAATACTTAATTGTAGTAAATTAATATTAATTTTATACTTACATCGACGTGATTCTCACAGCAATACTGTGTGTAACACGTGAAGTAGGTAGGTATTCCAAGTTTAATTCACGGCACCATTTTTCACGTCGTAGGTCTTCGTGGATTCGAACTATTATTTTTGTGAATCATTCCCACACATAGGAACAAGGTTTTTGATATATTATTAAGCAATGAAATTTACTGTTTAGGTATTAATTATAAACCAAATTGTAACAAACAAGCGCAGCGGTTTAACTGAAAAATTTTGTTATGACAATCGATGACAATGATAACTTTGACAATACGTGAGTGACGGATTTATTTACTATGGTTCGATAACTTTTATTATGCAATGACTTTACATTCAGCCCAAGAGAAGGTCAAACTAAGGTCATAAGGATATTTGTTGAAATATCTTCAATTCTCAATTATTATATCGCAGCAAATGTCGGAAACTGTTTAAAAACCTTATATCTCGAAATGGTTTTCGAAATAGAACATTAGAAAAAAAATGAACAATCCTAATTGGTGCACGTATTGAACATCCAACGCCAAGAAACAAAGCTTTGACGCCTTGCCAACAAATTCTTTGTACACTGCATTGGATGGGATCGGGCTCTCAATATCACGTAAGCGGAGATAATCATGGAGTATCTAAGGCTACCATTCATCGGTGTATCAAACGAGTTACGACTGCAATTGTCAACGAAATGTTTGGGATTGAAGTACGCTGGCCGGAGAATTCCGACGCTATCCCGCATTTATTTAGGGAATTAGCAAATATTCCAAGAATTGGTGGAGTCGTTGATGGATCATTAATACCCATTGATTCACCTCAGCAACATGAGTACATGTACGTTGACCGCAAAGGTGGGCATTCGATTAATACAATGGTTGTTTGTGGGCCAAATTTAGAGTTTTTTTACGCCAGTGCGAGATGGCCGGGATCCGTTCATGATGCAAGAGTGCTACGTAATTCAACTTTGGCTCAGCAGTGGGAGAATGGTTGGAGGCCGTTCCCAAATGCAATTTTGTTAGGAGACAGTGCATATGCCATGAAAAAATGGCTCATTACGCCAAACATCCCAGTTGAAATACCAATAACAGAAGCAGTAATGCGATTTCTACGAGCTTTTAAAAGTACACGAAGATTAGTTGAAAACGCTTTAGGAGTATTAAAAGAAAAATTCCCCTGTCTCAATCATCTCCGTATTCAACCTCTGAAAGCATGCCATATATTTTTAGCGTGTGTCACCCTTCACAACTTAGAAAAACGCCTTGGAGTGCAGTATTATATTCCGTATTACAATCCGGTTGATAACGGTGACAATGAGAGAGATAATGAAGATAACGACGGAAGAGACGGAGACGGAAATCATGCAATTGACCCTGAGGCGATTGAAGTGTTAAGGGAATTAATACAAATCTATACTTAAGGAAATATTTAATGGACATATTATAAAAATAAATACAAAATACAAACTCGTTTATTTCATTACCTTTAGACTACCTATATTAGTATGTTACACTTTATTTAAGTACATGTTATGAAAAAGGTACGGATAGGTACAGCTTGCTGAATTTAAACCCGCTATTTAATATTATAATCAATATATATTATTATCAGTGTAATTGTGTACTTTGTGATTAAAACATAGTAAGAAATAAGTATGCTACTAAAAGGGCTCGCCACCATACATAGCCAATAACTAGGTACAAAATAAGTTTGAAAAAAAAAAGAAGTGATTACTTTATAAGAAATTATATAATTTTAAGTTGTATTTGATCTAGTAAGTTGAACGTTTTCTTCTTCTATGTCGACTAATTGAACAATATCTAATTGTACACAATTTTGATCGTGGTAAGGTGCTGTATAAGAAGAATGCGTTATGTTCAATTCTTTTTCTAATTTAAATAATTCTAAATCTAATTTATACTTTTCTCTCTTATAAAGTTCAGTTTTCTCTTTAAGCAACAATATTTCAGCCTCTAATTTTTCCTTTTTTAAACGTATAACGGATTTATACTGCACATTAGTTGAATTCGTTTTATTTTGGGAATTTTGAGGAATAGGTTGACTTGTTTCTTGTACTTGAATAGTCTCAGCCGCCTGAGTTCCTGAGGATTCTGGAACTGTCAAACCCTCTACGACTGGAGTGTTCTTCCCTATTATATTCAGAATAATGTCATCAGTTTCATCAAATTGCCATTTTTTGCCTCCCGCAGATCCTGTTTGGTCACGATTATCCCTTTTTTCCTAAAAAAAACAAATAATTATTACGATTATTGAAAGCTAAAATTTCCTTATGTTGAGTGTTTTTAAATGAACGACCTACAGTCAATCAATTGTAACCCTAGACCACTGTAGAAACTTTTTATAGTAAACGTCAAAGTTACTTCTATGGCTAATACATAGTTAAATAACAGGGTGTCAATAAGACAAGAGTTCTAAAGTGGCCTTGGGTTCCAATTGGTTGACTGTACTTACGTTTTTACATTGAATTCCAAATTAAAATAGTGTAAATAAAATAATAAAATTCATTTATTTCAGACAAATTGATCCATATTATCGTAACTAATTAATAATTCAAACTTGTTAAATACTTACTATAGTCCTCTTTCTCCAATTTTGCCAAGTTGTATCTCTTAGATATTTCCAATCTTTGTCGTACACACCCATTTCATTCAAACGTTGAGCTATTTCCTTCCATTTATTAACTTTCATTTCGAATGTTAATTTGTTATCAAATTTACCAAATAACACGGATTTACTGTCGGAAATCAATTTTAAGATAGTCATCTTTCTTGCAGTATCCATATTGCACCAATATTTATGAAATAAAAATAGTAACATACGCACACAAGAAATGCTAGTTTCACGAAGAAAATTACTTAATGGCGGGAATGGACTTAATAGTTTTAAATTGGTTTTATGAAAAAGAGAGCAAAGGCATTTATTTACATTCAGCCAATAAAAAGTATCCCTTCTATAGTTGCTAACACACTATCGCACCGCACCAAGGTCATTGTGGGACGCACCCATAAGTAAAAGGGAGAAAGCGATATCTCTTTCTCCCTCTTACTTATGGGTGCGTCCCACAATGACCTTGGTGCGGTGCGATAGTGTGTTAGCAACTTATACGGAAGCCGCGGTTTGGACGCGGTTTACGTGGTGTGTTACCTACTGAAATATTTGTGAATGAAATATTTTTTACAATGCATGTTCTCGAAAACAGCGTTTTCTATGGACTCAAATCGTGCGGAAAGAAGCACTTTTCTGCACGATTGTGCACCTGTGCATTTTACTTTTCAGTTTTTTTTTTATGTTTAACCCCAATATCAGCCCAACACAAAGAGTATTTACTACGTGAGAATAGTTTAACTTAAAAGTAAAAAAGAGAATTTTCACTCATATTTAAGATATTTCAAAATTAATATAATTCCTTGTGTTATTACTGTTATTCGTTAAATTTTATAAATATGTAATATTATTTTAAAAACAATTTTTAATATGCTTGGGAGAACGTAAATATTGCCTTAGCCTGCACAGTGCGAAAAAAAAAACATGGCCGAGTATTAAGTTGCTAACACACTATCGCACCGCACCAAGGTCATTGTGGGACGCACCCATAAGTAAGAGGGAGAAAGAGATATCGCTTTCTCCCTTTTACTTATGGGTGCGTCCCACAATGACCTTGGTGCGGTGCGATAGTGTGTTAGCAACTTTACACATGCGCAGTACGTATCTACACGTAATGAGGCTTCTTAGACGGGCCATATTTTCACTGCATTATGTCAATTATGTGGTCGGCAACTGTTTGAGTCCCTTTCTTACTCAAATGTTAGAGAAAGATGCAAATAGTTGCCGGCCACATATTGCAGTGAAAATATTGCCCGTCTAGAAGCATCATTAAGCGTGGCGCGTGCATGTGTTTAAGAAAAAAATACCCGCCATTAAGAAATTTTTAATCAGTGTTTTATTTGTAATAAAATTAAGTATCGAGTTCAAGTTTAGTGATGTTAGCCCTCTACTCGCGTGAAAGCTGGATCGATTTCGAAAAATGTAATTCTTGCGTATATTAACAAACTACTCGTAATCATAATAAAGTGTAAATGACATCATTTTAAAAACTATTCAAGGTTAATCCTGTTTCTATAATGACAAAATGATGTTTTTGACCAAACAAGTCATAAGTTCTAATAGCGAACTATATTATATGGAAGTTTGCAAATGAGGCGCCAGATTATAAGTACGGTAACGAAGGTAACGTAAATTACCCTTAATTTTATCTACATGGCGGGCAATTGTTAGTGGTCATACGATATGAGTTACGAGTTTTGTGTTTTTGTTTTTAGGTTGTATTGATTTTCGAAAAAACGAGAGCTTTATGAAGAGAAGAACTTGCAAGCATAAGTATAACTGTAAATATCAGAGTGAAAATGACGGAGAGATTAAGATAATTGTAATTTAATTTTAAAAATTAAAGTATTTTGTCGTAGTACCTATTTTTTTTTATTTACTCGAACGATGCATAGTAAAATCTTGTATGTTACACGCGCGGAAAGATGATTTCCGCCTCGTGTCGTATTATACACTCGCTCACTTCGTTCGCTCGTGAATAACATGCCACTCATCGGAAATCACCTACTTTCCGCACTTGTTACATAAATAGCTATTATATAGGACACAATATAGGTATGAAAAAAAAACTTATTCATGTTTGAGTTAAACAATTCAATAGATAAATTAGCGAGAGCGTGGAATGGCAAATATATGTAGTGGCGTTACCGTTAGCATGAAAATAAATAAGGTATTTGAAATAAAAACAAGCACTCAATATTCAGAATTTGACACTGACATTGTTTTCTCATATTTACACCAATGAAAAACAAACCTCTTTTTATGCTTATAGTACGAGAAAACGGAAAATTAAAATTTAGAACGCCTATACAGTTAGATTACCACTACATATGCCAGTCCAAGCTCTCGCTAATTTATTTATAGTATTTGATACGTTTTTCCCTATATGTTTTGACGTGACAATTGTATTCTACAATTGTCGCACCTGTCATCGTGGTGAAACCGATAACTCTACATATGTCATATTTTGATACAATTGTCGCACCTGCCGGCCTAGCCAAGGTTACAATCGCTATCGCTTCGACAACGAAAAGCATTATGTCTCTCTATCACTCTTCTATATTAGTGTGACAGTGACAGTTGCGTTTCGATCGCTACGAAGCGTAAGCGATTGGCGTCTTGGCTACGCGGCCTGTCACGGTGGTGAAATTGGGGCCTGTTCATTGTTGGTGACAGAGTTAGTTTTACCACTTTTACCTAATATCTTTGTACGCCTAATTTCTACTAACGATTTTTATTTATTTTTTATTTATTTTCAGGTAATTACAACACAATATCTAAGCTTAATTACAAAAGTATCGTTAAACCAGTAAGGTTTGTCTCGATACTCCATCCGCGGTAGATTTTATACAACAATAAAATATCTTTTAACAACAACTTAAGAAACTACTTACATATTCATAACATGCTCAATATAATCTATCATTTAAATTACAACAACCGACCCCACTGCACTGAGCGCTAAATAAATAACATTTTTTCCTTATCCTATTGTTCTGCCGACCAGCCTGCACTCGCCCGAGTACAGGATGCTCCAAATATGTTTGACTAAGTTTTTAATTATCTTATTACGTATAGTTAATAATCCTACCAATGATTTCAATATTTTGTAAGTTAATCTGTCTGTCGGTCTGTATGTATGTCAAGTCATCACGCTCTAACCACTGAATCGATTTTGATGAAATTTGATTATTATGGAAGCTATAATTCTTATGCTAAAGTACTAATTCTACAACCAATTTCCTTACAGCTGATTCAATATTGCTGTTTTAAGATAGTTTGTAATATTATTTGGTGACATTTCTGACTTCCATTCAAGTGGGAGTTTATTTATGAGATCTGGTAGTATAAATTGCGACGTTCGTCGTCCATAGAAGTTTTTAAATTGAGGTTTCTTTAGCACGCTATTTGTAACCCGCCTGGTCGTTTTTGGGTGATCAACTATATGCTGTATTTCGATCCTAAAATATTGTTCTTTCAGCATTTGGTATTCAAATTTCGTGTGTACTGGTAAAACTTTGCACATTCTAAAGAGGTCTTTATCAGATTCACGATTATTTTTAACATTAAGAGGTACAACAAGCTTAAGTAACCTAACCTGTAAATTGTATATTTTATCAAGATAAGACTTAAAGGTGCGACCGTAGCTACTTAGACCGTATGAAATAATGCTTTCAACAAGCGCGTTATAAATATCTAATCGTATTTTAAACGGGATTCTATTACGTAAGATATACATTTTTGCCATAACTGCCCTTAGCTTACCACATACGAGGTCAATATGAGCATCCCAATTAAACCGGTTGTCGATTATAAGGCCTAGATATTTTTGTTTTAGAACTTGTTCCAATTGTGGACATTTGCAGCTATTTGTAGAGTCTATTTTTCTTGAGTGCAGACAGTCGTGAACATGACCAACAATGTGAACTGCGCGCACCGTTCTCGATTGGCTAGAATGCACATGTAGAAGCTTCGTTTTTTCGGCATTTAAGACGAGACCTGCGTCATGAGACCACATACAAATCAGGTTAAAGTCGTTTTGCAGGTTCCTTTCAGCAAGCCCTATGTCTTTGTCTGCAGCTTATGCTTAGCCTATGTCTTTTACTTATATACATAAAAATAAAAACCCTACTATCAAGGAAATTATTAGGTAGTATTTTTCACTTTGATATTTACTATTCGATATTGAGTTGATTTAGTTTTTACTGTTGTAGGTATAAAATAAGAAAATATGATATAAGTAATAATCTCCATAATTTACGCAGCTGCCGTGCAAAAGCCGGCAAGCTTCGAACGAATATATTTCTTCAAGTCAACGTTTTTCAAAGTTATCTACACTCGAGTATAAAAGGTTTTCGATCCAATGAAGTGAGGAACGAATGGAAAGCCATTTTTGTCGGCTTTAATTAAGTCACGAACATACTGCTGGCTTGTCCGTTTTCTTAGAGCAGGTAATCGCGATTGGGGCATTAACTCAAAACTCACTTATTGAGCACTCGGGCAGGATTGCTAACACCCTCACTTGAGCACGTAGCATTCACGAAGACGCTCAAATTCGACGAAAAATGTATTGTATCAATGAATTTTGGGGGCAAGAGGTCTTTTATTCTACATAATATATGTTAAGTTATTTCAAATGACTTGTTCCATCAATAATCCTCCCTCCTCGCGTCGGTTTCCTCAATGCTGAGGGTCGTGACCATCTCGTCGAAATAGTTTTGTGTGGACCACTCGGCGCCACACACTTCTATCTGCTGCCTCGTGAAGAGCGTCGTGTACGGTGGTGTCGAGGGTGGTGCGAACCTGGTCAGTCCAACGTATCGGGCTTCTGCCCCTAGGTCTGTTTCCTTCCACTTTGCCAGTGACCACTAATTTTTCAAGATTATCGCTGCTTTTCCTGGCTATGTGTCCGAAGTACTCCAGAATCCTTCGTAGGCAGGTGGTAGAAAGTCTCGTCTGGATCTTGAGCTCCTGAAGAATCGATACGTTGGTGCGATGTGCTGTCCAGGGAATCCCCAGCATCCTGCGCCAGCACCACATCTCAAAAGCATCAATGCGGTCACGGTCGGCTTTCTTTAAGGTCCACGTCTCTGCGCCATATAAGAATATGGAGAACACCAAAGTGCGCACAAGGTTGGTCTTGGTTTTCAGGGTGATGCTCCTGTCCTTCCATATCTTTTGTAGCTGCGCCATAGCTCCTTTTGCCATCCCGATTCGACGTCGCACCTCAGCTTCGCAAGAGCCATTATTACTAATGCTTGAGCCCAGGTATGTGAAGTTGTCAACTACCTCCAAGTCAAGTGTTCCGGTGAGCTCAAGCTTGCCTGTGCCATCAATAATACCTATATTAAATCTTTATTTTACTCATGGTTCATATAAATGTATGTTCTCACCTACATATGTGAGTTTACTCGGAATCAGTTGCTAAGTGTATATCGACATATAAGTAGGTATATCATCTGGCTAAATGTTAATTGGCCGTGGTTAAGTAAGCTTCGATATAAGTTGATTTGTAAGCTTATTTAACGTACCGATATGGACGAAACCGAGGGAGTCGTGTAAACTAGAATTGGCTTAATGGCTCAATTTCGCTATCTTACCTAGGTGGCCATAATCCATGACACTTGTTTGTTCGCATTGTATTTGGGAGGGTACCTCGCGATGATATCTCGCGTATTCCTTGTTTCCCGGTGACAGGAGGTTTTATGGTACAAATCTCGGCGGTTTTCCTCATCTCACGTAGACGTCCTGTCTCAGAGGCAAAGGGAAGCGATCCGACAGCCCGGATTATTTATTAGGCTCTATGTTTCAACGCACTTCCATTGGAAAAGCCTATTCTATCTTCTATCAAGTTTACGGGTATATAAAAATCACTCTTTTTTTGTGGAAATACCCATTAAATCTTAAGGTTAAATCTGATATTTTCGGCCGCTTAATGAGCGCTGATGAGGGCTCCCACCGTCGTTCTTATTTTTATAGATAAGTTTAATAAAAATACTTCGAAAGCCTGAATACTTATTTTGCTAAAATAACTTATGGCTTGCTGAGTTAATATAAATCGCCAAGTTTAGAAAATAGAGAAATATAATTTATCAAGTTAGTGTGTGGTTCGGGTGGCGGGGTCTCCAAATGGAGTAGATATTTCACTTAAAAGTACGCAAGTCTGAATAGTACATTGAAATTTATGAGTGACCCCTGCGGACAATGTTCAGCGGCGGGTTTGCCTTCAATAGTGTCCCGAGAAATATAAACACATTGGAAATCCACTCGAGCGATATTAATAGAGCAGTCAGAAAGTCATAAAGTACCCGCCATTTCTTTAGATTTCTTCTTTGTTGGCGATAGAAGGTTTTCAGTAACAGAATCGTTAAAATTTCTCTTTCGTTTAGTTGAAGCTTAAAAACTGAGTAGGGAATTTTACGGGTTCACCTGGGGCGGACGTACAGGTATCAATACCTACAGTATATCTTGTATTTCTATAATTTTGAAATGGAAGGTTGTGTTCATTTATTAGTATTATGTTAATTATTATTATTTTACATTTTCATACATTTAATACAGTTTAATAAGGCTACCTTTTATAACAATTAGAAGGATCAGCCATGATGCGCTACAATTCATAATATACATAAAATGTCTTACATAATATCACAATTAAGGTATTTCGTCAAGTACAAAAGTATGCCTTCGCCAAGGGGGAGTTTTGGCTAAAGGGTGTCAAGTTTCGGCGGTTCCGCGGCCGGCTCCCTGACACAGTGGGGTTGCGAAATGCATCGCAGCTATATTGTGTGTGTGTTTTTAAGATATTGTATATGTAGGTATGTATGCTAATTTTAAGGTCACATACCTTATGTATGGTATATCTATGGGCCAATAGCTGACTGAAAAATAAAAATAAAATAAGAAATGTTTGTGCGGAACCTTCGGTCCGACTCGCACTTCCGGTTTTTTTAATTTATTATATGAGTTAGAAGCTTTTAGAATTTTGTATGGAAATTCCATACAAAATTCTAAAAGCTTCTAACTCATATAATAAATTAATTTTTGCTAGCTAACATTAATTAGAATCGAAAAATTCAAATGAAGGGGTATAGCTATGGTTAGTTAGTACCTAAGTTCCTATACAATGAATAGTAAGTAGAAATATGTTCCATAATGTCAATATCAAGGGGCTGATTTTTGTATTTCGAGCACTTCATTTCGTCACTCGAATACCTACGGCGATTTGATATTTTTGAAATACGAGCAATAGAAATGGGGAATCTTGTGGTATTGGCTACTACTTTTCAATTCTGTTAGTAGAATGTAAATGTCTAGATTTAATTTAGACGATTTATGTGAAATCATGTTATAAAAAGCATTTGTGTAAAAAATAGTCCCTTAGCGTAAACGTGACACCCGCTCGACTTTGTTAGCACACTCGTATGAAGAAAAATGTCCTCGCGTAAGCCTTTGCTCTCCACTCGCGAGGAATGGTAAATAGAGATTTATTAAAAGGGGACGTTTCGTATCATACGGCGAAGCGACTTTTTTTAAAGAATTTATAACATTTTGGAAAGACTTAGTGTGGTTTAAGTAAATCTAATAAACATATTTTTTACTTCAATGTCATTTTATACAGTTAGGTAATAACTTAGATGGATTTTTGTATTTAATTAATACTAGTAGTTCGCCCCGAACTGAGAACTCGCGGTTCGCTACATTAGCGAACCGATTGAATAAAAAATGTTAACTTTAAGATGGCTGATACGCCTTTTTCCTCGCGTACCCACCACAATTGACTAGACAACAATCAACCTACCCTACCAATGTATCAAACAATTAAGTTATATGTAAATAATGTCTTAGTTATAATAATTGTATAACTAATATGTAAGTTGTGACCTGTAATTTATCATTACCAATAAAGGATGTCTATGTCTATCTATACTATGGCCACTCATATTTTCTTGCAACGGAGTTGACCAGAATAGCAAGACCTCTCACAAATAGCTTTTGGGCCTTCTAGGCTCTTCTAGGTCCATAACCCAGCGATCGAGCCTGCTCATAATTTAATTATTGTGTTGGTGATAATAGAGACGTCACGGTCAAATTACCTGCTTTTTTTAGTTCTATCCGATTTATGCAATTGAAATTAAGTCGAAATATACCTGCTAGCTGGGTTTTTCTAATAATTATCTGATGATTTATTTCGTGCGTGGTGGGAAATAATTTATTTTAAATACATGAATCATTCCTGCGTGCATCTCTTTGAAGTGCGCAAAAGGGAAGCGATCTCGTTTAATAATATGAACATTTCATGACTGCAAAAGGGGCAGACTACAAATCAACTACAAATAGAAAAACGTGAGCACTTTTGAGTTTCAGGCGGTCGCTTAAATTTACCAAAACTTACGTATAAGCGGGCTCGATAATACGAAAAGCTGTATTCGACGCGGTCGGTGGTTATATCTTAGAATATTATATCTATATTGTAACTAAAGGTGGGATTCCACCAGTGTACCGCACAAGCATTTTTTTGTACTAAATATAAAGTCGTCATATTAGTTCTGTATTCTAATATTGAAATTGTGAACAATGTGAACATTTTCCAATTACTGGAGCTATTTAATTTCAGAGCACCAGTAACGGAAATTGAACAAAATCGTCTTTGAAGTAACAACACAGTATGTTCTAATTTCATTGTAACCTGAATAAAATACCTTTCTTTGAGTTTACAATGAAAGGTTTATAAAGTAACTTGACATTAATTATGAAAATTTATTTTGAAGGTAGGTACAGGTTTTTGAAAAATACAATTAAAAGCTACACATTAAGACAACATTCATTTCAGGCAATCACGAGGTCAATCAGAGCGGCTGCAGTCATTTGTTCGCTGCTCGGGGACTCATTAAAGTAGATATTGCTTTCATGGCTTTATTCACAACAGAGCGGTATGCATTTGCAAAACGTCTCGTTTAATCCATATAGGAATCACACAAAGAGCATTGTATTAATTTAAGTAAACAATAAATTAATAAATGAAAAGTAAAAATAAATGTAATAAGTCGATATAAATTTACACCTTCGGTAGGTATATCCTATATTGGCAGAGAACATTATGAAAGAGGTCAAGAATTAATTTTCGATTATTTATATTGCTAACCCAAATACCTTAAATGTATAAGAAACATTTGCCCCAATAAAGTATAAATAGATACTGTTTTCGTAATTATATTCAGACTTTATAAATTCGTATAAATATCAAATGGAAATTATTTTCGAAACGAAATGGGATACGATCATTTATGACCGCAAAAAAAAGTTTGTGCTAACCATGAAACCCTTCTCTAGTTCCATTTGTTATTTTTATAAATTGTGTGAATTTTTCGGGAGTTATTCAGGTTGTTGGCTAGGGAATACCCAGGGATATGTTAATTTACGACAGCGTAATGTAAATAGGCGCGGGCAATTTATGTCACTAAAACACTCCCTGGGAAGATTCGGGACCGATCCGCAGATAACGCTGGACAGAGGTCTTGATAAAATGTTGCTGGCAATTTGCTGCGCTGTTTATGCTTTATACCTATTAATACTCTCTTAACTGAATTAGAGCTGGTTTAGACGGCCCGCGAACTCGCATGCGATTTTAGTTATATTGCGGACTGTTGGTTACGTCCAATTCAACCGACTGATCAAAACCCGCAATGTAATGAAACTTGCATCGTCTAAATGAGCCCTTTTGATATAGTGGGCCTATTAAGTCATGAATATCTTAACCCTTTGTACCATAGTTCAAAATGCAAAATAAAACCTATCCTGCAAATGGACTTCAAGGAACATTTTACCCAAAGAGTAAAGTAAGTATAATAGGTAAAGAGAGCCCTCTTGAAGCATTTTATGGAAACTCATTTGAAAGCGCCATCTCTGATTCTCCCCCGAAACTAAGTATGTATGTGTGCGTGTACAACTACATATGCATCCATACGTGTACTTTCGTCCCGTCCGTCCGGTTTTAAAGAGTGGAATATAACAGAAACGTAATAGTAAGTAATAGTAAAGTATTTTATTGCCTTCAATTTGGTATATACAGATAGTACCTATTAATAGCAGGAATCTACCGCTTGCAGCTTCTGACTCTATATCCATTGTCTAAGCAGGTACCTCCATAATATGCGCTCCAGTTCCTCCCACGACGTGTCTTTAGCGGAATCAAGACGCACGATTTTTTGCAGAATGTCATAGAACATGTTTGTCGTGACCAAAATTAAAATTGCACTATTATAGTTTCGAACTTATACCCAGGTCCTTTTCATCGCTATTTGCAGTGAGCGCTAACGATGGAATTTTTCATTTTTCGTTCGAGAATATCTAAACCTCCCGGCATTTTCTTGAGCACTATTAAAAATTTTAAACCTCCAGGTGTTGTAATATTGGGAGGCTAATTTCCCTATTTTCGTATTTAATGCTTGCTCCATTTTTACTCGGTTACACTTTAAAATTAATAGAAAATTATTATCTTATATAATTTGTTTACGAAATTTATTTTGGTCTGACAAGTAAACAACAGTTGCTAAGTAACCAACATTATAAATAAAGAAAGGTCTTGACAAACTAGGTATGTAACCTTCTCAATGTTGTATTCATGCCTTAAAATTGTATCAATTTTATAGTGACACATCTAATGACGTAGTTTGCATAATCGGAAGTCTGCTTTACGCAATTTTTCTTTCTTTCTAAATTGACGCCATCATCCGTCATCTTTACTGACGTTAACTATGTTCCGAGTGTCCCCCCCTGATTTTACCAGTCAATAAAACATTTGACATGATATGGTGACATGGAAAATACATAGCAACAATGCAACATTTAAAAATACGATAAAAGGGCTACGTAGAACAAGTATAAAAGGGCATTATGGGAAATTTTAAGTTATATCTTTTATCATTTAGTATATTTAAGAAATCATGGCATCAATTTAAGTGCCTTATCAAAAAAATTAACATAGGTACTGCCGGGAATCCAACTCTAAAGTAGGTATTAAAATCATAACCAAATGGATGGATATTTCATAACTTAAAACCCGCCATAGCTACATTAAGTAAAAGTGAAAGGTGAAATATCTGTGTTAGTTACACTATCTCCCCCGCGCGCGCTGTGGTCGCGCGATCCTCGGCTCCCCGCTCTGCCCATGCTTACCAACCGAGAAGGGTACTCCCCAAAACGTATGTATTATTGCAAGTGAATTTATTTTTCTTTGTATAAATGGCTCTTTGTAGTATCAAGATGTCTGATCTGATTCTCTGGTGTTGTGAATAAAGATATAAATCATTTGTTGCCCATTAACTGATGTCATGCTGCATGCTCGTAGGTACTTAACATAAGTAATAGCTAAATCTCAGTCGGCGTACCTAAGCTGAAAACGCCGGTTCAAATCCGGTCTCCGCCACTGCAGGGCTTGGTCACTAAACCATATTATATTTCAGTTTATGATGTAGTATTCATTACGTACAAATGAAATGGAATAATCGTAAAAGGAATTTAATATAAATCCATATGTTCTTTTGTTCGTTTAACATTATACCCGCACAGGGTCTTTGTTACAATATGTAATATACGCATTGTACCCGCGCGGACGTGTGTGAAACGTCGTTAAACATTCAACGAGCACCTATGCGCCATTTGCGGGAGTTAAAATAAATGCAGCTCTAGTGTGTATTTTGGGTTCTGTCACAAGAAAGAGAAATTTACCTATTTTAAATTAAAGGGATTCCTCTTGAGTCTTCCCATAGAGTAGACGAGAGGGAAGTGTTAGAACAAATCATCGGCATCGAATGAAATATCGCTAGTGCAGGTCGGTCAGGTCAGAGAGGGGGTCGGCAAATCAGTAGGGGCTTAAATTATGCGAGAAACAATACGTGATTATTTTTCGTAAGTAGATCTTTCAGTTTTGGAAATGGTTTAAATTAATTAAAAACGTGACAAAACTTTGACTGGATACCGATTTTTTTTAATTAATTTAATTTTTAGAGATGTGTCTAGCCAATCTATGTCAATAGTACCTACCTATCTAATTATGGATCACCAACGCCGGGGAAGGCATCCGTGTCTTTAGTTCGAATTTTCGGGCCCTTTAAAACCTAAGATCTGGAGATCTTGCTTACATTACACATAGGTATTTTCGAATCGAATTGAAATCGAATAAGGCAAGGCCAGGAATTTAATACATGTTTAAATCAGAACCTCAAAATAATATAACTAACCCCTGAGCACAAGCTTAAGCTCTATTTAAATCCGCTTCCGCTTTCCACTTATTACAATCTGCACACACAGTGCTGCGAAATATAATACAAAAGATTTTAAATAGTAAAGGATCAGAACCCAGAGTTTATACAAAAAGTACTTATATAAATAAGTACCTACAATGTATAATACATTTTACAATCGTTTAAGCTCAATTGGAAAATGTACTTATAATTTATATGAATGTGGAAAATATCTGTCACAAAAATTTGACTTGCGCCTATTTTTTACATAGTGTTTAATATTTTTGTATAAAATACGTAGCAGTATTTTCTAACTATTCCATTTGATTTATTACCGTTTTGTAGAAGATTTTATGATAACATACTTCATTTATTCGGTTAGTTGTGTTTTAAAATAATGTATGTATCTCTTTCCTGACTTCTCTTTTTGCACCATATTTCCAGTATGCCATATGCGCCCTGTGCCCTATCCCACAAAACTTTACAAGTGTACAATTCGACAAAATTGTTAAATAGTAAACAAAAAAATGTACCACAATAATTACAAATATGTATTCATTACAAGTCTGCAGTATACAAATATGTCATTTTTGCTAAAGCGTATCACAAAGAATAAAGGTATGTCACGACAGCTACATAATTGTAGAATTGTTGATTTGTAAATATACAAGCGAAAAATTGTAATCTTACAACTACAAATATGTCTTACTTAACAATTTATTTTGCTTCTTTAATGTTGAAGGTAGTTTCACTTTATACGCAATACGCAAGAATTACATCAATTATATTTATATAGTGATCTTGATCTATCTACGAGCATTTACATACCAACTGACATTACAATGGATTTGCAAGCTAAACTGACCATTATATTATAAACCTCATAAATGAAAACAAAAACTTTAGTAAATTTAGTGATAAATTGACGCACACTATGTAAAACAAATGGAAGGAAAAAGCGCAAAATTTAAATGATTTAGGAATAATGGAGAAAGATTGGAAATACTTAAGGGACACTATGTGGCAAAATTGGAAAAGGCGTACAAAGATAAGTTCAATTTGAGTATATGCATTTTTTTGTCAAGTATATATGAGTATTTCGTAAATTAAATTAAAGCTAAGTAAAATTGGGATTATATATGTAGGTATATATGAAATTCATGACACCTAGGATCACTATCACTGCTACTTGAACTAAATATTTCGTGGTAGGTATATATACAAAGGGTTGGAATCGCTAAATATGATAAAGATACTACTGCAATTACTAGTATTCGTATAGTAGCAATCGTAGCAAGAGGGTGCGACACACGTTTAGAGAATTGTTAAATTGTAGGTACAATTCTACATATATGTATAATTATTACTACAATTTAATGTAGCACAAAACAATTGTCAGCTACAAATTTGTACATTTTCCGGAAAAGATATGTAGCGTATGTAAACTTTTGTGATACAACAAATTGTAGACTTGTGATACAATTTACATATTTGTAAGAATTTTCCACTACAAATTTGTTACTTGTGGTACGCACATTTGTATTATTACAAACTTGTAACTTGACACTTGTAAAATTGTAATTGTAAGTTTTGTGGGATAGGCCACTGGTAGATAATGCCATTTGGCATTAAGTTCGTCACTTGTATACCTATTTACAATGAAGTTTACAATAAACTACAAGTATTTACTTATACAAATTCATTTTGGCAGGTATGAGGTTGAAGTAAAATCTGGATTTATTCCAAAGTTGGCGGTAAATTTAAATTTTCATTAAATTAAATATGATTATTGCTCACCCAACCAGTAATGAGCAATTTTATTCCTGAAGTGGTGTATTTTGCTTAAAGTCAAAGTAGGTATGTGAATAACTTTTAAAGCAGTGAAACAGTATTTTTAATTTGTGAAGAGTTGGAAGTTGGAAAGTGAATAATATCAAGCGGCAAACTTATGAGTGGCGTCGAGTTTAAATTAAAATATAATTTAAGTTCGGTATTTATTATTCCAAAGAACACCGGCAGTGGCAACTTAATGAGCTAGGAAGCATTATTAAGATACCGGAACTGTTGGCGTTCATAACTCGCTCAACGTAGCGTGGCGGGGAAGGAGGCTTTTCATGTCATCGGCTCGTTTAAATGTGTTTATTCCGATGTTTCCACAGGCTCATCTGATTATCTACGAACGCTGTTCGGGATTTAAACGTTGCTCCGCTGGCGTCTATTATTATTCATGACATAAATTTGCTCTGCAAGGAAGGCATTAGACGAAAACTCATTAAAAGCGAGACGCGGACTGACTTTTCAAACTAGACACGTTAAGTCCACGCGTGACGCAAGATGGGAGTAATTGCCATTCGCGACAAGTAAAACCCGCTGCTTATTAAAACCCGCTGCCGTTAACACTAATTTGTAAACTTTCACTATTTTGCATTAAGTTTGAAGTTACGCTGTTTTCATGTACAAATTTTCTTCAGACATTTTTACATTTCAAATGCTTTTAAAGTTCGAGGTTTAATAATGACGCAGGTCTTTGTTTTTTTCATTAACAAACGTAGATAGGTACAGTATCAAAAGTAACGAATCAAACTACGCGTCAAAAGTGTCTTATATTCTCTAATAACTTAACAATAAGAGACATGTGCAATACAATTGAGGAAGATAGGTACTTTTGATCGCGAACTGTAGATATATACAATTTATATTTGGAAAAGTATTCCAGGGTAGTTTTTAATTTTTGTTTCATCCGCTACTATTCATGTTGACTGTACCTACTTACATCGAAGTAAAGAAGCATGATCTTGCTAAATTATTATTACTACTAACCTTTTATTAAGTTGGAAAAGGGTGCAAAGGGTGGTATATACATATGTACAGTTAGCATGAATACTTTAAGTACATATTAAATATTTATTAAAACTTCCTTACCCTTCTACTAAACCCCTCCTTTTACTTCCTTAATTAAACTTTCTTATTAATTTACTTGTTTTTTTTTCCAGTAAAATAAGCATGTGGCACACCATTCGATAATAACATTAAGATTACTAAATAAGGCTGGTCTCCATGAGTTCCATGACCAAATATTTCTTGTAACGCCACAACGCGCGCTGGTTACTAAAAATTAATCCATTCCAATTCGTATCCAATCGCTCCCCAACACGGAGCAAGTAACCAATTTAATTTAGTATTTGGTGGGCTAGTCAATTCGGGCAGCTCGTTTGTGGGGCAGATTAGTACCGAGCGTAATGTTGACCCGCGATGTCCTCCCGATAAGCGAGGGATCCGCAGACCCAATATGCGAGTCCGTTACATTGACGACTCCTGCCCTGCGCGCTTATCGCGCACACCAATATCATATAGTGAAAGCTGTTCAAATAAAGCGGCTAATAATCTAATTCTGTGGGAAACGTCTATTTATCACACTAAGTATAGTCGAGTTCATATACATGTATTTGTATTTTCATTTTTTTTTCATTTTCAATACAGGAAGTTAAAAACTTACTTATGATTATCAAATTAAAAATCTAAGTATTTTAAAATTATCGAACGTAAACATAGGCTACATAGGCCACTTATCTGCTTTGCCTAAAGGTTGACTGTTGACTGTTAGAGAATGCCTTATGGCTTATGGCATTAAGTTCGCCTTTTGTACAATGTGTTTTTCCTATGTGCAATAAAGATTCAATAAATAATTAGTGATAGATACTCTATATTTACAACAAGTAACATATCAAATGTTGACAATTATTTATTAACTCCAGAAATGAGCGGTCTTTGATTAAAGCAACCCGCCTATATCGAGCCAGCCTGAATATTATACCTAATTAATGAAAGGCCATTTCATTCGAGTGCAAGCAGTTTATTTATTCTAGGGTCGTTCACGCCTATGAAATTATGTAGTTGACAACAGTCCCTTTCACACGCTGCCTTCATTAATAAACAATATACACGCGTCGATTCAGTGCGGATCGAGCGGTGGCGCGAGGAGTGCTGTGTCACCGATTTCCTGTAATTTAGATTGACTTGTTTCGGGCCTAGTCGAATTGTTTTTCGGGTCGGGTGTTAGCAGAACAACACTCTGGCACATCGCTGAAGTGCGCAATTTATTATTCACAAATAGACTACAGAAATTGAGTTTTAACGAAGACAAATTGAACTAAAGCGGAATCAATTACGGGAGATTTATTTTCACCGAG
Organism: Cydia fagiglandana; assembly: GCF_963556715.1. Classification (NCBI taxonomy): domain Eukaryota; kingdom Metazoa; phylum Arthropoda; class Insecta; order Lepidoptera; family Tortricidae; genus Cydia; species Cydia fagiglandana. Next base: position 7,640,226 of record NC_085932.1, on the reverse strand, counting down.
AGAAAGAATGAAGTAACTGGGAGGCAGAAAGCGCAATTTCAATTGAATTTTTGTCGTTGCTTAAGGAAAGGAAAAGATGGGACAGTTTCGGTCGCCGCCTACGAAAGCAACTCGCTGTCACACAAATGTAGGGATAGGGACCCATCTTAATGATTTAACCGACTTAAATTCTTTCATAAAAAATCTGCGCAAAAATCTAAAATAAAATATATGTAGGTATCACATCACATAATATGATTTGATTGGTTAACAAAAAGCGATGCGAGTATTATTTATGTAAATATTTAGACGAAATGTGATTCTGATATGATACGAATGGTCACTGTTACTAATCGCATGAGCACGAGTTTGTGGATATACAAAAACTTGTTCTAGATGAGACAAAGTGACAAAAACCAACTTAAAAAGCTAACTAAATGTGACGTTCTACGGGAAAAGGTACCTTATGAGGGTTTCTAGTTTCGGAGATATGAAATGTTTTGTAAAGAGGTGAAAAAATGCTCAATCTTTTTTTATTGTGTGATCTGAAACCTTAATGCGTAACGCGTGTTTACCTGTTTTTATTTTTGTTATAAGTTAGTTATAAGCCTAGTAATGTCGTTTCAAAGTTTAGTGAAAAGGTACCTTATGGAAAAAATATTGAAAATTTCCAAAAAAACTAGTCAATACGGGAAAAGAAGTTTGGTAGAGAACTGTATTAGCATTCTGCAAATCTAATTTGATAATTTCAGTTCTGGTTGGGGCGCCTAGCAAATATTATAACCGTACATCGACCGACATCACAAATCCAAGTAGCCTGCTATTATACCAAAGTTACTCTCGTCAAGTCTTTCTTAACTACAATAATCTTCATTTGGTTTGGTCGCATGCAGTAAATCAGCCATTGGTTTGCTGAAAAATGCCAATACCCGACGCATTACCTTATGGAATATCTGAGGTCATTGAACCTCAATGTCGCTTATCTTCAATGGCAACCAAAATATATTATTGATAAGAAATAGACTATTTATACCATCTTTACCCCAAAATATTATTAGTTTATCCTAACTGTTCCATCATCATCATGGCTCCATCATGTAACTTAACCACAAGGTACCTTTTCATTACATACAAATTATTGGTCTGTTTTAAGATTATTATGACGAAGAACTAATTAAATTTGTGGCAGTTTAATGTAAATTAATATTTTCTATTCATAAAAGATAAACTGTAATGTGATTGATGTTTTGTAGTGATGTATTATTAGATTTATTTCCATAAGGTACCTTTTCGTAAATGTATGGAGCAAATACTGTTATTGTTATGTAAGTTTAAAGTGGCATAAGGGGTTAAATATTGTATTTAGTTGGGGTTTTAGGATTTATTTCATTTGAATGACAGAATTTCTTTCATATGTGCTCAGAAAAATTGATTGTGTGTCACATTAAAAGTAAAAATATTCAATTTTGTGATTTTATATGAAAAAGTCAGAAAATACATTTTAACCTCTAAATCGGTATTGTTTTTTGCTTAAACTGTCTGTCAGTGTCGTTTTCTAATAGATAAAATTTAAATCTTGAGAGCTCATTGCAATCAATCGTGAAAATGAAATAAAACTTTATTTTCAAGAGATTGGTTAGTATACACATAAATCAGTCGATATCAAAGTTTCTATTTGCATTACAGAACAAGTCGCAATATTTTTTAAATCTCAGATATATAAGGTATTATTATTTGTAGTCAACTATGTAACTTACTTCAGGAACATAGTTTTTTAGGCGGCTAAACTTAAAACTTCTCTATCGTAAAGTTGCTCATTTCACAACATTATTTTCAAAAAATCATATCTCTGTAACTACGCAACCTAGGAGGTTGATCTTTTGTGTTATCGATAGCTTATTTATTGTAGATTACGGGGGTATGCATAACTCCATACCCGCCATAAGGTACCTTTGACCGTGGGACGTCACAAATAGGTATCTTTACATAGGTAAGTAATACCTTTTTTACTTAGTGCAGACTTTTTGTTACGTTGCCGCCATAGATAATAATAAACTCTCACTGTGAGTCTGCGTCGGTCCGCCAACGCGTGCTCCCGATGACGCTTCTCGATATGGAGTGAACATGTCGAGCGATTTTCGACTTAAAATACTTGAGGGACCTGTAAATATTTTAAAATTTAATTTATTCTTAAATATTATAAAAAGTATGAGTCATGAAAGTGTGGAGCTGAGAGATTTGATAGTTTTTGCAAGTCCTGTGTGCGTAGTCAACAGATACAAGCTAAAGCTACATCTTCTAACCACAGAGTCCACAGAACCTCATACGTACTGTAGGCCTGTCGCCATTTGGTCTTGATTTATCAAAAAACATGCATAGTTAGCAAATTGGAGCTGGTTATCTACCAATGTAAGACAGCAAGGGTACTGCGAATATAATTTAAAGCCCTTCCAGTGCAATAGGACAATATGCGCACGGCTGTTGGACCCGGCCAGCAGATGGTGTGCGTTCACCTGGCCGCGCCGCGGCCCGTGCGCCGGCCGGCGCGCGCGCCGCACGCGACGGCTGTGCTCCGCTATTATTATTACACCTCCCACCCTCACACATCATTTTAATGCCAATTTTATGGAAAGTTGCATGCAAGGATCTGTGGGAGTTTGTTGCGATTACCCCACATGAAAGTGAATGGGTGATTTATTGGCGTTATCAGGCATCATATACTGATGCATATGGTATAACAATATACTCCGCCTGGTACTCTCTTCCGACCAGGTGACTGACACAAGCCTACGTCATCATGCGACAGCGCTATATAATAGTATGCAATAGCGCTATACAAAGTGGCAATGTTATTGTGACGTAGGCTTGTGTCACTCTGGGAAGAGAAGACCATGTTTTATTAGACTATGTACTGATGTTAATAATAAGTTAAGAACTATATCATACATTATCTAATCCAGATCTAATTCTGAACTTAATCCTAAGTTGCAAAAAATTTAGCGCCATGATTCTTATATTTGGTCAAGCAGATCTTGTCAGTAGAAAAAGGCGGCAAATTTGAAAAATGTAGGCGTGAAAGGATATCGTCCCCTAGAAATTTTGAATTTCGCGCCTTTTTCTACTGACAAGATTTGCTTGACCAGCTATAATAATATTCTTTAATCGTATCTGGAAAGTTCTATTTACTTCTAGGTAGTTTGGCGTTGAGTTACATCAAAAGTTTAACACTGAACCTGATATATTATATAGGTACCATAGGTATACGTATACCATGTCAAAGGAAAAAGTTTTAAATTATTAGCGTGTTTAAAAGCTGGCCGGCATAGACAGGAAGGAAACGAATTACCTACTTTTAGTTAAACTTTGAGGCCTGAAAAGACGTAGGTCCTAAAAATATGGAAAGTCTTAACCTTTAATTTTACTGGTAGCATATACCTATATAGGAATGTCATTTAAAAACGGACTATATTATATACTTACTTAAGAAAACTAAGATAATTTTAACGAACATATTTCTATTCGTGCAGGTGCAGTAATCTATATATATAAACGTGAAAGACCTGACTGACTGACTGACTGACTGACTGACTGACTTAAATCAACGCACAGCCCAAACCACTGGGACTAGAAAGTCCAAATTTGGCAACTAGATTCCTTATAAGGTCTAGGGATCCACTAAGAAAGGATTTTTCAAAATTCATCCCCTAAGGATGAAAGTTTGTATGGGGTTAAAGTTTTCTTTTAAGCTAGGAATTTGAAACTTCGTAAAAAGATATATTAATAAAATACAAGAAAACTAATTTCAGCGTTTTTGAAAATTCATCCCCTAAGGTGGTGAAAAAGGGGTTGAAAGTTTGTATGAATATAAAAAAAAAATTCAAGTGGTGGACTTGAATCTTTGTATTTAGGGTTATTATTAGAAGAAAGGAAAAGTAATTTCAGCGTTTTGTAAAATTCATCCCCTAACAGGGTTAAAAAGGGGTTGAAAATTTTAATCCATTACAAATGCTTTGAAACTTCGTAGAAAGGCATAATAGCCAATTAGAAAAAAAGTGATTGCAACGTTTTTGGAAATTCTACCCCTAAGGGGGTTAAAAAGGGGATGAAAGTTCGTCTTCGGGTGCAAATTTTATTTTAAGTTAGGAACTTGAAACTTTGTAAAAAAGTATCAAATTCAACTACAAGAAAACTAATTTCAGCGTTTTAGAAAATTCATCCCCAAGGTGGTGAAAAAGGGGTTGAAAGTTTGTATGGATATCAAAAAAATTTTCGAGCGCGGGACTTGAATCTTTGTATTTGGGGATATTATTAGAAAACAATAAAAGTAATTTCAGCGTTTTGTAAAATTCATCCCCTAACAGGGTTAAAAAGGAGATGAAAGTTTGTATGGGGTTAAAGTTTTCTTTTCAGCTACGAATTTGAAACTTCGTTAAAAGATATATTATCAAAATACAAGAAAACTAATTTCAGCATTTTTGAAAATTCAACCCCTAAGGTAGTGAAAAAGGGGTTGAAAATTTGTATGGATATCAAACATTTTTTCGAGCGCGGAACTTGAATCTTTGTATTTAAGTACATTATTAGAAGACAATAAAAGTAATTTCAGCGTTTTGTACAATTCATCCCCTAACAGGGTTAAAAAAGGGGATGAAAGTTTGTATGGGGTTAAAGTTTTCTTTTCAGCGACGAATTTGAAACTTCGTTAAAAGATATATTATCAAAATACAAGAAAACTAATTTCAGCATTTTTGAAAATTCAACCCGTAAGGTGGTGAAAAAGGGGTTGAAAGTTTGTATGGATATCAAACATTTTTTCGAGTGTGGGACTTGAATCTTTGTATTTAGGGATATTCTTAGAAGACAGGAAAAGCAACTTCAGCGTTTTTTAAAATTCATCCCCTAACAGGGTTAAAAAGGGGTTGAAAGTTTAAATCCATTACAAATGCTTTGAAAATTCTTAGAAAGGCATAATAGCCGATTACAAAAAAAAAGTAATTGCAACGTTCTTGGAAATTCAACCCCTAAGGGGATGAAACCCCTTAAAAAGGGGATGAAAGTTTGTATGTATATCAAACATTTTTTCGAGCGCGGGACTTGAATCTTTGTATTTAGGTATATTATTAGAAGACAATAAAAGTAATTTCAGCGTTTTGTACAATTCATCCCCTAACATGGTTAAAATGGGGTTCAAAGTTTGAATCCATTACAAATGCTTTGAAACTTCTTAGAAAGACATAATAGCCGATTACAAAAAAAAAGTAATTGCAACGTTTTTGGAAATTCAATCCCTAAGGGGATGAAAATTCGTCTTGGGGTGTAAATTTAATTTTAAGCTAGGAACTTTAACTTTTTGGAAAAAAAGGTAATAAATTAATAAACATGAAAACTAATTCAAGCATTTTTGAAAATCATCCCCCAAGGTGGTGAGAAAGGCGTTGAAAGTTTGTATGGAGATCAGATATTTTGTGAGTGCGGAATGCGGAACTTGAATCTTTGTATAAGGGCATAGGTAAGTACCTATTATGAGAATACAAGAAAAGTAATTTCAGCAACCAACATCAAAATCCACTTGACTTAAAACTTCATACAACTTGCTAAAAAAGAAAAGTACTTAATTTCAACATTGCTTGGATATGAAAATTATAGGTACCTACTAAAGATGTAAAATGTTGAAGATAAGATTCCACGCGGACGAAGTCGCGGGCAACAGCTAGTCTATATATATAAACGTGAAAGACCTGACTGACTGACTGACTGACTTAAATCAACGCACAGCCCAAACCGCTGGGACTAGAAAATCCAAATTTGGTAACTAGATTCCTTATAAGGTCTTGGGGTCCACTAAGTAAGGATTTTTCAAAATTCATCCCCTAAGGGGGTTAAAAAGGGGATGAAAGTTTGTATGGGGTTAAAGTTTTCTTTTAAGCTAGGAATTTAAATCTTCGTAAAAAGATATATTATTAAAATACAAGAAAACTAATTTCAGCGTTTTTGAAAATTCATCCCCTAAGGTGGTTAAAAAGGGGTTGAAAGTTTGTATGGATATCAAAAATTTTTTCGAGTGGTGGACTTGAATCTTTGTATTTAGGGATATTATTAGAAGACAGGAAAAGTGATTTCAGCGTATTGTAAAATTCATCCCCTAACAGGGTTAAAAAGGGGTTGAAAATTTTAATCCATTACAAATGCTTTGAAACTTCTTAGAAAGGCATAATAGCCGATTACAAAAAAAGTGATTGCAACGTTTTTGGAAATTCAATCCCTAAGGGGGTTAAAAAGGGGATGAAAGTTCGTCTTCAGGTGCAAATATTATTTGAAGCTAGGAACTTGAAACTTTGTAAAAATGTATTAAATTAAAATACAAGAAAACTAATTTCAGCGTTTTTGAAAATTCATCCCCTATGGTGGTGAAAACGGGGTTGAAAGTTTGTATGGATATCATACATTTTTCGAGCGCGGGATTTGAATCTTTGTATTTGGGGATATTATTAGAAGACAATAAAAGTGATTTCAGCGATTTGTAAAATGCATCCCCTAACAGGGTTAAAATGGGGTTCAAAGTTTGAATCCATTACAAATGCTTTGAAACTTCTTAGAAAGACATAATAGCCGATTACAAAAAAATGCTATTATGAGAATACAAGAAAAGTAATTTCAGCAACCAACATCAAAGTTCACTTGACTTAAAACTTCATACAACTTGCTAAAAAAGAAAGATACTTAATTTCAAAATTGCTTGGATATGAAAATTATAGTACAAAAGATGTAAAATGTTGAAGATAAGATTCCACGCGAACGAAGTCGCGGGCAACAGCTAGTTAAATATGTAATTTAAAATATAGACACAAATAAAGTAATAATGGCAAAGTTTTTATCATTCGTGAATTATTTTAACGTTTAAGGTGCAGTGAATTAGGTCCTTCTCCAATCAGATCGCGGATATCATTGTTATTTTTATCATATTAGTTAGTTTTTGTGCAAAAATAGTTACCTACGTTATTGATGCGTTTTAGACGTTCGCAACTTTTTTATCGAGTGAAATTTGTTTAGTCAGATTTCGTATCGATTAAGTTACTAGGGAAAGGCCTCAAGAATAGGTACTCAAGATTGTTATTCATATTTTTTGGCAACCGTATTATTTTAACAAGTGCTACGGTTTTTCAAGCTGGCTGAACTCACTGTACCTTACTTAAGTTTAGGCGAGGCGACGGAAACATGTTATGTAACATAACCTAGGAATATATTTTAAAATGCAATTATTGGGGTAGAGCGGCGATGTGGCGAGTGTATGCATGACCTGCACTGTGTGCAGTGTGCACGGCGGTGGCCAGCTTCACGCTTCAAGCCCCAAATTCGTGCATTTTGATGGGAATTGCCTTTGTCATGATAAAAACTTGATCGAACGAGGGGCCATATATCGCCCGTCTCGGAAATGAGCTCATACATTTATTTCACATTGTTATATTTGTTGTATAAATATTTGAGTTAATTTTATTGCTTGATCGCTTTATGTTTTAATGGTTCCGCTAATTCATCTGCTGATTGCTTTTTGAAACAAGCGATGCTGATGATTTTAATAAACTTATGAAGGCTTTCGAAACGAATTGGTGGAATATTTCAATTCATATTATTTACCATTTTGCGATAAACTGCAATCCGCCATGCCGAAATATACATATGTAAGTATGTACCTACATGAATACATTAGTGAATAATAGTACTACTATTTTATACTTAATTCTAATATCTCAGAACGGACTGTATTATTATTAGCTAGGTGTGCCCGTGGCTCCGCCTGTAATTTCCACTTCCTTGGGCAAAATACTGACATATGTAGATTTACTTTTGAATTTATTAGTTCTAATAGTCAAGTACTTATATTTAAATAACACAAATGAAGCTCATAAGGAGCGTGAAGCGTAGTGGATAACAATAATGGGAATACATGACAAAGCATTGAGCTTAATATACTAGTAATCGTATTAATTAGGTACTTAGGCAAAAAGAAAAGAAGGTGTGAATTAATTAATGATAATGATTTATTTGCTGAAACATCGGCATAAAAAGTAATTGACCGAAGCGTCAGCAGAGGTCTCCGTTTCTTCATCGAAGCGTCATCGAGGGTCTCCGTCCGCATGTTCTCTTCTAGCGATTCTCGTGAAATTATGTGACCAGATTCTACGATTAAATAGATTTTTTTGGTCAATCAAGTTTTTGGTAATTTCAAAATGCGTAAATTGGCATAAAGGACTTTAGCATCATTTTTGCGTCTATGGCGCTTCAGACCATTGTGAGTGCCCTGTAATAACGACTCAACGAACTAAGTATTTTTCACTTTTCAATTTTATAAACTTAACGCGAGGTCTACAGCTCTCAGACCCACTAGTTACGATTAAAAATCATCGTGTATAAGTGTATCATATTCAGTCAATAGGGGTAATGCAAATACATTAATGAAATTTATAATTTAATAAAATACGTGGCGTTAATAGTTTAGGAAACTGATTACATCATTAGCATAGTATAAATGCTTACTAATTACAATTTTCGGGGGAGCGATCACGGATTAGCGCGCGCCCGGCGGGCGGCGCGCGGCGCCCACGCTGCGCCGCCGAGAGCAGAATCTTGTTAATTTTGTAGGTTTCATGCTTAAGAAGGATTATTTAGAATAAGACGCATGTATCTTTCATATTTAACCGGCATTATCTTGCTAATTGAACTACGTACTTATGAAAATCGCTAGTTCAAGCTTTCCATTACCTACCTACACTTTACTTTAATAACCCTTGCAACGTACAATCTTAAATTTGTATAAAGATTAAACTAATTTATTTAAAAGTAATCTTTTGGTTAACCAACAGCGTTTTTTTTATTAATTTTATTTAGGTAATTGCCTCAAGTTTCGAAATTAATAGGAATATGTTCTGTAATAGTAATTAAACATATCTAGTACTTTTATTAAACACATAATTGTATAGGTACCAATAAGAATATTGAAGAAAAAACACGGCATAACTAATTATAAACTAAACCAAATATGCATAATATTATTGCATTTTTTTTCCAGCTTCTAATAAATAAACATTAATGTGCACTTATATATTATCTTATCATTTTGTTATATAAAATACGTCCTATACGTCCTAAGTACAAGTACATATTTTTTATAATAGGTGAATAGGTGATGAGATAAACGCCGTAAGAAATATTTGTGAGTGGCTAAATTGTCTAATGGGAAAATATGCAAATGGAAAAATCATGTTAGGAAATAATGCGTCTGGTGTAAATTAAGAATAGGAAAAAATGCGAATAGAAATTATGCTACAGGTAAATTATGATTTTGGAAAAATGATCTAACCAGTCCATAAAGACGGTGTTTATATAACGTTTTCTATTTGACATATTCGGTGGCGCTCAAAGGCCAGCGACTTAATTGGGGGCTTATTTATATGCAGAACATCGTATGCGAGTAAATGGACGAGCTCCGAGCACGTCGATAGCGGGGCAGAGTGCGGAACTATTGAGCCCATTATTATAATTGAATCGACAATTTGTGTCATAATACTTTAGGGGCGCAATATTTTCAGTTATTTATTATAAACTGGAGTGCCATTTTGCAAGCGTTCGCTGTAGTCATGGCACCGCATAATCGTGATGTGGATATGCTTACGTTAATTTTAATATTATTTGTATTTATTTGTATACATAATATAAAATATTTACTCGTTAAGAACTTGCTCTATTCGTCTACAACTCGATAATCGCATACCCACCCACAAAATTCTACACTCGCCTAACATTTTATTACACACCTACCTATTTTTAACCTCCACATATTTTTTTACACAATTCATTTTGATGAAAACAATAAAAATATTTCGAAAATGCTTTTGCATTCATAATATTTTAATGTGGGATTTCTTCTGACAAAATATCAGTACAATAATAATATTGTATATATCGGCTCAAGGTAGGTATTATTGTATAAGGTAGCAAAATTTTCTTGTCATGCAGTTACGAGGTATGCGACTTTAGGTATTGTTGGGTATGGTATTAGCAATTACTAATTTCCTTGTAATGGAGTTCCGAGGTTTGCAACTTTGGGTATTGCTGGCTAAGGTAGGAATTACTAATTTCCTTGTAATGGAGTTACGAGGTTTGCGACTTTAGCCGACGTAATTATCTGCAAAATAAACTAAATATCTAACGCCACCACGCAAACCAACTGATCTCGATAGAGAAACGCACTCAATCACAAATTCCCAATCGGATACAGAAAGTCGATAACGCACCCTCTCGCCCAAAACGTGATGCAGAATCCATAGTGGCGCTAAAACACCCCGGGGCATTATAAATCACTATTAATTTATTTAATAACAATCACTATATATCCTACTTATTTAGAATCGCGTGAGCGTCCCCGTGGTTTAAAACTCTATGATTTGAAAGTATCTTCCTAGCTTCCAACTGAAACGTGTTCTCAGAAAACATTTAAAAATTAAGCTTAAAATCAAGATTATAAAAGCCAGGTAAATCTAGGTTAGGAAACGGGCCTCCGTATCTGAAACGGCAACCTCTATTTTACTGTCAAAAATACTCCCAATTTTCTACAGTTAATTGACTACATAAACAATGCAAATAATCATTACGAGCGTGAGCGTGTAGGTCATTTAAACAGTTGTGTAATGAATATTACAAATTTTCTGTATTACATTTTCCAAGAAGACTAAAATGTTACTATTTTTCTAGAGCCGTATATTTTTTACATGGGTGCAATGTTGTTTAACCACTCGTGTTAATATTGATACCCAAGCAAGCGAATGATTCCAAAATTGAACTACGAACATAGCATGTGATTTGAAAAGCGGAATCTTGAGCTTTGCAAGAGAGTTGAACAAAATGTATTTGACCGAGTAAACCTATGTTTTTACCACAGGGACGCGAGAAAACTACTATCAAACTGTAAAAATTACAAATCAAATCCGAATTGTTATGTACATATTAGGTATACAACTTAAGTATACTCGTAATTTTTTTTAAACAAAATGATAAAAACCACTAATACGGTTTAAATGTTTCTTCATCAGCAATTCCAGTTTGCCAAACGGTGCTTTTCGAGAACATATGCACCACTTGCACGAGTTACAATTTACAGTATATGTAGTATCAAAGTCACAAAAGGTGTGATAAGTACCTAAAATTTAAAAATAATGACTTTAATATCTCTATGATGCTTATTATCAAATTTTGTACAATAATTTTCCGAATCGGCCCAGCCAACTCAGGAATCGGGGAACAACGAGAACAAAAAAAACAAAGAACCCGAAGATTGAAAACATTCTCCGTCGATATTTTGAAGTTTGTTAATTATAAAAACATATTAATAAATAAGTCCAACACAGTGTTAGCCAATTTTGCACACGGAAAAAAAAAGCTCTAGCAAAGTACCAATTTGGCTTCGTTAAAATTCATTTAGTTGAATTCAACCAAGACTTATTTAAAATGCGAAATAAAAGCTCTGTAATTGACAAACAAGCAATTATTGCTAAACGTTCTTGGTTGTTTTAACCAAGTACTTTTTTTTTTCAAATAAGAGTCTTAGTCAATAGAAACGCGTGTTATTTACTTTTAATAAATTTAATTGCGTAACTTTACCAACTTACGTTACCTAACCAAGTTGACTTCTTTGATTTTAACAACAAACTTTGTAGGCTCCCTCCGAGACAAGTCACTCGGTTGTAGACAGCAAAAACTTATTTATTTCTAGCCATTTCATTTTCTCAGTGCAGTGAGCCAATTTAATTGTGAACTGCTTTTGCAACGGTTATGTTTATCTGAAAAAGAAAACTACAAATAATTCCTTAAACATCAACTGCACTTACCTCACGTAAATATGTTAACAAAAGTTTAGCGATTGTTGTGGTTGAAATTGTGCGAGATAACACGTTCCGATATGGGGCAGCGGGTACTTTTTGTGGGTATAAGTTTTTATTAGCGTCTGAAGTTCCGTGTGCGGAGGGTAGCAGGCAACAGGAGGGAGGGCCGGGTGGGCGTGTGGGGCTGCGGGCTCAGTCGGCACGGAGCCTCGAGTCGCGCACGCCGGCCTCACGCCGCACCCACGCTCCGCTACTCGCAAAACTTTCACGAACTTTTCCAACGAGAAAAAGTGCGCAGTGCTCTGAACAAAATTGGATGCAAATTAGTTAGCAGCCATCTGTGTGGTGTGTGTTTGTAGCAGAGAACACAGTTCTATTTGGAATGATGGAGTTTAATTGAAGCAGAATGGGTGAGTTTGACAATATGTTTTGTTTCTGATGTAAGTACAGTGTTATCTATTTACCTAATTAAAAATAGTTAAGTAGTAGTGTGTTTTTAAATTTTTAAATGATGTCTTCAATTATTTTTATAACAAGTTATAAATGTTTTCGAAGGAAATGCTAAGTAGGTATTTGAATTTAGTATTTGGTTTTCAATTCCAGCTTTTCATTGTGAATTTTGCTTTTATAAGAAATCTTATAAGAAATTTAACTTATAATTTAATTTTAAATTTATTTTAGGTACTTACTTAGGTACTTACTTATAGGTGGGTGGTCTGGATTTAAAAAAAAACACAATCTTAGTTCGGATTTATTACGATTCCGTACTTTGATACGATACGACTTAATCCATAAAAAAATTTTGTGGCACCTCCCAACAAACAATTAAGCGACACTTAGCACTTATTTTATCACCTAAAGACATAGAACGGCTGTAGAATAGCTACATATTCTAAGCTTACAGGCTCTGGTGACATCAAGGTCTTTAAGAGGTCCATGTATAGCTTTAAGATCCACAGTAGCCGTTTTGGCCGCTATAATGCATCTTAAGCAGCTAGTGTTATAGCTCAAAGTGAATTCTACCACCTTAATATCTAGATGAGTAATAAGCAGCTGCAATTTTCACTTAAGGTTCTAAACAGGCGATAAAAAGTCTTTTATAGCTCCGTGTATCATAATCGCTACTTAACTCTCTTGTATCACTTACAGTCGAAAAGAGAAGTTATCAGTCACCATTATCGATCATGTAGTCGCAGACGAGCGTTATTCAATACCTTAGTACATCTTTTACTGTTATTAGAGTCTAACTTAGAACCTAAGCCTAATATAGCGCCATGTTAAGATGACCGATGAATCAATAAGCAAAACAAAAACTATTAATTAGAACGTAAAATACTTCATAAAAATCGATACTTTTACTCAATATTGACCTAATGTTAGTATTGTTATATTTAAAACCGGACTTCACGTATATTGAGTAATTTTTCGAAAATTAAATACGGTGGACCACAAATAAAAAAATATTATATTCAGATAAATATGCAAAGGATCAGAGGCCCATTAAAATTTTGTTAGTAATACATATAGTTTTTGGCAGTGTAATTAATTTCGCCATCATAAATCCGCAGATAACTCCTGCATCAGTGAACTAAAATAATTATTTGCTTTTAATTATCCGCCATTACATTTCACTTCAAGCTGTCACAGAGCAAGCTTACGAATAATAATACAAAATGGAAACATCTGCTACCAAAGCAGATAGGGTTAAGGAAAAAATGTGCAATTACCTTCTTGAGTGTTACAAATATTGACTTAAAATGCTAATATACCATCTAAAGCTGAAAGTATCATCTATATGGCCCTACACTACTACTCAAATAGTTAGTATTCGCTTATTTGGCACCCTTTTAAATCGTAAGTACTTAATCAACGCTATTACAACACTACTTTAGCGCTCTTCTACTACAACAGTTTGTAGTCACCTATATGCAACCCATCTAGCTCCTAAAGAATTAATTAACACTATTGTAGCTCCACTATACCGCTCTTATGTCTCTTTTTTTATCCGCTAACCCTACTGTAGCACTGTTATAAATCTTATGGTGATAAAATTTGTGCCCAATCCGGGGTTAAAACGGGGTTATAGCCGGCTATAACTCCTATTTTTAGAGTACTAACAACACCTAAAGAGTAAATAGGCGCTTATATAAATCTCTTCTAACCCTTAAATTTAGCGCCTAATGTTAGTTGGGCTGAGTCTATTTACCTAATTAAAAAATAATAAGGAAATAAAAACATTTATTGCAACCGATCATTTCGAAAAACTTTATAATGAAAGTATTCATTAAAACAAAAAAAAATCTTAGTAATCCTAACAGTATTTTTAAAAATCGTAAACTAGGTTTACTTTGAGTCTCGGGGAAACATTGATCATCGATTTATGAGAAATACATAGAAGTTGATTTTTGATTGTGGTTGGCAACATTAAAGGCCCATTTACATGGTGCGATTTTCTCGCCTCGAACGCTCGATTATCGTAGCACGAGGAAAAATATAGTATTATGTAAACTAAACGTACGATATGGTACTAGAAGGAGCGATAATCGCCTCGCCTTTGCTCGCACGTACGTGAAAAAATGTCATACGAGAACCAGTTTAGACGAGTCGAGAAATCGTATGCAAATATCTCCCTAGAACGCAGCTCCCCATGTAAACTATTTCGCCTGGCGATAATCGCCATTCGAGTATCGCATGACATAATCGTAGGCGAGTTTTTATTTCTCGTATGAGTGTAAACATTTTTATTCGATAATCGCCTGACGATTATTGCATACGATAATGTCATACGATTTCTCGCCCCAAAACGTGCGAGAAACTCGCACCATGTAAATGGGCCTTAACAGAAACATGATGAAAGCGTTCAAAAACCCAATTCTTTATAGTTTGAAAATCGAATCAATAAACGGTGTTTCCCCGCGATTAAAAGTAATCCTTTTATCGGAATGAGTTGATGTTTACTATAAAAAAAAAAAATGAGCTGACATACTGACTGACATGATGAAATTATAAGGGTTCAGTTTTTGCTAATTTGGCTACGGAACCCCTACAATAATTTGTATGGGACACCGACCTTCTTTTTATAATTCGTTGCCTTTTCCTTCTGACAAATTTGGTTTGCGACTGAAAATTGTCGTTTATTCAAAGAGGTGACATATTGTTGACATTAAAGTAGAATTTAATGAAGGTCAACCGGCAGACAACAAGTCAATAGCAGCCGTAGTTCACGATTCTGATTCTTCAAAAATTCTTAAATTAGGAGAACGATGTTAAGGTGGTTCTCCTTGCTCGATTTTCATACAAACTTTCTTGGCACCCTAGCTCCTATTATATAGGGTTTCTTCGCTTGTATATGTAATGTTTGGGTAGTATATATATTTCTGTCTTCGCTTAACGTAAAAAAATACTAGATTTTGATTAAAATTATTAAGAAAAAAGCCTTTGAATATTGGTAAAATTTTGCCTCATTGCTTGTTTGTGTGAGTGATGCTTATAGTATCGGTGTAATTCTAACATGGCGACTTCATTTGACAAGCAATCATTTTTAATTATTCAAAGGTGTAACAGATGGCACTTTAAAACCGCAACACAGATTACCTGTGTATTTTGTTTTATTTTCACTCAATAGAGGGAGGTATATTTAATGCACAAAGCATGTTACGAGTATACCTACTCATTTAAGAATCTCCTTTCTGATATAATTTCATTCCCAGATTTAATATAACTTAATAATTATTATGATTATTACACAATAAAATACATTTATATATTTATAGAAAGGTCAGTCCAAATCCAAACAATCATTCGCGTTACGGTCGTCCACCGAAAACCCTTGTGAATTCTGCTTTCGTTTCGGTAGAAATATAAATGTTCTATGGAAAAGCCTATATTTATTGTAATAATGATTTTTAAACTAAAATACCTGGCTATATTTTTCTCAAAAATATATAGATATGTGGAGAAACATGTCATCTTCTTGTAAATAAACAAGATTCTATAATATCTTCTGCTTGTGCATAACAATAACATTAGTAGATGATATTTTTAGGGTTCCGTACCCAAAGGGTAAAACGGGACCCTATTACTAAGACTTCGCTGTCCGTCCGTCTGTCCGTCTGTCTGTCACCAGGCTGTATCTCACGAACCGTGATAGCTAGACAGTTGAAATTTTCACAGATGATGTATTTTTGTTGCCGCTATAACAACAAATACTAAAAACAGAATAAAATAAAGATTTAAATGGGGCTCCCATACAACAAACGTGATTTTTGACCAAAGTTAAGCAACGTCGGGAGTGGTCAGTACTTGGATGGGTGACCGTTTTTTTTTTGCTTTTTTTTTGTTTTTTTTTGCATTATGGTACGGAACCCTTCGTGCGCGAGTCCGACTCGCACTTGCCTGGTTTTTTTCAAAAATGCTGCCTTTCACCCGAGTTAAAACACTCTACTTTTCATTTCGCATACGAGGAAAGTAAAATGCATGTGTTTTTTTAAATACATTTTTATTAGGTATTTTTGAGAGTAGGTATTTTCAATTAATAATTTGGCCAAAAGTATCGTTATTTATGGAATGGGGAGTCAAATATCAGAATGGAAATTGTATAACAAATCCATTTATACCCAAATTTCAATTGCTTATTGTAAAAAGAATAATAAAATCGTACTTGGAATTGGAACCTAAACTGCTCTAGTGCAGAAACGTATCATTTCCTGCACACCTTTTACAACAACAATGACCCTCTTTCATATATTCGGTCAAATTGTGCTTTTTGAAAAACTAATTATAGCCAGCCTTTTATGAATGTAGTATGATACCTTTGGGTATGGTGCTTTACGCACACTAGCGTCCCTTCCCCTCCCCCTGACGCAACCCCCCCTTTTTGCATGAAATATGTCCCGGTTCACAGTTTTTTACATTTTTTGAGGAAAGTATACATTTTAGGAAAAAAGTGTCAATGAAAGAAATAATCCTTAATAAATTCTTAATAAAAAAAGGTCATATTCATTTTTTTATATGATGCACCTAATTCATGTATTAGCTTGTCAAAAAAAGTGTTACTTGTCACTTTTTGACATATCAATAAGGATATTTAGACTAAATCCCATAGTAGCAACATCGCCATCAAAAAGGCGTTTTGAACTATGTAACAAGAGAAACATGTATTTTTTTTAATTGGTGTTAACTCTGAAACTAGGCGAATTTCAAAAAGTTTATAGGACATTTTTGTCTCTAAATATGTTCAGGAATACGCTGTCAAAATTATTCGAGTTCCTCGTGTTACACTGTGTATAATAAATGAGTTTCGAATCCTAAGTAAAAACTATGTTATTTCGAATTTTGACAAGCTAATACATGAATTAGGTGCATCATATAAAAAAATGAATATGACCTTTTTTATTAAGAATTTATTAAGGATTATTTCTTTCATTGACACTTTTTTTCCTAAAATATATACTTTCCTCAAAAAATGTAAAAAACTGTGAACCGGGACATATTTCATGCAAAAAGGGGGGGTTGCGTCAGGGGGAGGGGAAGGGACGCTAGTGTGCGTAAAGCACCATACCCTAAGGTATCATACTATATTCATAAAAGGCTGGCTATAATTAGTTTGTCTTCCCTATACATTAGAACACAATTTAACCGAATCATATTTCTTGTTCTTGTCTCTCGATAATTTAATCAATTTGCAACATAAGTAGAAGAATCCTCATATATCCATAAATATCAAAATATAAAAGAACATACATTTTCAGAAGATTTCCCCGCGTGCGACGTTGCCAAATGGTTTAAAGTACAACATGCTCGCAACGTTTGGATGTCAATAAGTCGACAATGAAAAACTATATTTCAAATCAATTCAAACTTGATATTTTTGACAGTAATGGGTTACTTAAATAAGAAGGCATTTTTCGCCCGGGTCTACTATGGTCAAATGGTCTAGTGGCTTTTAGCTATTGAGTATAAGTCTAACAAGTTGAACAGCATGACAGGGTTCAAACCACGAACAAAGACTCATTTCTTTTTGTATTTATTTTATTTCATCTTTTTGGTAATTTTATATGCCTTATTTTAAAAGTTATTTTAAGTAAATGTGTTGTATTTGATTATTTCATGTATATCATTATATGTATATCATTTCAATAAAATTTTGGAAACTTTTATTTTATACCTGGTCAAGCAAAACTTGTCAGTAAAAAAAGGCGCGAAATCCAAATGTTCTATGAACGATGTCCCTTCGCGCCTACATTTTATATATCTTCCCATAATATTATTAAAAAATAATCAAATTACTGAAAATGTTTTACTCACGTAAGTTTAGTTTCGAAGAATAACATACGCTTAAAATAATTCAAAAGAGAATGCAAAAATTATAAAATAAAAAAAAATTGGCATTGTCGGGGTTTGAACCATGTATCTTAGCTACAATCTGATTTTTTTCAAAATAGAGGCTACGGGTGCCACGAGCACATGACAGTTGATGGTCGAAAACATTAGTTGCTTCTGAATGCCTTGTAATTCTTAATCGTTGCTCAAACAAGAATTTATTATTTAATTTCCAATCTTTTTTCAACAATAAACATTTCATCCGCTGCGCCCTCTAGGTTACTTTACTGTAACATTACGAATCTGCTGACATTTGACACTGACTTTAAGGTGACTTTAAGTACGTAAGTGTGCGTGAATGCAAGAAATTGCAATATTTTGCAGTTGGATTCCGATAATAACGAAATGAGACAATGTTGAGTTGAACATGTCTCGATTTGGATGTAGTATTTTTTATAGTTTTCGCACATATCAAACACATCTTATGAAACTTTGTATTTTAGGAGAAATAGTGAAAATCCACAATTCGTGCACAGTGACGCCATCTTTTGGCTGATAATCGGCATCCCATCCCTAGACATCCACCTTAATGTTGACAAAGTAAGTGATACGGAATTATTGATACTCGTAATTTTGATAATATTTTTTAGTACCGTACTTCAATCGGCAAAAATGATATATTCGCTTTCTCAGGGACACGAGGAGGTATCAGAATAAAATTACTATCAAATACTCAGATCTGCTATTCTTTAGAGCAGTGACCAAAATGAAACTTCTCCATTAAAACTCATTTAATATAAGTAAAATAATAAAATTAAAGTTTAGTAAAAAAGAAGTAAAATACTTATAATATAGGTAATATAAATATTTTACTTCTAGACTTCAATTATAATATTGAAAAAAGTTAAAAACATATTCTGATAGAAATGTACTCCGGAACATTCATGGAAATACGTGATTTACGGTAATTTTGGTAAAAAATAGTTCCTTTTGTCCGATCTTTTTGAAATTTTCAGTACATATTATAGTCACTAAATGAAATACAATTCTGTAGAAATAGTTAAAGAAGGAATACTTAGCAATTTTCATACCTATATTATACTCGTACATTTCTCTGTTCTCGTAATTTATGGTAACGGCACATCACTAGTTGTATCGTCTTGCTAATATGCGGTACACTAATTAAATTGGTACCTATACGTATGCAATACAGGTACGTACTTAAATGTACCTTTTGATAGTTTTGATTACAAAAACCGAGATGCAAAGGATTCCCAAAAAGGTGGGGAACGTGATGATAGTCCTATGCAAGATGCAGGTTCTATTATTCATGCATTCATTACACAATTACCTTTGTATAGGCATCGTCAAATAAACATTGCCTTGTTGCGATCTTGGCTTTTAAGGAGTCAATGTAACGTCATATGTAAACGTAACGTTAAAGTGCGTTTGGCTAAAAAAGCCGGAACCGGCAATCCTTTTGTGTTTACGATTGCCTAAATCACGTATCACGCCATAATCGTAATCACGTATGATGCTATAGATAACTAAAGTTCGACCAAGAAAAGTCTACATCGATTTTGATAGCCCACGCAGTGCAAGCGTTATTTATACGTCATAATTTCATAGAAGTTTGACGTTTAAAATAACGTTTGCACTGCGTGGGCTATCAAAATCGCTGCAGGCTTTTCTTGGTCTAACTCTAACATTTAAATTCTATGAGCTGATGCTTGCTATTGTATATGTATTGCACTATGTAATTGGGCTTACGAGTAGATACTCGAATCAAAGAGTTCATGTGAGAAATGGAAATTGTAGTAGGTAGCTCTCGGTTTCAGTCTATGACTTCCTTCGGTCGTGCTTTTAATTTATCGCTACTTGTTTCTCACTTGTTCAAATTAGTAGGTAGGTACATTAGTACCTACTAATTTTCTGCCATGGCACTGGAAGCCTACATCACTTTTTCGTATAATTAATGACATCCCTTTATTGCGCGAGATTACAGCAAATACTTAGCTTTACTTAATTGAATGAGTTTTCGAACTTCAGACATGGTTGCTATGCGTGGTGGCACAGAAATGTGATACACGTGCACTCGTGCGAGCGAAGATAGGCAGCCAAAGGCATGGAATAATGAGAAAAATTCGCATTGTAATTTTTATATTATTATATGAACGTTTGAGATTAAGACCTCCGGTGTATTAATAGCACGGCTCGCCAAAATTGTACAAAAGGAGCCTTGTTTGATAATATATATCAGGTGGAACAGAACGAGGGACTTTTGTGCAAACGGGGAATTGTTTAGGCTACGTATAGGTACTTTATTTTTCACTTATTAATCACGTTAATAATTCTAAAATTCTAACCGTTTGTGAGACAGAGTTTGTAAAACATAAGTGCAAAAATCTGCATGTTTCAACTAGAGATGCCCCGAATAGTGAATTTGGTCGAATACCGAATACCGAATATTCGGCCCCTCTCTCGGCCGGACACCGAATATTCGGCGACCGAATATTCGGCATGACATGCGAACATTATGAGTCACAACTATTATGAAAATTGTTCGTCAACAAAGCACAACGTTTGCTAGATTTATATTTTTATGTTGAACACAATTTTATTAATAAATGGAGTTAGAATCAATCAAATCAGACCCATGATAAAAATAAATATTTTGTAATCAACAAATGCTCAAAAATGTGCCTTCGTATTTAGCTACTTTCCAAGAATACATTTCTTAATTTTACATTTCTTAATACATTGCTTCTTAGGTTAGCTGGAAGAGATCCCTTAACGGGATAAGTTCGCCTTTGTACACATTTATTGTATTCTCTCTGTGTTATGTACTTGTTTTGTGCAATAAAGTGTTTACTACTACTACTACTACTACTACATTTTAAATATTAAATATACCTAGGGTTTGGTAATTTTTTTGTGTAATTTTTCTTTTTAGGTAGGTGCCACAGATATTCGGTATTCGGCCGAATAGTAGGCAACATTCGGCCGAATACCGAATATTCGGCAAAGTGGCCGAATAGGCCGAATACCGAATAGTTGCCGAATATTCGTGGCATCTCTAGTTTCAACCCTAGCACGTAAATCCGAGCATTGAATGTAAAGTTAAAAGTTAATGATTTATGTGTCAATTTAGAACTTTGTAGTGGCAAGGTTGTCACTGATATAAAAATATTACATTTTAATGATTTTGTTTTACTTTTTAATCCAGCTTTACGCTTATAATAACTCGATGTATTCGACATTCGATATCGGATCGGGTAATGTGAAAATGCGCTGAGGATGACAGGTCTACTGAACACGTGCCCTTAATGTACAAACTAATTCAGGCTACGACTAGAATTCTGACCCATCATTAACGTTACTACAGGGCGTCCCACGGCGATGCCACATGGAGGGAAAGTACCTTAAATATCATAGATAGCATATTTTGCTGAAAGAAGACTTCATTTTATTTTTAAAACTTAGTTAAATTGCATTCATACTTTTTTAATTTTCTTTTTTAAAAAATGTATGGAAAAAAATTATTGCGTCATTGGAGGAAAAGTACGTTAATTATTGTAAATGAACATCTTACTGAAAGAAGACATTATTTCGATTTAAAAAAACAAGTTGAATTGCATTTTAAATAATTTCATGGTTAAACCGGGAATCGAACCCGCTACACGAGAAAAAAAAAATACCTTGTACCAAAAAAATAATTCTCACATTGAAGCCTTTCGATCGGTATGACAAAGCTACAAGGTATTTTTTTTTCTCGTGTAGCGGGTTCGATTCCCGGTTTAACCATGAAATTATTTAAAATGCAATTCAACTTGTTTTTTTAAATCGAAATAATGTCTTCTTTCAGTCAGATGTTCATTTACAATAATTAAGGTACTTTTCCTCCAATGACGCGATCATTTTTATCCATACATTTTTTTTCAAAAAAAATTAAAAAAGTATGAATGCAATTTAACTAAGTTTTAAAAATAAAATGAAGTCTTCTTTCAGCAAAATATGCTATCTATGATATTTAAGGTACTTTCCCTCCATGTGGCATCGCCGTGGGACGCCCTGGGTCCTTACATATGAAATTGGCGTTTCATATGGCAGAAATGAAAACGATTTTTTTTTATGAAACTATTTTTTTATTTAGTCAAAGTATGTACCATGGCTATCTATGCACTTTTGCCATCTCGAAGGTAGTTCATTGATTCCTTTACTAAAAAAAGTGTGTGAGCGAGAATCAATAAAATCTTTGAAGGCCGTTTGGACAGCCTCGTGAGAATTGAATTTTTTTCCTTGCATGAAGTTGTCCAAATTCCGAAAAAAATGGTAATCAGTTGGAGCAAGGTCCGGGGAGTACGGTGGGTGTCGAAGACATTCCAGTCGCAGCTCCCTTAGTTTTGCGGCCGTCAAACGTGCCGTATGTGGTCGAGCATTGTCCTGAAGCAGCAGTGGGCTAGATCGATTGACCAGTCTGGGTTGTTTAATGGCTAGCTTTTCCATCATCGTTTGCAATTGTTGACAATACACATCAGCCGTGATTGTTTGCCCAGATCTTAAGAAACTGTAATGGATGACACCGGCACTAGTCCACCAGACACTTACCAGTACCTTTTTCTGAGTCAACTTTCGTTTCGGGCAGAATTTGGCTGGTTCACCTGGGTTCAGCCATTGTGAAGAACGTTTCCGGTTATCGTACAGGATCCATTTTTCATCACAAGTAACGATACGATTCAAAATGCCTTCATTATTGTGCCGGTTGAGAAGTGAAACGCAACACTCGACGCGTGTTTCTTTGTTTGCGTCGCTCAATTCATGCGGTACCCATTTTTCAAGTTTTTTCACTTTTCCAATTTGTTTCAAGTGAATCAAAATGGTTTTATCACTCACACCGAAGCCTGCCGCTAACTCTGACGTGGTTTGCGATGGATCTGCTTCCACAATTGCTTTTAATTCTTCGTTATGTTCTGTAGGTCAAAATTTCCAGAACGGAAACGTTGGAACCAATAACGTACCGTATTTTCTTTTGCAGTAGCTTCCCCATACGCATTGTTAATCCTACGAGCCATTTCTGCAGCACTAGTGCCGAGGTGAAACTCATATTCGTAAATATAGCGATATTTTAAGTTCTCCATATTGTGAACAGAACGATGTGAAAGAAAAACAAATGACGCGATAACAAATAAATTTCGTAATTCGAACACAGAAATACATGGTCTTAAATTTGAAATAAATTTGAATTTGGAATTCCTAGCCGAACGCCACATATTTTGAACCAAAGTTGCCAGTTCGCCAAACGCCAATTTCATATGTAAGGACCTAATAATAGATTCACACAGAGAATTAATTCAACGTAAATGGGCAACTAAGACCAGTTGGTTAGGGATCTAAGCAGGCTAGGCATTCGTTTCAAGGCTGTTTACTCACAATAAATCGGAAGATGGATGTAGTCTGGAAGTAGATTAACAGTAAGTAGGTATTTACCTACCATTACTTATATGTATTATATTGATATTAACTACTTGCAGTGAATCGCACTCCTACGAGCGATCCATATTAGCGAGATAAGTACCTACGTTACGAATACTTATAGTCTGTATCTTTAGGTATTTAAAAAAGAGTAAACATAATCTACCCTCAAATGGCTTCTTAAGCCAGTTGAGGGTAGATGAAAACATTACATGATCAAATAGTGTAGGTTAAAGTCAGGTCGTTCAGTGACAGATCCAGGTGGTTTTGTATTTGGTTGGTTAATCAATAAATGTTATAACTACCCGAAAATGTACAAATTATTTGTTTACTTCATTTAAATACCTAATGATACAGAGTATAGCGATAATTTGGTAAAGTTTGCTTATGTGAGATCTATATTTATTCTCTATCAAGAGTTATCCTCAAAAGTCGCCGTATAATACAAAACGGAAGGAACTGTTAATGGACAAAGTTTGCAACACACAAAAGAAATAAAATTTACAACAGTCATTTGGTTACGAACCTTCCACTTTACTGGACGGTTTATTCCGCTTTACTTGACTTTTAAACTACTTTTAACTAAAACGCCAGTGCCCCACAATCATTAAATTGTCCACTTCTACCTGAGTACATTGTATAATTTGTACTATACTCAGGTATGTTTAGATACTTATTGTCACCACTTTACTTGTTTGCTTTATGTGAAAATGAAAACCCACGTACCCTATCTTTATGTATTTTTAGCAGTAGACGTTGGGCTCCAACTTAGCACTAATGAAAATAAATGTACCACGTTTCTTTCTCGCACTGTAAATATGTAAATTATTTTTCCTGCACTTGCACATGTAGCACGTCTTGCCAGATTACAGCAATATCCAATAAGTCCATGGTGTAATAATAATTATACTTATAGAGTCTCGACCAACACCTAGAGAGACTCTCGCTGGGTGGTTGGATCAAGGGTCAGATGCAGAAGGCGGTAATTTTGGACACGGCGCGTATAGTACGTCGGTTCTTCACTCTGCGGCCCTGACCACCGGCAGCTTGAGCCCTGCCCCGCTGCCGGCGGCACCCTAGGTTAGGTTTTTTATAATGTGTACGTATATGTATTTTTATTGTTTTGTAAGTGTTTTTACTTTTATATTCATATTATAAATAACCTAACTTAAGACGAAAAGTAAATAAAGAGAATACTTATTATACTTCGCCATTTCTTCTTACCCCATGCAATGCCTATGTTATGCTTGATGTAGTAGTAAGTTATCATTTATTAGAGCCACCCACAATGTCACCAATAATTATACTTATCGCGGTCAATGATGACCCCTATGACAGTTCCTGCAAGTCTCTTTTGGTCGGGATTAATTTAAAAAATAATTATTTAAATTTGTTTTACTATAATTTTATTTCTTAAATGTTACATGTTACATGCCTTATGGGATACAGATTTATTACAACACTATTAAGTAAATATAAAACATTAAATTAGCTTAAAAATAATAATACAAACTATCTCTAAACTAAATAAACTTAAAATAAAAGCCTATAAATTAAAAACGTCCCCCAAGTCACTGCCGATGGGCAGTGTGCCCAGAAGGCTGGCCGCATTGCCACGTTGTATGGCAATACTAATGCGTTGAGCAAAATACTGGCCAGCCCTCTGATCCCCTGCGGCATCTATAAGGCGCTCCGCTAAGGCCCTGTATATACGGCGCGCGCTAGGCCCCCACGGCCCATGCCTTATTAAATTGATGTGCTAAACTTCAAAAAAATGTCCAAAAACATTTTACGTGACAGGTTCCTTCATATAAAAATTTACTGTCATATGGATCATCACACGACGCGAGAGGTATAGCTTAGATAACTAATATAATACGCAGCACATTTTCTCATTGGAAAAAAATTGCAAAAACTGATTCTTGGCAAAGTAGTCCGTTTTTGTATTAACTGTATTCTCTTAATTTATTTTTCCTTTATTGTCATATGATGAAAGCAACTTGTAGGTATGTATGTATCTAGCTGGAATATTGGAGTAGGTATCCACTCACCAATCGATTGACTTGACAATGATTCCTAAAATAGATGGCGGTTTCAGACGAGACTGGAAAAGTAGATTGCTGACAATTGTCCATTCATCACTCCAAAAATATGGGCACTGACTTTTAATACGTACTCGTACTATTATGAAGTAACGCATGTTACTAATAATAGTAATAATGTAACATGTACATTAATTTTCACTACATCCGCCGAGTATATTTTAATATCAATTAAGACCTAGTTTATAATTACACACTATATACTGTAGCTATTAGTGTGCCATGTGGCGAAGCACGGTGATACAATATTAATTATATTATACATTTAAGATCTACTGTTGTATCTGCCTATATTTAAAAAATAAATAATTTGGAATTTGTAAA
Organism: Cydia fagiglandana; assembly: GCF_963556715.1. NCBI lineage: Eukaryota > Metazoa > Arthropoda > Insecta > Lepidoptera > Tortricidae > Cydia > Cydia fagiglandana. The sequence continues at coordinate 7,614,152 of NC_085932.1, read as the reverse complement.
ATAAGGCTATCTTAATACTTAAAAAACTAGTGAGAAAGTTGCTATGTACAGATCTTACTTAATAACATTTATTTTCATTATTATTTAAATTCAGTTTACAAAACAACAGTACAATTAAGTAATTTACAACGTTGACAAATTCAAACAACGTAGGTTTCGTCAGGTGGGTACAACCATAAATCTGCAACAGGCGTCGTCATTCCATACAAACAACAAAGCGGGTAGCAACAGGCTTCGTTATTTTCCCTTATGTTAATTATAATAATAAAGTCATTTTAAAGGACCGCCGCGAACAGCATCCGGCCCAAAACTTCCCATCACACTAGCAGCGTTTCCATGCTGTATAGTGTACATAGATAACGAAATAAATATTTAATAACGATCATTTGTAGTTGATTTGTAATCAAATCAAAATCAAATCAAATATCATTTATTATCAGGCAACTAAGGCCCATAGATACATATTACCTTACAAACTAACATACATACAATAATAAAATCTTACAAGCTAAAAAAATATTTCGGCGACACGGCAACTGTAATGTTTTATAATATTGGCTAGCAATCGATATTTAATTAATTTCTCAACTAAGTAGATATTACTTTATGTTTATTTGCTTGATTCATATTTTACGGGTCCTATTAATCGATCCCTAAAATAAATTTACGGTGGTTTAATAAATAATAAAATGCGTTGACGTTGACGCATTATTTACGCAGCAAAATAAACACAATAAAAGGCAATATCACAGTTAAGCGCTGCATTTTGTTACCTTACACGAACGTCATTTTGGTACTGTAAATAGGTAGTCCTCCACGTCGATTTGGATAACGGCGACCTCGGTAATAAAGGATTTTTCCTCTCATCAGCTCTCGTGTGGCTGGCCAGGCCAAACTTACTCTTAAACAGCCTTTTACATTATTAAAAACCATTTAGCTATACAGAGTGGATTTTTTAAATGGGGCACTAACTGCGCACTAAGGACAGCGACCAGATCCCATGCTTCTACGACAAAATGGTCTTGGAAGATCTTGCTAAACTTATGTCGCTGAATTTACATATTTTCCAAAATCTGTAAATATCAATAATCGTTATTAAAAATGTTACGCATGGTCCCCTAAAACCAGTTTGATATAGCAGCACGGGATCTAGTAGTTGCCTTTAGTGCCCTATTTAAAAAAACCCAACCTGTATGTAAACGTACAGTTTTCAAGACGCGAGTCGCGACATTTAAAACTTATACTATACTTTAGCATCTTTTGCTTTCGAATAACATGAATTTTCCCTAACCTTTTTTGTAAAATTTACTGAATGAGATTACCATTTTCACGTTGTATTAGGTGCCGCAGCAGTAAAAAAATTAATAATTGTAAAGTAAAATGCCATGCACTTTTTCATTTTAATTAAATTCACATAACGAGTTGTGACGAGCTATATTGTTATTTATCTATTTAATATTGCTAGACGTAACGTAATAATCACGTAAATCTGAGCAAAAAATCGTAAAGGGGCCCACAGATTACCAGTTCGCCGGACGATATCTAAAAGGCTATTTTATAATACCATTGATTCAAATTCGATTCCCAATTTTCCTTGTATGGAGGGCGGCTGGAGGCCCGGATTACTTGAATATGAACTCTCGAATTACTAATGGATCTCTGACAGCCATATTCGAACAATGAGATACGTCAAATACTAGATATTGAAACGATATGGATTAGATATGTCAGTGTCAAACAAGTGTCAAAATTGACATTTCTTCAAACAAAAACGTCACTTTTGACACTGACATATCTATTCCATATCTTTTCAATATCTAGTATTTGACGTATCTCATTCTTCGAATACGGCTGTTAGCCGCCTTACGAGCGCCAAAATCGCACATCGCATATTAGAACATCTTTTCGTGGTATTTGTGCCTAGATTATACAATCTATATATATATTATACAATCCTGCGTTTTAATAAGAAGTTGTTATAGTTAACTAAGATGTACTCGTAGTAGAAGGTTTAATAGTATTTGACTTATATGTGTTGTGATCACTATGTAAAAATGCAAAACTACCGTACAAGTGATACCTCACGTATTCTGAAAAGGTTTTTAATTTAAATTAATTACAACCCTACTCGTCGTTGTCATCGGCAAAGGTATTTATTGAATAAAACCGTTTCCTAACTAGGATTTATTGCGAGTTAGCGAGCAATAACTGTGCCTGCATCTAAACCGAGCGGCGTGTCTCAAGCGGTCAATTGATTAAACGAAGCAATTAACCAATCAACCGGCAGCGAGCGACGTCGCAAATGAGTGCGGGTTCACGTCTGCCCCGTGCTCGTTAGCTTTGAACCGACGGTCACCGTAACCCAATGCCGGCTACATGCCGCAATCAAGTCCAGTGCATCACAGTTTAATGAACTTAATTACCATTAGGTATAACAGCATCCACTGCCATCTAGTTAGACATGAGATCTAGTAGATATTCGGTTAAATCCTTTATCCAGAAAATCACTGAAATTGAGCTTAGGTAGGTACTAGATTTACCCACCCACATCACGGCCCTGCTCGCAGTTTAGCGAAATCGAAGGAAGCCGCTAAACAGTGTAAAATTGGTAATTCCGACCTTTATTATTCTCTTAGTTTAAGTGCGACACGTCCCCTCAAACATGAAAAAAAAATATTATTCTAGCAGATGATCACAAAGTCGATCGTCAAGGTCGTAGGTATCAAAACCATTTCAAAATCATAACAAATTTTAAAATTAGAATCGACCTCTTTCTTTTGTTTATTTTACACGTGATGAATGTGTATTGTCACTTGTTTTGAGCTTCGATTTCGTATCGCCTCGTAGTTGAAAAACCATAGGTCGCAACATTTATGTCATCGCGCTATAAAAAAACACTTATTTGCGAGTCACAGTGAGCTGCAATATACGACCATCAAATATACACGAGTCAGCTAACTTTATAGGGGCATGAAAGGCCCCAGTGAGGACTGCTGCGAGTTACACGTTTATTCTAAAATTAAAGTGTATATATCGGGGAATGTTCGCAAAGCAGTTGGGAATGACTGCGACATCCGGGCGATCAAAGTAATCGAGAGTGTCTGTGCGTTTTATGTATTCAAAGCAATACTTATTCTTAAATATGCCATTTCAACTGGAGTGAGAACTCGTCCTTGTATTTAATTGAATTCTAGGATACGATTCAAGGATGATAAAAAGTTTTTTGTAACCAGTAGTGGTGTGGTAATGTATAAAGGCCTGGGCACACCGGCTTGCGTGTGCGTGACGTGCACGTGCGCGTGCGATAAAATGTTGGAGCCGCACACGCACACGTCACGCAAGCGGTGTGCCGTTTCTCGTAAGAATCTGTATACTACAACGCTGCACGCACACGTACACGTCACGCTCACGCAGCCGGTGGGCACAGGCCTTAAATATTGTCACTAAATGTGAAGATAGAGCATGTGAGCAAATAGCTTTTCATTACTGTATGCAACAAGTAAATGACTGAGTAGGAATTTATTCCCAAATTAGGTTGTGTTGAGTTTAGGGTGTAAGTTCACTCGTCTATTATTTCATCGACGTTATTTATTACGGATTGTATCAATTCAAGAACATTAAATTTCGTCTCTCTCATAATTGGAATCGAATGTAACGCAATTGAAGATTTAATTAATTGAAAAATTGATGTATAACTATCAGTTTATTTGTAACAACGCCACTTTTTTTTAACTTAGGTACACGTTTTAATGTAACTTATTAACGTAAACTTATCTGCACCTTGCATTTTAAGCTTGGCTGATTGAAAGCTAGAGATTTTTCTTTATTTTTGTGCAAAATAACCAGGATTAACATTAGAGATTTTATTTCACCTCTAGAGGATTTCACCGTCCTATAAATGTGCTAATTACCTTAATTGAAATTTAAATTATTAATAAATGTAACAGAGTTTCTATTTACATTTTGTTTGTTTATAAAATAAAAACAAATTCTAATCTATTTTGTAGGTAATAGGTATCATTGTCTAATAATCTTTGTAACTGAGTAATGACTAATGGCTCTGTAAGCTGAAGAGCCGCGCGATAAAGCTTAAAAAAATGTAATAAAGAAAACTTGCTTTGTTGAATCATTATCACAGCGAACTCGACACTATAGTCTTAAGTGCTGGCTGATTCTACTGGCACTTCAGACTTTTAAGCCAATTTAATTTTCGCCATTTTAAACGTTCTAACTAAACACTTAAAAAGAGTTCGAACTACCGACCCTGCTCACAAAATTTCACGCGACTTGTAGAGGAGAACATCCAGATATACGAAAGCTGAAATGGAGACCTTCGCTAAATCTCGGTCAACTAATGTTCTGCGAATAGTAATCGACTTCCATACATAACCTTTGACCCTCTTTTTAACCAGAATCATTGGCGGTATGACGGGTTGAAGTACCTTGGTTTTCTGTGCGTAAATAATATTTAAGGGTTAAAACAAACAAAATACAGTCAGCCAAAACCATTAGCTTAGCACACCTGCATACATTCCTATTTTCATGATGACGAATACGAACTTTATGAATCCAATTTAAATGTCACTGCATTTCTATCTTGGCACTACTAGGCAGCTTGCATCGATTAGGCCAAAATAGAAAAGGTGGTACACTATAATTATGATGGTTGGGATATTTCGAATATACCTACCTACCTAGACATGGTAGTAGTAGTTAGGTCTTTTATGGCCAGAAGAAGTAACTTGTAAGGGTCAACGTTGAAGCTTAATCCATTGATTACCGGGCACCCTGCCTAAGTATAATTTTATTATCTTGACCGAGTGACTGGCTGACTGACTTATTAATGACGAGCCGAAACTACAAAACTAATAAATTCAAAATTCAAATTCAAATTTAAAACATATTTATTTAATAGCTTGGATGTTACATACGTGAAGTACAGTGATCCCCACACTAGGCTTAGCTTGTGACGTGGGGGTCTAAGCCAAATACAAATTATTATTAAATCTAGTACAATAAAATTAAAACTAAGAATTTTTATTAAGGTCTTAGTAAGTTATAAGTAAGTGAAAGTGTTTATGTGAAGGTATGTGTGTATGTATGTGAGTATGTATGTATTCAAATTGAATGAAACGTTACCTAAGTACTCTACTACTTACCTACTAATACTATAGGTATAAGTACCTATAGGAAACGCTCATAGTTAAGTCAGAATGCCTTTATTGAATACATGTAGTAGTAAGCTACTCTACTTCGTGTATTCAATAAAGGCATTCTGACTTAACTATGAGCGTTTCCTGCGTACAAGTTTCGAATTTCCACATTGACATAGATGTGGATGAGATGAGAACGTTGCATGAAGCGTGTATATTACATTTAGTACATTTACCCTAAATAATGTGCGAAGACTCGGACATGACAACGTTACCATATGGCCGTCCGGCTGTTGTTGGTGTTTAATCCCTTCGGTCCCGCCCCACATGTCCGCAGCCCATTAAACAGAACACCCTAACAAAAATTAATTACTTCACCAAATACTCCATGCTCCGAACTCATTCAATTTATGTTTAAGCTTCTTAACATTGCACATGAATTGTAATGGAATTAAACTTGCTGGCAGCTAGACTGGATCGTGCTCATATGGAAAGAGTTTATTTTAATGTCTATAGAAATAGGTACAATATTGAAACGGTGGTTAGCATGAACTTCTCCGATTGAATTTGTGAATTAAAATTCGTATAAAATAATTGGGGTAATCGGTACTAAATTCCAAAGAGATTTCCATTTACCAGTTTAGGTAAATCGTCTCCGACTAAAGAATAATATGAATACACGTCCTTTTCTTTGCTTAAGAGAAACTATCTTCTCGGTTAATCCTTTGGGAGGAGTAGGTAAACCTCTGCAGCTATGTACCTACGTTAAACGTACGCTACGATTTTTCAGGCAGTATTTATATAATAACCACATTTTATTCGGTTTGTAGAAACTGCAAAAGCTGCCGAGTGCCATTGCCATCTACTGTCTGAAGTTCCACACAGCCAAGGCATTAATGATGTTAGAGTGTTTGTTCTGAAATGTTCTGTTGTGTCGAACACGCCTTATTAAAATTTATGGCTTCAATTAGGCGCAATTATTATTATTTTAAATTCGTGATTAATATTTATGCCGCTCAAATTGCGATTTACCGCAGCTGCCTGCTCCGCGGGGCGCGGGGAGGGACGCGGCTGACGATACAACAACTTCCTAACACTGATCAATTGTCACCTGAATGTCTACATTGTCAACTAAAATTCCGGTGCACAAAAAATGACAAAAAATTGCCAAAAACATAACGATGTGTATGGAACAATATGCTGACTGTCGATGGCACTGGCGTCTATTTGTCCAGTAATGTCCTAATGAGTGTTGAGCACAAAACCCCTCTATTTAATGTTGTTAGAGTGCCTGTTCAGATCTTTTTGAGCACCTCGGCTATGTATTTAATGGCGACTGTTTGGGTACAGTTCAGTACAGCCAAATGTTTAACGCATACGAAACGCTCGACGGGTTAAAGATTATCCAAAGTTATATTTTATTTCAATGATGAATATGATGATAATGCACTGTCCGTTTCCCCGGGACTACCCTTAAACATTTAGGTTTGCTTAAATTTACAACTATAACATCTGGTCAGTTGTTCTTGCAAGTTTCTAAAGCGATCAGAGTTGAAGGGGCGAGTTGCCTTGGGTGCGGGTATTTCACTGTTTCTAGTAGCCACATTGAAGTGAACTTCCAACTCCGATAGAAGGTAGAGCTTATAGGTAGAACTGTACTTATACTAAATTCTGACGTAGACAACTTGATCCACAAATTGAAGGCGTTTATGTAAAGAAGTTTTGGGGAGATGAATTTGTTATGCACCATAGTTCTAATCGTTATTCAGTAAGAAATTTTTACAAAAAATTAAGAATCAGACAGTTTTGTTTATTTTGACAAACAGGCAGCATATACTGTATAGGTGTATATGCTGCCGTCGTCCTGCAATGGACTACTTAATCGAAATTCTTTCAAATGTGGTTCTAATTAATTTAGTGGTCGAGCTTGTAACAAAACTGAATATATTATTACGTTAGATATAACTATCCACGTATTCTAAATCGAGCTTTGTTCGTATTATTGATTAGTACTAATGATCTGTATGGCAAATTACGATAATTTTATTTCGATACGTACGCACAATCCTCAATTATTATTTTTTTGCTACGTTCTAATACAGTAACTTGTGAAATTGGTACTTTTATGTAAGAATGTAGCTGTAAGCTTTTAATTTATTGCGTTAAGTGTGCTAGTCCAGGGCTGCGGTGTACTCGTACAGGAGCCGTGGCCGGTAACCGCGCGGCGCCGCGGCGCGGCGCAGCGATGAGGGCGCGCTGTCGGCTCCTTGATGCGGTCGTGCCAGCGGCCGGCTGCTCCGCCGAGGGAACGAACAAAAATAACATAACGAGTCGAGCTTGTAATAACATTTGTCCTAATATATTACTATTGTGACGTCTCGCAGCGTGCGGGATTTATGTACTACCGTGCGAACCGTCACCTTATTATTTATTTATATTAATGTCGCCTGTCTACACCTAAATTATTTTTCATTAGTCGCCGCCGAGAGATTTCTTCCCTTCCAGCACGTTAACGCCACGAATGAGCAAATTTTGTCTTAAATCTTCGCCCGTTCGGTTCATTAGGTTATTACATTTCATGTTTCATTGTTATTTCGTTTCACTTGTCACAAATATTTTCTTTTATTTCGATGGTAAATGCGTTGCTTGCGAATACATTTTCGTTTTCCATGTTTTCTCATTTTTGACGTATGACATTACATCCTTCTGCGTCGCGGGGTTATTGCCGAGTGTCGTGACGTCATTGTCGAGAATCACAACAATCTCGGAAGACACGCAACTTTGAGTGATGTTTGCCTTTAACGAAATAGCTTCGTAAATATTAGCGTCGAGCTAACTCGGCGTTACAATTATTGCACGTCATTGCAGGCGGCATCAATAGTCGGCGCCGTACTTATACTAACTTGTGACAGCGGCTATTAATACAGTTTCCTGGACTAATGCTTATTCCATCCCAATAAAGGAACAGTTATGTTTCTGGAATACTAACTAGTTATACGTATCTATCTGTTTTCGTTTTGTGATCTGAATGTAAAGAAAATATTAGTCAATTAATTAGTTATAGAGTCCGTCCGTCTGGCCGTCTGACTGACAGAACGAAGTATCATGGGGGTGCCTCTTCAAACGTTATATTGTCATAGAAATTCAATGACGTGTTTGCTATCAACACTTTATCACTGCAAACTCTGTGCAAAGTTAAGTTGGTCTAACTCTAGTAGTAAAAAAAACATAGGGTTCCGAACCCGGAATTTTCTTATTTCTTTCAAAAAAATTCTTGTGGATTGGATACATCGTTATTCGAGGACTTCGTAAGATATAAATTCCAACAAAGTATCGTTATGTTTACCAGCATAAATATGTACCTAAAGGTACACATACATTTATATTTCTAATCGTTTTTTCAGTAGGATTCTAAAAAAGCTACTGATACATAATATATTATGTTTTATATAGTAGCTTAATAGGCATCTATTTAATAAAATCACTGTTACTAGCAACATAAGACGAATTAATCTAAGCCATATTATTATGGTCCTATTTTTTTTACTGATTACCGACTTTTTGGTACACACGTACAAGAATAATTATTTTATATAATCTATTACTTACTTAATAATTACCTACAAATCAACTCCAACCAATTTATAGGTACATTTCAGATCCCATGCAAAACAAGGTTTTAAATCAAATTTTCATCGCATTTGAAATGTCGCGGTGAATTGTGAAATTAGGTTTATTGCGCATATTAATGTTTATTAGCCGTAATGTTCGCGTTTCGTAAAATACGTAATCTGTTTTATGGTAACCCCCAACCTGTTTCTAATTGTGATGGTGGCATGGAACAAAATTAATATTGGAAATTTGGAACAGTATCATCGGGACGTTTATTTTAATTGTAATCTTCACCTGATTGTTAATATTTAATAAATTTTCGTAAGCGTGTTAATAAATCTTTATTTAATCATCATCATTGCCTTTGAGGTCCATACCTGTAATTTTGCTATTTTCAAATCACTGAGCTCGATGTCAAATACTGTGTTAGTAACGATTTCGGTGATTTTAAAAAGCTCTTAAATATTATTTAAATGCCTTATTGCCAAAGATTTCATTAAATTACCTATTCATCATTATAAGATGTCTTGAATCTGACTTATTTATATTAGTATGTTTATGTTCTTTTCAATATTTAAATATCGCAAATCAGTTACTATATATTTAAGAACAAAACTAATTAATCTTTCTTTATACCTATATAACTAGGATAGAGTCAAGTGGAGAGAGCTACACCGACAAGAGTCTAACTCTTAAATTTACGACGACGACGATACCTATTTTGTACCTAATGTACCTACATTTTTAAATCATTGTTTTTGAATTGTGTACAGAATTGTTTTCGAAAATTCAGATCAAATTTCTTATTGATTAGGATATTTATCGAATGCGATTTTTTTTTTCTCACAGCGGGACGCCATCACGCTACTGGAAGACTTTTTCCAATATGTTAACTTAATATCACTTAAATGTCTACTTATCCTTAAAGACGTTGGAAGTAGGTATTTGATGTTCAACGTAGTAGCTCCAATAAGTGAAAATGTTAAGCCATAAAAACAAGTCGCACCTGTGGCGTTTAATTTTGTTAAATGGGTCTTACGCTTACGACATAAATATCTCTGGAGTGTAAATAAAATAACTCATATGTACAATTGCATTTCAGTATTTACTTACAGATTTTGTTGAGAGTCATGGTAACTATACGTGTCAACCTAGATAGATAGTAACGGCTCCAATCATGAAACATTTAAGACAAGGAGTTAGGTAAGTATTTTTGACATTTCACTGATACCTGTAAAATGTCTATACTGTACGTATTAAAAGTCTAATGAGAAAAATAATGATGTTATTTATCACTTTTAAATTTTGTCTCTGTGTCAGAATCATATCAATACATAATCTGTTGTTGCTGGTCGCTATGATAAATATTAAGTAATGCCATGAACATTTTTCTAAATGTTTCTCATAAAATTACATTACGGCTGACACGTTAGCGTTTCGAGAAATGCATTTTACAAATATTTTTTGAATTAAAAAAGTCCCGGTACAATCTCATAATGGTCATAATGTACAAATAAAACGACTGACTCGTGTGGGTTTTCGGCGTGAAATATGTCTAACTAATCGGTGCTGACAATCTTGTGGAAAATCTAATAGGTATGACGGCATTGGATCCAACAGGATCCAATTTGCAGTACGTTTTTAGGGTTCCGTACCATCATATCCAATATAACAAAATCGGAATAAAAAAATACTTTTGAAAATACTTGTAATTGCTTCGAAAAATTGCCCCTTTAACTTTTAAATACTATGAACATGATCGGTTGAGTAAATAATGAGGTTTTTTTTACAAAACTTCTTTTGTTTTATGCAAAGGACATGAGAGCTTGTAAGTACCTATGACTTTTTAATATTGTGTAAAAGTACGGAACCCCCCTTTATGCGTAGCAAATCAAGAGATAAAATATACACAAGAAATAATTATGTAGGATACAAATGAGAATGTAATAGGTGAAGGTATGATAGTTTCAATATGTAGGAAGTCACCGCGGATGCCATGTTTATACAGCAAACCGCAACGTTAACGCGCAAGCTCTGTTATTATTATTTATTTTTACTCGCGCGCGCGCCGCGCTCGGCAGATCTTTTTATTTCGTGATAGACCACCCGAACTCCCAAGTATTGTGGTTGAGTTTATTTTTAAGTTGTTAAGTAGGCAATCTTGAAAGGGTTGGCTAGTGTAAGTTAGATATTTACAGTAGGGTGGTATCGAATGGAAGAATAAGTTTCCAAGGTTGATACGGCAGCTAGCGACGACACCACAATATTGAGTTATTATTTTTTAGTACCTATTACATCATCTGCTGTAAGGCAATTAATAATCCTACAATTTTCGTAATCTGCGATCCCAGTACGGTTTTACGACCCTATCATACCTACTTGCCCTGGCCACATTGTATGACTTCTATCACAGATAGGTAGACTGTAACACTGGGTTTCTTTAAAATTTTTGCAGTCACGGATCATTTTCACAATTTAAACAATTCCACGGACCCCGGTCAAAAATATTTTAAAATGAAGTTTCATTACACTTAGGTCTCGTCTGGTCAACTTTACTACAAGATTTCCTATAGTAGGTAGGTAACGACCTAATGCGGACCCCTGATTTTAAGAAACCCTGCTGTAACAGTACACAGCAATATGCGCTGTTATTCTTGAAGGATCCGCCGGGCGGTCCCCAGAGGCCGGTCCTAATTGAACAATTTGTTATGGTTTTGATGACCGTCTTGGTGATTGGCGCGCATCTCACGCACGACTTTCACTTCATTTCGCATACGCCAATCAGCGTCAGCAATCTTCAAGGTCGTGTCAAAATAAGATCAAAACAGTAACAAGTTGTTACACTTGAATTGGGCTCACGTTCTCCGGCCTAATTCTTGCCTTGACGAATGCACCTCGCCCGCGACCCGGAGCCGCTCATCATTCGTCATTCGGCTATCGGCCCGTATGGACCGGCGTAAAAATACTCCCCGACGTAACACAAGATTAATGTTCGTAAAATTCGTAAAATACCCTATTAAGCTCATTGCTGTATTATTATTTGACTTACCTATGAAACGAACTTCGTTTTTTTTTTGCACAAATGAGTTTTACAATTAAGATGCCTAAACCATTATCGAGGTTCAAATAATGCATTTACCACAACAAATACCTATCCTTAAAAAGCCTTTTTTAACCGACTTCAAAAAGGAGGTTATCAATTCCACGGTGTTTTCTTTGACGTAGGTACGTTACTACGTTACCTCAGAACTCAGTCTGTTCTGAACTGATTTTGTCAACAAAACCAGAATTTGCATTAAAAAAGTGCCTTTTGATGAAGAGAAACTGCTGATGATGACCAGTACGGAACTCTTCAATAACGCGTATTTCACGTTTGTCAGCAGCGCGAAAAAAGTACGATAAGAAGTCATTTTGAAAACCACATGAACTTTTACTTAAGCTTACTTAATTACTTCGTTTATTTTCAAGTTGTCTTTGTAGCACCACTTCTAATGATTTAGGATTTATTGAAGAGCTCATAAGTTTCAGAGATGTAATTACATACCTACTTGAATTTGCCTTGATTGAAAGTTAGCTTAAAGTTACCTCTCAAACATTAAAAATACCCACATAATATTCGATTATTTTTGCAATTCCTACTTACAGGGCTTACGCATGTCATGTTTAAAAATACTTGACTAAAATTGTAAAGTTAAATATTATGATAATAGGTAAAAAACTTAGCTAAAGCCCTTGTTGAATTCGGTGAAGCGATCGAATAGACGTTCCATTTTTGAAATTTTGTAATATAACGTATGATTTGCAAACTCATTGTTCGCTTATCTTTCAAATTTGATTATTCCTGACCACTAACGATTGTCATGGTAAGATATATTTGGGCCACTTGCACCATCCCACTAACCCGAGGTTAAGTGGTTAAACCGTTAACCCAGTGTCAAATTGTATTGGTAACCATGGTAACTCCAGGTTTAACCAGATAACCCCGGGTTAGTGAAATGGTGCAAGTGGCGCTAATTTATAATTGTCGTATTTTTTACGTGGTTGCAATATAATAGTTTATATATCTAAAAACTTGGGCTGGTTTGGTTTGTTACGTCCAGTTCAACCGACCCATCAAAAATCGCAAAATAATGAAATGTGGCACCATTTCCTGAACTCAGTAGAGTCGACAACTTCTGCATTTAAAAAGAGTTTCGTGTAAGTTTGTACAAATAAGTACATATTTTCAAAAAAAGAACACCGATAAATAAATCTCACCGGAAATCACGCATATCAGTTGTCAAGTTTACTTAATCAAGAGACATATATTATTAAATATTTATGTATATAATTTATTATGCATATGCGTTTTTAAAAATCGTACAATACAATATACAATAAAAGCTCAAAATGGAAATTGCTACAAATACTTGATGGAAACAAACAATAACACACAGGCCTGGTAGAAAAACAACGGGATTACACGTTTAAGTCGTTATTGACGGCATTTAAAGGGAAATTGATAATTAATAATAAAGTGGCAAGAGTTTATGGACGGTGAAGCATCCAAATTTAATAATCATTAAATAATTTACGTTTGTTATATGAAATTTGAACCTAAATAGCGGATCGTAAATTGAATCATGATACCACATTTGTGAATTTATAAAAAACCGGCCAAGTGCGAGTCGGGCTCGCACACGAAGGGTTCCGTACCATTACGCAAAATACCCACGCCCCACTTAAATATTTATTATATTTTGTTTTTAATATTTGTTGTTATTTGTTTTAGCGGCAACGGAAATACATCATCGGTGAAAATTTACAATTACCTAACAGCGCATTTTTCTTTGTTTCAGTTCTTGCACCATGAGGACGCGCAGCGAGCTGGGATTCCAAGCCTCCGTTTGGGGATGCGCCTGAGTGGAGCAAGTAGCAGGATGGCGGCGCACGCGACCTCGCGCGTTTTCCTGCTGGCGCTTATGGTGCTGTGTCGAGGTAGGACTTGTTCGCTTTGTACTTTGGGATGCATTTTAACGGAGCAAACAATAGGGTGGCCATACACACGTGTTCTCCTCCTGGCGTTTATGTTGCTTTTAATAAGGCCAACTTACCAAGGTATGACTTTGTATACTTGCACGACAATCCCGATTCCGTTCGGATATACCCGTGCAATATAAAAGTATTGTTGTGAAAAGTAGCACATTTATCTATGTATTTGTTTTAAGTCCTTGTTAGAAGTTTCGTTTGAACAAATTAAATTTGTTATAAAACAATATTTCGTCCAAACTAACTAGTTTTGCTTCTATTGCCGATACATCGAATAAGCGACACAGGTCACGAGAGTTGACGTGTCACTGCCTCACCGCCTCGTGTTTTATCGACAAAACGAAAATCACGAAATAGAATTTAGACTGCAATCTTATTGAAATTGTCACTGAACAAGCTTGTATGTACCTGGTATCATTTTAGCTAGAAACAATATTCCCCGATCGAATTCACGACATAGATTAAAAAGGTAATAGGTAAGGTAGGTACCTAGGTACTGAAACGCTTACATTTAGTTTAGGGAATCCAATCTTGACACAAGATTGGCGATTCAAGATCTCGCGTGAAAAATCTGAATCGAGCTTGAGTGTTCAGTTTCGAGATCTCGAAACACAGTCAGACTTTCGAGAGATTAATTTCGACGAGATCAAGATTTGACACAGTAATTCATAAAAATGAATTATTTTGATGAAAAATCCCTAAGAAATCAGTATATACCTGTTTAGCGAACTTGCTGTTATACTTGCACAACAAAAAAAAAAAAAGAGCATCAAGCGATTAAAAATCTAATTATACAAGAGTTCAATATAACTATGTAATAAACTAGTATTTCGTAGTTTACTGAATAGTGATACTCTCGGCGTGATTTATGAACATATACCTATTATATCTATTTTTATTATAGTTCATCAAATCATCACTCGTAGATGCGTTATTTAAAGTACAATTGTATTTCATTTAATTAATGGTCTGTATTTTCGTTGACCGCTTGTCTTATTTTATTACCGAAATGAAGATAAAATAAAACACCGGCACGTTTTGGGAAAGCTTTTATTTACGGATAGTCATTACCGATGCATTGTGCTTTAAAAAGCCAGTATAAAGACAAAAGAAAACCCCCCTTATATAGTGCCTCGAATCCTTTGGTTCGATTCTCTATTTTTGGCATGAAGCCGGACGCTGAAACATGTCTTGATTTTAGAAGCACGCCAAGCAAGCAAATACAAATAGATTATGCTGTATTGATCGCTACGTCAGACTTTTCGCAGGGTAACATTTTCAGACGGTCAGTTTGTTTGCTGGCGTAATTATAGTCTCAATTACCCTTAATATAGGGTGGGAAGCAAACTTGCTTACTGCATTCACCCTTACGGCGGGATATAGCTACCATTTTATTAACAGTGCAATAAGATCGATAAAATACTTAGTTAATTGTATTTACGAGAAGATTCGGTTGTCTAAATCCGACCATGCGATGTCATTCTTGGGTGGAATAGTAACTACAATGTTAAAGATGCTGTGAAATAAGCTATTAATGAATTAAATTGTTAAAGTCAGGACGACATGTATTACGACTACTGGGAGGAAATAAATTACCATTTTTTTAGACATTATATTTTTCTTCAAAAGGTATTAAAAGATTAGAACTGAATCAAAAGCAATATGATCTATTGAATCTGTCAATTTGTTTTGTATGCGGGGATGGGGCGATCTTTGAGACACCACAATAGTTTTCTAATCTTGAAGTACGTAGGTAATTATTGCCACATTTTGAAGCCATGGTGCGAAAATGAATTTACTTAACTGTAACAGTTTGATTTTAGTCCAAACTTATCCTCCTCAACGGGCCACCCCGAGCGGCACGCCGCGCCGCCGTGGCGCTCCTGCCGGGGCCCATCACGCCGCGTTTTCCTGGGACGTGACCTGTCCTGCAAAAATTTCGCTGTAGAATTCTATTTAGCCGGCCACTACCGGTGTCTTCCAAACTTGAGACGTTTATGGATTTTATTAAGATAATAATTTACACACAACAACAACAGCATTAAATAACGATTGTATAATTTGAAGTAGCTCTTGTTAAAATCGTCATATTAAAAGTACATACTTCGGTTTATTAATTGTAGACTTTGAAACAATTATTGAATATGCCTTCCTATGTAAGTAGGTATATACTTACTTGGCCATGGGCCCTAAAGCAAGCGCGTGCAACTTATGAACTACCTACGATGACACGCGGTCGGCTACCGCCGGGTGCCCGAGCGTCCGTGGCCACGCGGCGGCAGCCGATCCGAACCGGCTCAGTCGGTGGGAATCATATATTGTTCGCTTATTAGTTCCCTATGGTACCCTAGAGGCTGTACTTAGAAAGCAAGCACATCCAATCACAAGATGGAAAGATGACATCCTTCTGACTCTGGGGCCATACTGGATGAGGGTTGCTGCAGACAGAGCCCAATGGAGACAGTTGGAGGAGGCCTATGCCTTACGGCACACCTAACTGAGGGATATATTATAAGAAAAAAAAATGTAATTTTGTTCGGAATAAATGGCTTTATTATTATTAGTTCCCTATACTAAAGTATGGTCGTGACCTTGTAATTTTTTGGTCGAGGTGACACTAAAGGCTGTATTTATAGTAGGAAGCTTTGTAAACTTTTTAATAAAAAATGATAGATTTTATAATGAAAAGTGCTTTTCCTTGTTATCAACAAGCAAATGCACTTTGTTATTTTTGTTTTCAGATCATTTAATTGGCTTTGCATTTCATTCAGTCACTAACGCTACGTCTTACGTAGGCGAACAACGCGCGAACGCGGCGCGGCGCGGCGCGGCGAAATCAATCCTTCGATGCCCATAGAAGTGTCCTACGTAAGCGATCTCGTTGCGAACGCGGTGCGGCGCGATTTGCACGCGAATGTCAGGCGGCGCGGCGCGGCGGCGGCCGCTTTCGCCGCGCCGCGCCGCGCCGCGTTCGCGCGTTGTTCGCCTACGTAAGACGTAGCGTTACGAGGAAAACTGAATGCCTCCTATTGTAATTGTTCTTTTCGTCGCAGAAAAAACGAATTAAAATCGCATTAGGCAATCCAGTTCCCGCCTAACTTTTCCAGTCTCTGTGCAGAGTCCCGGTGTATCGGAATAAATGACCCAAACTTGGTTTATTTATATACAGCCTTACTGAATATTTATGTTCGCTCCGAATTTCACGTTTTAGTCACTCCGAATATAAGTTTGACAAAGTAGAAAATTTCTTAATTTTTGTTCGAATTTTAAGAAAAACACAGTGGAACTTTATATTCGAGACATTTCAGACATTTGAATTTTGATTAGGTGCCTAAAATGACAGCCGTATGGAGATTTAGACGAGTTTGCAATTTGCGTGGGTTTGTTTTTACAGGCAAACGTATAAGCGATACTGCTCCTAATTAGTTTTAAGTAATCAATCTATTTTTGGTCCTTGTTAAAAATATACCTAATTATGAAATAGCATTAAGAATCAAAAATAATGCAGGAAATTATAAATCATTTTATTTACAATGAATGAGGTAAACCTAAACACCTGAAAACTGAATATGTACCTATGTTAATTTTTTTTAAACTGATATGCTTAAAAGTTGAAATGCGGTATTTTTTCAGGGACAAATTAATTGAAATAACTACCTATTACAAAATAAGAAGCATTTCGTATATGTAATATAGTGTACCTTCTGTATGATGTACATATGTAGTCGGTGGACAAGCATGGTAAGACGTGTGACATTCAACCCGGTCGGTCGGTCGGTCGCGGGGTCGAACCCTTAGTTTCTTGGAAGTTGTGAAACAATATCACTTGATATTTACCATTAACTTTTCGGGGAAGGAAAACAGCGTGAACCTGCATACATCCGTAAAGAAATTGAAGAAAGGTGTATGTGAAGTCTCAGGCCACTTTGGGCCAGCGTGGGTGAGCTGTAATCTCAACTTTGGCAACGTCTTAACGTTATCAGATACCACGCTTATACTGGTTCGTATCAAGCTACTTCGTGCCTTTACAATCGTTAGTTACTCGATGGGAACCACGACCTTGGGCGAGCGGCCCGTTACTACACAGAGCACGTGTCGAATTAAAGTTTTTGCTTGCAACGCGAAATTAAAACGATGCCATTTTGCTAGTATACAACGACATACGCGTCTGCATCGACATACCTTCATTTGCTTTTATATTAAGCTACTTAGTAGTGTGATCGTAATATTTCCAAGGATGCTTATAAAAAATGTAGAACCAAGTCACGCCTGTTAGTTGTTGCGAGCTCAAATAGGATAATCGCACAGTTATTGCCCACGTCGGAATAGACACTAGCCACGCCAACCGCTCGTTTATTTACATGCCATAAGCCATAACTCGGTTATGTGGAAATGTCTTACTGCCGAGCCGCACCGGCTAACGCGACCCTCGCTTGTTTCTGCTACATTATTATCCAATAGCTGAAAAGTATGGTTTGATCAGGACCGAAAATTAGTTTTACCAATACATACTCGTATGTCGTAAATACAGGCAAACTACCAGGCTATATTATCGCTAAAGAGCGAATTCTTCAATGTATCTGTTTTTTGCGCAGCGAACAGTGTATAAGAAACCGAGGAACAAAAAAAACAGATTTAATTCCGTGAATAATTTCTTTCACAATGAGTGTCATGCGTATTTTTTGGTGCCTATCAAGGTACTCTCGTCATCAGATATATCGGAGTGTCCAAGGTGTTCAAAAATATCGCAACATGCACTTTCACGTCTTGATAATAGAGACTTTGTTCAGCTGTTTATAAACACCTTGGTCTATCTGACGGTGACTAATTATACATGAGCGTAAGCGGACGCGTAGAGTTCAATATGGTTCCAATACCTCCAAATGAGATCCACGGCAAGTGAGACTTACACTAACGAATAACGCTGAAGCTGTAAGTCCTGAAACCGACGGAAACCCGTCTGTGTAAAGCCATAAAACCGCTAGTACTGGCACTATAAACGTACTATATTTTAAAATCTCGGCAAACGGTAGTTAAGCTTAAGCTACAAATGAAACTCCGAGGCATGCAAATTTCTCTGAACACGCTGTGGAACTCCCGTCTTGGATTTTGAACGGCAAAATGTCTACAAAGGCTATCTTGTTCTAAGAATAAGAACAAATAACCGAAGTCGTTACCATAAAAATATTGAACAATATTTTAGAGGAGCGCCGTGTGTGCCGCGTCGGAGCGGTATCTCCAATATCTCCATACTTTTCGCATTACTTATGCATAGAGTAGAGATTGAAACGAGTCGCGTAGTGCGCCGTCATCGGTATTCAAGCCGGTTGCGCGCGGTTAGCGTCGCCACCGCCGCTGCCGTTGCGGCCGGAGGCGCCGTTTCCAAACGTATACAGAACACTGGTCAGTCAAATACTCTAGCGAACCAGTATAATAAGTTCCCTCTCCGATTCACCATATTACGTATCGAAAGGCCACGTAACACTGGTATACATGTGAACTTGACAAGCCTTGTGCTCGATGAGAATACACAGCTTAGCCTGCCTCCTCCTGCGACTTCATTGATAAACAAGAGTCAGAAACTCGTATCTAGTTCACAGCATGAACAAACCTATTATAGTTTTCCTCTTTCAGCGCGGATGACTGTTCAGCGCAAGCCTTATGGTTGTTTATTCTGACACTCGGCACATGTGCGCTCTAAACACTAATGGTTTTGCAATGATAATCCGAACAGATTAAGAGCTATAGTCATTGTATTGAAAATGGGCGCAGTTTCGTACAAAATGTACGTATGTTGTAAGTTGAATAATAATACCTTACATAATTAACTAAATTATTTGAATAGTGTTGACCAAAGTTGATATTGAATCGTGTAGAAATTTAACCAAATATTTATTTAAACTTTAAACACAGTTTTAGGTCCATTATACACACTGCCTAATCACGGTCCTAATAGTTATCTAAAATTTGCTGAATTGGAAAGCTTTGTAAAATCATCTTTATATGATTGTGCCCAAGTGTAATATGAAATCTGTGTCACAATAACCCATTGATAAAATATCCACATATTTTAGTGCTTTAGTAAAGCGTCTTGATGCAAATCACTCATTTGGTGAATCGTGTCTACAGAACCTGAAAACCATGTAACTTTTTTACAACTAAAAAAAATTGTTCACGCACGAATTCGGTGGCAAACAAGCAAACGGCCAGCGTGATGATCGATCGATGAGCGATCCACGAAAATTATAGATCCACTTATTCATCCATTATTTTTCTGCACTAATTGTTCAAATTTGAATATGGATATATTCTCAAGGAACGGGACGCGCTTTGGTAAATAAGTTAAATAACACTCTTTGTATGTTATGTACCCAGTGGGACAATGTGACACCATCATTTCTGACATATGAACTATGCTTTATTACAATTGGACATTGTGGCACCTAGACTTTTTGTCTTTGGGGCATCATAATATAATATTCGTGCTTATAGACTGGCACTTGCGACGTAAATGATCCAAATGATTCTAGGGTTGAACTGGCTAAATTTTCAAGTAAAATAATTATGAATCAAGTGTTCCATACGAAAAAGAAATCCTATGAAGCGCTTTGGGTGTTTAATGTGGTGTAGAATTAGTGTCAATAGTATGCAACTTGCTTTCCGTGGCCATTCGGATAGTTATTTATCAATCATCGTCATCTAAGCACTTATAAAAGTGCTCAAGACCGTGATCGTTGGTGGTTGGTTAAGCTGTGCGTGTGCCATGCGGAACCCGCGGCCGCTCCGGAAATTGTTCGCGTAGCGACCCTCTTGTTATCTCACCCCCGTTACCCGGGTAATCGCCGCTTCAAATAATTTATGAAATATGACATAATAACCTTTGTAATAAAGGATAGAGTGTTGCCGCCCGGATAAAACACTTGACGTTATTGTTATTGGCGAAAGTCCCAAATAAGGGCGCAGGGACAACAAGTGCTCCGCGCGACGACGGAAACGAAGCACAGATTTACGGAAAATCTTCAGCGCACACTTAAGTAACTTGTCTTCTCATTACTTTACGGTAAATGAGAATTTCGTATGATTTTGAAAATACCGAGAAAAATATAATGGCTGGGCCGTATATGACTACGTGTACTTACGTTTTCAAAATAAACGTGTCGATTTTGGCCCACATAGTTATTTCCTTAAGGCGCTGTAGAACCAGAGAACAGAGTTTTTGAATAATCGTTCCGCTTTTTTAGATCGTTGCCAAAAACTTTATTATAAATCTTAAGGATTTTCTATGGTCTAAAACGCACTTCAATTTTTTCCCCAAAAACTAAAAATATGAAAATTACTTCTAATAAAAATGTGAAATTTTATTTTTGAGTGAACTTATCGCTTACTTTTTTTGTTAAAACTTACAACTAATAAAAATTCATTCAAAAACGCTCACGCTTACGCTCAGTGAGAGTGAGAGAAGAATCGTGTTCTTACGGGGCCTTAAAAATTAAGATCAATGAAAGTGACGTCTTTAAATGTCACTAAAGCTCATCACATCAAAAGATAATAAACGAGATAAATTCGATCGCCAGGAAATAGATGGGGAATTGAAATTGTCTATAAATATTGAAGTACTTACGGTAGATTTGATCTTTTGCAACACATAAAGGTAGGATAATCACATTAACTACGCTACACTGGAATGCATAAATCTATAATGGAGATTTATCATTTTCTGCTCAAAGGGAAACAATTTTCTTTGACAATTTCGTATCGATTTGGGTCTTATTCTCGAATCTTAATGTCACGTATGAAAATGACTTTATAAATACAACAATTTAATAATTTAATGCTGCATTTTATTGATTAGACAAGTAATACGAGTAGGTAATTATTATTATTGAGGGAGTGCAGAAGGTTATTCCGGAATAAGTTTTAATTTTAAACGGACGACCTTGGGATAAATCAATGTTAATTAGCTTAGTCTTTTTTGTCGGCGTGAAATTCTAAATATAGCTTAATTACGTGAAATTAATTCCAAATTACTTTGCTACATAATATTTTTCCTAAATTAAACTGCAAATTAATTCTTTGGCCTAAATTACTTCAAATATAATTAATTAAACAGCAAGTGAAAGATTTCAATATGAACCACGAGCGTAGCGAACAATGTAATCTTGAGCGTTGCGAGGGTTTCAGGGAACGAGGATTAAAATACATATTACATAATGTTGTCGATGGTAGGGGTAATATGTACTCGTGATAGATAAGGCTGTGGTGGATGGATTTTCAACTAAAGAGTTGTCTATAATTCATAGTTGCTGGTATAATTGTGCGTTCGTATTATGGAAGTTTGATAAGCTAATGCCCTTGTTACCCGCAAAATAACGGCCCAAATTCCTAATGTACGGAAATAATTCGATTTTGTTGCTTGAGTGCGTCTCCCGGCTTCGGCTACGCGGTGGCCCGACGACGCCGTGAATGCGAAACAATTTTCTCCTTATGAATAAAATTTAAAGGTGCGTATGCAAATTTCCATTAGGAAAGGCTGTCTCGGAGCGGTGTCATATGGGCGCACATTTTCTTTTCATATAGACTACGTAAAACCGTCGTCTAATATGGAGCAGAACCGTTTATACGGATAATGAAAAAACTCGGCGCTAATTAAGTCATCTCGACGTTTTCGGCCGCAGGATACGTGGAAACTATATTGCGTTGATAGAAAATATCGAATAGGTTTTCGCGCTTTTATAGCCCGAAGGATGAAAGAGATTAAAATGTATATTGATTTTGTAGTGGCTCTGAAAATAAAGAGTTCAGACGCATAGCACATTATTTTTGAATGTGGGCATCAATTTATTAATATTTTCTTTTTGAAAGCTGTCGTTATACTGATTTTTGTTTGTGCTGAATCTTCGTTGCAAACTCATATGTATGCTACTAACAACGGACCTATTACTCGTTCGGATTTATTCGATATCCAGCGTTTGTCTATTTCTGCATTCGGCTACATGCAGCAGATTTTAAAATCACGCCTCAAAAAAATACTTTAATACTATTACATACTCGGTGTTGTTTCTTATTAGAACCTAGTCTTAGTAATAACATAAGAAAAATAAATGTGTTATTTTTGATATGAGGTCGGAGACCTGTATAGAATTAAATATATACATTATCGAGTCAAGTCGTGTATTAAATCCAAGTCGTTCAGTCAACCAACAATGTAAGAAAAATATTTAATCCCCAAAATGATGTTTACCGTGTTAGTGCGCACAACATAGGATTTGTGGGCACGGGCCCCAAAGGAAGCTCGATGTCAATATTTATTGTGCGCTTGAATCTCCGTTCCATATTTTCCCCATTACTTATGCATAGAATACAAATTGGCTACAGTGGAGCTTCGTGTCATCAATATTCAGTCAGCGACTGCAACACAGCCACAATTTTAACTGTTCCCTTGATTTATTCTCATCTAGAGTGACTTTAAAACCGTGCTTACTCAACCTTTTAGAAGTTCATCGCGGGCTCGTTTGTCTAATGCATGGTGCGTGATTCATCATTTCGAAATGCTACTAACTATGTTTTTGTGTTTTAGAGACTGACTGAAATAGCAAGCCACGTTTGTACGTTTCCGTGAAAATACGATGGAAAATAATTATGCACTAGATCTGTATGCCCCTTCGTTTGATTTTTTGTATGGAATTTGTTTTTCGCTTCTAATTCCTATAATATAGGTATGGTTTAATACCCATATATTAAATTAAAATGTGAAAATATTTATTTATTTATTTATTTATTTATTTTATATGAGGAGAATGGGGACTACGTTTCTATGGAGAAGCGGGCCTCGTCTTCAATCCAGTTTATTACTATTGTTTCACTTTAAATCAGATAAGAAATATACGGATAAAGTTAAAAAAGAAATACGATACATTTGTTCTACTTTCCTTCGCAGTGGTGCTGGTGGCGCTGCGCTGCGGCTATCTGTAATACGATCACATCTAATAAGAAGTTGTGACGCAGGTCCAATAGACTGTATTAGCATAATAATTTGCATTGCATTCGATGACGCGGATCTAAATTGCAGAATTACGTAGAAAAAATACTGATTAAATTCATTGGAACGGGCGAAATTGCCGCGGGCCTGCTACAGATTAGCCGTTTACCGCTTACAGTTACAGCTGGGGCGAGCACTGACGTGAAGCCATTTTTTGGCTCCCGATCTTAGCCGTTCCATGTTGCATCTTAAATTGAATGTCCCTAGGTACTCAAGAAAAATTGAGGCACTAGACATGGGCACAAGTTTTTACGAAAATGACTGCTACCTGATCTATCATCCTAAGTGAAAACTTGGTAGATGAATGCTTATATTTTAGTTATGTGTGTACATATTTGGTATACATACTTAAGAATGTATACGTAATAAATTTAGCGTGAGGTGAGTAATATTGGTATTTTATTAATCTAAGAAGTATTTATGCAAAAAAGTGCTGCAAGAAACTCAATTTTTCACTCAGTAAGTATAATAATTTATGACCTTTCATTATGTACAAGGAATTTCATCGAATAAGGGCGGAATGTGTAGCAAATTATTATCATTTTTCATAAGAGGTCGACGTTTATTTCCATAAATACTTACTTTGTTCTGAGAACAAAGGCTCACTCAGTTCAACAAGAGTAACGGATTATTATGACGCGCAACGAAATTAATTACTGAATTGAATTTACTTCTGTGCTCCCTCGTTCAAGATTATTATTCGACAGTTTACGGCTTCGTAGGCATCCAAAGCCCTACGACCCTGTTGTCCCTATTATCTGAACCTACACATATTTAACCTTTCATCTAATAAACAAAAAAAATATTTTACTTATAGGCCGATAAAAATCTATACGTGTATCGGGAAAACTATGGTAACAGGCTATGCCGAAGCATTAACTATTAGCGTATGAGTTTATTCGTCATGCAGATATGAAAATGATCATAAAGTGTGAATACTGTTTCCCTGATAAAAAATCTGAATAGACCCCACGATCAATGTTTGCTGGTTTCAAATAAATATAGTTGATAGGTGATATTTCCTCGGTAAACGGTTGCGGGTCGGGAGGCTTTCATAACTCGCGAGTAACGATATCCTCCAGGTATAATCTTGTTTACAAATGTGGTCGGGGAAGATACGTTGCGTAGACATAGGCCATAATATGTTAATTTGGCCCGCGACTGCTGCGGCACCCGCCCTAATATTGAATATTTTGCTTAAGCAACCGTATAATTTAGCAAAATGAAAGTTGACTTCAGGTTAAAATGACCCAATTTTTTTAAGTGTAGCATGATGGCTTATTGCCGATTATGCAGGCCACTTTATTTAATAAAAATAATAAATAATAACTTTAATAACGGACATCACCAAAGCCTATTTTCGAAAATTTAGTTTATTACTACGTCATTTTCAGTCAGTTGTTACGTTATTAATAGGCACAGTCTAGTGTAAAAATATGGGTACAGACAACTTGCTCGAAAATATGTCCCATAGTTCTTAATTCGCTGACATAAGAGCTATGAGGCATATTTTTGAGATGATTATTGCACCCATATTTTTACACTTGACTGTACACGTTGATACCATTAGCTACTCTCAGTTTATGTTTCTCGGTGTTTGTGTGCAATGTGACTTTCTGCATATTAGTGTATAAAATTGTTGATAGGTGCAGTATACCTATATGATGTGCAGGTGTTCTGCACGAGTGCGTCGGAATCGACAATCAACAAATTCTGCACTACGAACAGAAGCTAATTACCCCCACACTGTGTCCAGCAACAAGAGAGGTGATTGATCCGCAATCATTTCATAATACTTCGTTAGCGCGGATCCTTTGCCATCATTCCTGAATAGAGGCTCTAATTACTTGGCCCCACCCATGTAGCAACAACCGGAAAAGAAACGTTAGTACCTCTCCTGATGTGATTCAGAATTTAAACGTACATATAAGACTATACCTAGTGATTGATCTGGTCTTCCTATTGAGAGAACAGTAAGATGAGAGAGCTATTAGACGTTTAAACAATAAGTTCTGAAGAGATATTTAAAATAAGGTGAGGTATTTGTGAGGTTAAAATTGGTCAAATGGTTTTATTAACATCTACAAATAAATGAATAAATGGAATGTTTTTAGGTTTTACTATAAAATAAGTGTTCCGTGTACAAAGTTTTGCACGAAACACTAAAAATAACACGTAACTTATACTTACAAAAAAGTTATAACCGCATCAATTTGCTTGAACTACTTATAGGTATAGTCAGCAGCAAAAGTTTACTAAGCGGGACAGGTGTTAAAAATGATCTTAACGCGATTTTCGCGAAAGAAACATCTCATCCGCTTAGCAACTTCTGCTGCTGACTGTACTGACTGTGGCTATCTTACTCAAGGTTTAGTAATTTTAGTCATTAAAACTATCTGTATTTATTTTGTTTTGGATTATATTGGTTATTGTACGTGCGCTGTAGTAAACAACATAATATATACCTAATATAACTTTGAAAATTACACCGCTAAACAATTATACTTACAAATTAATATTAATGTTTAATTTAAGGCATGACGGTTTAATTATCAGATATAATTGTTGAAAACGTATTTTCGGTTAAGGTGTAAACAATGTGATGATTACTACCTACTAATAGCATAGAACAGTGCGTAATTTGAAATACTGATCCCCGATGACTCGCTACGTCGTGTGGTAAATGCGATTGGATTTACTAGGATTTACATATCTACCCGTACAACCACAACAATTTGCAGTGACAGTCCTATTAAAATTACATTTGTTGTTGATTTGTTTAATTGTGTGAGGGGAATGATAGTGGAATTAATTTAATTGAGCCAGCCGTGGCTCATAGTACCTAGAATTTTATGTAGCCCAACGTGAGATTACAAATTTAATATTTCATTTTGTCAAGCTCTCATTTTTGGTGAAAACGTTTTAGGTTTAGTCATAAAACAACGTAAATAAAGTGTATACGGTGGTTCCGTAGTTAAGGTGGTTTGCTTTAAATACAAAAAACAATTGCGCTATATTAAGTAATTACACACTATTACTACATAAATATGTGCACATCATTTCTGTGCCATGTATGTTAATACTTAGTCATAACTCATAACATAGATAATCAATACAAATATTTTTCCCTGTTTTTTTATAGATACGTAATCCTTATTATTATGAATTCCAGCTACTTATTTTCTAAATCCAGTGTTCTTTTTAGGGTTTCGTAGTCACCTAGAAACCCTTATAGTTTCGCCAGGTCTGTCTGTCTGTCCGAGGTCCGAGGCTTTCTCCGTGATCGTTAGTGCTAGAAAGCTGCAATTTGGCATGGATACATAAATCATGCATTGCGCCAAAACGGTAAAATAAAAAGTACATTTTTTTTATTAGGGTACCTCCCATACAAAAAGCTTTTTTTCGAAAAATTTTATTTACTTTTGTCCCGATAGTGTGGGGTATCGTTGGATATGTCTTTCAAAATGAATAAGGGTCTCTTAAAATCATTTTGATATAGTTAATATTTTCAGAAATATGCGCTCCGAAAGAAAATTAATATGTGTCCCCCCCCTCCCTAACTTTTGAACCATGGGTCCAAAAATTATGACAAAAATTGCGAAACAAGCTTAATAAATTCTTTCAACGAAAATTATAGTGAACATGATCGGTCTAGTCGTTTGTGAGTTATTGCAAAAAATCTTCTTTTCTTAGTAAAAAGACGTAATGTACAAAGCGCTGCAAAGGTACTCCTTATGATACTTACTAATAGCCCCCGTTTGGCCTATATTGACAGAATGATAACTACGAAACCCTACACTGAGGCATGGCCCGACATGCTCTTGGCCGATTATTTAACATCACTAAACGTTTATCAATAATCCAATTAACCAAAAACGGCTTCAATTTTATACTTCTTACGACTTTGTATTTGTTCTTATTATTTGAATGTAAGTCCTTACCTAGGTATTATTACACAAGAATAGTATAGCGTATAATAGAGACACGTTATACTTACTAAGTTGCAAGTGAATGCAAGGACAGAAAAATAGCATAAATGATGCATTTCTGTGTACATTGTAGGTAAAAGATCCCAAGTTTTATACGTTCTTTAAGCTGCATCACACTTTACGAGGTTTTATGGATTGAAGAATGTTTTTTTTTATAAGTAGCTGGTTACTTAATTGTATAAGAGTCTCTAGGTTTGTTCATACAAATATTGTATTCTACACATCTCTCACTACAAAACTTCTCCCTCCTACTCTTAAAATCTATCTATCTATATATATAAATGCAAGTGTCCTGACTGACTGACTGATTCATCAACGCAGAGCCGAAACTAGAAAGTTGAAATTTGCACACCAGATTGCATTTATAAAGTGTACAAGAAATAAGAAGCGATTTTGAGAAATTCAACCCCTAAGGGGGTTAAAAAGGGGATGAAAGTTTGTATGCGGTTAAAGTTTTCTTTTAAGCTAGGAATTTGAAACTTCGTAAAAAGATATACTATTAAAATACAAGAAAACTAATTTAAGCGTTTTTGAAAATTCATCCCCTAAGGTGGTGAAAAAGGGGTTGAAAGTTTGTATGGATATCAAAAAAAATTTCAAGTGGTGGACTTGAATCTTTGTATTTAGGGATATTATTAGAAGACAGGAAAAGTAATTTCAGCGTTTTGTAAAATTCATCCCCTAACAGGGTTAAAAAGGGGTTGAAAGTTTGAATCCATTACAAATGGTTTTGAAACTTCTTAGAAAGGCATAATAGCCGATCACAAAGAAAAGTGATTGCAACGTTTTTGGAATTTCAACCTCTAAGGGGGTTAAAAAGGGGATGGAAGTTCGTCTGCGGGTGCAAATTTTATTTTAAGCAAGGAACTTGAAACTTTGTAAAAACGTTTTAAATTAAAATACAAGAAAACTAATATCAGCGTTTTTGAAAATTCATCCCCTAAGGTGGTGAAAAAGGGGTTGAAAGTTTGTATGGATATCAAACATTTTTGCGAGCGCGGGACTTGAATCTTTGTGTTTGGGGATACTATTAGAAGACAATAAAAGTTATTTCAGCGTTTTGTAAAATTCATCCCCTAACAGGGTTAAAATGGGGTTCAAAGACTCCATTACAAATGCTTTGAAACTTCTTAGAAAGTCATAATAGCTGATTACAAAAAAAAGTAATTGCAACGTTTTTGGAAATTCAACCCCAAAGGGGGTTAAAAAGGGGATGAAAGTTCGTCTTCAGGTGCAAATTTTATTTGAAGCTAGGAACTTTAACTTTTTGGAAAAAAAGGTAATAAATTAAAAAACATGAAAACTAATTCAAGCATTTTTGACAATCATCCCCCAAGGTGGTGAGAAAGGGTTGAAAGTTTGTATGGAGATCAGATATTTTGTGAGTGCGGAATGCGGAACTTGAATCTTTGTATAAGGGCATAGGTTCCTATTATGAGAATACAAGAAAATTAATTTCAGCAACCAACATCAAAATCCACTTGACTTAAAACTTCATACAACTTGCCAAAAAAGAAAAGTACTTAATTTCAACATTGCTTGGATATGAAAATTATAGGTACTAAAGATGTAAAATGTTGAAGATAAGATTCCACGCGGACGAAGTCGCGGGCAACAGCTAGTATACTATACACCTCGACAATTTTCATCGACCTCTAAACAAATTGCATTCGTGTTAGAGCAAATGAGCTTAAATAAATAAATAAATGACAACTGTAGATGTATAATGTATATAGATAACTAGTTTGCAATAAGTATACAGTATGATTTTTTTTTGACGAGCTGGGTTTTCATTGATCCTGTAAACTGCCGTAAGTATTTGGTGGCGAACGTCTGGACAGCAGGCCGGGCGTGACGTCGCGCCACCGTCGCGGGCGCACAATGCACGCGGTAATTGAAATGTGTCTCAAGCGTGTCCGTGCCGCTGCCCCTTAAACAATAATCCCATTACAATTTTTATAATCCGACAGTAATTTGGGGACAATGGACAGGATGACGGGTCATTCTGAATAATAGCTTTGTTTTCAAGTATGTGTACATATGTATAGGGTGTCATTCCAATGGCTAACCGAGTGCGGGAGTGCAGAGGGCTCAGTCGAACTGGAATCAATAGATTGGTTATCGAAATGCATGGCAGGACTGGATTGGATTGACTGGTGGGCACAGCCCAACTCACTCACTCGGATCGAGCAAGAGTCATGGAGAGGAGATGTAAAAAATGATTAATAATATACGTGTATTCATGGTAATCAGATTTACAACATGGATATCAAAGTTTTCCATTGTATAAAATAAAATTGATATCAATTTGTATATGTTCGAATTTGCCTTTAGAATAAACTAAGAGACACAATATGGCAGGTCGCTCAGATACTTTGGAAACAGTCATCAAGTTTACAGGCCAGGCGTCGTCCTGCAGTCGCGAACCCATTTCTCGAACCTTATTTATTAAACTAATCTGGGGACACGACCATGCCCCCGCCAAGACGAGACAAAGGTCATATAAGTAGTCCACGGACTGTCAAGAAGTTTGGTCAAAAGTATGTTAAGAGAATGAACTGGCTATATGAAGATCTGAAGTAAATAGGTCTGCACTATCATATCTTAGATGATGAAACCAGTAAGTAATCCCGCACGATAGGCGTCCATTACAGTTCTCATTGTAAAATGATACGAGTAGGTCGTTCAGGGTTATTCCGAAACATTACCGTTATGTAGTATAATATTTATTACCGTTTTATTTCTGATCAATCAATATATGTAATGTATCATGTTTGTAGCGGCTACTATCAAAATAAACTATCAAGATGAGGAAATTTTACTCTCATGAAAAGTTTTTATATGCAAAATACATTTAGTAAACAATATATATTATAAAACTTCTTCATGCCGAATAATAGTAAAATTATATCCTGTACCTACCTATGAATGCATGTTTTAATTAAGAAATATTTTGTCGTCTATTTATTGAAGCTACAATTCTGGGAATAGCCGCGTCATAGGTTAAAGCGCCGCCGCCGGCGCCGTCTGTCAGCTTGTTAACGTCCCCGTAACTCTGAGGCTTGCAGGAATGAAAGCGCTGTTTCTGATGATGATTTCAATACACATATATATATAGTATACGTATAGATACATGCGTAATGTATCTTCCATTTGCTCCTTTTAAAGTTTATTTGATGTCTGTATCAAACATGTGTTTACCTAATAAGTTACGTTTGGATCGACGGCGGTAAGTATTAGACTTACTTATTTATACCTAAGTATTTCTCTCGTCTTCCAACTTAAAAATACTTCATTGAAAACCATCAGAAATACAAACTACACTCACTTATATACACAAATTAACGATGCCAATGTTGATTAGCTTCAAATACAAATCAAATGTATCTAAGAAATATATAAAGCGTGTGGTTTATTTGGATCAGTCTAAGATGTGATCCTTCGAAAGCCGCGTCGACGTGAAACGTGCCGTTCCGAGTTGTGGGCAATTAAAGTGGCCACAGGGATCAGGGTCCCGCACGCTAAAATATAGGGCACACGTTCTCGGATACCGGAGGCTCGACTCGGGCGAGCTACTTGAACCCTAAAACATATTTTTCCTATGATAGGTACAGAAAAGTAATGACGTTTACAAGGTAAAAACAAAAAAGAAAAGATCTACATGAAGGCTCAGAGATAGACGGCCTCCCAACTCCTAATGACGAAATAACGAAACATAAAAGGCAGACATCCATGCTATGTACGAACAGCCTGGATTGAAAAAAGTTTAAAAAATGCTAAACAGTTCATATTACTTAAATGTACCTACCTACTTAGTTTTATAACCATATATGTACCTATGTATAAATAAGTTATGGCAATGACGGCAATGTAGACATTTTTTTTCGCCCTTATCACGACAAATGTGTTGAAGTATGTTCCTCGAATACTGGTTCATACAAGTATAAAGGAAGAGTTTTCTTTACTGTGGTATTCCACCTGTCCAAGGTATACGTATTTTATCTCACATTTTGCTTAATGAGAGAGACGCAGTGACATTGGACCAAGATGTTGGACAGATGGAATACCACCCTTAGTAAAGCAATGGGAATGTCGGCCAAGCACACGCTGCGGCGATGCAACTGTTGGCCTAGTACGCGCCCCGCGGGACCGTGTTCGCGCTTGCCTCGCGCTGGCAACACCTTTAATTTCTGGCGAAAAGCAGAAATGTAACCTGGTGGAAAGCATTAATATCCTTTATTACGCTTGGAATATTGAAACTTATTCTATGTTAATGATATTCGCAATTACCTACCCTACAGGAAAACATTAAATATTTACTAGTTTAAGTCCTGTAACCCGGTGAGGTGACCCTGCCTAAGAAGTTCCCGGGTTCTAATCACGATTATCGAATACTTTGTTACCGAGTCGTAGACGTTACCATGAATTTAGCATAAGTATTGCTATATTGGCGGGACGAGCTTGACGCCTTTGACAGAGACTGGTGCGACTTCAGGGGATAGGGATAAGTACGTGGAGAAATAAGAGGGAGGCCTTTGCCCAGCAGTGGTACAATATGTATAGGCTCATAATAATAATAATATAATAATTGCTATATATGTATAACCTTGCTCAGCTTCGTTTGTGTCTGGATTAATTCGTTTTGCATAAGATTCCCCTTTGAAAAGAATTTGAACCTTAATAATTAATTTGAATGTCAGATCTAGTATTATATTATCTAAGCAGTTGATTATAACATTATTCGTCGATAGGTACCTATACCAGTCCGAAACAGAGAGTAGGTAATAGGGATAGGTATGTCTAGACCAGCGATAATTGCCAGTAACTTTAATCGCTAATCTGATCTACCTACAGCCATTCTTCTGATAATTGACTTGTTGAAGCCTACAAAGCCTAAAGCCTACACGATGAACACGTAATCGTAGATAGGTTATTGTATTACGAGTAGCGTTACGACCGTGTGACGAACAGTATCTGACACTTTGCAATTGTAAGATATCAAGTGTAAGGTAGGAGTACCTATGCGCAACTATCTTATCTAGTATCTATCTACTCCAGCATTGCTATTATAGTGTCACAACACTGGCAAGATTAACATCAGGTACAATCAAAGAATACAGACATTACTGATGTACAAAACTTGTGTACAAAATGAGGTACAATTTACGTATTGTATTGAAAGTAAATCAAATCTAGTCGCCCAATTTTACAATGTCAAGCGAAAACGTCTGCCGTCCAGGGACCATAAAGCTGGCACCAGTCCATAAAACTTGCAAAAAAACTAGAACAAATAAATGCCTGTCGTCTGTTTTGTCAAATCTGTGCGGTACGTGCGCGCTTTGCCGGGCACGGACGAGCGGCGCGAGCTGATTTTATAGCGTCATAAAATCTTGTGAACGCGCCCTTAAATCACAACGCTACGTCGTATTTCATCGTTTTGGTTGTCAATGTTTATTTTATATCATATTTTACAGATCCCTCCTGTATAAATCATGCTCGGATTGATATACATTAAGGTCACGTACTTTTGGCAGAATCGCTTAGTTTCCCCGGTTTTCCCGTCCGCCGCGCCGTGTTGACATATGGCCGCCAGGACCCCTGATATATCGTGTAATTGTTTGCGTTACTTCTCCATTACTTTCTGCCTGTGGAAGCGTCTTACGCATCGATTCAATCAAATCTGGTTGAAAGGTTACTAAATGGATGGCTGGAGTATACACTAACAGACACATTTGGGAAATGAAACGCTAAGTTTCAAATCCTTACTTCGAACTCGACATGATGATCATAGAACTTGTAACAGAAATATCCTATGTAGTACACTATAATGGCATGATTATGGTACTTGGTGGTGGGTTTCTGACTAATTTGTCAGCGCGAGTGACGCGATTTCCCGGAGATTGCCCACTTTACCAAATTGCGACGGTAACCGGCAAGGCTATTCATTGATTTACTCCACCATTCATCGTTCTTTCAAACTAAGTCAGAAGTAATCTCGACACCATTTTTAATTTGTCAAGCTTTCCTGATTTTGGTATTTTCAACTTAATCTGCGTTCTGATTAAATAATAAATTAAAATAACGACATTTTATTTTTATTTGAACATGAAGCTCTATGCACCTTGACAGTCCCGGTAGATGTCGGAAAAGAAAATGAGTCCTTGGAAGAGGGTTTATACGTGAAGTCCTCCTTTAGGAAAGTATTTTAATATACCTACGTTTTCCCAAGTTAACAAACTATTTGATTTGCCATCTTATTATATTTTAAGAACAATTCTTAAAACTTGTTTTCCAAAACACAATATTATTTAAGGTATGTTCAATACATCTTCCTTAACTCCTGATCTAAGATCATAAACCTTAACTCGGCCGTCCCCTACTCATAGCTGTAAGTTATAGGCTAATATTTTACAAACTTTGCTAAGG
Organism: Cydia fagiglandana; assembly: GCF_963556715.1. NCBI lineage: Eukaryota > Metazoa > Arthropoda > Insecta > Lepidoptera > Tortricidae > Cydia > Cydia fagiglandana. Next base: position 7,579,905 of record NC_085932.1, on the reverse strand, counting down.
GAGGACCTATTAGGGTGGAAGTGTCTCTTCAGCGTTTAACGCAGGGCAGGGTTTCTATTTCACTAAGCTCGCTAGCATTCTCCGTTGGAAACTCTTTGGAAAATATACCCGGTTTGTTTAAGACCTCGTTTAGGCAAGCAGGCAAGCAAGTTAGGATGCTCCTATTTGTAGTGCTGTAATGATACACAATCACACGCCTCTTTGACTACACGGCGCTACATAAATAGCTTACAAAAGTAAATTACTTCCGCTTTCAAAGATTTTGGAAGAGGATTCTCAGTTAAATGTAAGTAAATGTAATTTTTGTGCGATCTTTGCTCGAGCAGATATTTTTTCAGACATATTCTGGCTGAGAAGTGGGTAAAAAGCAACTAACTGTTTACAGTTAAGTGACCTATTTTCTACGTTCCAAATTATATACGAATAAGACCCTATATATATTTTATTGTTTTTTTTTTTAATATATAAACAGCGTTAGTACCTACCTACTGGTAAACAACTTTGACAATAAAAACCATTATAGTGAAAAGAAAACTGATAAAACAATAATCGCATAGTCCTATAGTGTGGTCAAGCCGTAAATAAAGTAAACAAAACGTACGATTACGTCGTCACTAGTCCCGCGTCGCGTCGGCGGCCGTCCGCGGCGCAGATGTAATCCACTTAGGATTAGCCGTAAACAAGAAGGGCCATTGTCGCGACACGAGCTATCTGTTAACGTCTAAGTGTAACTGATAAAGGGCGTCAACGGTATTGTTCAGCGGTATTAGGCTTTAATCCGGTCGCGAGCGACGCGACGCTCGTTAGGCTGATTGTCCCGCGCGGCAGATGGCCGCTGTAATCCGACCCCGGCAACCTCCTCGCGGAAAATATGGCCTCTTTGTGTTTGTTGCATCTGCAGGTAAATTGTACGCCAGAATTGGGCCGTCCGTTACCGCGTACGCGCCATGAATGCAGCCGCTATGAATTTATTTTTCTTGTGTTGTTATCACTGCGGTTAGGGTTTATTTATGTGATATGATAAAAGTTTTGAATTTGTTTGGATCCTTACTTTTAAAAATATATATATGTACCTACTTTTAAGGTTTAGCCCGTCTTTTGCATATGATTTGCGCTCATAAGCCTTTGTTCGTTGAATCTCCGACAATAATTATTAGAAAAGTAAAAAATTGTAGGATTGAAAATTGTAGGAAAATTTGTAGGATTATTTATTTCAAGTCGTATATATAAGAACGACTCGACCTATGATGATCTATTTTACGTTGAGACATCGAAAGAAATAGAGTAAGTACCGTAAAACGGGGTGAGTAGGTTTCGCGGGGAGAGTTGGGTTATGATTGGGGAGAGAAGGTTTGAGAGGGGTGTGAGAGGGGATTTTAAGGCTACTGCTACAAAAATAATGTATTCCAATTTAAAATGGGGCTATAGTAATACGCATAATAAAAAAAAATCGTTCCAACAATCTTCCAAAATCACCTTTGTATCAAAAACCCTCTCACCCCAAATACGAGGTTATGATACGAGTCAAAGTTATGAAATGGAACTACCCAAAATAAAATACAAACGTCCGAACCACTTATTATATACACCATTCAGTTTTCACATGTAAAATTTTTTAATTTTAATTTTATTGAGGTTTGAAAGTCAAATTTCACCCAACTCACCCCATTTTACGGTAACCAGGATATAATCGCATGACATGATGATTGGGTATACATATATTTATGTCATCTTGTTTTACTACTACTAGATAAAGTCAATCGTAATAATAGTGATTGTCATGAATTTGCCCGCAAAATTTCTGTCACGCATTAGCGACTCTACAAATAGTGTGTGCAGAGGTCCAATATTTTTGCAACTACCAGTCAAACAAAGTACATTTACTAGTTAAACCTTAGTTATTTTTACTTAAATAAAACAACCTTCATACGTGCATAACTTGGCTAACTAGTAGCTAATGGCACTGAAGCTAAAACTAATATGCTTACCTAATACGTAAATGTTGCTCGGCCGCAGCGCCGGCCAACGCCACACAAAAGCCAGTTTACAGGGAGTTAGTTTAGTCCAAACGATGATTAATTACCTACGCAAATAAATCCTTGCAACCAACTCCAGGTATAAACAGCCTTGGAGCGCAGGTCGAAAATTCTATATTGTTACTTAATTGAGACCTTGTTAATTAATTTTACGTTTAGGTACTTATTATTAGTAGTTCTGAATAATTTATTTTTAAACATAAGAAACCGTATAAACTCGTTATTAATTTTTCCTAATTAACTAAAAGTAGTTTTCCTTATACTCTACGGAAAACTAGTTTTAACGAGAAAAAACGGGTTATTACGGTAACAATCAAGACTTACCTACAAACTTACTGCCGTATTCGAACTTCAAGATATTCACAAGAGACGACGACACGTACTAGATCCATTCTAGATACGTTATAGTTTAGATATCAACTAGTTCTCTTTTGCAGCGCAATTCGGGCAGCCAATGTCACTTACGTTAGATAGAGTAAGATATCTATTAGATATGAATTGGATCTCTGAGTCATATCCTGTGGAAATCGTTAAAGAGTATCTCCAGAATCGCGCAAATTACAAATTTAACAGGTTAGATCTTAAACATATGGTTATCGTATCTTGGTGATGTCTAAAAGATATCTAGTAGATGTCTATTTCAAAATCCGAATCGGGCCCTTAACTTTCTTTCAATGAAGATTTAATCTCCAATAATCATACATTTTGAGATTTGGCCTTATAACAGACAGGGGACGATACAGTAGGCGATTATTTGGTTTTTCACAAATCTAAGTAAATATGTGTAGGTACAGATATAGAACCAAAGAGAATTGACATTTTCCGAGGAACTTTTTTTAGACTTTATTTATTTTATACACTTCAATAGATCTTTGTTATAACTAAAAGAATAAAATATTTTCGCCTTAGATCATTTCAAAAGAATTTGAAAATTGTTATTGGATTCACCAAGACGAAGCCAAAACAAAGTTTCGAACTCTTTTGAAACGGCCTCGCAATACGTACACGCCTAATGAAAAGAGTGAGTTTAAGGAAGTCAATCAATTAATACATATTTAGGTTTCTCAAAAACTATGGTAATCTGTAACTATGTAAACTGTCTAAAAATCATGTGATCCAGATCACTGATGCTAAAACTTTTAATTGAATATCGTATTAATCAAATGTGAGCATTGAGACTATTGATTTATTAAAAGTACTTACATTACGTAACTTTAGATTAACCCCGAGGCACTTTACATCACAAACTTGTATTCCATAGACTTTCTCCGGTTTGTTTGCAGAGATCTCCGAACTCCGAAGTTCATGTTCCGTTCGGTCGACGCTACGGGTGCCCATTGTTTATTCACAGATGTCATGTCAGTGTACAGGGCCACTTGATTGTGGCTGGGCATTTCCCAGGCAAAGGATAATTACAGTATGTCGGCGATTTTACAGTAGGCTTCATTAAATAACGATATTACTCTCTTATACGTTGAGGGACCCTGTAAAACATTCATGAACTAACGTCGGTAAAAGTAATCATCATGTCATATCTCATAGGCTATCAAAGAGGATAATTCATCTTTGGAAGAATATAAAAACACATACCGTGAAAATTGTCCAATCACCCTAAGTGGCCTTTTTAAATATGAACAAGATATGTAAAACCAAAGACTCATTCATTAAATGTTTACTACACTCACTAGCTTTCTATTTATGAAATCATAGTTATCGATTATGCGATAACAGGGCCTCGTGACCGATAGGGGCAGCACGGCACCAGCAAATAATTGCTACAGGTATAAATTGATGAGCATTTATTAAAATAGTTATTTACGATACAAGTGCGAAAAAGAGGAAATTCGAAACGAGTGGCAATAAATTAAAACACGACCGTGTTTTAAATCGACACGAGTTGCGAATTACCTATTCGCACGTGTATCGTACAACGTTTTACAGTACATATGGCCCTTTAAACTTTTGACATCGCACGAAAAGTGCTATTTTACGCACTAGTGCGGGAAAATAGGACCATATGTACTGTAAAATATATTGTAGTTACAAAATTTCATAATGTTGTAATTGTTATAGGTATAAATTTATTTACCAATCAAGTGTTTTTCTTCCCGTGAATTTTGTATGGAGCAAATAACACAACAAAAAATAAAGAATAGTGAAGAAAAAGGCTCAGTGCAGTTCGTTATATTTAGAAACATGCATTTTTGGAAACGCTTAAATATCAGAATAAATAATATAGGTATCATTGTATGGAATACAATTTTATTAACAACAATTTTCCACGTTATAGATGTACCTATTTCTTATTCTTCTGCCGTGCCTTATCCCTTTATAGATGTACCTACCTATTTGTCATGTTTAATTATTTGCGCCCGTGACAGGCCGCGCCTTGTGTAAGTCTGTCCTGGGCCCTATTTCACCAACGTGACAAATGTCGCATTTGTCGACATCACTGTTACTGACGTCACAGGCCACCATAGGCTACGGTAACCGCTTACCATCAGACGGGCGGTGTGGTTGTTTGCCACCAACATGTTAATTTAAAAAACTCCACTATATCGCCAGTAAATAAGTATTTATTTTGCGAAGCTAATGACAATTGTCACAAGAAATACGACAATTGTCACGAAATTCCGACACAGAACTCATTTGCTGTCAAGAATTACCGAAAGTTCTTTGAAATCTTGTGACAATTGTCATCATTATCATCATAAACATCACAAGAGAAATACTACTCTTTTTGCCGATATAATAAAGTTTTTTTAAATAATACAATGATGGTGACAAACAGGAATACGGCCCACCCGATGGTAAGCGATAACCGTAGCCCATGGATGCCTGTGATGTCAGCAACAATGAGACTTGTCGAATTGTCGCACCTGTCACGTTGGTGAAATAGGGGCCTGACCACGGCATTAACGTAAATTATGGGAATTTGGTACATTAAACGTGAAGCGTCCGTCATTCGACGGCAAGAGCCGTATACGGACTCGTGATTTTGGAAATCAGTGATCACAGTTGGTTATACTGATAAATCCTATTCATCAATTTACTGGCTTAAGTACTCGATTAGTCAATCTAAATACCACAATATATACAAATTGCAAATATATATGTGGCCAACTGGCCAGGCGTGGCTCACTCCCCGATTTCGTTCCTTTACTACAGGTAGGTAGCTAAAAGTACATCCGTTCCACCCCAATTTTGGGGAAAGCCATAAGCCGCGCGTGGCGCTGTCGCCACCTAGCGGCCATATCTGTGCTGATCGTAACAGACGCGTTTTGTTAGAGAGTGAGTCTTCGGTACTTAGTACTATTATTTATTCTGTGAAAGGGCACATAACTTACTGAACGTCTAGAATTCACGAGAAGCAATCTAGGATTTTACGTTTAATATTGATCCCTCAAAACGATCAAATGATACATTGGTAAATATGTACAGCAATCGGTACTTTATTAACATGTAAATGCCAGACGAGGGTCGAATCTGTTTATTCTGTCTACAAGAAGAAACCTGTTGAGCTTGATCAACTATTTATAATTTTCTGGTGCTTATAGCCAAAATGACAATCGTTTACGCTACGACAACGAAACACTGTCTCTCTATCGCACTCATATGGAAGAGTGATAGAGAGACAGATAGCTTTTCCACAAGTCTATAATTATTTAGCACATCGTAGCGACTGCGTTACGTTGTCACCACAAACACACTGTCTTCATTTCGCTTGAATGTGTTTTGTAAACCGCTAGTGTGATAGCGTCCTAAGGACCGCAGGGTGGCCGTGCAGCGCGCTGTCGGATGATCCAGTTACGGTGAACTGGCGCGCTCGTCGTCATTACCATCTCATTACCATACACAAACATTAGTTTCACATCGGAAGGGCTTAGCGGGACCGCTGTGCCAACAAGCTACGACTCTCCAGGGCACTCAATGCACAATTATTATTGTACTTAGCTATTGTCTACGCAAACAGACTGGTGTTTGTCGAGCAAACGTAACGGAGCACGGAACGAGATTAGCCCTGCTCGCCGCTGAAGCGTGATTCATCATATTTACAAAAACTACATTGCATACTGCGAACAGGTCAAGATTAAACTCACCCATGCTTGCCGAGAGATTGTTGTGAGAGCAGTTTGGGTCATTATATGTTTTGTAGACAATCTTAAAATTCGTATCATACGAAACTTTTTAGACAAAGAGTTTTTCTATTTGTCAATTTAAATAAACTCATTTTTTTCATAGACTAAACTACGCTTGCTGTGTTCATTGTGGTGGTGTTAATGGTATTAGGTAAATGTTGTTCACTTCTACAATTCCCTCAGAGAATCAATTCATAGTAGTTCCTCGGAAACTCGACCGCGTTCGGAACAAGTTGAAGGCAGGTAACCGCATTTCGGCTGATGTAATTAGGCAATAACACAATTGAATACAACACAGGCAAGGGTTATGCCTCGGAGGTAACACAGAACAACAAATAGGCACACGGCCGTTATTAACGGCGCGATGTACATAATTCATGATATTGGAGTTAGAAAGTAAACAATATGAATTTGAGTTTTAATTGAAAACGGACCGAGTTCGGGTTATTCTTTGAATTTATCACTTTGGCCGAGGTGCCAGAGGTGGCGCAGGCACGACGACGCGTTGTTCAGATAAAGTTTATTTTATGACTTAAGAGAAGACATTAATATTCATTACTGGAGCGGAATGAAGTAACTTTATTACAATAAAGATCAAAGTGGACGGGTTCACGCAGCTGGGCGGTGCTGCGCGTTCGCCGCGCCGGTGGAGCCTGTGTTCGACCATGCTGGATTAGAAAAGCAAAGCTAATAAGATATTTAATTAGTTCCGTATTGTCATTGTCGTTACGTTGAATGATATCATGTTTATAAGTCATTAATTTTTTATCCCGTTTTTGAAAAAGATATGCTAATGAACCAACACATGTATTGTTATTTCTTAAGAGCTATGAGGAGCCTACTAGCTATACTTACTGAATGAATAATACGCGTTTTCATACGTTTATTAAGAGTGCTTTAATTATTGTGAGGGGGCAGGTAGAGGAGCCTCACAGGGATGATGGGAATGAAAAGGCAGGATCCAGAGCGATGAGGGGTATTTATTATTTAAATAAAAAGGCACCTGTAACAATACAGGTTACGTGTTAACAGATAGGTATGTATAAAAACACTTTCGTAATTCAGAAGGTTAGAAATCAAATAACTTACAATATGTGCCTTGGTGATGATGTAGATATATATCTGGAAGGTGTGCAGGGCCACAAAACGAGCACTATACTGAACTGCACGCACTTATGAATTATTACGTTTACTAATAAAAATCACACTTAAACGGTCGTGTTTAGAAACTTGGGAAGTACAGTCCGTTAGATAAAATGATGTTTATCGATCAAAGTATGTGATCGAACTGAAAATAAAAATCATTGAATGGAATTTGGAATAGGATTTGAATTTCAAAAAGGAATTTAGAATTTGTATGGTGCCAGAAATAGTATGAAGGTCGATAGTGTAACGCTTCGTTACACGCACCGTTACACTACCGGGGTCGCCCTGGAAGGGAAAATCCTGGGGCTTATGGCCAAAGGATTTTTCCGTAATGTAAATATAATGTAATGAATATGGGTATGAGTGATAAATTTAGAAGGTGGGGATGTTATACACAATGTTTATCATACAAGAGAGGCGATTTAAACATGCATACCAAAGGTCATTCATACGTCATCTTATAAAATTTTGGTTAATTGTTTAACCAAAATAAGTTTCAATAGAGTACTCCTTTAAGTAGAGGACGTACTCATTAAATCGCTCTCCATTAGTATTAAGGCTTATTAATCAGTAACCACCCGCTGAATATTAATGAATCTAAATATAATATCTACAATAATGTGTACCTACAAAGAGTACGATTGTTGAAATTTATTCAACAAAATAATGCCGTATGGAATGTAGGATTACTACAAAATATCATAAGATAATTCCTTAATGGAATTAATAAATGTACTGTACGGTACGTATGTACTTAAGTACGTAAATATGAACGTTATGTCAAGGGAAGAAATATATAAATAAGTATTGTTCTAACTCTGGTAGAGTTAGCTTTGAATAACGTTATATGAACGTAATATAACGTTATATAAATTAAATAGTATAAATGAACGTATAAATTCGTACTAAGTAGGTATGTACGAAATGTAATGAGTCCGAAATGTATAATGGGGATGAGGTATAATTATAAATGTATAACATTATATACAATATTTTACAAGTTAGGAGCTTAGGAGAAAAGTAGCTAAGTTTGAGCCAAATAAGAATCTAATTAAGGAAAAACAGTATATTATTTATTTTAGAATTTTGGGGAGAGGTTTAAGGTCTCTAATATGCCATCGTCCGAGCATTTTGCCGGACATGTCTTGTAGGACATATACTAAGGGTGATATTTTTTTTAGGATAGAACATTTAATAAACTTGGGTGCAAGTTTAGCAGAATAGTGTTTAGGAGAATTACTAATTGCGTAATTTCGTTTCCAGACGATGTCATTTTCGTTGAATTCGAAATGTTGGTGATGTTTATTATACGATGAAGAATTGGTTTGGTGTGCTCTCCAAAGACGGGCTTGTACTTCGGAGAAGACAGGCTGGAGAAGACCAAGATTATCAGCGTATTCGTCTCTGGGCGCGAATATAATATCATCTGTGAGATCAGATTTATCGTATGCTGATCCACATGTGACTAATTCGCGACCAAATACAAGGAAAGAAGGAGTATAATTTGTTGTTTCATTTACGGAAGTATTAATAGCAAATTGTATCTTATGTAGGTTGATATCCCAATTCCTGTGGTCATCCTGTATGAATGAGGATATTGCTGTGGTAACAACTTTATTATATCTCTCCACGGGATTTGGTTGGGCGCATTTAATTGCGCAATAGTGTATTTTTGGGATCTGATAGGAGTGGAATAAATCCGTTGTCTCCTGACTAACGAATTGAGGACCATGGTCAAGAATTATGGTCTGTGGGATTCCGTATACTAGGAAAACTAGGTTTTCTAGAATATGAACGATTACTGATGACGTAGCACGTTTAATCGCAAAGAGGAGGCAGTATTTTGAAAAACAGCAAGTAACGACAAAGATGAATCTGTTGTGTTTTAGTGTAGTAGGCAAGGGGCCGATCAAATCTATTGAAATGCATTGAAAGGGTCGAGAGCATTGCTTAGGTTTACCCATTAGGCCAAGTTTTAGTTGGGTTTGGTGTTTGCAAGCTAAGCAAGTCTCGCATTTGGCAATAAAATTTGAAATATCTTTGTACATTCCTGGCCAAAAATATTTCAATTTAACTTTATTGTATGTTTTAAATGTTCCGAAATGAGCGCAAGTTGGGGTGGAATGATTTTCTGTGATAATGGGTATTCTGTACTCTAGTGGGATAACTTCTTTCCAATTATACTCAGATTGGAGTAACGAAGGGGTTTTTGAGTATCGGTATAATTTATTATTATGTATTATGTAATCTGGAGTGGTGTTGGGGTTAGAACTGCATTTAGCGTAGATATTATTATACCAGTCGTCATTGGTATTAGAACTATTGTAGTTAATAACGTCTACTGAAGGTAAGCGTGATAAAGCGTCAGGGATTAGATGATCTTTACCACGTTTATGTTTAATTTCGAAGTTAAATGTAGATAGACGAATACTCCAGCGGGCTAGACGTCCGGTTGGATTATCTAGATGGAGAAACCATTGTAATGCGGAATGGTCTGTGTAGATTGTGAACTTTAAGCCGTTGTCAAGATAGCAACGCCAATGTTCTAGGGCTAGTAAGACACTTAAGAGTTCTCTTTCTGTAATTGAGTAATTTCTTTGGGGGCCAGTTAGGGATTTGCTCATATAAGCAATGGGTTTCTCAACGCCATCAAATTCTTGGGTCAGCATGGCACCGATGCCGAAGCTGGATGCATCACAGTGGACTGCGAAGGGTTTTGAGAAGTCTGGGCAAGCAAGAACAGGGGTAGAGACTAGAGCTTCTTTAATGGATTTAAAGGCATTGTCTTCTAGTGATGTCCATTTAAATGGTGGTGCTTTTTTGGAAGTGGAGGTGAGTTTAGTTAGTGGTGCAACCTTTGTGCTGAAATCGGGGATAAAGCGTCTATACCAACTTGCTGTACCTAGGAACTTTTTAACTTCTCGAGGAGTTGTGGGAGGTGGGATGTTAAGTATTGCCTTAACCTTGTCAGGATCTGTTTGAAAGCCGTGTTCATTAACTATGTAACCAAGATATTTAAGTTCTTTTTTGAAAAATGAACACTTGGGGAAGTTTATAGTAATGTTGGCTTGTACTAGCCTTTGGTAAACTTTATTAAGTAAAGTGATGTGTTCATCGAAAGTATTACTTATGATGATAATATCATCTAAGTAGGTAAATACTGAGTTATCAAGGTTTTCAGAAGGGAATAACGCATCCATAAAGCGTTGTTGGGTAGCAGGGGCATTAGTCAATCCAAAAGGCATTACGCGAAACATGTACATGCCTTTTGAGGGTACATGGAAACTAGTTTTAGGTCTATCAGAAGGGCGTAGGGGTATTTCCCAAAATGCTTTTGCTATGTCTATCGATGATAGATATTTAGCATTTTTTAGATTATCTAAAATGTCAGAAATGAGTGGGAGTTTGTAGGCATCTTTGCGCGTAATCGAATTTAGTTTACGGCTGTCGATGCAAAAACGCCACGTTCCATCTTTTTTAGGAGTTATTATGACAGGGTTTAGCCATGGGCTTTCACAGGGTTCGATAACATTAAGCTTTAGCATTTCATCAACTTCTTTGCATAAAGCTTTTTGTTTCTCTGGAGAAAGCCTATAGCATCGCTGTTTGATTGGTGGATGGTCACCGGTATCTATGTGATGTTCAATGAGGTGGGTTAGTCCTAAGGGTTTGGTTTCTGTTGAAATATTTTTAAATTTTTCAATAATAGTATCTGAAATTAACTGTTGAGTTTCAGAAAGGTTGTCATAATTAGTGATGTGTTGGTCGCAGGTGGAAATAACTAGGGTATCTATATGTTTATCAGAATATGACGTTATGTCAGGTAATATGTGGGGAGCTATATTGAATTTTCTCCAAAAATTTGTGCCTAGAATCAAGGGTTGCTTTACAGTAGGGATAACATGAGCGGTAATAATAGCCACAATATTTTTGTACGAAATTGGTAGTTGAATTGTACCAATAGAGTATATAGGGTAGCCGTCGGCTACAGAGCCTACGACTTTATGGTCGTAATTTATGGTAAAATTGTGGGATAAGAGAATTTTATGGGAATTATTTCCGAAAATAGTTAAAGCACTGCCACTGTCTAAGAGGCCACATAAAGTTAAATTATTTGTCTGGATGTTAACATAAGGTCGTTCATCGTATGGATCTTGAGTGAAAAGTGCTGATGTAGTATTGTATGATGACATAAATAATTTAATGGTATCTAACCATTGGTTCCATTCTGTAGCAGTAGTTTTATTTAAGTTACTTTTCTCCTTTATGCGTTTTTTGGAAATTTATGGCAAACTATACATTTTGCAAAAGTGACATTTTGTTTGCCACAGCGGAAGCATACTATATTTTTACTTGTACAAATATCTAAAGAATGATCGTTTGTTTTGCAACGCGGACAGGAGTAACGTAACGTAGAAGGTGGTGCTGTTACAGTATGGACCGGTTTATTAAATGGGAATGGTGGTATATACGGTTGGGAAGGGGGGGTATGGTTAGAATCTTGTTGAATGTTGGTATAGTTGCTAGAGCTATAAGTAGAGGTAGTATTACAGCTTTCGTACCATTTGCACGATTGGAATAATGTGTCTATAGACGTAACATCTGTAGGAACTAATCTGGAACTGTAATAAGGGCTCATGTTTCTACGGAGGATATCTATTTTTTGTTTTTCAGAAAGGGGTTCATGTAATTTGGAAAAGAGGGCTTCCATGGCTGAAAAATACATTATTATTCGTTCATGTTGTTTTTGTTTACGGGAATGTATATTTTGTAGTAAGTTGTGGTCATGGTCATGCAATTCGAAATCTTTTAAGAAGTGGGTTTTAAATGATTTCCAATCTGTAAGGGTTGTTTTCTTTGACCTATACCAATCTAAAGGAGTGCCTGATAAAAAATCGTATATATATTTGTGTAAGCGTTTGTCGTCAATGTTACGCGCTATTGCAAACTCTTCGATGTTTCGAATAAAATCATAAGGGCAACTATCGCCTTTATAGTTGAATTTTTTAAAATCGCTTGGTTTTGCTTCAGAGAGGTTGGTTAATTTTCGAGCAAGTAGGTCTAAATTTGTGGAATCATCTATCAAAGAGGTTGCTGACGCGTAAGTTGACGTTGTTGTTGACGGTTGTGACATGTTAAATTTTGTTTGACATTTTGACAATAATTCGCATATTTTCGAATAGTTGTCAATAATTTCTGGAGATAATTCAGTGGTAATATGGAGACGTTCTATTCTGTTATATAAATGAAATAAGAAAACCGCTATTCTATCGTGCTTCGCTTGGTTGGTGGTCGCAAGCTGTAGCTGAGAAGAAACTATTGTGAGGCATCTGCTAATTTCGGTGATATCCTGTTCAAGATCATATGGGCTGGAGAGATTCGAACACGGGTCCGCGAATAAATTTGGAGTGAGGAGCTGTCTTAAATCATCAGCCTGCGCGGTGGCTGGGAACTGAATGTTCCTGAGTTTGAGCTCATAGATGAGTTCAGGTTTATTAAATAGTGCTGGATTCATTGTTTATTAAAGTGGATACCTATTACGAAGAGAATAATTGATGTTATCAATATAAATAAAATATGTAGTTATTAAATTTTATTTTTTATTGAATCGAAAGGAGAAGTTTATTGTGACATTAGGCTTAGTTGTGTATATTTATTTAATCGGGTGAAGGATAAGCTATCGGATTATCTCCAATAGTACTGCCGTAAGTCAGGATTGGTTCGCACTTCAGTGACTCCAAGGAGTTTTAAAAACACTTAGGATTGAAACCAATTTGTGAGATTTCAGTGGAAATCTTGGATTGTGTAATTGTATGTGATAGATGTTTTGTGTAATCACTATGTTAAGAGTTTTGTTATGTGGCGCGACAAAAAGCGTAGGACGCTGGCATAATAGGGATTAGAAAATAGATATAGATAAATTGGTATAAGATGATGAATGATGATAGATGTATATGTAATTGGTTATTTAAGGGGGGAATTTTGGTTAAACGGTTGAGGATTAGATAAAAGGTTGGTTGTAAAATAGAAAATTAAATAAAATGATGTTAGGCCGAGAGATATTGCGAAAATTTGAGTTGGGTCGACTATAACCTTTTAGAATTTTGAAAAGATCTTAAAGCTAGCAATTACAAACAATAAAAAAAAAATTGTTAGAAAAAGGTAAAATGTAGGACTGGAACAGCTGGTTGCGGTTGTTGGGTAGGAGCAGGTGCTGGCACGGAGGTACTGGAACGGGCTGCTCAGCGTCGTAGGGCGGGTGGGTGTCTTGTCAGGTCCGGGTTTGAGCACGTTGATGGCGCCAGTGTGAGGGGGCAGGTAGAGGAGCCTCACAGGGATGATGGGAATGAAAAGGCAGGATCCAGAGCGATGAGGGGTATTTATTATTTAAATAAAAAGGCACCTGTAACAATACAGGTTACGTGTTAACAGATAGGTATGTATAAAAACACTTTCGTAATTCAGAAGGTTAGAAATCAAATAACTTACAATATGTGCCTTGGTGATGATGTAGATATATATCTGGAAGGTGTGCAGGGCCACAAAACGAGCACTATACTGAACTGCACGCACTTATGAATTATTACGTTTACTAATAAAAATCACACTTAAACGGTCGTGTTTAGAAACTTGGGAAGTACAGTCCGTTAGATAAAATGATGTTTATCGATCAAAGTATGTGATCGAACTGAAAATAAAAATCATTGAATGGAATTTGGAATAGGATTTGAATTTCAAAAAGGAATTTAGAATTTGTATGGTGCCAGAAATAGTATGAAGGTCGATAGTGTAACGCTTCGTTACACGCACCGTTACAATTATAGCTAATTAGAGTACCTAATTAGGCCATTATTTGGGAAATATCCAATTACAGGTCAGTTTTCCACGCCGTGTGGCCCCTACTACCCAGTTATAACATAACCGTTAGGCCATACCTGCTCTCTTGGCTTTTGTAATAATGTTTTATTATTATACGTTCAAGAAATTGTTATTTGTACGAGTAATACGTCGGTGTTTATCAAACAATTTTTTTCATTGGGTAGGTATTACATTCGAATAATAATAAGCAGTGAGCTTACAACGGTTTTTTTTATTTGGGACTATAAAATGGTTATGTAGATTTTGTAACATGAAAAAATATTTATATATAAGGTAGACAAAAATATAATTTCGATTAGTCACTGTTAAAACCAAAATTACAAATTAGGTAGGTAGGGTGGGTGCATGTCAATTGAACAAAGGATTAATACATTGGCATGAACGTGTTACTGAAAGCAACACTTAAAGTTTAATGAAGTTATTGTTCGGCACGGCAAGCTCTCGAGACGCCGCTCGCAAGTTGCTGCCGTTTCTAGATCTGCAATTCTTCATGTGCCCTATCTAAACGAGCATCGTAACGACACACCGTAATCTCACAATGTTATAGCTAAGTCTTCCTTCTGAACAACCAAAAATAAACTTTCTTTCTGCGTCTCAGAATCCTATTTTGATTATATACGAAGATTAAGGCGTGGGATGAGTAATACTTTTTGAATAATAACCACATAAAAGTTTATCGAATTTTTTTGACGCCTTTAAAGGTACGTCTCCTGTATTTTAATCAAGTCAAAATGGCTAAATTACTCTTTGACGTTATGGCGTTTATACACGAAGTGGCTTATTGCACTGCGAGGTTAGCTCTATTAACTCATATTCAGGGTCTTGCAATATACCTACCTAATTAAAAGCTTTTGTATCGAGCACTTAGTTTTTGACGTGATTTGTATGGTTGATTGTGAAGGTGTTCCACAACAAAACTTGCAGTAAGGCACACGAAAAACAGATTATTTTTTAAAAGTCAGACACCATGTGATTTCATATGTATACGTGTGTCGCGCGCTGATATAAATAGCATGACGATATTTATCTACCTATAAATAGGTAGGTATTTAATTACAAGCATTAGTAATTTACGGTACAGATTTAATGATTATGGTAACCAAAGCACCAACATATCGCTTAACAACATTTGTACCTAGTAACCCCTCTTGAGCATTAATGATGATGAGCTCCGCGTACTAAGCTTGGTCTCTGCTTAATTCGCATAATCCTTCAGTCGCGTATGACACATAACTTTACTGTGGTGTAGAATTTTGCGATGCGCCTCGGCTGGATTTGCGAGGAACTGGCGACCTCGAGGGGAAGGGAATCGTGATCCCGCATCAAGTTGCGAATAATTGAGTGGCACCCTCGCTCAGCCATCACTTTAAGTGTAACGCTTAATTAGACCACGTGAGAAGCGCTTAAAACCTCTTTGTACGAGCTCTGTTGCCATTGTTGCCGGCGCATAAACATTGTGAACGGAACATTTTACTTTGTTCCCTAACGGCGAGAATTTATTGCTCGGGGCAATTAAGAACGCTTTAGCGACGAGCAAAGCAAACATTCTATCAATCTTGTGCCGTATAGTGCTGAAGGGTTAAATTTGTATCGTGCAATCGCACTTGCAGACTACGGTATTTCGCCAACCGGAAGCAGTAATAAGCTTACATTGTCTCAACAGTAAACATGACGCGAGTTCGTTACATTACAGTTTGTTTAGTTAATAAGACTTGCAGAGTTTTAGGTATCTACATTATCTACATGTGCCTCGGCTATTATGACTTGATAGTGGAAACATTGTTACGATGACATATAAGACCACTGAGACCACGCCGGTGCGCATGTGCCCTAGGAGGGTAAGTTAACAATTTGTGAATTTAATGATGTTTAACTGAGTCCGTCGTAACCCGATAGGAAGACCTGTCGAGGCGCCGCCGCCGCCGGCCACGGCTTCCCGGTAGGATTAAGGAATCCACTCATTAATTCACTTCAAACTATATACAATTATAGACCTCAACAAGTTTCTTGGGACAGCCAGCGAAGTTTCAAAATCTCTTCCATTTATTTGATCTGAAACTCTAACTGATATATTAGGAAATCTCTTCAAGCAAGGAATAACCTCTCGTGTGCCGCATTTTTTTTCAAATAGGTACCGAAGTAGTTCCTTCGTACGCGAATCCGCGTTCCCCGGAACGTACGCCGATACGAGCGCATAATCAACTGAAGGAACAACATAGTATGTACACCAATTTACTATACTAGTACTCCATATTAAACTCTAAATACATATTACTGTATACAAAAATTTTGAGTAGGTATGTTATGACTTCCTCAGCTATCATCCCTAAAATTTCCTACATTAAGTACGAAACAGCATATACAAATGTAATTATGTATACCTATTTTACCTTCACCTATTATTATTAAATAAGTAGTCGTAAATACTTCCTAACATCAGTTAGAACTATAGGAACCTAATTAACAAAAAGAAACACGACACACGACATTTTGTGTTCACCGCTGTAGGACAACTAGGTTAGGTACCTAATTGTACCTATATCTGCGCAACCTTTCGCAGAGTTGATATTTTTTGTGGCGGACTAAATCTCATTAATCTGACTTTGATTGTAATAGACGTAAAGTCAGCAAAGTTTCCAACTTAGCTTTTTGTGTTCAGCATCGTTCGAAATATAATTATATATTTAAAAAAAAAACACGGTAATTTTCTAAATACATTCAAAACACACTTTGCCATTCTTCAGCGCTTCTTAAACTTTCAACAGTTTTGATATTTTTATGTGCTATCTTACGAACCATAACAGGAATGTATATATCATAGTATATATTAGAAACTTTAGCAATTGTATGTGAACCCCTTATGTTTCGCCGGAGCTATTTCAACACAAAGTTTCGACTTTTACGATAATGTCAGCCATTGCCATTCAAACGCGCTGAAACTTTATCAATGTGTGAAAGGATAAGCGTTTGGCTCGTAACTTCCACGTACGTATAATTCCTATCTCCAGAAAGCAATGGCTCGTCGTCATATGCCCGTAGCGATGATAACACCTGCATTCGATGTTACTAGTGCTATCGATACCAACGTGGTTTCAAATACTTTTTGTAAAAGTACCTAAGTAAATGTAACTTGTATGTAAGTATGCACCTACGCATGTAACGTACCTACGTATGTAAGTATGTTTTTTGTACTTTGTAAGTTATATTTTGGATAAGAAATAATATTTAAAAGCGTAAACCTAGGAAATTAGGGAAACTAGAAACAAAAGACGATGGCGTCCTGCGTGAAACACACGACGAAAGATATGACCGTCGCGCGGGTTCTCATGTGTCTGAAAATATAGCTACTTCTGTAATATTTTGCTCCTCGGGTCTCTCGGCTAACTATATCACTAGCTTTTTTGTACTAAAATATACTGCTATCTATGCAGGGTAACGATATACAATTAAAAATAAACGAATTTTTTTATCGAGTCAACTTTAACCTTTTAATACTTTTGGTATTATAAAATACCTATGTATTTTTTACCAAAATACCATCAGAATTTCTAAAAATTCAATATAAAAACTACAATTTGCTCTTACACGACTCCTTCTTTCGTGTTAGACTAGTTTACATGGACATTTTTTTCCCTGATTTATTCATAAAGTCGTATTATCTTAGGATTCTGAATGCGATCTGCATAAAACATTAAAATTACCATATTGATTGCTATTTAAGAAATACACACAGTTTGAGCATCTTGTTCTTGTGTATACAAGCTCAGGGCAATCCGTCGTAATTTAATTACGCGTAAACTGCGCAACTGTTGACTCCGCCGGGACACTTGTCAGCCCATGAATGAGCTCTATTGACATGTCCCACATCTTAGCTAACAAGCTATATAAGTAGTTCACTTGTTTTTAGGGTTGTACTGTACACACAGGTTGCTCTACGAAAAATAAAACCCTAATTACGGCCATTGCCTATTACCTACTCTTTGTCTGTCCGTCGGTCATTGCGTTATATCCAATAAACCTTGTATGTTTCCTATTACATTTATTATAAAACAATTAAACTAAACGTGAAAGCTGCTCAATAAAAACCGTGACAAATTTTTATTTTTCTTATATATCTGTCAGTCGCGAGCGGTAGGTATGCTATGACCCATAGAGATATTTGACAGAGGAAATGTCACTTAAGATAAACTGTGACCTTGTTTTCAAATTAAAATAATTTGGCCAAGTCCGAGATAGCTCGAGGCATTTAGTGTTCCGTACGGCTACCATCAGTTTGGCATTGACATAAACGATATCGTGAACGTAATTTACTTCCTATAGGTATATCTCTTTCGCACTAATATGTCAGTACGAGCGAGATGCATAGAAAGTAAATTACGTTCACGCCCACGGTAGCGTTTATGTCAATGCCAAACTGATGGTAGCCGTACCGCTCGCATCGTTACATTTTACAAAGTTTGTTTGCCTGTTTTTAGGATACCGTATTCAACTACACACACAGAACAATAGTACAAAGTGTCTAAGTGCGAAGGCCGAAGGCCGAGCTTTAGCAAAATGTCATCGCTTTAGCACAGAACAATAGTACAAGTGTCTAAATGTGAAGGCCAAAGGCCGACCTCCGCGTAGCCCGAAGGCCCGAAGCGTCCAGGATGTCAGTGCTTTAACACAGAACAATAGTACAAGTGTCTAAATGCGAAAGCCGAAGGCCGAGCTCCGCGTAGAGCCGAAGGCCCGAAGCGTCCAGGATGTTAGTACTTAAACACAGAACAATAGTATAAGTATCTAAATGCGAAGGCCGAAGGCCGAGCTCCGCGTAGGGCCGAAGGCCCGAAGTGTCCAGGCTGTCAGTTCTGTGTTTAACCACTGACATCTTGCAGGCTTCGGGCCTTCGGCCCTACGCGGAGCTCGGCCTCCGGCCTTCGCATTTAGACACTTGTATTAATTACCTGTGTTTAGAACTGACCTCCTGGATGCTTCGGGCTTTCGGCCCAATGCGACTTCAGCCTTTGGATCTTGCTACTTAGACACTTGTACTTAAAAATACTTGGAAAAGTTACGGGAGGCGCGCGTCTGTCGGACGCTTCGGATCTTCGAATCGCTCCTTCGGCCTTTGCATTTAGTTAGATTCTTGTACTATTGCTTTGTGTTTGAATACCGAAGTCGAGCATCTCGCGAATGCTTGATGTGATGTATTATAATAATTTAATTAATTTTTTATAATTTAATTTTTTTTTAAGGCCAAGTGCGCACCACGATTTTTTGTCCTGCGATAATTTTGTCGCAGAAATGCAACGTATGTGTTTATATGTTAGTGCGCGCATATGCGACAAAAAAATCGCAGCGATTTTAAAATTGTGATTTGTCACATTTTTCCGCGATTGTTCGCGACGCGATTGTCGCAAAGTGAATTGCAGCATGCGGAGTTGTATGGCCCCGCGCGCACTATGATAATAAAATCGCACCCCGGCCGGACCTCAGTCGGCATTTCGCTCTCCAAACCCCAACATCTCGGCACCTGCATCTCCAATGGAGTCTCAAAATGAGACTCTAGATGTTGACCATTTAATTATGGAAATAGACGGGGATCACCTTTGTGTTATAAATGCTCAAAGTCATACAGCAATCGCATATTAAAGACACGTTTCATGACAAGCGACTGTTACGAAATCCACGTTGAGAATGAACAAATCGTCGACTTTTTCATCGCAGTGCGCGCAGTGAATTTTCTGCGATATATTACAGCGCGATTCTAAAATCGTGTCGCAAAAAATAATATCTTGGTGCGCGCTTGGCCTATAATACCTTAAATGTATACTCCTTCAATTTGAATTTAGAACTCATTATTATTTTTTATTTGATTTTGTTTCTAGTTCTATGCCATATATATAGACTTTAATATTATTTAGAACTGCTAAAAAACAAGATCGGCTTACTTTAAATACGGCTTATTTTACCTTTGTTTCTAAAAACTGTGATATTTAACTGTCATATACTATTAATGTCTTCCAAAATTATTTTCTCGTAACCGGACTGAGGGGCTACCGCGAAAACCGAAATTCGCAATTTGCGGGGATCTTTCTCTTTTACTCCAATGAAGGCGTAATTAGAGTGACAGAGAAAAATGCTCGCAATTTGCGAACTTCTATTTTCGCGGTTATAGCCCTGAATCTTGTTGCTCACCGATCCGTTCAAAAATATACATAAGAACTGAATATAATTAATTGATATTATAATTATACAATTAATACAGAAATGTAATGGTACTTAATGAAAAGGAATATTGTGTATATTGTTTCGACGAATCAGATACTCTCAATAAAATCTATACATGAGGCCAAAGCTGTTCATAAATATTAAATGACTTTATTATCTCTATACGCCTTACTAACTCTATGTGTCCTATTGTGGAAAAAAAAACACAACGACAGTCAAGAACGGAATTCTTAATTTGAATTTTTCAGATTTTTGAGATGCCTAGTCCATTGGTTGGAAAGCCCGTTCGAAATTGAAACTTATTTGCAATATAATAAGGTCGTATTTTGTAGATCTCTCTCATACTTATAGTAGGCTATTGAGATAAAATTAAATATCCCACAAAAATAAGCAAGCAGAATTAAACTTTGTGTCAAAGACATAAGTCATAAATTTCAATGCCAAAGTTTTAACTAAGGATGTTTCTCGCCTAATATGAATTGACCAGTGTAAGCATCAGTTAGCTAGCCCTAAGCAACCAAAGGTCAAGCTGCAGTTGAAAAACTAATAAAGATAAAGTTAAGCTGATAATTTTCCCGCCGTCTCCATGCTTCTTTAAGTTGGGTATTGACTGGTCAGCTGCCTGTTAGCTATAGTTTTCGCGAAAATCGCCAGGACAGAGGTGAAAATTTTTGTATGAAAACTTGCAACTTTAAATGCATTTTTTGACGAAACTATTGCAGTCTAAAATGAAGTCAAAATCAGTCCATCGACTCAATTTTTTGCAAGCTTTCTAATGGTACCCCACACGATTCTTACAAATGAAAAAAGTTTCAGCCTACCCCTCTCAACCCCCTAAATTTCCCCCTTTAATAAGAAATAAGCAGTTTTGACTTATTTACAATATGAGTGGTGGTAATTGCTATAACTGTTCCAAATTTTAGGTATCTATGTCAAACGGTCTCTGAGAAAAACGTATTTAACTGATTTGCAAGACCGAAGTGATCCCATAAGTGTTCCGTAAACAAAGTTTTGTACGGAACACTAAAAATAGGACAGTTTTACGTTAGACAATAAATATGTATCTGATATAGGTACTAAAACTAGAAATCAATTGTAAAAAGACATTAGAGATATCTAGTTTTAAGCAAAAAAAATACATAAGTACCTAACAAAGAAAGGTTAACTATCAAACATTATTCATGTAAGATCTTACTATCGAGAAATTACCATGCTGACCTAGTTTGAAATGCACAATCAATAATTAAGCCATTTACCTAAATGATATCTTAAATGTATAGATACAGCTTGGCAAAAAGAGTAGTAATTAAAAAGTGGCAACACTGTAGTGTCGTCCCGTTTTCTTATATATATTGGCTTGGAAAGGACGACACAACAATATTGCCACTTTTTAATTTCTACTCTTTTTTGCCAAGCTGTACCTATTACATAATGATTTAATAATAAGGGCATCAATTACCCTACATTCGGGAAATTACCCTATTCAACTTACTGGTCACACTCCTATAAACAATGAAATATCGTGATTTTACGTACTATAACTTGATAATAGGGTATTTTACTGTATTTAAATAAATTATTTTACACAATGTATGAAATAAAGCACCAGATAATTATTTAGTAGAAAAACAGATAGGAGTTATTTTTAAACACAAGTTCTTTTTAATTAATAATATACCTAAAAATAAAAGTAGGTGAGTTGACTGTGACGTCACGATGTAATGTTTCATATAAATTACATATTAGTTAGCAAATCGTTTTGACAGTTCTAAAAAAATAACTGATTTGACTAGTAGGAAAATACCCTATTGATAAACTTACGTATGGAACATTATTCTGTCAGGTTTTTTCTTGCGATCGGTACAATTCCTGCAGCATTTATTACGCATTCATTTAATATTTTTCATCGACACGTTTACTTCAACGACGTTTCGATCCGTCTGACAGCAAACTGGTGGATGAGGGCATAGAGATAACTGTCAATGTGTGTGTGTGTCACGCGTAAATACTAGGAAACTGGTGGATGATGGAATCCAAGTTGTTTTCTAGCGAAACTACGTCCATAGTATTCTAGGTCCATTCTATGGCCTATATCATGACTCGTACCAGGTAGGCGTTAAAATTTGTAATTATTTCTACTGCCACTATCAAAATAAAATAAACTATATACTTGTTCAAAAATAAATTAAATAAAATAATAAATAACTGGTCTTAAGGAAAAATAAACGCAAAAAAAATATGATGGTACGGAATCTGCGGAGCGCTAGAGGGATTATTTCTTAGTAATGAGGTTAAATAACCATTATTACCGAATTGAAACTGAAGTAGTCATTATTACGTAATATTAATTAAAATTTATACATTAATGAGACGCCTACGTTTCCCTCGTGTATTGTGTTTCGATTCGTGGAACTCTACTATTTTAATAATTTTAACATTGTTCACAATATATTTAAAGCCTTGGGAAAAAGTGGAGAAATGGTTAATATAAGTGTATTCATTAAATTAGGTCATTGATTTTTTGATTGAATGTCAGAAGTTGAAACACAATACATATAAGTTCTTGTATCTAAATTGCAATAATATAATAAAATTAATTCAGTATGCGTATAACCGGTCGCCCAAATCATTTTCTGCACAAACTCACAAGAAAACCTACTAATTAATTATTACTCTACTCATCGCGCCGGCTTACTAAAGTTAATTAAGGCTGAACATGAATAAAGAACAAGATCGGAACAAATCTTACCTCAAAATTTTACATATTACCCAGATGTTTTAATTATAATTTATTTCATCATTCTTTGAAATATAAATTATGACCCGCTTCAAGTGGGTTCAGCTTGTGGGTCTCTCGGTTAAAGAGTGGGGTACCGCCCTAAAGAGTCCTCTGCACTGTGCAGTGGGTCTTTTAAGCCCTTCATTATTCAAGTGGTTTAATTAAGACGTTTAAAGGTACGCAAACACTACAGGGCGAATAAAAAAGCACTTTGATAACATAATTTTACATTATTGAAATAATGTCGTGGCTCCTTCTACTAAATAGGGTTAATTAAGCCGGAAAACCCCATTAAAAACTCTTTTAATGTGTTTGAATTAACTTTTGTATAAAATGCACCTTTGTGGCAAGACTTTGAATGAATGAATATTATGTTAATATGCAAAAGTAGTAGATGTACTTTTATTTCCGGATACCTACTCGTACTTCCAATTTACGCCTGTAAAGTAGGTACATAAGTATAATCCGTATAATTCTGTTGGTAAAATTGTTGTTGAGACCTATTTTGCAACGGACTAAAATAGATATAGCATCTGAAATTGACGTAATGAATGTGAGCCGAGTGTAAAGGACACTTAATTCGAGGCCCATGTGCGGAGTGAATCGACAGCGGCCCCGTCACTTTTGTGAACACTAACCAGATGCGCGCTCGTTTCTACATCGAACTGTGAGATCATTGATCGGTTCTAAACTTGCCACGCAGTTTCTTAACATTTTGCACCATGACATTTAAGTAAAAATAAATGTATATAGGTTATAAATACTGATAAATTTTTACTATGAGACTAGCGAAGATATTGCGAAAAAACTGGCGAAGTGCGGACCCTAAAAACGGTTCTATTGATATTTAACAACTACTTACTACTATATTTAGTTTCCTCCAGCTTCAGTTCAGTAAATGTCTATTAGCGGGTATGGTATTAAGACGAAAGGTAAAGTATCGATTTTGTATAAATATTAAATGCTCTGGAAAAATCTGAAACAAAGGATTCTGTTCTATTTCTGCGAAAACAAAAATGTTATAGGTATAAACTATATTACCTATAACATCGTCATTTTTAAAACACTATTTTTTAACTGTGACGTGGCTTTTTTGCTGCTATGTGATCTCTATACTCATTCATAACCTACCCTCCTACCCTCCTACCCTCGAAACTTATACTGTAATAAAGAAAAAGTTGACGTCCGAATATCATGTTGTAAATACAGTGGATAACTTTTTCAAGTGTTCAATAAAAATATTATTTATCACGTGGATTCCACCGGTTTACCCTTGAATTGCCGACAGACATTTCATCGAATTTTATTTCAAAGACAACGTTTCAAGTATTTTCATTTCATCGACAAGTTATTGCGTCGAAGAATCGATACTAGTAAATTTAAATCGGGGACTTTTAATTGGTACTTGAGTTATTTTGTATATAGATTATATCGTGGTTTTTCTTTACGGGTTTTCTTATTTCATTTTGTATTGTATTTAGTAAAATTTATTACGCGTAAAATTACTTCAATTTGTAATATTTCGTTTTCGAAACTACACGCAGTCATGTCAGTCGGCTCACTCTGCGCGATTAAAGCTATGTGGGTAGTTTAAGATATAAAATTGTTTATCTGGACATACATAATTTTGAGGAAAGCGGCAATTTTAAGTTGACACTCTAATTTTGAAGATATAATTTTACAAGGCTGCCATTTTCATTTTGGCCAAATTATAAATAGGTAACAATAATTTAAGCCGTTCATTTCTGTGTAGGGTCGCAGTTCTAACCTAACCTAAACCTACTTTGAATGAATGAAAAGATTTATTTTCAGGCAACTATTGGCCCATAGATAAATACCTTAAAACTAGCATACATATGATTACAAAATATATCTTAAAACTAAAAACACAATTATGGCTGCGATACAGTTCGCAACCCCGCAGTGTGGCTTTGAAAGCCGTTCGTTTCTGTGTTGGGTCGCAGTTCTAACCTAACCTAAACCTACTTTGATAGCCGTTCGTTTCTGTGTGGGGTCGCAGTTCTAACCTAACCTAAACCTACTTTGAAAGCCGTTTGTGTCTGTGTGGGGTTGCAGTTCTAACCTAACCTAAACCTACTTTGAAAGCCGTTCGTTTCTGTGTGGGGTCGCAATTCTAACCTAACCTAAACCTACTTTAAAAGCCGTTCGTTTCTGTGTGGGGTCACAGTTCTAACCTAACCTACTTTGAAAGCCGTTCGTTTCTGTGTTGGGTCGCAGTTCTAACCTAACCTAAACCTACTTTGATAGCCGTTCGTTTCTGTGTGGGGTCGCAGTTCTAACCTAACCTAAACCTACTTTGAAAGCCGTTTGTGTCTGTGTGGGGTTGCAGTTCTAACCTAACCTAAACCTACTTTGAAAGCCGTTCGTTTCTGTGTGGGGTCGCAATTCTAACCTAACCTAAACCTACTTTAAAAGCCGTTCGTTTCTGTGTGGGGTCACAGTTCTAACCTAACCTACTTTGAAAGCCGTTCGTTTCTGTGTGGGGTCGCAGTTCTAACCTAACCTAAACCGACTTTGATAGCCGTTCGTTTCTGTGTGGGGTCGCAGTTCTAACCTAACCTAAATCTAAAATTCTTACAACAGAAAAATGTATAAATGTATAGTAAGACATATAAAAATGTATTAAAGTAATAAGTCGAACAAATGAATTGCAATGTTTAGTAGTTGTGCCAATTAAAATAATTTTAAACAAATTAGGGATCAAGTGATATTCGTTGAATAGTATTTCTACGCAGTAAGAAAAATTGAAATAAATAGTATATGAAACAAAATAACGCCAAACAATAGTACTAGTACTATTGTTTCGATGAATCGTTGTCGATGAAATAATATTCGATGAAAAATTTGTCGGCAAAACAAGGGTACACTCCACCATTCATCTACTATGTATGGTTTGCTAACTCATGATAGCTCTTTCAAAATAAACGACGTGAACATTTCACTTAGTTATTGTTAATATTGTTATTATGTTACTATAAACTATATATGAATATGCGCGTTTAAAATTAATTTTACCACAATAAGCGACTGCGAGCTAAAGTATTCAGAGCAGCAGCAATAGGAGCACGCCAGCTAATCTTAAAATTTTCTTTACGAAAACGCTACTGAATGCATATTATGAAGTCACATTCGTATAAAATTAAATCTTGACTCATTTAATTGCTTTTTTTTGAACAGCTGAAATGGAATGGTCTTATACATTACTGTAAAACCACCCAACTATAGTCCAATACTGCAACTATGGTCCACAAGTTCAATAGGTACCGTAAAATCAGGTAACTATCATCCTTAAGTACAACAGAACTATGGTCCAGTTTTTAACGTTGATTCTTAACGAGCCTTTATGATTTTCACTCGTCACTTTTATTCATAGCTTAGATACACTAATGCTCTTTCTATATTATATACTCAACACAAAGAGAATGTATACTACAGGAATATTGTCAAATATAGAGACACTATTATTAATAATCGCCCGGTATGTTTCTGTAAAGACGCGTTTTTGTTATCAGCCGTTAAAATATGGTACAACATGAATAATTGCAGTTTTTAAAATTTTATTAAATGGAACCACTCCTATGGAACCCAACAGATGTGAAATATAGTATATTATAGTATATTTAAGTGAGCTTATTGATATTATATTTGATATTCCCGTGGCAGAGTTGAAAAAAAAGCGGGATTCACTCGTGGCTACGTACCGCCATAAAATAAAATAAAAACCGGCCAAGAGCATGTCGGGTCATGCTCAGTGTAGGGTTCCGTAGTTTCCCGTCCGTCAAAATAGACTATTTGCAAAAACTCAAAAACTGCTAAATCGATTAGGTTCGCTATATTTTTCTCTGAAAGTCTTTACTAAGCTGTACTTTTACGATTTTTTTCATATTTTTTGGACCCATGGTTCAAATGTTAGGGGCACTAAAGTGGAAAACACAACTTTTTTTCTTTCAGATCGATTATTTCCGAAAATATTAAGCAGATTAAAAAATGGTTCTCGAAGACCCGTATTCGTTTTAAAAGACCTATCCAACGACACCCCACACTATAGGTGCCCCCCCTGAACTTGGTGCCCTAAGCACGTGCTTGTTTTGCTTATTGGTTACAAAGTCTTTATTAATTCAACTATTAACTCAATTTAACATTGTTTTTTACATTATTTTTAATTTGACCTTAGAATTACTCGTAAGTAGGTAAGACGGTTAAATAATTAAAACGATTATCTTATCAGAAAATTATCACCAATTACTCTAAGAAAACTACTACTTTAAGTAATCCGGCACTGTTAACAATGTATTTTTTATGTGAAACGTGAGTGAAATCTCTTTAAAAAATCCGTAGGGGTCGGATCAAAAACGGTAATTAAGTCCGACTCACGCTTGACTGTACATTTCTAATAGGTTTTCCTGTCATCTATAGGTAAAGACCTATTTTATGTATTTTTTCAAAATTTTAGACCTAGTAGTTTCGGAGATAACGGGGGGGGGGGGGGGGGGGATGGTCATTTTTTGCCTATTTTCTTGAATAACTTCTAAACTGTTTATGCGAAAATTATAAAAAAAATATATTTGAGATCCTTAAAATAAGCTCTTTCATTTGATATGTAATATGATATAGTTTGAAAAAATTTTTTTTTCATTTTTTCATTTACCCCCAAAAGTGGCCCCCATGTTTAAAATTCATTTGTTCACGTTACATGTCCGTATTTGGGTCACAAACTTACATATGTGTACCAAATTTCAACTTGATTGGTCCAGTAGTTCCGGAGAAAATCGGCTGTGACAGACGGACAGACAGACAGACAGACGCACGAGTGATCCTATAAGGGTTCCGTTTTTTCCTTTTGAGGTACGGAACCCTAAAAATTCATGCAATCTGAAGCTAGTGGAAATCCATGTATAAACCGATATGGTTCACATTTCTCAAACTCATATTTAAATGAAATAGTTTTATGCAGAAAAACAATAAATACGGATGCAGAGGTAAGCATACATTTATTTAAATATCTTTGTCATACATTATTTTTATAATATCAGACATGTAAATTTCCTACTATTAGGTGACTGATTATAATAGCGGCACAAAGGCAAATCGCAGGAACAGTTTCTATTTCTATGTCCATCGTGGCGGGGATCCGCGGTTTAAATGATTCAATGAGTATGTACATGGTGATGGTGGTGGTGCGCTCTCGTGGAGAGATTCTCGCCCGAAATGTTCGCAATGAGCATTGTGAGAATCTTAAGTATTTTTTTATAATTTTAAGGTGAATAGTTTAGAAATAAGAAAATAGGTAAAAAAAATACCTGAAAAAGATGAGAAAGGTGGACTGTATGAGTGACGTATAAAAGTGAGATTTTACCTTGCGAATTATGTATTTAATTATGTTTATATTTACAATGGATGAGAAAAACACGTTTTTACATGACTGCCAAAACGAAACCCAAAAAAGACACTAAGTATATGACAATTTTAGTTTTTTTAATAATTTCGAATTTTTATAACTTGAAATAAGAATGATATGATGATAGTACTCCAAAGACCTATGCAACATTACCCTTTCTTCCCTTATCTCCTAACCTAAACTACTGTGTATATACCTAATTATGATGATGACAGGAAAACCTATTAGAAATCTGTAGTCATCATGAGTCAGACTTAATAAAAAAACGGAAAAAGTACGAACGAGAACGAGAGTTCGACTCACACTTAGTCGATTTTTAAAATAAGGATAAGAAAAGGGACACCAATCGCATATTGAAACTATATGTACAATTCATATCCATTATACAATGAACTGATAATAACAATAACAATGTTATCTTGGTTGGAAACATGATTGGGTTGGCAGCCTGTCGATTTCTATAATTGAGCTTCAGTTGTATGGTGACGTGTTATTGTGTTGCTTGCGTGAGGGCCGGTGCCGTGCTGATGACAGCTGGCTTCACCTTTTGATGTCTGCTCCAAGCAAGACGCTCCCTAGTGCTGTTAAGTCGGAGCCAATACGACTGACATATCATTGTCGGCTTACTTGTGATACTTGAGCGCTTTTGAAATAGAAAGACTGGTGGAAATTATTCGAAAACGAAATTATTTTTTTGAGATTGTCGCTAGAAATTGATAATTACATAGGTACTATGTATTTTAATAACAAAGCTAAAGGAAGTGAGTGATACGCAACGCAATCATTCGGTAAATGCCGGTCAATATAATTCGTATTTTATAAATAAAGGTGAAACAACATTGTAAAGTTGTAAACAAACAATCATATTCTTCGTTTGTCTTATACTAGATACAGAAATTTCTTGGACAATCTATTGCACAATCTTAAGAACGAATATCAAAACAAGCAACTAATCGATAGCAAAAATAACCCTAGTAAGCTCTGGCAATCAATTAAAGGAATTTGCCAAAATCCTAACCGTAAAAATTGTGCAGAGGAACTTATTTCTTCAAACGATAAACCTGCGTTAGATATCCTAAACAATTGTAACACGTATTTCGCCACAAATGGTAAAAAGCTAGCTGACAGGATACTGTCCACAACGGGAGAATCACAGGCTGCCTTAGCTGCAAAATTCAAACCCACGCGGATAATCTCAAACTCTTTCTTTATGCAACCAACCGACACCCACGAAGTTGATAAAATTATTTCCCAACTTAAGTTAGGCAGTTCACCTGGTCCGGACAATGTGAAAGCGCTACTAATAAAGGAGTCTAAGGGGGTCATATTAGAACCACTTACCTATATATATAACCTTAGTATGCAATCAGGGTGTTTCCCCGACTGCTGGAAAGTAGCAAGTGTCTCGCCCATTCACAAATCCGGGTCTAAAGATACGCCAAATAACTATAGACCGATTTCGCTTCTATCGGTATTCTCCAAAATATTGGAAAAATTAGTAAAGGTTCGGTTGACTCGTTTCCTTGAGAGCAACCACTTAATTTCAGACAGACAATTCGGCTTCAGATCAGGGATGTCAACGGAGGACGCGGCTTCCCTCCTTTTAAATTTAATCTCAGGGAACCTAGACGGTGGCAATAAGTGCATAGGTATCTTTTTAGATCTGGCAAAGGCCTTTGACACCGTCTCGGTTAGCATCTTACTAGGTTAGTCAGAAAACTTATTTATGCGATGAAGCGGCTCCGTGACTGTGCAACAATGGACATGCTTCGAATGGTTTACCACGCATTGGGTCAGTCCATCATTCAGTATGGCGTGGCCGTCTGGGGTTGTGCTTGCAAGACCCACCTGCTGCCACTAGAACGTGCACAGAGAGCAGTACTAAAGGTTATGGTAAAAAAGCCTTATAGGTACCCCACACATCTGCTGTACCGTGATATTAAAGTCCTAAGAGTCAGACAACTCTTTATCATCAAGGCGGTCACAAACACTCACAGTAACATTATAGGCTCTAATATACATGAAAACATGTTAAGCAAGCGAACGTACAGGGCGGTACTCCCTCCTTACAAGTCTGCACTCGCGAGGAGATCACCCGCTTACGCCCACTACAGAATATATAATCATATCTGTAATAAGTGTAACATCAAATGTCTATCGGTCCCTAGAGCGAAACACGAAGTAAAACAGTGGCTACTCACACTATCTTACGACGACACAGAGGACATCATCAAATGTTTAAAGGCAAAGTAATGCTGCAACACGCAAATAGGTAACTCTTTCTCTCTCTCTCTCTCTCACACACACACACACACACACACACACACACACACACACAAACACACACACACACAAACACACACACACACACACACAAACACACACACACACACACATATATCACAAACCCAGCTATTATAATTATTTAGGTCCTGCATGTAACATGCCCTCTTACGGGAACAATTGTCATTCCATAAGTCTAGCTATAGTTATAGTCTGGCTACTGAAATTTTACCTACATTTTTGGCGGGAAATTCATAAAATCTTGGGCTGGTCACACTTTGTGTACTAGGAATTATAGTTTTGATACTAGATAGTATTTTTGATATTCTGTGTACAAGTAAGGTACCTAAGGAAATAAGTTAAATAAACGTTTACGTGCACTCTAAGTCAGCTCACATAATTTCTACCATTATTTAAAGTGCAGTCAACGACAAACACATATGTTTACGTTCCAATATTTAGATTTTATAGATATTTTTCAGGACTTTTAGTTTATCCGTTTCTTTATACATTTGTCCTATTTATGGGATTCAGGCATTAATAAATTCACGTAGTTAATCAAAGTAATAGGCAAATGTTAGAACTAGTACTTAAAGTATCAAAATATTTATAGAGCACCAACCTCCTAATTTGTTTACATTTGGTTAGGAGTTGTAAACATTGCAGTTTTTCGTTATACAACGCTACACGTCGACTTCGCACATTGTCGTAATTATTTACGAGCTTGAATAATAGTTTGCGAACCTCACTCAGTATAGAAATTATTAATATTATTTAAAAGAAACCCCTTATAAACCGCAAATAATTTGAATGAATGACATAAATTGTCAACTAACTTTTAGCTTTTTTTTAAATCATAGACAATTGGTGATACAACAACGAAATATCTGTCAACAAATTTTGGCTAGCCAGACTCTATATTATACACGAGTAGATATAAGGTTGTTTTTGTTTAGTTTCAGACATTTAACTATCAAGTCACCTATCTTAAAGGTAAAATTGTACATTGATAACCACACTCGCAGATCAGATGGCCAAGATACAGGCTCAGCCTAGTTTGGTCTCTGACGGATATAGTTATATTTTTGTATATTACCTAAATTTGTAAATAAACTTTTTTGTATTTTTTGTATTTTTTGTATTCATATTAAGAAAATTAATATTTGAATTCATTGTCAGAGTATGACTGAATGAGGTCGTGGATTGCTATAATACACGAAAAAACAACTTAAGTACCTAAATAAAAGTAAATTAAACTAATGACATTTAAGCTGGCGCCCAAAAAACAAATACCCTACTTGGGCCCTCACTTCCTATTACTTAACTGAATTGTTACATACGATGTGGACATTACAGTCATTCAGTAATTTTTATGGCCCATATTTCAAATATATATGTATGTAGCATTTTTCAAAGTCGTATTCGCGCGTAAGAAGACATGGATTGTTTGTTACCTGGACCGATTTTTATTTAAATATCGTTTTTTTTTTCATCATATTTAGATAAAATTTAGTAGGTAAGTTTGAAAATGAAGAGCTCCTTATTCTGGGCGGTATAAACACGAAATCCCAATTTGGACGAAAAAAAAATTACTTATGTACCTAATTTTCCGTTGATTAACGGTTACATTTTCTTAACTCAGAAGTATTGTACAGAATAGGTAACTCTATCTACTTACCAATTTATTTTCAATTTGACAAAAAAAAGGACAACGATATAAAAATCATGTCATCTATGTATTTACTTCCACGGGTATATAAGCAAAACAGTATACCTTATGTTTTTAAAACAACCATGCATTAGGTAGGTACTATAGGTACCTAGCTTATTAGAAAGCCCCTAAACATTGTCTGATTTTTTTTTCTCAAACATGCAATGAAATATTGATGTTATGTTCCTTATAACTGCTGCAAAGTATGGCGTTTCAGGTGCGGCTAGGACAAGAGGTCCTTAATAGAATTTCATACAAATCTTGCAGGCCTAGGCCGGCAAAGTCCGCTTTTTTAATTTCCATTTTACAGATATTTGTGACACATCATCGTGGCATTCAGCCATTAAAAAAAACTAGAGGCAGTATTACTACGCCTATATAAAAAAAACAGAAAACAATGTTTGCTACAATTTGCACTTTTATTTGTATAAAATCAACATGAAATTAATAAATAATACATTATTAACCAAATACTATAATTTTAAATTATAAATTTAACTTCTTCTCTTCCTTGTCGTATCCTCATGGCTGAGGGACGTGACGAATGTGGACACTTTTCACCAGCGCTCTCCAAGCCACTCTGTCTTGGGCCCAGTGCATGCTAGCCTGCAATGTGGCGTTTGTCTCTGACGTTATTCTGTCCGCCCAACGCGTGGCCATACGTCCACCCCTACGCTACTTAATAAATAAATTTAACTACACAAATAAAAACATTTAAAATCACAAACACATCTAAACGTTAACGGTAAAAAGGTCTACTCAAACACGCGTAGCTATTTTTTTTTATTGTTATGGAGCCAAAGTTGAAAAATTTTCACTCTTTATTTCTGTTTTATTGGATTTATGGTGCGTTATTGATTTTTTTACTTTAATACGAGTGCCGACAAAATAATGAAATTAATATTAATTGTAATCGTAGGAGTTGGAATTGGCAGCGTAACCAGAATTGATTTTAAATAACTTGCTGTCTCTGCCGCCAAGTCAAAGACGAAGTATGTATGTATATGGTTGCTTATGGCAATTTTATTATTTGAGAAACTAAGAAAAAAGGCTTACAGTTTATTGTAAACAGTTTTGTGGCGTATTTTAAACAAATGAAAGTAACTACAAAATCGTCAACACTGTGGAAATTATACTTATTTTCTCCATGCATAAAGGAATGATATATGTGAAACATGATATCAACATGAAAGACTATGTAAACTTACGTGAAAAAATCAAAGATACGGGTAGTAAAAATACACGACTCGTGTAAAACATACGTGTGATAAAGATATAGGTACGTGTTACTTATATTTTGCGTGTAGTTTACGTTTAGTTTTTTTCTATAAATGAAACTTGGGTTTCGTGGATTTTTTATTTTATTAATTTAATTTCATGTTTGAGAAAAGCACTATACATACCTCGGCGGGAAATGGGGTTGCCGGCCTCAGACCTATCCTACTTAACCTAGGTAACGCACTTGACTGTGCTATTTAATATTACCTATGTGAGTTATGATACCGATGAAATCAACGCACGCCCGTTTTCTCAGGATAAGAAGTTATATTTATAATAATAAATAGAAACGTAAATTGTGGGTAGAAGCTTGCAGGGCCACGTTTGTAAGCCATTTCGTATTCCGGGCAAAGATCGCATATGTTTACGTTTTCCTATTCATATTTCCAGTATCTGATCGGGTTTTATTGGCAAGCCATTACATTGTTAAATAACGTTTGAGTATTTCAGTTAGGTATTGCAAACGAGATTTTGTCCCATTAAACTACCGTTATTTGACGCCTATTTAATATTAGAGGGAGTGATGGTATTTGACAGATGACGTAGCGGTTCACGATTGGCTGACACCTACCGCCATAATATTTCCATCATCAGTTTCCGTTTCCAGTTTATAACAGATACACAATAAGTAGATAATAGATTTCAGTCTCGTTTGTATGTTATGAATGATTACACTCACAGAGTTAGGTAATCAATGCACATTTCTCATTTAAAGGTTCCTTCATCAAACTAACCAAATGTTTACTTAATTCTGTACTCAAATACATGCTCGTTTGGACAACCATACGTTAACGGTAACCGCGAAACGCAGATATTTTGAATATCTTTATTTCCCAGCGGGACTAAAAGCAAGTCACTGAGCTTATTTGCTTACGTCCCGCCTCTTCCAAATAGGTACCCGAGTTTCTAAGTACAATTTTAACATTTTAGTAATGGATTTCGTGTCGAGTTTGTGTGAGTGTAATAAACTATCTTAGACAGACTGTCGTAAAGTTATAATACACCATACGGCGATATTTCACTTTTAGTTTGGCATAAATTTGCCTTTGGCGCTTTAGGTTAATATTTTGTAATAGACGAGTAGAAACACTTACAAATCATCATCATCATTATCATCTCAGCCATAAGACGTCCACTGCTGAACATAGGCCTCCCCCTTATGGGGGGTGAATGCCATAATCGCCACGCTTGGCAGGCGGGTTGGCGATCGCAGTCGAGTACACCGAATTTGAGGGACGCTGCTGCCCGTCCACCGGTGGTCTTATTATTTGTGTACTTACAAATACGTACGTAAAATTACGTTTTTTTTTTTTATTAAAGTCCGTGACCACGCGGCAACACAAAATAATTCATTTCGGACGTTTTCATATGGAATGACTCAATTGTGTAAAAAAAGAATTCGGTGACTTAATTCTCGTTATTTATTGAAAACGAATGATGAATATACTAAATAAGCACCTTACTGTAAAATAATACAAATCAAATCATAATAAAATATTTATCATCCAAAATCACTTAAAAGTCAAAATTGCGTCAAATTATTTTGCCACTTGTTTGAAATATAAATGTTGCTATGATGCTGCTTAATCGATAATCAGAGTGCAAATAATGCAAAAAATCGGCATTGAAAAATGTATTAGTAACTAAAAGTTCCTCTTTGAAAGTCTGTTATGGCGTGTAAAATTTAGTACTTTGGTCTGTGAGCGTGAAGGGGATAGGTCGGGAAGTGTTGCTGGTGATATGTTGGCGGAGAGCCGCTACGTGCACTATCGAGAGGAGCCGCGCGTGCTGACACCTCACTTTGCTCCGTTTCCGCACAAGTGCCGTCAATACAATAACCCTTTTAGAAGGCTAATTCATAATCTTAAACTTTAATACTGACTTTATCTTACAGTTAATGCTTAATGGTTCTTCGTCACATACTCGAAACTGTGCTTTAAACTTTAAAGGAAAAGGGTCGTGCGCTTCTAATTTATTTTTGTTATTCTTGAATTACTTACAGAATTTTTAAATAGGCTTTATCGAATAAATCATATATTTTGAAAATAAAGCAACAGCAACACCCTAATGCGACAAATATTTTTTCCTTAGTACTCGTATTTATGATATTAAGAAAAAAATCGTTAGTTGTTTTCTGTGGCTATTAACTTAGCCTGACCCGCCGGCCGCTGCCCTATTAGAGGCACTACGTACAGTGTACACCCTTCAAAGTTCGAAATGTTCGCATTCAATAGGGCTGCAAAGGTCAGTATAATGAAGGCGAGACCCATGAGTATGAATGCTTTTAGGGGCTTGGCGCACTGGTCTCGTCCCGACGGTTCCATACAAAATGTCTGTCTGAAAAGGCTAAGGTGCTTCTACGCAGGGGTACATAGGTACACAATAAGTTGGTATTTAACTGAGCCTTTCATCTAAGCGTGGATCACACGATTACAGATCAATACCTAATAAATGTAGTTCTATAACCTGTTAGTAACCAATATTGGCACATTCCATGCTCCCATTATTTGCCAATATTTGTACCTAAATCAGATAATGGCTATTCCAACGATCTGTTTTGTGCACAAATAGACAAATATTAGCAGGTATTCTGATTTCGATACATATTCATTTGGCTATGTGATATTGTTTCGTATCGTAAAAACATAACGTAGGTATACGAAAATACATATACAGCAAGAAAACTATAACTACAGTTATCTAAAAATATTAAAATGTTCCATACAAACGTCGTTATTTTTTAACGATATTTAAAGCAATACATAGTCAGTTGTCTGTATAAATTTAAATAGCAATAGAAAGCAGGGTTGTAACTGCAAATTTCATGAATATTTTCATGGGTGGTGTAATATTCACAATGACATATTAGCGTGCATCCTGTCTGCTGGAACCTATTTGCATTCCGATATATATGTATGACTGTAATAGCTTAGGTATTTGTATCTAATTTAATACCTTTAAAGGAGCAATTCTTGTATGTATATATATTTATATATTTCAGGGATCTCGGAAACGGCTCTAATGATTTCGATGAAACTTGCTAAGTAAATGGAGGTTTTCGGGGGCGAAAAACGATCTAGCTATTTACGCGCATTTTTTAAGTTTTTTTATGTTTTCTCTCTCCCAAGTACTATTATATAATTGTACAAAGGATTTACGAATTAGAACTTTCAGTTAATATTTTCTTCTTTCATAATCTAATTTTAATAACTGACTCGTAAAGTTGGTCTTATGTTAATGTTAAATTAGAACATCTATCATAACACTTGTATACTTCTGTACTATTCGGATACTCCAAGCAATCCAATCCGTTTTTAACCGACTTCCAAATCCCAAAGGAGGTTATCAATTCGGTTGTATGTTTTTTAACCGACTTCCAAATCTCAAAGAAGGAGGTTATCAATTCGGTTGTATGTTTTTTTTTATTTTTTTTATTTTTTTTTATGTTTGTTACTCCATAACTCCGTCATTACTGGACCGATTTTGAAAATTCTTTTTTTGATTGAATGTATATGCATACAGATTGGTCCCGTTTTTGTCAAAACCCAGTTCTGATGATGGGATCCATGAGGAATCGAGGGAACTCCTCAAATCTTAAAGGCATACACATAGTGATTTTTGGTTTTTTATCAACGAATCAAGCATATACATCCAAAAAAGTGACATTTGATGAAGTGGAACTGCTGATGATGATCAGAACGGAACTCTTCAACGACGCATAGTTCACGGTTGGCGATTTGTCCTCTTCGTTATGTTTGTTAAGCAAGTTAAGTTTTTAAGCCACATTTTTGTCAAGCTCGAGTTCTGATGATGGGATCCATGAGGAATCAAGGGAACTCCTCAAATCTTAAAGGCATGCGTATAGAGATTTTTGTATTTACATCAGAAAATCAAGCATTTTCATTAGAAACTGTCGCATTTGATGAAGTGGAACTGCTGATGATGATCAGAACAGAACTCTTCAACGACGCATAGTTCACGTTTGGCGATTTTCCCTCTTCGTTATGTTCGTTAAGCAAGTTAAGTTTTAAAGCCACACTTTTGTCAAGCTCGAGTTCTGATGATGGGATCCATAAGGAATCGAGGGAACTCCTCAAATCTTAAAGGCATACATATAGAATTTTCTGTATTTTCATCATAAAATCAAGCATTTACATTAAAAACTGTCGCATTATTTGATGAAGTGGAACTGCTGATGATGACCAGAACAGAACTCTTCAACGACGCATGGTATACGTCTGGTGATTACGAATTTCGATTTTGACTTGGACTGGGACCCGGACTGGGACTCATACCCGGACCCGGACCTGGACTCGGATCCAGATTCGGACCCGGACTCGGAACCGGACTCGGATCCTGACTCGGACCCGGACTCGGATCCGGTCTGGGATCCGGACACGGACACGGACCCGGCCTCGGACCCGGACTCGGACCCAGACTCGGACCCGGACTCGGACTCGGACCCGGACTCGGACCTGAACTCGGACCCGGGCTCGGACCCGGACTCGCACACGGACTCGGACTCGGACTCGGACTCGGACGCGGACTCGGACTCGAACTCACACTCGGACTCGGACTCGGACTCGGACTCGGACTCGGACTCGGACTCGGACTCGGACTCGGACTCGGACTCGGACTCGGACTCGGACTCGGACTCGGACTCGGACTCGGACTCGGACTCGGACTCGGACTCGGACACGGACTCGGACTCGGACTCGGACTCGGACTCGGACTCGGACTCGGACTCGGACTCGGACTCGGACTCGGACTCGGACTCGGACTCGGACTCGGACTCGGACTCGGACTCGGACTCGGACTCGGACTCGGACTCGGACTCGGACTCGGACTCGGACTCGGACCCGGACTCGGACCCGGACCTTGGCCCGGAAAACCACTATGATACCCTAAATAAACCACTATGATTACCTACCATAAAATGTAGGTATAAAGTATGATGATGCCAATCTTACTAACCCCTCCCGCTTAAACCCCCGTACACCGCACCGCATGCGCCATTAAGTGGGTTAGGTTAGGTTTGAACTGCGATCCTCACAGAACCGAACAAGGGTTAGGTTAGGTTGAAACTGCGAGCCTTACAGAAACGGAATGCTACTTGAAAAGTGGGTTTCATTAGGTTCGAACTGCGATCCTCACAGAACCGAACTGCTATCTGAGAAGTGGGTTAGGTTAGGCTAGAACTACGACCCTTATGGCTCCTCTACACGATGGGCCAACGCCGGCCACTCCAAGGGACGCATTTATGCGTTAGAGGGAGCAAGTAATATTTCTATCTCTTTCTACCGCATGGCTGCGTCCCTTGGAGTGGCCGGCGTTGGCCCATCCTGTAGAGGAGCCATTACAGAAGCGAAATGCTAGTAGAAAAATGGGTGGTTTTACCTCCTTTTCTACATACTTTCACCGGCCCCCAAAGAAGTCGGTTTTTTTTCTTAAAAATTATTTTATTTTTATTTTTTTTATTTTTTTTATTTTTTATGTTTGTTACTCCATATCTCCGTCATTACTGGACCGATTTTGAAAATTATTTTTTTGATTGTATGTATATGCATACAGATTGGTCCCGTTTTTGTCAAAATCCAGTTCTGATGATGGGATCCATGAGGAATCGACGGAACTCCTCAAATCTTAAAGGCATACATATGGTGATTTTTGTGTTTTTATCAACAAATCAAGCATATACATTCAAAAACGTGACATTTGATGAAGTGGAACTGCTGATGGTGATCAGAACGGAACTCTTCAACGACGCATAGTTCACCTTTGGCGATTTGTCCTCTTCGTTATGTTTGTTAAGCAAGTTAAGTTTTTAAGCCACAATTTTGTCAAGCTTGAGTTCTGATGATGGGATCCATGAGAAATCGAGGGAACTCCTCAAATTTTAAAGGCATGCGTATAGAGATTTTTGTATTTTCATCAGAAAATCAAGCATTTTCATTAAAAACTGTCGCATTTGATGAAGTGGAACTGCTGATGATGATCAGAACGGAACTCTTCAACGACGCATAGTTCACGTTTGGCGATTTGTCCTCTTCGTTATGTTTGTTAAGCAAGTTTAGTTTTTAAGCCACATTTCTGTCAAGCTCGAGTTCTGATGATGGGATCCATAAGGAATCGAGGGAACTCCTCAAATCTTAAAGGCATATGTATAGAATTTTTTGTATTTTCATCATAAAATCAAGCATTTACATTAAAAACTGTCGCATTTGATGAAGTGGAACTGCTGATGATGATCAGAATAGAACTCTTCAACGACGCATAGTACATGTTTGGTGATTTCGAATTTCGATTTTGACTTGGACTGGGACCCGGACTCATACCCGGATCCGGTTCGGACCCGGACTCGGACTCGGACTCGGACCCGGACTCGGACCCGGACTCGGATCCGGACTCGGACCCGGACTCGGACCCGGACTCGGACCCGGACTCGGAGCCGGACCCGGACTCGGACCGGGACTCGGACCCGGACTCTGACTCAGAGACCCGGACCTTGACCCGGAAAACCACTATGATACCTAAACTAAATAAACCACTATGATTACCTACCATAAAATGTGGGTATGATGATGCCAAACCCCTCCCGCTCAAACTCCCGTACACCGCACCGCATGCGCCGTTAAGTGGGTTAGGTTAGGTTTGAACTGCGATCCTCACAGAACCGAACAAAAGTGGGTTAGGTTTGGTTAGAACTGCGAGCCTTACAGAAACGAAATGCTACTAGAAAAGTGGGTTTGATTAGGTTCGAACTGCGATCCTCACAGAACCGAACTGCTATCAGAGAAGTGGGTTAGGTTAGGCTAGAACTACGACCCTAACGGAAACGAAATGTTACTAGAAAGTACTGTTTTTACCTCCTTTTCTACATAGTGCACCATCTACCATAATCTTTCACCGGGCCCCATAGAAGTCGGTTTTTTTTTCTTAAAAATTATATAGGTATAAATTTGCACTAATATGGGGACTATTAGCTCAATCCTTCTCGCGTTTGAGAGGAAGCCTGTGGCCCGCCCAATATTGCATATTTAAATATGTCGTTATGTCGAGGACGAGCACGAGTAGCGGACGTTGGTGGTTCTTAGAAGCTGGCAGGTGTAGTTAGCGAGTATAATTCTAACATCGACATTTTGCGCTGTTTGTATTTATTCGGCAATTTACTTACATTTGTGTGGCCCCGCGGGTCGTAAAGTAATATTATCCACCGTTGGGCTGGGCGCGGGCGGGCAATAGTGCCTCTTTTACGGGCCGCGAGCGCGCGTCACATGGGAAATTATTTGACGTGCCGTTTAATGGATTTTTGCCTTCATAACACGCTACCTACAGGCAAATAAAATTCAAGTACAAAGTTGATACCTATCTAGAACACGGTGTAATACTATTGTCGTAATTTGCAACTTTGCGTACGCCACAAGCTACAAAACACATTAGGTTTGAAGCGCTATTGAAATTTCGTATGAAGCGCTATTCAAAATCAGATTAATCAGATGTTTATTTGACATTAGGTACTCTCGGTACATAATTTCTCTTACTTATCCCTTGAGGCTCTTAGTGTTTGTGTAATATTATGGGTTTAGTTTGGTACCTAGTTTATGTTTTTGAATCTTGAACAGATGCTCACAACTTTGTTGGCGGCTTGCCCACGCGGCATTTTCCAGTAGGTACATAATATTGAAATGAAGAATATTGTTACAGAGGGCGTGTCGAGCCTAGAGCTGCTGGAGCTGCGCGTGCCGGCGCACGTGCCGCTGGGCACGCGCCCGTCGCTCTCCTGTCGCTGGCAGCTCGGGCCCACCGACGTGCTGTACTCCGTCAAGTGGTACAAGGACGGCAAGGAGTTCTTCCGACACGTGCCCAAGGACACAGAGCCGCGCAGGAAATTCCCGCTGCCTGGCGTCGATGTCGAGGTAAACATTCCTTATGAGCACGTGCGCGTCGTTGTCCCACCGCTGGCAGCTTGAGCCCACCGACGTGCTCCGTCAAGTGGTACAAGGACGGCAAGGAGTTCTTCCGACACGTGCCCAAGGACACAGAGCCGCGCAGGAAATTCCCGCTGCCTGGCGTCGATGTCGAGGTAAGCATATTCTTTATGAGCACGTACGTCGTACGCGTCGCTATCCTGTCGCTCGCAGTTCGGCCCCGCCGAAGTGAAGTGGTACTAGGACCAGGCCTATGGAACTCTCCGCGCGAGCTCAGATTTATACCTACGAATCTGCTCCCGTTCACGGTAGAAAAGCAAGCCAGTTGGTTGCCACGCGCGCTCATGTACGCACGTCACCGCGCGCCGCACTGTCAATTTTTACGATAGTTACAAGCTACGTAGTAGGTACCTACCTACTATTGAATTTCTTTAATTAAACATTTGTAATGTTTATTATGTATGACAAATGTATATTAGTTTTAGATATCTATCTATTTGAAATAGGTAGCAAATTTTTAATTTATTTTGGTATATGTTTATTGTAACGGCAGTAAGTTAACTTTACACCGGAAAGTGCCTACTCATTTTTGCTCTGGTTAACTTATAATTCATTACCGGTATTCATGGTGTTTCTATTATTTTTCTTTATTGTGTAACATTAATCTCTATCTGGTTTTAAATTACACGAAATTTTAAAACTAATTCTTGCCTGGATTATATTCCGCGGTTTATAAAACGGCGTAAACACTGCGGTTACTGCAGGGACATATGACCTTTTAAAATGACTATTTCGCAAACACGCATAATCGGAATATTAGGTATAATTTAAGATTTAGCTTTCCTTTTATTTCACTCCGCTGTTTAAGTAGGTATTTATTTATCATTTCTAAGCGTCAGCAACCCTAGCGTTGTGCCGGTGCGCGCGGTGCGGGGAGCGGCGCGTTGAAGGTCACTCCATTGTATTTTTGTTTAGGTATCAAAACGGTAGGTATTTGCGTTTTGTTTGAGAGATAAGTATCTGTTCGTAAGAACTATTATATAATCTGTGCTAGGACGGCAAAGAGTTCTTTCGACACATGCCCAAGGACACAGAGCCACAGAGCCTGCGCAAAAAATCCCGCCGCTGCCCGGCGTGATGTCGAGGCACAGTGAGCTGCAAAATCGCATCGAAAAATACCTATGAATGGAATTAATTCATAAACTAGCCGTGCACTAATACGTAGAATAAATTCAGGGGGCCGATTTTTGAATTTAGACCACTCGATTTCGTGTATTTCGTTAAATAATATCTCCACTACTAGGCATTTAAATTCTACTAATAGAATTGAAATCGAGTGGTCAATACCAATAGATTCCAAATTTCTATCGCTCGTATTTCAAAAATTGACATTACGCCGTTTTCCAGCGATTTTCGAGCGACGAAATCGAGCGACCGATATTCAAAAATCGCCCTCCTGGACGCCTATAAGTGCCCTTACATCGGATTCGATACTTTTTTAAATTACATAAAGTTATATTTGTACTTACAGTTCAGTAAGTACATAGGTACTACTTATTGATGATTTCTCCGAAACCATTATGTAATGTTTGATAAACAATCATGAACGATCGAGGACAGATCAGTAGCTTTGAGGTCATTCTAATCCGTACTAAACGCGACACCGTGTAGACACACATGTTGGATGTCAAATTAGCACGAAATGATTCTCAAACCTTAAACTAAAAAAATTAAGAAACTGTCGCTCTACTCAGTTCAGAGTACCTACCGACGTATTTGTTTTATTCTAATTTACGTAGGATATCATTTTAATT
Source organism: Cydia fagiglandana (assembly GCF_963556715.1). Taxonomy (NCBI): domain Eukaryota; kingdom Metazoa; phylum Arthropoda; class Insecta; order Lepidoptera; family Tortricidae; genus Cydia; species Cydia fagiglandana. The sequence continues at coordinate 7,536,280 of NC_085932.1, read as the reverse complement.
TATGCCAATTAATTACGATAGGTAATTAGTAAGATGAACATCCCTATACCTACTCTGACATGTATACCTTGAATTATATAAATATGCGACTTAAAATATCTTAAATAATTAAAAATATGCACTATATGTAGTACCGGCTACGTTTTACATAAGGTATTAGAGTGACTGCAAGATCAATAAACAAAGCTCATATTGTCTAAACAACTAAACAAATATGTGCATAGGTACAGATAGGTATAATTAGATTAATCCGGTCGAGTCGAGTTTGCTTAGGTCGTTCCGAGTGGAAACAATATAAAACTAGAACGGATATTAAGCTGTGAAGAGGTTCAGGTGCAAACACAGTCCCACTCTGGTACGAGAGCCATTTCGTATATACTTTCTTTCATTTAGCCTCACCTACGCGGCCTACTCGCGGCTCTTGACGACCGCTTGCTTTTGTTGTTTTATACTTTATACCGGCCGGAGCCGTTTCATCCTGGCTTATTTTGAAGGAAAATTGTTTTAAAAATTGAGAGTAGCGTAGGTGCGCTCAAAAGAAAACCGGTCCATTACAGGATCAATTCACTTTGTTGTAGGCCCGTCTGTCGGTCAAGCCTTATTTTCGTATAAAAGTACAAGTTGGTATTTGTAACAAATTTATGTGTACAGTTGTTCTTGAAAGTTGTATATGAAACTGTGTGATATAAATTATCATTTATCATTTTTATCAATCATGAGATTAAAATTAATTAAAAAAGAAGTATAATTTAAAGGTATACTTGAAAAAGTATAATTTAATTTATGGGCCGGCTTAAAGGTTATCCACCACACGCAGCAGCAGCAGTTGTTTAGCTTCTAAATTATGATATCACTTAAAATAATCCCTTCTGATACACTTAAATCTTTATCTTGATAATTCAAAGATTGCGGAATGTAGATATTATACTTTTAGCCGCTCCTGCCTTTAAAGACAAGTAAAAGATTTGTAAGAAATTCACAGCTATGAATTTCATATTGATATTTACAGCGGGTAAAGATTTTGCAGGTAGGCACCTATTTCACGAGCAATTATTAAAAGCAAAAAATAGTGATGTGATAACGACAGTTAGTAAAACAAGTCTCAAAGAGATACTAACTCAAATAATAATTGACTCCAAGAAACTTCATAAAAGAACTAATTTTGTTCTAAACAGAGACGTCTTTTGCAAGCCGCATTACGATTTTTGTTCACCGACCGAACCGTAACCGCGATCGGACAGGCGTGTTCCAAAAGGTCGCAAGTTTGAATTTTGCCCTAAACGGTGATTGTAATTTTTGCTTTTTTCAAAATTTTACCTTGTATTAACAGAATTTTTTGAATATCTTTGTCTATTTTAAGTAACTTTTATTCAGTAGTCATTTATTTTATAAAATTGCTGAAATAAAAGCAAAACCTGAAAACTGTGGCAACTTTGTTTTCTAGCAGCCTAACATGCTACTTTAAAAATTACAATGCTCTATTGAAAAGCTAGAATAAGTGTATAATTCAAGAACAAAACCAGCCGGTGAATGCAGCACATGGATTTCATTAGAAGAGGTGTTCATACAGCTGGCGGGCGCATTGTTGTGGGGGCTGATAGCTTACTTTCAGCTGCAGACCTCTTGTTTCATATGCCAGCGTAATACGAAATTGGAATGGAAATTTTCATCCATAGGGATTCAAATAGTTGAATTACAGGTTTGTATATACTAGGTGACTAATACTCGTACCTACATATTATTTTTTAATTAAATATTCAGAAGTTGCAGTATAATTTCTTACCTACAAACACAAATATTAGCTTTTAATGTACCGTCGTAGAAGTTTTGTTTATTGATGTAGGTAATCTGTGTATAGTAGGTACAGTCACCTGCAATATTATGTTACACAACGAAAGCCGCAAAAATATCTGACACGATCTTATTTGTAGACCCATAAGAGCATGTCACATATTTTTGCGGCCTTCGAAGAGTAACATATTATTGTAGGTGACTGTACCTAGTTGCAAACAATTTCAATCGATAAAATCTAGTGCCGCAATTGCTAAATGTACAAACAATCAGTCATTCAGCAAACCTTTTAATAAATGTATACTAAAATGTAACTGTTGCATAAACTAAAATATTACTCTGCCAAATGAAATTCGTTCAAAAATTGTTCTGTTAATTTACACAGAAGCCAAATGAACGGTATCTATATGGTCCGTGAATCGATAAAATGCAAAACAAAACATTCGATTATTCATTTGACATAATAGTAGATTGTTAACCAAGGGTTGAAAGGCACCCATTTCTGTCGAGGTAGTTTGGCGCTCGAACGCAGTGAGAGCGCCAATAGTCCGAGACAGAAATGGTGCCTTTCACCCGAGTTAAACACTCTACTTTTCATATCGAATGCGAGGAAACCAAACAAGACAAGGCAATTTCGCAAAATCAGTAATTGAAGTTACCTAATAGACCTACGGCCATGATTTTTTTCCTTAGGACTTACTTGCAATCGGATACTTTACATGTGTGACGATTAATAACCCCTAGCAAAAATCATTGCATTATTATTGCATTAGATTGCAATATTTACAAAAACACACATATTTTAACAAACTGCAGTAATTTTAAAATTATTTGTTCATTATAGTATGAAAATCAGCGGGATTGCCTCTTACTTTTTAATTTTTTACTTTTTCGTTCTAATAGCCGCAACACACTACAGGACTGCACCGCGACCTTGGTGCACCGCACCACGTAATAAAATAATAAAAGTATTTAAAATATAAAATAACAATTTAATTAATAATATAAGAAAGTATCTTGTTTTTTATTTTATTTTCATGAATATAGTGCTAAATAACTTTAAAAACCAATATAATATCGTACTAACGTTTAACTGTGGCTGTATAAGATTCTGCCTTTGCTCATTTACGCAAGTGTAAGGTTTAAAAAATATTTTTGGTGTATTCCTTTTGGTTCCCGCCTTATGAAATCGAGTAAATAGAATTCAACGAAAGAAATCAAGAATAATTTGTTTTTAACAATTTACTTACATCATTTTTTATAAAAAAAAGGATCAACGTGGGATTAGTAAAATTAAACAATTACCAATTGTTCCAGGCGAGGAAATAAAGACACTATTTCTCTATTTTGTTTCCACTCAGTTGTTCGTGGGACGGGGACGCAGAGGAGTACACCACTTTTCTGCACTAGAGCATAAACGTATCACTTTCTGCGCACCTTTTAGAACAACAACGACCCACTTTCAGAGCATGAGATATGAAAAATACATTAAAACATTGCTTTTATGAAGTCCAAGTGGATAAAAGAAATTATTAATTTAATATTTTGCAAAATAAATCTATTTGGTCAGTGCTTCGCACAATATGAGTGCGATGTTGACCCGCGTGAGTATTTTTGCATAAATTACATAGGTGTTTATTTTTCAGAAATCTGTGACGTAAAGCTGGATAACTGGGTTTCCTAATATTATATTTTTGTAAATAATTTTGTCTCAATCACGCGCAGCAAAACTTCATACTAAAAATCGGTAGCGGTCCCGTAAGGCATATGTAAAACCCCCAATCCCAATATTTCAATGAGAGTCTATTTTTAAAGGCAAACAGTTTATTTGGCGATTATAGAAATCAATAGCAATTTTTATTAACCTTCAGGATTAATTAACTGAGCAACTTTTACCACTAAAACGTTGTGTCTCAATAAACTAGCATATTTGACTTTATAGACAAATTATTTATATTGAAGATTAATAAGTAACTACATACCTATGAAGTATAAGTAATTGCAAGGTTTTGGTTTAGTAATTATTATATTTTATTTATATCCAGTCGGATAATAGGTAAATAATACACCTATCAATTCAATAGGTACATTTCAGCTTTTGTTGCAACAAAAACTAAAAAAATAAAAAATACAAATGGTTTTACTAACACCTTGTTACGATTGTCAAGTTTAATTAGAAGCCAGACTCGTTAAATGATCGATCATTGTTAGTACGTTAATATGTATGTCCAAACCTATCAACTAAACATTGTTTACGTATATACTTACTTATTTATCTTATCTCAAAACATGAAATTATGTTACCTATTCTTTCTTTTAAAATACATCATCAATATCAAAACGCTACCATACTCAATTAATTTAACTTAAGTAATTTTAAATTTTTATTGTGTTTAATATTCAGAGATCGAGTACAAATGGGGCTAACGTAACGCTCTTCCCGGCGATCCTGGAGACAGGCGGGCGTTACCGCTGCGAAGTGTCCGGCGAGCGGCCGTTGTTCCCCACGGTGTCCGACCACTCGGACATGACCGTCGTAGGTGAGTCTCACTAGAGCCGGTGTTAGCACTACGAGGTGTCCGGCGAGCGGCCGTTGTTCCCCACGGTGTCCGACCACTCGGACATGACCGTCGTAGGTGAGTCTCACTAGAGCCGGTGTTAGCACTACGAGGTGTCCGGCGAGCGGCCGTTGTTCCCCACGGTGTCCGACCACTCGGACATGACCGTCGTAGGTGAGTCTCACTAGAGCCGGTGTTAGCACTACGAGGTGTCCGGCGAGCGGCCGTTGTTCCCCACAGTGTCCGACCACTCGGACATGACCGTCATAGGTGAGTCTCACACGAGCCGGTGTTAGCACTACGAGGTGTCCAGCGAGCGGCCGTTGTTCCCCACGGTGTCCGAGCACTGGGACATGACCGTCGTAGGTGATTCTCACTAGAGCCGATGTTAGCGCTGCGAGGTGTCCGATGAGCGGCCGCGGTTCCCCACGGTGACCCACCACTCGGACACCACTGTCGTAGGTGAGTCTAACTAGAGCCGGTGCTGCAAAGTGTCCGGCCCGAGCACATGGCCATTACCATTCTAGGCGACAATAGGTGAGGTGGGACTTCTGATTATCCAATGTGACCGCTGAAGGTTGTATATTTATCTTTTTGACTACCTTCAGGTAAGCGGTATCGCATCCTAGACGCTTGCAACTTTTTAATATGACCTCTTGGGAAAACATCCGCAGGATTGCAATACCACTGTAAAGTATGTGGGTCCCCAAATAAAGTTTATTAAGTTCAAAAGGTATATCTTTTGAAATATTAGATACTTTATTAGAGATGTACATATATATATAGTCTAGTATAGTATAGTCTCTAATTGTAGAAAACAAAATGAAATTATAATAATAAAATTACTACGTTAGGAAATATTTATAAGATTAAAGAAATAACCATCATGTGCGTGTGTGTGTTTTAAAGTACACTAAATTAATATACTAATAGTTATGTCATAGGTTGCAAAATATTTTCAGTGACGATATATTTCGTCCAATAACCATTTTATTAATGCCTATTTACATGAGTATTTATTACGGCGATAAATGTTTAGTAACGAATTTTATTGTACAAAAAATGTAAGTGTTTTTATTCTTACATTTCATTTTGCGTAAGCAATATTTGAAATTCCCGGTATGAACGAGATTTTCATGTCGTTATAATTAGATATTCGTCTTTCACAAGTTAATACTCGTAATGTTTTTCAAGACATTTACTAGATTGAAAACAAATTCAATTATATCATTCATCATAAGGAATGTCAACATTACAAGGTGACATTTAAACCACTTGAACATAATGTATTTTTTTTGTCAAAATAACCTAATGCTTTGCTCAAAGCTAGGTAAGTAATCTCGGAAAGATAACACAAAATAACTTAATGCTTTGCACAAAGCGTACTCACTACAAATTTATTCTAAATTAGATTAAAGCTTCGAGGCGTTAAGGTGTATTCCAATGAACTGAATTTTCGTATCACGTTTTGCTTTTATTAAATGTGGGCTATGAGTAGATTATCTTAGTTTGGCGCAGCATAATGCGAACAGGCTACGAATTTTTGGCTTAAATTAGTTCACCGTAAAGGTACTCGTGGTGTACTTCATATAGCTACCTAGCTTTCTAGTGAATTTCTAGATTTTAGTTGCGACAGTTACCATAAACGGCTATCTGTTTCAGAGTTTTAAATAAATCATTCTTTTCAGCTCTTCCGAACCACGGGCCCACAATCACAGGGTCCAAGCTTCGGTATCAGATCGGCGACCGAGTGCAGGTAAAATTGATGCACATTATTAACTATTTTTTTATTCCGTTACTTCAGAACCAACATAATTAAAAGTTGCTGGTGGGCCATGCTGTTTTTACTCGCTAACTAAATTGTAGCTGCCTAATATTTATGTGTGTATTAATACTGTATCCACATTATTCACAAAGCTTATTTGTAATTTGTTCATGTTATAATCTTCATTTTATATTCTATATTCTGTATAATTATATTGTTACATATTCGTAGGTTTATAATCTAGTAATCTGTGGACGGTATTGTTAATCTCACACTTTATAATTGCTGTTACTCTAATTCCTTGCTGAAACCTTGAGTTACTCCATGTTGTACCAAATAAATTAAAAAATAATAAAGTGTTACAACCTCCGTCTCATTCCAGGTAATTATTTATCACTGTAAAGACTATTATCTATTTTAAAGAGATACCTTTTAATAACCTTTTCAAACGTAATTACTAATACCTAAACAATTTCAGAAAAACAAGTTTCCTGTTACCTAAATGGAAATTCTTAATGAGTTTCTCACGGAATCTTTTTTTATAGTTTCTAAATATAGTAAAATTTAAGGACCTGTAATAATTGACTGCCTACGCTAATTGAAGATATAAAATGCATAATCTACAAGGTAAGACAGACTAAAACACTGCCAACGGTTAATCAATAGCTAACTGTATAAATATAGGTGTAGAACCCTGTTAGCTTAACTAATACTATGTATTTATTTATACGCCGTGGGCTGGTAAACCCGACAAATTTTGAAAGAAAGAAAGTCGTCATCGTCAAAACAAGACGCCTTTTCAAATCACAAAGTGGAAACGTTGCAGCGTTGCCAGTTTGTGATTAAAGGAAACTCGCAACTTTTATCTATACATAAAAAAACGCGTGTAAGCTTGCCATTGCCACGTGTACCTTTAAAATAGCTTTTTTTTCAATTCAAAGACAAAATGTTAAAACTAAAATCGGCTTCGGTTAGCCGCCCGTCACTGACAGTTACGTACGAGTAATTATCCCGCTGAACCCGGGACTAGGGATGACGAGTTGAAATCCCTCTAACTCTAACTGGGTCGAATCAAGAAGATTGTCTCCTGTTATATTTATTTTTGACGCGATAACGTCTTATAAATCGATGAATACCTACTGGTAGCATGCACGAAAAAGTGTCACGTTGTGGACAAATCTCCATGGTAATGTTGTGGACGGATCTCCACTCCATGGTAACGTTACGTAATGTAATAGTAATATTTCTTATGACGTTATCACGCAAAATGATCGTCCGTAAACCGACTTTACAGACAACCATATTTTTTTATTCCATCTATGGTCAGGTGAACTGCACGTCGGGTCGGTCGCGGCCGGCGACGCGGCTGGCATGGTACGTGAACGGCGAGCCCGCGCCGCCCGCCGCGCTGCAGCCGCCGGTGCACGAGACGCATCCCGACGGGCTCGAGACCACCAGCCTCGAGCTCGACTTCAAGGTCAAGCCAAAGCACTTCAGAAGAGGGGATTTGAAACTTAAGGTACGTCAGGTAACACACAATGAAGCTCTATTCGCTCTGTGCGTGACGGCGACGCGACCCTGGCAGCGACATCTGTCAACAATGTTATTCCGTGACAGTTCACACTTGTTATATGCCGTGCGTTTTCGTCGCTTTAAAGTGACATTCCATTTCCAACTGCAGCTGCAATACTGTTCATTTCCTATGGAAATTGACAATGACAGCGACGCGTTTCCATAGTAAAATGAACAGTATTGCAGCTGCAGTTGGAAATGGAATGTCACTCTTACACACGCTAAAACACGGTTAGCGCTGGCTATTGTTTTATCCTACGAACCTATACCTAACCTAACCTATATACCTAACTCATTGTTTTTAAAAGGTTTATACTTAGGTTCCAAAAATACGGGCGACAGAAAGGTGTGGAAGAGAAAGACATGCTGCGCCGACCCCAAGTGAATGGGACAAGGGCAAGAGAATGATGATAAGGTTCCGAAAATAGTATACCCAAGCTTTGACATCGGAATTAGTGGTTCCCGGAACTCGATCAGGGGCCGGAGCCCCGTTCTGTATTGGTCTATTATCTTTTTATACGGCCAATTATTCAATCAGCGGCTGGCACTGGACGGGATGTTTAAACTAGTACCCTATTGCCATTGTACCATTATGACCTGGAATCTTTAATCTATAGTAGTTTCGTTAAACAAAACCGGCTATTTTGAATTTGATGTGAAGCCGAGTCCACATATTGAGCCAACATGGGGCAATCTGATCTGAGGGACGCAGCTATGCAGTGGAATGAAATAGCAATATCACTTGCTCCCTCTAACGCTTATGCGTCCTTTAGTTGGCCCAAGTTGGACATGTGGACTATGTATTGTGGACACGGTATCAGGAATTCTGCACGGGAATCTCTATATTGGTCACGTCAATCAAATCAAAGGTACCTTTTGTCGTGGAACGTCACATATCTTTACTATTTCATATCTAGTGAATCTCTAATTCATTTCCCGAATCGCGCCTTATGTTATGAGTAGACGAGACGACTACGTTTCCATGTGATTTAGTATAAACTCGATTATATTCATTAAATTACCATGTAATCGCAAAAAACTGATTTTATCCCAGACAGCGGCCATTTTAATTTTGTAGTAAGTACTAGGTTTGTAGTAGGTAGGTACTACTAACAATTGAATAATTAAATCAGAAAGTTCGGAGGCCACCGGATTGAGACTTGTTTAAATTGATCGTAGACGTAGTTAGTCGTTCTTTACGATGATGAGTCATTGTTAGAAAACTCATCTTTATATATAAACGCGAGCGGCTCTGACGGTAAAACCGAATGAAATTATGCTCAATCGAAAGAGCTTGAAAAAATATCACTTTTGAATCGAGAACATGTATCCGCAAAATTCGTATTGTCGAGTATTTTGCATTTAAAAGTGAAAAAATTTCGACAAAGAATGCAAATGTTCAATTTGTTGGTTGTCATTTGACAGCGTTTGTTGCGTTTAGAAACTGCAAACATGCTTACAAGTTAGGTTGGTCTTTTTTTTTTTTAAATAAAAAGCAAGACGAATATTACTGTTTATTTGATGACTCCGGTATGTATAATGGTTATTATTTGCATTAAGTTTCGTTTCATATGGATATGTATACCGGTATAATTATTACTTTTTTTTTTTAAGCCAGAACGTGCGATAGTCTGTTACGGCTTTTAAGACGATAGCAACACTGCCTAGACGTCAACGACGGCTGTTATTCAAAAATACTTTATCCGGTACTCCAGACGTGATAAAAACCTGTTAAATAGTGTATTGTGTGTGTTAACAATAAAAAAATAGTCACCGAACATAGTGCAAAGTACAAACGCCATCATAACATAACGAGATTTGAACTTCAAAGCGTTCCATGGGAGTATTGTGTTTAGTATAAACATCGGTCTCTCAGTTGTATTTTAATATTTCAGAATGGTTCCAAATATTCTTACATGTCAAGGCACTACTAGCTACCTGGAAATGCAAGTGAAAGCAACCTTGAAGCAGCTGTGATAAACTAATAAGTGAGCGAGATGAAAATTGTTCAAAGAAACTTTGAGTTTAAGTGCCAGCTGACTGTAAACAGTGTGAAACAGTGAAAAAGCTACAGTGTATTGTGGACATATTTAATAACTGTGCTTTAGTTTAGACTATGAATCAAATTTGAGGTGTATCGGTGAATTGGAAAGTGAATAAAAGCTAATAAGTTATCTCCGGAATCAATGTAAGTTGAATATAAGATTAAATATAATAAGATATATAGATAGTATATATGTCGCAGTCAAAAGTGTGATCTGGTCAAAAGAACTTTTAACCGACAAAAACAGGCAAAACTGCTTTTGACTGAGCGTGTTGGTCAAAAGTAGTTTTACCTGAAAATCATTGGTTAATAGTAATTGTGACTGTTACTATCAGTCAAAAGTACTCTCAGAGATAGGTAGGTTAGGGTTATTTTTTTTGCTACGCTCAAAAAATGAAACTGTTCCCAGAGTTTGGTAGGTTAGGGTTATTTTTTTTTGCTACGCCCTAAAAACGAAACTGCTGCCAGAAATAGGTATGATTTTCAGGTAAAACTACTTTTGACCAACATGCTCAGTCAAAAGCAGTTTTGCCTGTTTTTGTCGGTTAAAAGTTCTTTTGACCAGTTCACACTTTTGACTGCAAAAGGTTGGGCTGGACATATGGCAAGGGAAGGTAAAGATAAGTGGGATAGAGAGGTAGCGGAATGGTATCCTAGAGATGGAGAAAGGAGAGAAGGAAACCAATAATGAGGTGGTCGGATGACATAAAGAAGCATGCGGCGCCGAATTGGATAGGGACGGCAAGGGATAGAGAGCTGGGGGAGGCCTATGCCAAGAAGGCAGACTGAAATAATTATTAAAAAGCAATGACATAAAAATTATTTAATAAAGTTACTAAGGAAAAAATATTGAAAAACTAATTGATATAAATGAAATGTGAATTTATTTAAATGTAATATGTACTGAAATTTAATTTTTTGGGCAATAAAGGCTATTCTATCCTATTCTATTCTAATTTGACAGGTGACAACAAAAAAAACATTAATTCCTGCTAAAATTTCAGAGTCATAGTTAAGCGTAGTACCAAAACAAGGTTGATTTTTAGGGTTCTGTAGCCAAAGGGTAAAAACGGGACCCCTATTACTAGGACTCCAATATATTATTAGAACAAAACAAATTATTTTCAGAAAATATTTAATTTAGGCTTAGGGATGGCGAGGCTCCATAAGCCTTCAGTAAGTAGTGCATAAGTATACTTGGAAAAATCCGACCTATGCCGCCGTGGATGGCCCGGTGGCAGAATGGCACAGGCACCTGCTGCAATAGCAGAGGACGCTGCTTTGATTCCAGCCTGGGGCACTGGAGGCCTTTTTAGGGTTCCATACCCAAAGGGTAAAAACGGGACCCTATTAAATACTAAGACTGCTGTCCGTCTGTCTGTCACCAGGCTGTATCTCAAGATCTCATGAACCGTGATAACTAGATTAACTAGACAGTTTACATTTTCACAAATGATGTATTTCTATTGCCGCTATAACAACAAATACTAAAAACAAATTAAAGAAATATTTAAGCGGGGCCAATGAAATGAGTAATTTTTTATTAATATGTTTTAATATGACATGTTGGTGGCAAACAAGATACAAGGCTGTTAATGCCGATGGTAAGTGGGAGTTTAGACTAGACCTCTGCTTCTCCAAGGGACTCACATTGCTGACCGAGTAAATTTTTATTAATATGTTTTTCTCAAACATGCAATGAAATATTGATGTTATGTTCCTTATAATAGGCTGCGAAGTATGACGTTTCAGGTTCGGCTAGGACAAGAGGTATTTAATGGAATTTCATACAAATCTTGCAGGCCTAGGCCGGCAAAGTCCTCTTTTTTAATTTCCATTTCACAGATATTTGAGACACAGCATCGTGGTATTCAGCCATTTAAAAAAAACTAGAGGCAGTATTTGCTTTATGGTTCGTAATGACACTCTGCCACTACGCCTATAAAAAAAAAACAAAAACAATGTTTGCTACAATTTGCAGTTTTATTTGTATAAAATCAACATGAACTTAATAAATAATACATTATTAACCAAATTCTGTAATTTTAAATTATAAATTAAACTACACAAATAAATACATTTAAAATATTTCATCTAAACGTTAGCGGTAAAAAGGTCTACTCAAACACGCGTAGTTATTTTTTTAAATTGTTATGGAGGCAAAGTTGAAAAATTTTCATTCTGTATTTCTGTTTTATTGGATTTATGGTGCGTTGTTGATTTTTTTACTTTAATATGAGTCCCGACAAAATAATGAAATTAATTTTAATTGTAATCGTAGGAGTTGGAATTGGCAGCGTAACCAGAATTGATTTTAAATAACTTGCTGCCTCTGCCGCCAAGTCAAAGACGAAGTATCTATATGGTTGCTTATGGCAATTTTATTATTTTAGAATCTAAGAAAAATGGCTTACAGTTTTTTAGAAACAGTTTTGTGGCATATTTTAAATGAATGTAACTACAAATTCGTCAACACTGTGGAAATTATACTTATTTTCTCCATGCATAAAGCAACGATGTATGTGAAACATGATATCAACATGAAATACTATGTAAACTTATGTGACGAAAACGACAGTCAGACGGATACAAGGCGAAAAAATCAAAGATACATGAAAATATACGGGTAGTAAAAATACACGACTCGTGTAAAACATACGCGTGATAAAGATATAGGTACGTGTTAGTTATATTTTGGGTGTAGTTTACTTTTAGTTTTTTCTATAAATAAAACTTGGGTTTCGTGGATTTTTTATTTTATTTATTTCATTGCATGTTTGAGAAAAGCACTATACATACCTCGGCGGGAAATGGGGTTGCCCGCGCTCAGACCTATATGTCTTCGGCCGGCAACCCCTTTTGTCCCGGCCTCTGTAGTAATGTACTAGGGTCTCTATTGTTTCCCAAATAGTTTTAAGTCATAATGTATTGTTTGTCCGAATTTTCGTTAGTCATAATTGGTTTTTCTCAGAAACGCGTAATTTTTCAGGATTGCCATAAAACAAACCTAACCTAACCTAACCTATCTATAGAATAACCTTAGGAAAATCCTGAAAAGTTAACGGTTTCAGTTTTATGACTAACGATAATATGACAAACAATACATTATGACTTAAAACTTTATGGGAAACAAAGGGACCCCAATGTACTATTAATATGACATGTTGGTGGCAAACAAGCATACAAGGCTGTTAATGCCGATGGTAAGTGGGAGTTTAGACTAGACCTCTGCTTCTCCAAGGGACTCACATTGCTGATCGAGTAAATTTTTATTAAAATGTTTTAATATGACATGTTGGTGGCAAACAAGCATACAAGGCTGTTAATGCCGATGGTAAGTGGGAGTTTAGACTAGACCTCTGCTTCTCCAAGGGACTCACATTGTTGACCGAGTAAATTTTTATTAATATGTTTTAATATGACATATTGGTGGCAAACAAGCATATAAGGCTGTTAATGCCCATGGTAAGTGGGAGTTTAGACTAGACCTCTGCTTCTCCAAGGGACTCACATTGCTGACCGGTTACAAATCTATTACACTCATACTAGGGTACCGTACCTGACTAGGGTACCGTACCATACTAGGGTACCGTACCTGAAGGGTAACTAAAAACGGGAACCTATTAGCGATTCCGACTCGCACTTGGCCGGTTTTTCTTAGTAGGTATATGACATTTGTTTCAGTTTTACTTCATTGTCCGTCTGTCTGTCTGTCTGTCTGTCACCAGGCTGTATCTCATGAACCGTGATAGGCAGTTGAAATTTTCACAGATGATGTATTTCTGTTGCCGCTATAACAACAAATACTAAAAAGTATGGAACCCTTCGTGCGCGAGTCCAAATCGCACTTGACCGGTTTGATATTTCAGGCTCCGTCACACAGGCGCGTTTCGCGTGCGGCGCGTGAGCGGGGCGCGCCGCTTTTTCATATAAAACGCTCAGGCCCGGCTCTGAAAACGCGCCGGTGTGACGGAACCTTTATTTCAGTTTACTCCACTGTCCGTCTGTCACCAGGCTGTATCTCATGAACCGTGATAGCTAGACAGTTGAAATTTTCACACATGATGTATTTCTGTTGCCGCTATAACAACAAATACTTAAAAGTGTTCCGTTCTTGATGGGTGAGTCCGACTCGCACTTATCCAGTTTTTTTTTTAATGAATTTATTATTAACGGATAGGCATTAATATTAAAGAATGAAATAGTAGTCATAATTTCCATACTTTCACTTTAGTGCCATGAAGGGTAGGTACAAAGGGTTCCCTCTTTTGAGATTGGAAAGTGGGCTAGGTTATAAATGCGGCCTTCACAGAACCGATCTGCGACCAGAAAAGTGGGTCAGGTTAGAACTGTGATCCTTATAGAACCAAACTGCAACCAGAAGTGGGTTAGGTTAGGTTAGAACTGCGACCCTTACAGAACCGAACTGCTACCAGAAAAGCAGATGAGATTTTTTTAATTACATATTTGTTTTTAGATATATCGGAATAGTACATTTTTCGAGTTAATGTTACGGATTTAAAGTTTTCTGAGATGAGATAGGTTTGTAACCGCCTTGATGAAGGTTTGAAGTCTAAAAGTAAATAATTACTTAATTCATAATGAGTATTACCTATTACTATTATTTATTTTACCCGAGCGAAGCCGGGTTTTCATCTAGTTATTAATATTGACAGCTTTTAACAAAATCTAAATTATACCTGAACTCTACTACACTAAACTAGGTACTATATAGTAGTTATGTAGGGACTTGTACTGTATTTAAGCTTATAAAAATCTATAATCCTTGTGCCTAGCTGATAAGTATTCTTGAAATTCTTGTAGAAATATAGAAATAAATATATCCTTTGACAAAGGACATTTTACTATTGATAGAATGCACTCGTTCTGGCTGACACCTAATGTACAACACAAAACTATAGCAAGACAAGAGCTTCGGCTTGCGACTTCTTTTGCATAGAATAATGGTTTCCGTGATAAAAAGTACCTGTCTTATATCCTTCCCGAAACTATCTCCATACCAAATTTTATCTAAATCGCTTCAGCGGTTTAATGGTGAAGACTGTGTAGAGGTAGCAGGCAGACACACTGACTTACTCAAAACACATCCCTTATGTTTTGATGTAGGTAGTTCTCCTCTCCTTTGGTAATTTGGGAGGGAAAATTGGCCCTATCCACTAAACCCACTCCGGTGTTTCATCCTCTTTGCCGTTAGTGAGGGCGCAATAGAATTGGTGTCGGCACTAATTATTACGAAAACGGCTGACATGTGACCTTTCGACATAAAATGGGATTACTTGAGAAAAATAAGTTATTGGGTATTGGGTATTTATAACGTACATACATACATATATACATACATATAATCACGCCTATTTCCCGGAGGGGTAGGCAGAGACCACGGATTTCCACTTGCTACGATCCTGACATACATAGGGTATTTATAAATGTATACTATTAGGAAGCCCATTTGAGGAATGAGCGTTAAAGGGTTGATTATGCTATTTTCCCAAGCTGCTATAGCTATATTATTATTATATTATTGTAAAAAACTTAAAACGTGATTAACGATGTTGGTTAACATTACCTTTCTGTTTTTTCTTAGTTTTCATAGCGTGGCTTGGTAAAAACTAGTTTCAATAAATAGTTTGCAGTTCGATACAGCAGTATAAAAAAGTCAGTGATATTTTTTTGTTGACAGTGTCTGGCAACGATAGCGACAGTGTACTGGCGCAGCAACGAAGAGAGCGTGCAGGGCGAGCGCATGAAGGGGTATGCGCGCTCGCGCGAGCTCAGCGAGGGCGCGTCGCGCGCCGACCGCGTGCAGGCGGCGGGCAAGCACGGCGCCGCGCCGCGCGCGCTGCCCGCGCTGCCCCTGCCCGCCCTACTGCCTGCGCTCGCGCTGCTACTCGCGCACGCCGCCGCGAACCCCACTATGCGATTAAACACTTAAAAGGCTCGAAACGACAACGCAGACACTTCCTATGTGTTCGGATTGTTAATGGTGCAAAAACGATCATTCTGATTAGATAAACTAATTATTGTAAAATACGCTTGATTCTGTGTTGCTAAGTAAATAAACACTAACGCGTGAGATATGTGCCATTGTCGAAGTAATAATTATTACCTTGTTATTCTATCACCTCGGATTCCAAAGATTATTGTTTTACCAAGATTTTATTTAACCAAAGTGGAGGCATTTTGTAATTAACATATCAAAATCTCTTACGTATAGGTACAATAGGTACATTACATTTGCGTTATTAAGGGTAATCTATACGTATCGAAACGTCGGTAAGTAATTAATTACGTAGCAGTTATTTGTGATTCCAATTATGAGACATACATGACATATCATTAAAATCAGGTTTCAATAATGTACTGCAATATCGCTTAAAATCCGTCACAACATTATTTCCAAAGATGTTGTTATGTTACTGTGTTACTGCTTTGTTCGATAGGCTGATATGGAACTGTACGTTAATGCAATATCAATTTATTTTAATGTTTTTTTTTTCAGCACCTTGACGCGATTGAAAAATAACCATATTTATTATTTTCTGTTGCATAAATCGGGTTACAAGTAATACACAAGTCGCGTCGCGTCGTTTTTAAAACTTGATAAGCGAATAAAATAAATTTCTTTCACATTCTCTTCAGGTGCTTCCTCCTTTATTTCTGCAATAAATACAGCCGCCATCACATCTATCGGAGCGGTCAAGGCTCTCACAAATATCTGAACATGCCTCTATTGTCAAGACATTAGAGTGCCTGTTCAGATATTGTGAACACCTTGGCCGCTCCGATATAGCCTATGACGACTGTACATACAAATAACGTAACCGGTGTCGTCGTTCAAATTAATAAATAATTACGAGTAAAATATGCATCATTTAATCGATCACAATATACTGTTGTAGGTACATACTTACATTCTGTGTATATTTTAGTATTGAAACGTGTTTACGTACCTATATAAGACTTAACATAATTTTATGTCATAATATGTAATAATTAGCTAGGAGAGGAGCCCTTTATTTAACGATATTGCTCGCTGAATCCATTGGGTGTCGATCGTGGTAAATGCCTACATTGTTTTTGCTATTCGGATAAAAAATGTTATCGGAACCTCACAGTGAAACTTGGCAAGTGTGGTCCCGGAAAAAGTTTTATGTTGCTAGCAATATTGCCAGTGAACTAAAACGTAAAACGACGTTGATATTTAAGTAGGTAAGGCAATAAATACTGAAAGGAATTATTCGCACTTAATAATAATATTACAATAATATCGCAGTCAATTCCAAAGTTTCGGGCAGTAAATATTGTCAGTTTCCTAATGTAGTCAGGAAACACGAGTTTCTTCATATTTTTTACCAGCACTTACTAGGCCACGTCTAACTTTGTTTCGTTTGATAACTAATATGATTGCTTAAACATTGAGAGCGTTTCATGAAACCTTATATTACAATTACAAGTGATTTTAACTCCTATTAGGTATTAGAAAGAATGCTCCGCTTGTATTATAATACAAGTTACAAGCTTTCTTGAAAGAGCCCTCTGGTCAACAGAAACAAAATTCTTAGTTCCTAACTAAAATATCGTATGAACGCGAATCAGGCCTTTTCGAAGTAAAATATACCTTTGTTGTCAAAATTATGTTATGGTAGCTCCACATGATATTGCGATTGCGATAAAAAATAAGTTATACGTGACTTGTTAGGTATTTTAAAACTGGTCACTGACGTTTCATAAGTTGAATGTTGCTCGGAATATTTTGTTCCTATAGTTCGTTTTTTTAGCATTAGAAAGAACTTGCAAGAAGGTAAGACATCTTGACATGTCTTTTAAATTTTTAATTGAAAAACGCTTTTTAAAAATCAAAGACTATTACTTATGAAGGCAAAAGAATATAAATGATTGTATTAGATTCATAATTGTTACATATTTGCCGTGACTTATTTTTAAAACGTGTTTTTCAATTAAAAGACACATCAAGATTGTTTACCTTTTTTCTAATGCTAAAAAAAACGAACTATAACAAAGAGCTTTATCTTTATCCGTTCAAGGTTCACGTTGACTAACCATCGAAAACACTGGATAAAAGTGAGCGACCTGTTAGGTATAATATGTCTGAGTCTCGAGGGAGTTTTATATGTATAGTCCGTTTTTTTTAGCATTAGAAAGAACTTCGCAGAAGTAAGCTTGTGGTTCCAAATCCGGCACTTTTAGCGGTAATAATTTGAAGTAAATTACATGTATTGACCATGCTACATTAGATAATTCAATAATTATTGACAATTAAAGAGCCTGATAAAAACTGCACGCTTGCTTCTGTGGAGTTCTTTCTAATGCTAAAAAAAACGAACTATAGTTAACTACCAATATAACTAAATAGCATTACAGTAATTGCTAATTCTATGAATATACAGTTGAATATTGTACAGGGATGTAGAAGATTATTGAATTGTCATTTGGACAAATAAATAGAGAAATTTAGATCGATATAATATTATACTGTGTTAAGAACTCGAAGAAATTTAATATAAAAATGTAAATTCAAGGGATGTTTTTTAAATTTATTGACGTGATATCAGTGAATCAAACTACAGCTTTTTTCTATTCGATTTAGTTACATAAGGGGCTATCCATAAATTACGTCATCGATTTTTGACGATTTTTGAATCCCCCCCCCCCCTATAATCATCCAAAAATCATGCTTCAAATTACCCCATTTCCTCCTACTTCATGCTACCGTCATCCGATGTCCAGACCCCCCCCCCTAATTTGAAATGACGTAATTTATGAATAGCCCCTAAGTAAAAAAAAACAAATTTATATAGGCTAGGTAACTAATGCAAAATTTGCTGCAGATAACCTTATGCAAAACAAAGGGCAAAATTTACGTATTCAAATGTTTAAAATTGCCCTCTATAACGAAACTGCCCCTAGTGTCATTAAATACCAACTACTTAAAGGAATTTCCATGAATGAATATGTTTGTGTACATTAAAACTTTCGTTGTCCTAGTTTAGTTTTGTTTGGAACAAGTTGACAATCGCAGCGCAAGTTCCGCCCGCTCGGGCTCCCTTTTTGATGTGTCCGCCACCCTGCACATTAAAAAAATACAGTCTAATCTTCATTTAAACCACTAACTACGATACGTTCGAAAGACCAATTCGTTTAATACTTGCTTTATGGTG
The DNA here is from genome assembly GCF_963556715.1 of Cydia fagiglandana. Lineage (NCBI taxonomy): Eukaryota > Metazoa > Arthropoda > Insecta > Lepidoptera > Tortricidae > Cydia > Cydia fagiglandana. Next base: position 7,517,350 of record NC_085932.1, on the reverse strand, counting down.
GGGGTTCATCCTGTAATCTTTTAAATAAGTAGTTATTATTTTACAAGGGGGCAAATTTGTTGCCTAATCTTGATACCCAAATAGTAGGTTAAAGAATACAAAATTGTAAAAAAGTGGAATATTGAGCGTTGCGCGGATTTTAAGACACCAGGGTTATACAGATTTTGCTCCCGAGTGAAAAATACAATTTTTCATTACACCAAAGGAAAATACGAACTGGAAAATATTACAAATCAATTCCAAATGACAGCTATTAAATATCAATTATTCTAAATCAATCACATAAAAGTTAATTCCACCAGCCAACATGAGGAAACAACTCATGCATCAATTACTTTGCCACTCTCGTTAATAGAATGCTATTTACTTTATCATTCGTTTATGAATAATGAAGAGAGCTCTGTACGACCTGTAGGCCTAGCATAGAAACGGCGCGACTTCGACAATATCTTGACCGCGACCGCGAGATAGACTTGTTGCTGTATTTGTAGGTAGTCTGTCTCCTGGGCGAGAGACCGATGTGCCGCTCCTGTGTTTGGCCTAGGTACTACAGGCGTGTAATGAAAAATAAAACAAAAAATAATTTATTTTTATCTATTGTTATACTTAGTTAAAAGGGGCTGGTTCCCAAAATATATAATAAGTTTTTAAATATTTTACCTTTTCTTCCTATATTTTGTAGTATTCTGCGGTATTTATCGACACCTAGGTAATATGGATGAATTCTCAAATTACTTGACTTAGCAAGCTATTACTATAAGTACGTAATCCGTTATTTTCTTTTCTTTCTATTAGAACTCTTTGGTTATTTTACTACTGCAGTCTCTGGAGATCTAGGTTCCAACATGTTTTTAATCGATTCAATACTCATTACCACCGTAACGGCCATTGTACTGAACTAGTTAGTTTCTGCAATTTAATTAAAACAGTTAAACTGCAGGAACTCCGATAATAAGTTCCATTTGTTGTTCCAGCGGAGCTGCTAATTAGGCATTGCAATGTTCATTTCATATCGTACCTACGTTGCGTTCCCGCTATTCGGATTACCAAGACAAATGACGACTCGAGGGAATTTACTCGAATTATTATATACCTAAGTAATTCGATGTTATAATTTTGCACCATTTGTACCTATGTATTTGAATATTTAAGAAAAATATATAATATGATATTTTTTATTCTATACCTACGCAGAAATGCATTTTTGGTCTGGGGTATAATTTTATTTATAGTATTATAGTAGAACAAAAAAAAACAGATGTACATACATTTTTATTTAAACTTGTAAGTAGGTAGGTACTTTAAATCCGTAGGTAATGTTTAAGTAACGTCTAATTTGCTGTTTCGTGGCGAAATACATGGCATTTCACTTTCACTTTTGGGTTTATCATCAAACGGCATTGATTCAAACAAAAATGCCCGTATGAAATATGGAACATTTTATTTGCAAATCATTCGTTGTAAACTACATATATCGTATTCTGTATATTCTATGAATATTTATTACCGAAGTATTAACATGTACACCCACTAGTATCAACTTAGCTTATTTCAGATTATTGGAAACATATTGGAAATAGTCAAAATTTTTTAGGTTTATGTGTAAAATATTTTGCTACTTATATACGTATTCTACTAATGTTGTTGAGATGCGCGCACGCAGCCCGGCCACACGCTGCGGCTAAAAATTGTTGCTTATTGTTATAAATAAATAGAATTAAGAGTCAATATGTAAATAATGAAATAATTGTGTAGCTCAAAGTTAAGAAATCAAAAAGAATAAAATATGTGATTTACAAGCAATTTTTTTTTAAAACCCCTCTTCTACCCAGATTTAAGTTATTCGCAAAAATAACTATTTAAGTAAGTATTTTAAACTAAATAATACTTGGAATGTACAATTGTACAGTCAGCTTAACTATTAGCTTAACTCCTGCATTGAAAATAGTTGATATATACCGGGTGTGGCCTGTAACACGAGCAAATAATTAAAACATAGATTGTACTCCTCAAACGGTGACACTTTTGTTCAACAACTTTTAAAAAATATGAAGTATTTAGACTCCCTAATTTTCATACAAAATAAATATTATCTTCAATGGACGCCATCGCTACGCCATATCATTGTGATTGACGTTGCTTGTCATGCCATAAACATAACAAAATTCGCAATACATTGCCTCTTAGAAAAAACTTTAAAGTGTATTAAAAATCAAACTACAAGTTATTTTTAAAAGTCGCTAAACAAATGTTGGTTAGTATGAGGAGTACAGTCTGCAGTTTAATTTTTTGCTCATATTACAGGCCACATCCTGTATATATATTTTACCTAAGTAGGTAGAGCTTAATTTTGACAGCACTCGTAAAGACAAGGGATTGATTTCTTGAATAATACTTTGTAATACAGGCGGAAGCCTTTTTAAACTTTATTCATTAGAAAGAGACTTCCGGTGTTGAAAGAAAGGTCTCTAGTGAATTCGACTATTTTAATAACATGTCATGAGTTGCGTGAAACGCAGCGAGTTTTCGGGGAACTGTAGAATTTTCCTATTGTAAAAGCATTAGGTATTGTAATATTAAAGTCATAAAATTTTGACTAACCAATATCATTTTGTTATTTTCATACATAACAGAACATGGAAATATCTTGAGCTAATAGAGCGGTTTCAGACTAGCGTATTTTTCCTTACATTTGCTGCCGTATTCGAACTTCAAGATATTCACAAGAGACGACACGTACTAATAGATCCATTCCAGATACGTTATAGTTTAAATATCAACTAGTTCTCTTTTGCAGCGCAATTTGGGCACCCAATACCACTTTTACATTAGATACTTAGAGTAAGATATCTATTAGATGTGAATTGGATCTCTATTAAGTCATATCCTGTGGAAATCGTTCAAGAGTATCTCCAGAATCGCGTAAATGTCAAATTTGATAGGTTAGATCTTAAACATATCGTTATCGTATCTTGGTGATGTCTAAAATAAATATATCTACTTAATAGATGTCTATTTCAAAATCCGAATCGGGCCCTTGGTCTATCCCAGCTTACTGGCACATACGCGTACGCTCGTATAAAACGCTAGTCAGGAACCGCCCTTAAAATCTACGGCAAGTCAGTTTTATTCGTCATGTCCTGACAACTGGCATCATATTGGCGAAGCTCAATTTCCGTCTGTCTTTCGCGAACTGCAACCCAGCTGTCACCAACCTCTCCGTCACTGTCGCTTTTAAAAGATTTACGTATACCTTTAGAATTGACCACGCGTTGATCCATAAAAAAGCATGTACCTACATAATTATTTTAATCAGGTAGAACTCATTGTCATTAATTAATTGTTAACTGTCAATTTAACTAGAATCCGTTGAAGTTAGCTTTGGACTGACTCGAACAGCAGAAAGTGAGGGGATGTAAGAGGGAAATTTGACATTAATGATGTTGATGACATTTCGACACTTTGGCAAAGCAAATGCCTTGCAGAGTTAGCTTGGTCCGACTCTACACTATCTATACTAGGGCGCTGTTCATGTAGAGCTTTAGAGATTAAAATTGTTAAAATTTTATTCAAGGAAGTAAATAAATTGAAAAACCTTTGTTCTACGAGTACAACATGTAAACTTGTTGAACGTGTCTGTGAAATGACAAATACAGCAGAACAGTATAACCCCGGAACAAAAAATATCTACTACGTGTATTCTACATATATGTATGGTCCAACAGGAGGCGGGTGTTACAGTTATAGTTGACATTTTTTAGGCTGCCCGTTTAGGACTATGAGCTATATAAAAAATCAACTATAACCTACCTATAAAATGAACTAAAAATTTGCAAAGTATACTGAGGTACAGTCAAGGAATTTAAATTCCGACCCATTTCGTACTTTGTCACAGTGACAATCAATATGAAAGCCGCTAGAGACCTCATACGGTTGTCACTGTGACAAAGTACGAAATGGGTCGGAATTTAAATTCCTTGACTGTACCTACACTATGTTGAAATTAATTAAAACATGAGCGGCAAATCTTAAATTATGCACGAAATATGGTGGAGCGATACGTGCCAGGAGCAGAATATTGGGGATTATAATGTATTTATTCTTTACTTTTTACTCGTCCTCGCTACCCCAAAGTTACAACGTTTTATTGACAATACGTCTCGACGGGGTACAGACAGGCGTTGTACTGTTGCATGTACACATTTATAAACAACAGCAATTGAACTTTGAAAATCTATTATTCATTTACCTTTTAGTGATATGTCACTCGCAAAGCACTTGTGTAGGTGTTGCATTATTTTTCGTTACATTAAAATAGCAATTACATAAGTTAAAATAATAATTACTATATTAAAATTGCCAATAAGTAACTCAATTGAAGATAATGAATGAATGAAGTGGTGAAAGTTTTTTTTAATGGCAACGAATGAAATAGGTGTACAACATACTTGTTTATAATAGGGGCCCGATTCGGATTTTGAAATAGACATCTATTAGACATCACCAAAATACGATAACGATATGTTTAAGATCTAACCTGTCAAATTTGACATTTGCGCGATACTCTTGAACGATTTCCACAGGATATGACTTAGAGATCCTATTCACATCTAATAGATATCTTACTCTATCTAACGTAAAAGTGACATTGGTTGCCCGAATTGCGCTGCAAAAGAGAACTATCTAGTTGATATCTAAACTATAACGTGTCGTCTCTTGTGAATATATTGAAGTTCGAATACGGCAGTAGGTCGTTTCACGAAAGCTGGCGCGGATTTATTACGAAAATGTTGTTTTTTCAGTGCAAATCTCGTACCAGGGGGTGTATTCGAGAAGGCACATTTGACGTATCATGAGGATATCCAGTTGATACTGATAAATCATGACTTGTCGAATTGCGTACAATCACCACCTGTCAGTGAACTCTATCCACACTAGAGGTGGGGCGTTGTACTGAAATAGTTATTGGGACAGGTTTTTCTTAATGGACGACTTTTCGTTTGTCGAGTATTTAAAAGCAAGTACTTTAATTTTCGAAATATAACAGATATGAAGTTGCCAACACCTCGTACCTCCATTCTTACCTTTACTTTAAATATTTTTTTTTGTTAACTGGCAGTCGTCTGGGTGTCTGTTGGATCAAAAAATTATGGAAATAATTTTTACATTGTTAATATCTCATTTGATTAATGGCCTTGACTCAAAAAGTCACGATACGTCAGATCCCTACTAATGAAAAGTCGATATTTGCATAAATAACCTTTATTTGTAAAACGCTTAAGTACGGTAAACACGTAAATTGCCTTTTTGGGGTGGTACACGTAAAACTGGTACTTTCATAGAAACGTACTTTTGGTACGCATTTTGCCAACGTGTCCCAGCTCTAGTTAGGATCACAATGTATCGCAAGTTGTTACATTTGACAACTTGCGATCGCAACTGTCAATGATACTAGACTTTTTTGTCGATGGGTATGGCTGCCATGTTTGGATTTATGACATTCAAAAGGGGATCCTACGGCATAGAGTAAACTGCATTCTTATTTTTCTACAATACTTTGATTCTTCTACTGGACGCAAGATGGAGTTAGCAGTCAAATTTCGATCTTGGCGTTATAAAAATAAACCGCAAGAACATGACATGCAGTTGCGTGGGTGTAGATCTATCATGAAACGAACATGTGACAATTGTCTATGATTAAAAAAAATATTGACAAATAACATAAAGCAATACATATACTTCAAAATGGCAAAAAGAAAACAGATATTATAAACATACTTACAAATCATATAGGTAAAAAGTATAATTTTTAAACCAATGGTCGTGGGTCGTAACCCCGGCTATTAACAATGAACTTGTTGTAACTATCTTAACCAATTGCTTTTCTGTGAAGTATAATATCATGAGGAAGATGGAGTAGCCACAATAAGGTATATTTCTCCCCTCTGGGTTAGATGGCAGGGAGAGATAGTGAAGAATGCGGCAAAATAAGCATTTATTGTGTTGTTAAAAGCCCTAAGCCATGAGCCAGGGTATTAATTATATGTTAGGTGCATGATTAGGGGCTAATCTCTGGAAAACCGGAGCTTCGGCGACTAGTTGCCAACTTTCCCAAGTCACTTTTACATCAGCTCCATTAATTAATTAATTCAGGTAAAATTCGTAAGAACTAGTGCCTGTGCCATTCTCTACATTGGACCTACTCATATTTTGCCACCTTAGTAGCCTCGAATTATAAAAATAAATAAATAAATAAATATTATAGGACATTCTTACACAGATTGACAAAGTCCCACGGTAAGCTCAAGAAGGCTTGTGTTGTGGGTACTCAGACAAGGATATATATAATATACAAATACTTAAATACATAGAAAACACCCATGACTCAGGAACAAATATATGTATCATCAATTCATCATACAAATTTTATTTATTTATTTATTTAGAAATTTAATTCAGGCAACAAGGCCCATATTACAAATACCTTACAGACTAACATACATAATGTATTTTATAAACTTAAAACTAAACACTATTTAGTCGACAAAACGGCGTGGCTCCGTTGCATCGGCTGCTCTTGTGTCGGATTCCAACACAAATAAATGCCCTTACTGGGATTCGAACCCAGGACCATCGGCTTCGCAGGCAGGGTCACTACCCACTAGGCCAGACCGGTCGTCGTTGTTATTTGAGGCTTTCCATAAAATAAGGGTACGGCTTTATGCTTCAAATGCAACAAGGACGTTTTCATCTGAAATTCCAATAGAAATTGGAAATTCCAGAAGCCACATTTTTACAAGCTTTTATTTAGTTTCACTTTCACCTGCCCCGTTGTCTGTTTGTAACAATCAAATCTAAAGACCCACTTCCCGGGTGTTCAATTAAGCTCAAAATTTGCATACATAATCAAGTTTCAAGTAAGTAAACAAGTCAATAATCAAGTTTTCACAGATGTTTCGAATAAATATAGTTTTTTCAAAGGTCTCCTTTCAATCATAGACAGAGACAATCATACATTCTTTGGTTTACACTTTACACTAGTACTAGCACCCAAAAGAAAAGGACGACTAAAGATTTCCCGGTTCTTACTGACTGACAAATTGGTTTGACCAACTATACACCGTGTTCTTTTTTAATTTCCGTTAATTTCAAGGGTGCGTTCCTGGGCTTAAATTAAGTAACTTTCTCAAAGACACCGATATTCTAATAGGGAATATTACTGCATTGTTCTTCCGCCAGAGTGCATGACCGATCCATATAGTAAACAGTTTTTTGACAATTTTGACAAGTCTTTCAAATCGGGATTAAAATAAAATTGCTAAAGATATTGATATAATTCGACTTTAAAATAAGGTACTTACAAGATATGTTAATACAATAATGCATCAGTGCTGCGTATTTGGCTGCAGAAATCCAGGAAATCATTCATTTCCGAAAGACCAAAGTGTATGAAACTGTGGGAAGCGGCGGTACGTCGTAAAGCAAAAAAACCTCAAAGATATGTTCAGCACATTTTAAATCCGAAGATTTCATTGCATCTGAAAACTTTTTAGGTAAGAATTTCGAAATAATAGAATAACCGTCACATTTATTACCCAATTTTATTCTGAGCGTAACCTAAACCTTGTTATTATTTTCAGGATCCAATTTTTTTTTAAATATGCTATTTAGTTCTCTTAAACGTACTTAACCATACCACGAAGTTAACGGAATTCAATAAGAACACGGTGTATAACATTGATGGATCAAGGCGGTTTGTTTACAGCCTGCCGCGAACGCCGAAAAGCGAATTTTCTTTATCTGCCGCTCTATGGCTCGGATATGCAAGAGTGATAGAGTGGCAGTTAACGAAATTTGGAATTTCGTGTTTCACGGTAGGCCCTTTGTTTGTGGTATTTTTTCCCAAAAGACGAATAGAAGTACGCACGATAAACGCCAAAAAGTTGGTATTTAAATGTTTATCATATTAATGTAAATGGTGGTTCTTGCTTGTGTGGTCAAGCAAATCTTGTCAGTTATAAAAGGCGCGAAATTCAAATTTTCTATGAGTCGATATCCCTTCGCGCCTACATTTTTCAAATTTGCCGCCTTTTTCTACTGACAAAATCTGCTTGACCAACTATAAATATCACTATACCTTCACCTGCGGACTCAACCTTCACGTTATATTTTTTTTTTCAATATTCACGCTGTCATAGTAACGAAAATAATAAACACGTCAATCGAAGTCAAGAAAATATCCAAGAAAAAAATGCAAAATATATAAAAAAATTAGGAAAAAGGAAAATATTATACGTTATGTAAAGAGCTTTATTTTCATAAGTATGACCCAAGACTTAGTCGAAGATTTCAGAAACCAATAAGTATCCAGCAAGCACCGTCTGGCTCTTGCCTGGTGCTTGTAAGATATGGAAATACAATGCACGTATAAATATGTGTAATCATGTGCCGAAGCATATTATTAAGAGGGAAGGGGATGTCCAGTTCTCCATACAAACGTAGTCGCAATTTTCCTCTCTGGATATTGATATTATGGAATATGGAATATCAACAAACTGACAGTGCTCAATGCGTTCTACTACATTCTACAAATTTAGATTTCAGCTTTCAGGTTTTGGCATTATTTTCTTCCATCAATCTCACGTTCTTCAGTGTTCATGTGTACAGATTTGTTCAGTTTCAGCACAGATTATAGTTACTTTATGGTTTCAGGAACGCGTGAAAAACGAAAGTTTAAAAGATAATAAATTTCCGATGGCTGTGGGAAAGTAACAACATTTTAAAGTATCGATAGAAGATAATCATCTATAAACTGTTTTCGGCTATAGCGAATACGTTTACCACTAAGAATGTCTCAAAGTAAAAAAAAGAAGTAAGTAAATTAACTATTAAGCTCATAAGTACACTAAGGTAAAATTGTCTAACAGTTAAAAAATAAACTATATAAGACATACTTACTTTCTTCTTGGGAATAATAATTTTTGATCGATACGATAATAGGTAGTTGAAATTTACCAAACACTGTAAGTTTAGGGTAGCTAGCCCTAGCTATAATTGCAAAAACGGAACCCTTAAAGTTTCGTCATGCTTGTCCGTCTATCTGTCCATATGCCACAGCAATTTTACTCAAAAACTATATTATAATGAAATTGCGAAATTAGGTATTTTTAATTTTGTAAACCACTACATACTCGTAAGTTAGAATTTCAACCGGTTGGCGGTGGTGAACCGATTTGGATTTTTTTGAAATTATAGGTATATGTAGTTCCAAGTTGGTCCCGTTTTTATCTAATCCCAGTTCTGATGATGGGTCCATCCGAACACCTCGAATCTTATAAGTAGGCATACATATAGCGATTTTTGTGTTTTCATCAATAAAGCAAGTATTTACGTTAAAAAAAAGTGACATTTAGTGAAATGGATCTGCTCATAGGAGGTTTGTTTTTAGGGTTCCGTACCTCAAAAGGAAAAAAAACGGAGCCCTTATAGGGTCACTCGTGCGTCTGTCTGTCCGTCTGTCTCAGCCTATTTACTCCAAAACTACTGGACCAATTAAATTGAATTTTGGTACACATATGTTAATTAGTGACCCAAAGATGGACATAGGTATATTAAAAAAAATTAAAATACATAGATAGAGCCAAAAAGTTACTTATCTCCGAAACAATAGTCTAAAATTTTGAAAAAATCTTCACCTGTAGATGACAGGAAAACCTATTAGAAATGTGCAGTCAAGCGTGAGTCGGACTTATGTACGGAACCATAGAAACGCGAGTCAGATTCACACTAGCCCGGTTGTTTTATATTACGTGTAGGTATGTTTGTAAGTAGAATTTTTATATACTTACCT